>NC_133325.1:437150831-437788728 GCF_042186555.1 Aquarana catesbeiana | reverse complement strand
ACCAGTGACTCATGCAGCAGGAATGAGTCATCGGTTGTCAGGAAGCCGGAACCCCCAGGCATCCTAACAATGATGAGCCACCCCTGATGTCAGCAGGGGATTCCCCGCTGACAGCAGAATGTAAACAAAAGAGCTGACATTTAAAAGAAACAGGTTGGGGGTCCCTCCCAATCAATGCCAGGCCCTTTGGGTCTGGTATAGATTTAATAGTGACCACGCACCAAAAAACAAAATCCATAACAGGCCCTTCCATCTGCTGTGGATTTTAAGGGCAACCCAACATCAAAGAAAAAAAAAAGGCATGGGTCCTCCCCAAAATCCATACCAGGCCCATAGCTGAGCCTGCAGCCCGGCAGGCCAGCAAAAGGGGGCTACATGCCCTCAATATTGGGGGGACACTTTGATGAGAACAAGGGCCTCTTTCCCACAACCTTGGCCCAGTGGTTGTGGGGGTGCAGGGCCAAGGGGGCCCCCAGATTCTGCCCCTCCCCATGTGATTGAGTATGAGGTACATAGTACTCCTGTCAGAAATGGCATGTGGTAACACTGTTGCGTTGTATCACATGCAAGTGTAAAATAATTATGACAAAATTGTGTCCATCAATACATAATTTAGAACAAACAACAGTGTACACAAATGAAATAAACAAATATCCTTATTAGATGTGTCAGCTTCTGCCCATAATGAATTTCTGTGAATCACCAGTGAGACCCTCCACCTAAAGCAGCACAAGCAACTTCTTAACAGACTTGAAGACCCCAAATTATAGGTGGTCTAACAGGCTTGTGGTTGGGTGAATCTAAGGATAAACATCATCTATTCCAGGGCAATCGCCAACACCTTTGCTAGAGTGCAATGATTCCTCCTTCCTTCACTTCTCTGCCAGGCAATGGTAACTCGGCAAAAAAGAGAACAAACATCTCTAATAGTGCAATACTGCTGGGTTTATTGCAATTAAAATCAGATAAAATCTACTCACAAATCCTCCAATGAATGGTGCATATAAAACAAATGATGTGTGCAGCTAGTGCCAGCTCCAACATGAACAGGGTAACATCAGCACAGGCTCCACCCCGATGTATCTTTTATCTGAATACTCATTCACCAAAAAAAAAGTCAAAACTAAATAAATACACAAGACAGTTTTTGACAAGTCCTGTATTTAAAAAATAAAAATGTCCCCTGATGTAAATCCAGAGTCAATCACCATGAACGCTGACCTGTATGAAAAAAAAAAAACACCAGCCGACTGCTCCCATTTCTTGACACTTGCCGAATGACAGTGCCACTTCCCCTCACTGTTAAGTTAACAAAAGGGAGGGGTCACTTGGTGACCCCACCCCTATGATGTCCCTTTCAGGCCCTGCCCAACGATGTCATAGAGGCGGTATCTCAGAGGGCTGGCACGTGACATCATGGGGTGGAGTCACCTGGTGACATCATTGAGTTAACCAACTCCTATGACATCATTGGGGGGGTCTCTGAGGGACATCATGGGGCAAGGTTACCTGGTGACCCCTCTTCTTTATTTACTTAGCAGTGGAAGGGAAGTGGCCCTGTCATTCAGCAAGTGTCAAGCGACGGGAGAGATAGTGTTCTGCTGGTGGTGGGTTTTGCAAAAGGACAGCAAGCTCCTGATGGCACCTACAGATGAATGGACCTAATTGGACTTGCCGAAAAAAGCCAAATGCCTACCCTGCTTCTATCTCTGGATGCAGAGAAGGCATTTCACTGAATACATTGAGGGTTTGAAGGATATCCAATAAGCAATTCGCTATGGATTTTACATAACTTTTGATGTCTGAATTTTACAAGGAGATTGATCCATAGTTTTCTGGAGTGGATGAGTCCTTATCTGGCTTTCAAGTAGTATGATTGCTTGTAGAATCAAATAAAACAGTTTTGCGCTATAGATAAAAAAATATTAAAACCAAACATATAAATTACTTAATATATTGCATCTATTGATGTAATGTGCTGAAAGATTAATATGAAAATATAAAGTGCAAAAATGCAAAGTCCAAGAATAGTCCCATATACACCATTTATTTGTATAAGGTGCATAAACAATAAGTGCAAACAATTCTAAGTTTAAAACCGTTCAAAATCCCTTGTGTAGATACTATGCTTAACAGAAGTTCTTCATGCGACCCTTCACTTTGCCTCCTGGGTGTGCTTTCACCTTTAATATTGGACCCTCATAATAAAGGCCAGATAGAGCGTGCCTTTAAACTAAAAAACAGGTATTCAAGCTCCCCATCAAACACCCCCAGCAAGGATGGATATGTCTCCAGACTGGACTCCCAGCTTGGGAGTCCACCCACTAGTCCTAATCATAGGATTAGTGGGTGGAAAAGGTCAAGCTCAGCCTTTTGCATAATTGTATTCTCTTTAGAGCAACACATTTTTTTTAATTGTACTATTTTGCGTGTTTGCTGCTTTGGAGTACACAATCTTAACCTTTTTCAGTGATTTTTTTCTTTTTACACAAATGATTACTTGTAGCATTTATTTTGTAAAGGAGACCTTTCTATTGCATATATAAACACAGACATAATATTTTGAATGATCACAGCTACATTAGTCTGGTAATATTCATTAGGCAGGCCATTGGACCCTCAGAATTTGTATGGGAAAGGTTGTTTGATATGGGCTATTCCTTGAGCAGTGAAGGGACAATATTTATCTATCTATCTATCTATCTATCTATCTATCTATCTATCTATCTATCTATCTATCTATCTATCTATCTATCTATCTATCTAGATATTGTATATACAGGGTATATACAATATATTACCAAAAGTATTGGGACACCTGCCTTTACATGCACATGAACTTTAATGGTATCCCAGTTTTCGTCCGTAGGGTTCAATATTAAGTTGACCCACATTTTGCAGCTATAACAGCTTCAACTCTTCTGGGAAGGCTGTCCAATGTTGACCATTCTTCCAGAAGTACATTTGTGAGGTCAGGCACTGATGTGGACGAGAAGGCCTGGCTCGCAGTCTCTGTGAGTTTGGGGTAGAGGAACTTGAGTCCTGACCTCAACCCGATAGAACACCTTTGGGATGAATTAGAGCGGAAACTGCAAGCCAGGCCTTCTCGTCCACATCAGTGCCTGACCTCACTAATGCACTTCTGGAAGAATGGTCAAACATTCCCATAGACACACTCCTAAGCCTTCCTAGAAGAGTTGAAGCTGTTATAGCTGCAAAGGGTGGGCCAACTCAATATTGAACCCTATTGACTAAGACTGGGATGCCATTAAAGCTCATGTGCATGTAAAGGCAGGTGTCCCAATACTTTTGATAATATAGTGTATAGTGGCACAACACAAGGTCATCTGGATCCTGCACACAGTCCACATATTTAGAGGCAATAAAATCCATTATCAGATTCAAGACACCGAGGGACTTTTTTGTGGAGTTGGCAGTATAGATATATGGAATGTTCTTGTGTTTCAGTCTCGGGAGCTCTTGATTGCAAAAGTGAATTTCTTAGACAAACTTTTAATTTCCTCTCAGGATTTGGAATTCTCTCAGTAGAGATGATCACTTAAAGGAGTTAAAGCGGGGGTCCACCTATCTATCGTTTTTTTTTTTTGAGTTAATTCACAAACTTTTCTTCTCAGCATTACATACTCACATATTGTGTGTAATATGTCCACCTGTGTCAGATTTCGTCGGAAAGAATAACCTATATTATTCACTGCAGGCGGTTTCCATCTTCATTGTGGGCATTTGAAGCCCACAAGCATTTATTTCCTGGATGTGGTGAATGCTGTGCTCCCAGCATTCACCGCTCATTCCCGCACATGCTCAGTGGCATCCTGGGAAGCCTGAGACTAGCTCCCAGGAGTCTGGGAGAGGCTAGAAACACGCCTACTCCCATGGGAGGAGAACCAGGAAGTGCAAAGAAGAATAGAAAAATAAAAAGTAATTACGGCGATTTAAATTTTTTTAAACAGCATGTCAGCATCTAGGCAAGGAAGAGAATACATACAGATATTGTTCAAAATTTGGGTGGAACTCCGCTTTAAGGTTCCTAGTATTTATAGTGACTAATTTGATGACCCTTGTGATTGAAAGTTAATGTTTTGGGTAATACTAGTTGGTTTATCATAAAACAAGTACCTCAGATGATCTATGGCATGCTTGATCCTCATGTCTGGGTCCCAGAGTGAGTAATGCATCCAAAGTATGTGGTGGGAGCATCCATTGTGCTGGATTCTTGGCTTGCGAGATTCTGAGTAAGACAGGCTGGTTACATAACATAAGAAAAGTATTTAGTTTAGTTACTATTGAATGGGTCACTGTGTAGGACAGATTGGGGGTCATTTACTATAGCGCCGAAAAATGATCCTGCAGTCCCGGAAAATAGCACCCAATTAAGACTTCAACTCTCAGAAACTGGGCGCTAATGCAAATGGAAAGCAGCGCTATTGCCGGCAAACATGCCTGCCAGATCACATATGCAGTAATAGTGGAAGTCAATGAGGTTTGAACCTGCAAAATACAAATTTCTCACTGAAGGCTTATATGCAAGTTCTTTGCCATAAAAAGTGTATGGGGACCTGTGTCCTGCCCCAGGGGACATGTATCAATGGGTAAAATGTTTTTTTAAAATGGCTGTTTTTTCAGGAGCAATGATTTTAATAATGCTTAAAGTGAAAGAATAAAAATTAAAAATTCCTTTAAATATCGTACCTGGGGGGGTGTCTATAGTATGCCTGCAAAGTAGCGCATCTTTCCCGTGTTTATTACAGTACCGCAGCAAAATGACATTTCTAAAGGAAAAAAAGTAATTTAAAATTGCTTGCGGCTGTAATGAACTGCCGGTTCCCGGCGATATAAAGTAAAAATCAAAGATAAAAATGTTGTGGGTTCCCCCCACCAGTCCATACAAGGTCCTTCAAGTCTTGTATGTATATTAAGGGGAACTCAATGCCAAAATTAAAAAAAAAATGGAGTGGGCCCCCCCCCCAATCCGTACCAGACCCTTATCCAAGCACGCAACCTGGAAGATCAGGAAAGAGAGGGAATGAACCATACCAGGCCAAATGCCCTCAATATGGGGAGGGTGCTTTGAGGTCCCCCCCAAAGCACCTTGTCCATGTTCATGTACCAGGAGAAGATGACAGTGAGAGATAAGGCTCGGGGAAGAAGACCACTCAGAGCTATTTTACAATAAAGGAAATGTCAAAAACCAGCTATTGTCTTTTATCACATTTCACTGCACTGTACCTGATACCCATTCACATAGGGGGCGGGATCTGGGGGCTTTCAGATTCCAATAAGCTCCCCCACCCGCAGACCCCCACAACCACTGGGCAAGGGTTGTGGGGATGACGCCCTTGTCCCCATCAACATGGGGACAGGGTGTTTTTGGGAGACCTCAAAGCACCCTCCTCATGTTGAGGGCATGTGGCCTGGTACTGTTTTCGAGGGGGGCATTCTCATCCCCCCTCTTTTCCTGCGGCATGCCAGGTTGTGTGTTCGGATAAGGGTCTGGTATGGATTTTGGGGGGACCCTCACACCATTTTTTTTAACTTTTGGCGTGGGGGTCCCCTCCGGGTCCATAGTAGACCCGAAGGGCCTGGTATAGACCTGGGGGGAAGGAACCCCACACCATTTTTAAAAAAAAATTAGCATGGGGGGGTCCCCTCCGAATCCATATGAGACCTGAAGGCCCTGGTATAGACTTGGGGGGTAACCCCATGCCATTTTTGTTAAATTTTGGCGTGGGTGGGTCCCCTCCAAATCCATACTAGACCTGAAGGGCCTAGTATAGACCTGTGGGGGGAACCCATACAGTTTTTTTGCGATTTTTGTTTTTTTTTAGCTGGCAATTTTTTTTTTACTTTCAGTGGGGAAGCCACCTGCAGGATGCACAAGTGAGAATAGTGCCTAATACAAAGGTATTATCCATGAATCTGACTCACACTGCTGCAACCTGAAAGTCACACTATTTTGCTGCCACTTTGCTGCTACAACTTGGCCCCAGCTTCTGGGAATGCCTGTGTAATATTGCGCCCTATGTACCTCAAGTCACATGAAAGTCACACCAAAGTAGTAAAGGGACTACTTTGAAGTTGTTGCAACTTGAAGTAACACAGATATGAATGGTTATCATTAAGAATCATGGGGTACAACTTGTCATACAACTTGGAGGTCCAAGTTTGCTGGAAAAGCCGCCCAACCGTGAAACAAGTCATATATATATATATTAATAGAAAGGAGCTCTCGTTTATATCTGCATACTCCTTACTGATTTACATCAGCAGAACAAATGCAGGAAGTAATGTGTGCACATGGGACGGAAGCAAATGTGTGGTGATGCCAAATAAATCAATGAACCCCACTTAGACCAAATCTAACTACCACATCCACCCCACATTGAATGAGCACAAGTACATATCCTACACTTACCCAGCAAATAAGCAGCACCTCCTCTTTGCTAAAGAGGGACCTCACCATGTCCACCTACATCCTGACCATCACAGGAACTTCCAGGTGATTACAATGACTAATTTCTGGGTCAGAAGATGAAACCACGATTAGAATTTTTTTATTTCTGTTTATTTGCAGATATGCAAATCTGTATTTCTACATATGATATTTGAAGGTAAACTTAAGGCATACCTCTCAACATTTTGAGATGGGAATGAGGGATACCTACTAACAAATGTATGTAGGCATAGGACACAGCCCCAGCCACACCGCCTTAAAGGAGAATTCTCAAAATGCATAAAAACTGCGGTCATAAAGTATTGGGTTTGGTTATTATAACTTGCATACACTTGCCTCAAAACAGTACTACCAGCGTCATCTGTCAGGTCCTGCCCCTACGTGTTTCAACCACCAGCTAAACACAACATAATTGGTGGGTATCACAAAAAAAGGAACAATTATTACAGGACACCAACAAAATGTTTATTGGGACCATTACACAATTATATTTTTATTTTTACTTATTCACTTTTATTACAGTACTGCACTTATATAGAGACTATTGTAAAGGATTCATGCCTTTATATGGGAGTGCTGGCAGCTGTGTGCACTAAGAGGTTTAAAGAGACCAAAGCAGCTCACAAGAAAACTGTATTTAGATATGTGTATTATGCCTTTGGGCACTGATTGCAAAGCCTCTATGTGACAATTTCAAACATTCTAAAAGAGAATGCAACAGCAAAACAGAGAACAAAGAAGACTGAGTCAATTTAATTGGCAATGATTTATTAAAAGAAAAGATGTATGTTGCATGTAGGCATATATTTCATTTAAATGGACAGCACAATAATGCAACCACATAAATCATTGTTGGACATTAGGGATAAGCCGAACACCCCCCTGTTCGGTTCGCACCAGAACATGCGAACAGGAAAAAAGTTTGTTCGAACACGCGAACACCGTTAAAGTCTATGGGACACGAACATGAATAATCAAAAGTGCTAATTTTAAAGGCTAATATGCAAGTTATTGTCATAAAAAGTGTTTGGGGACCCGGGTCCTGCCCCAGGGGACATGGATCAATGCAAAAAAAAGTTTTAAAAACGGCCGTTTTTTCAGGAGCAGTGATTTTAATAATGCTTAAAGTCAAACAATAAAAGTGTAATATCCCTTTAAATTTCGTACCTGGGGGGTGTCTATAGTATGCCTGTAAAGGGGCGCTTGTTTCCTGTGTTTAGAACAGTCTGACAGCAAAATTACATTTTGAAGGAAAAAACTCATTTAAAACTACCCGCGGCTATTGCATTGCCGACAATACACATAGAAGTTCATTGATAAAAACGGCATGGGAATTCCCCAAAGGGGAACCCCGAACCAAAATTTAAAAAAAAAATGACGTAGGAGTCCCCCTAAATTCCATACCAGGCCCTTCAGGTCTGGTATGGATATTAAGGGGAACCCCAGGCCAAAATTTTAAAAAAAAATGACGTGGGGTTCCCCCTAAATTCCATACCAGACCCTTCAGGTCTGGTATGGATTTTAAGGGGAACCCCGCGCCAAAAAAAAAAAAAAAAAACGGCGTGGGGTCCCCCCAAAAATCCATACCAGACCCTTATCCGAGCACGCAACCTGGCAGGCTGCAGGAAAAGAGGGGGGGACGAGAGTGCGGCCCCCCCCTCCTGAACCGTACTAGGCCACATGCCCTCAACATTGGGAGGGTGCTTTGGGGTAGCCCCCCAAAACACCTTGTCCCCATGTTGATGAGGACAAGGGCCTCATCCCCACAACCCTGGCCGGTGGTTGTGGGGGTGTGCGGGCGGGGGGCTTATCGGAATCTGGAAGCCCCCTTTAACAAGGGGACCCCCAGATCCCGCCCCCCCCCTGTGTGAAATGGTAAGGGGGTACTTACCCCTACCATTTCACTAAAAAACTGTCAAAAATGTTAAAAATGACAAGAGACAGTTTTTGACAATTCCTTTATTTAAATGCTTCTTCTTTCTTCTATCTTCCTTCATCTTCTGGTTCTTCTGGTTCTTCTGGCTCTTCTGGTTCTTCCTCCGGCGTTCTCGTCCAGCATCTCCTCCGCGGTGTCTTCTATCTTCTTCTCCTCGGGCCGCTCCGCACCCATGGCATTGGGGGGAGGCTCCCGCTCTTCTCTTCTTCTTTTCTTCTCTTCTTCTTCTCTTCTTCATTTTCTTCTCCGGGCCGCTCCGCACCCATGCTGGCATGGAGGGAGGCTCCCACTGTGTGACGGCGCTCCTCGTCTGACAGTTCTTAAATAACGGGGGGCGGGGCCACCCGGTGACCCCGCCCCCCTCTGACGCACGGTGACTTGACGGGACTTCCCTGTGACATCACGGGGAATGCCACAGAAAGTCCCGCATTGCATATATTGTTTAACAGCACACAATATGTGCCGTTTCTATAGCCTCTGCATGCCGGGTCATTATCTTCCACTGAGAATGGCACAGAGGGAAGCCTCGCGATGCTGTACTCTGATCCTCTCCTTCCTGGTTCTCCCCCTTCTGACAGTATAAGATGTCACACAGGGGAGTGAATCAGAGCAGCATAGAGAGGTTGAAAGGAAGCAGCTGTTCTAATATCCGGAGACATCGAATCCTATCTGAAATAATATATCAAATGTAAGTAAACTATTTTATTTTAAAATGAGAATGATGTTTAACCTATCTTGTTAATAATATTATCTTTGATTTTTTTTAAATATGAGACAAAAAATGTATGATTATATTTTTCACAAAAAAAATAAATTAAAAAATCAAGTGTGATATAATAAATCAATTGATTTATATATTATTCATTTCTGAAGAATTATTTTTTTTATATATTTCTGAAGAATTAATTTTTTAAAAATTTAATCTCTTACTTTAATGAATAAAATTATATTTATTTATTAATTATAAAAATTAATATAGATCATAAATATATATTAAAGAAAACCTTAAAAACATAATTATTTAACACCAATATTATTAATACATTTATTTTACAAAAAAAGGAATACACGCTACAGAAAAAAAAAAACTGTATTTAAATTTAGATAGACCTGTAAGAAAAATATATCTCTCTATATATCTATATATATAGATATATATATCTAGTTATACATATATATCTATCTATATATATATATATATATATATATATATATATATATATATATACAGTATATATAGAGGGAGATCAAAATAATATATAATGATATATTTGTACACATATTTTAAATTTATAAGCATTATTTAAAATAAAGCAAAACATTGATTATATAATAATATTTATTTATATATATATATATATATATATATATATATATATATATATATATATATATATATATATATATATATATATATATTTTAATCTTGGTTTGTTTGTTTATATTAGTTACATTATCAATATTATTACATATGAACTTTGTTTATTTTATATTTATTACTGTAATCATGATTCATCAAAAATATATATAAATATATACTTAATGAATCAGCTATGCTGCTCACTATATATAATACCACCTTGCAAGTGATTTGCTGTCATCAATGGCTTAGCTCTGTTGCCGTAGTAACGGCAATCGAGCTAGAGGCTTGGTTCCGATGCTATGGCGCATGCGTGAGATTTGGACAGGGAAACAAAGTAAGGGCGGAAAGTCCACAAAAGATTCAACAAACAGGAGTAAGAATGGTGCGGCCAATACCTGGAAGACACTAAATACTAAACAAGCAAAAAAAGGTATTTTCAAACCTTGTTTTTGGCCTATTTTAATGTGTGTGGCTTTGCAATACTGTACAGCATATATATATATATTTAAAAAAAAAAAGAAAAAACGTACAGGGTTTACTTCCGCTTTAACAGGTTTGAGGAACCTGTTTACATAGCTGACAGACTGTTAATATTCTAGTTCAGTAAATGGTGACAGAAAAGAAAGCTAAGGTTCCAGTGCCTATTTTGCCATGATGACATCTTAATAACCACCTCATCCAATCAAAGAATACCTCTTATTGATAAAAAAACAAAAACATCATGGTTGTTGAATGGCAGAAGTGCTGAGTGAAATATTTGTGGCTATATGGATAGGCTTGATGTGCTCTTATCAGTGACCCAGCACCCAGCAGCAATGTTTGAAATGGCTGATATATCTAACGGGAGCATGTTAGCGGTGTTGCTTTTTATTTTGTTTATATTCATAGTGGACCTTGCTCATTAAGCATTTGGAAGCCAACTGTATTGGAATGGGCAATGACACAATATATTTGGCTTTGTTCCAAACTGGCACAAGCACAGTAGAGGGCCTGGCCGGACACAGTGCAGAGCACTGAATGGCAGCAACCCCTTCTAAACCTGCTTTGGCTGGGCACAGCATTGGTGGTCCCTACTGAGCATGTGGTCCACATGTAAGGCACCAGGCAGCAGGAGCACACATGTTGGGGTGTCACCAGAGAGACACTAGAAATAAAGGAAACACCTTCTAGGTGGAAACTCAGCAGAGGAAACTTTCATAGACTGTTAAAAACTGTGTTTTTTTGGGAGCAGTGATTTTAATAACGCTTAAATAAGTTAAACAATAAAAGTAAAATATTCCTATAAATTTTGTACCTGGGGGGTGTCTATAGTATGCCTGTAAATTGGCGCATGTTTCCTGTGTTTAGAACAGTCCGAGAGCAAAATGACATTTCTAAAGGAAAAAAGTCATTTAAAAGTACTCGTGGCTATAATGAATTGTCGGTCCTGGTAATACACATAAAAGTCATTGAAGAAAACGGCATGGGATTCCCCCACAGTCCATTACCAGGCCCTTTGGGTCTGGTATGAATATTAAAGGGAACCCCGAACCAAAATTTAAAAAAAAAATTGCGTGGGGGTCCCCTCAAATTCCATACCAGGCCCTTCAGGTCTGGTATGGATATTAAGAGGAACCCCACGCCTATTTTTTTTTTTAAATGGAGTGGGGGTCCCCCCAAAAATCCATACCAGACCCTTATCCGAGCACGCACCCTGGCAGGCCGCAGGAAAAGAGGGGGGACAAGAGAGCACCCCCCCTCCTGAACTGTACCAGGCCACATGCCCTCAACATGGGGAGGGTGCTTTGGGGTAGCCAAAGCACCGTGTCCCCATGTTGATGGGGACAAGGGCCTCATCCCCACAACCCTTGCCCGGTGGTTGTGGGAGTCTGCGGGCAGGGGGATTATCAGAATCTGGAAGCCCCCTTTAACAAGGGAACCAGATCCCACCCTCCCCCCTGTATGAATTGGTAACGGGGTACAAATGTACCCCTACCATTTCACAAAAAAAGTGTAAAAATGGTAAAATTGACAATGGACGCCTTGGGACAAGTCCTTTATTAAAAAATAAGAAAATAAAAGTGTCCCACGAAGTCCATTCATCCACTCTGACGGACCGAAAAAGAAAAAAAAAAAGCCACACGCCGACACCGATCTGCCTCCATGTGAGGCACCCGCCGTAATGACAGGCCTCTCAGGTGACAGTTCTTTTATAACTGAGGGCAGGGCTATACAATGATACGGGTGACCCCGCCACCCTCTGATGCACGGGGACATCCCTATGTGTATTGCCGGGACCGACAATTTATTATAGCCGCAAGTACTTTTAAATTACTTTTTTTCCTTTAGAAATGTCATTTTGCTCTCGGACTGTTCTAAACATGGGAAACATGCACCACTTTACAGGCATACTATAGACACCCCCCAGGTACGAAATTTAAAGGAATATTTCACTTTTATTGTTTCACTTTAAGCATTATATTGTTTCATATTAACCATTTAAGCAAACACTGCTCCCGAAAAAGTGTCCGTTTTTAAAACTTTTTTTTGCATTGATTCATGTCCCCTGGGGCAGGACCCAGGTCCCCAAACACGTTTTATGACAATACCAAGCATATAAGCCTTTAACCACTTCAATACCAGGCACTTACCCCCCTTCCTGCCCAAACCAATTTTCAGCTTTCTGCGCTGTCTCTGTTTAAATGACAATTGTGCGGTCATGCTACACTGTACCCAAACAGAATTTTTATCATTTTGTTCCCACAAATAGAGCTTTCTTTTGGTGGTATTTGATCACCTCTGTGGTTTTTATTTTTTGCTAAACTAATTAAAAAAAAGACCGAAAATTTTGAAAAAAATTAAAGTTTTGCTTTTGTTTCTGTTATAAAATTTTATAAATAAGTAAGTTTTCTCCTTCACTGATGGACACTGATAAGGCGGCACTAACGGGCACTGATTAGGCGGCATCAATGAGCGGGCACCGACCATGGGCACTGATATGCGGCACTGATGGGCACTGGTAGGCGGCACTGATGGGTGGCACTGATATGCAGCACTGATGGGCATTGATAGGCAGCGCTGATGGGCACTGAAAGGCTGCAAAGATGGGTATTTATGGGTGGCACTGATAGGTGGCACTGCTGGGCACTGATAGGCAGCACTGCTGGGCACTGATGGGCATTGATACGTGGCACTAATGAGCACTGATACGCGGCACTGATATGCGGCACTGATAGGCATCCCTGGTGGCACTGGCAGTGGTAGGCATTGTGAGTGGGCACTGATTGGCAGCTGCCTGGGCATTGATTGGCAGCTGCCTTGGCACAGATTTGCATTTCCCTGGCGGTCTAGGGGAGCATACCTAATGGTCCAGTGTGGATGGCCATCCTGGTGGTCCTGGGCAGCATGATGGTGGTCCTGGGTGGGATCCGAGGGGGGGCTGTGCTGATAAACAATCAGCACAGACCCCCCCCCCGTCAGGAGAGCAGCCAATCGGCTCTCCTCTACTCGCATCTGTCAGACGCGAGTGAGGAAAAGCCGATCAATGGCTCTTCCTGTTTACATCGTGATCAGCCGGGATTGGAAACGGCTGATCACTTGGTAAAGAGCCTCCATCGGAGACTCTTTAATGAGATCGGTGTAGCGGTGTGTCAGACTGACACACCACACCACTAAACGCCGCGATGCGTGCCCCCACGGGCGCGAGGCGGCTGTTATCCTGCTGGATGTCATATGACGCCCAGTCAGGATAAAAGATATATAAAGAAAGTAGCCGTGCTTAGGACAAAAAGAATTTAGGATAAAATTAGACTAAAAAATATAACAGGATTTAGGTAGCTGCCTCCCCTACTAGGGCTCCCCTAAGAGGAGCTCCAGACAACAAGAAATTAATTAAAGTGGGGGCGTGTAGCGCTTACCCTTATATTAAAATGAAAAAGGGGCTGTGTTGAGGTGTCATAGGGACTAACTTTATATGTACATTCACCAGCAACCTCGAGCGTGTACCCAGTATCTATTGTAAAGGGCAAAGTATTGAAGATAGTAATATACACCTAACCTGAAAGGTCATGTGAATGATAGGAAAACTTGTGTAAAGGTAGTGTGGTCCTAAATTACAAGGTCAAAAATCTGCCCTAAAAGTGCCTGTACTGCATGCATCCAAATGCATAGATAAATAAAAATTCAAAAATAAAATATCACAATAATATTAATACAAAAGTGAGCTCATAAGTGCATATAATGCATAAATATTGGCAATAGAAGTAAAGGACCTGAAGTCTCAACACATTAGAAAAAATAAATAAAGTGCATAAAGTGTGCTAAGCACACTAAGAGATATATGTGACCACAAGTGTTGCATACAAAAATAATAAAAACAGAATTGGCCAATAAACCAAAATCAAAATTAATAAAGGATTTGTTTGAGATAAGTGTCCAGAATCCAAAACACCTTATATACACAGTTGTATGATGAAAATATGTAGAAAACAACAGTCCACATCTGGTTATGAATCAGGTGATGTGGTAAAGATGGCAAAAATTATCATAAGTGACTTGGGTGCTTGCAAGGGATATCCAAGTGACTTAAGTGCTCCCCCTCAAGGGTCCCCACTCACCGCATCCCATCACCCCTGCAGGGGTAATGCATATAACTGCTGTGTTCTAAGGAGCCAGTCCACTGTAGGTCCCAACCGTGTTCCTTGGATTCCTGATATCTCGGGTATAGCCATTAATGTGTACCTCATAGAGGATGAAAGTGGACTCCCATAGTGTAGTACAAGTGGTATTCCAACCGTTTATTAAAAATCAGTATCATATAAAAACAAAGTATATATACACAAAGGTATGTATACAGAAAATCAGCGTTGAAGTCTACGGCCTCCTGTAGGCTGTAATGCAAGCCACAATCAAAAAAAGCCAGTGGAGCTCGAGATATGGAATAAGCAGCGGCTCACTGCGTTCCAGCTGCATTCCAATCACTCAAGTTCCGGGAAGTGACGTAGTATGCGTGGCTCCATTGTACGCGTTTCATCATAGACGTCCTCAGCAATGGTGCCACACGACTGCACGCTACGATAAGATATAGGAAAACGACCAATATGTGTTCAGCTTCTAGTTTGAGGATTGGCCAATCAGTCTTAGTTGCCGGGTAGATTTATCGGATCGTGTGTGTCCCCAAAAAAAACCTTACGCCATAACAGGGATAAATAAGGGACCAGCCCTATATGATATACAGATATTTAGTACATCCATGGTTACACTCTCTGATATCCATGATGTGGCGAATATACATAAGATGTTCACATAAGTGTTATAAGGTATATATAATATGTATATAGAATAGAAGGGGGAGGCATAAAGTTTAAGTCCTAGGGTCTATTCAAGGATAGGGACTGGACTCATAATCTCCCCCTAGGGGCAGCGGGCCACATTACATGGAAGATATAATCCCAATCATGTCAGACGTTACTCGATGAGAAATAACATCCGAACATAGAATGTTAATACATCCCTATATACATAATTAAGTGTCCCCTATTAATAATGGCCACAACCCAAGCTTAACATAGAAAATAATACATAAAAACAATCAACATATTTAAATGCACTACATGAGGAACAGAGTAACTTGCCAGAGTGAATAATTATAAGGGAATTGAAAAAATAAAAAATGTAATCAAAAAGCTTCCACACGAATGTATGAGCATCCTAATATGACCCATATCCAACGTCATACTGTAAAGACATAAAGGGGGGACCCACCAAGGGGTACACCAGTATCCAATATAGAATGTAAGCCTAGCTGGTAAAAGGATATACTGGGTGGGATTCCACTTATATAGCTGTCCTACCAACCATTCTATGTTAAATACCACAAAGGGATATGTAAGGGTAAGGGAAAAAACCTGGTTTGTGTACCTGGTCAAAGTGACGTGATAAATTGTGTTTCGGGAACCCCTTCTTGATATTATTAATGTGTTCCTGTATCCGTACACACAGGGGCCGGGTGGTTCTGCCCACATATTGCAAGTGACACGGACACTCTATGATGTACGTCACATGTGTACTTTGACAGGTTATAAGCTCCCTTATACTATACACCTTATGGTCAGTTCTAGACTTAAAGGTTTCCCTTTTCCGGGGTTGTTTTTTAGTGACTTTACATGGTAAACACCTTTGGCACTTATAAAAGCCCTTCATATCTGAAAAAATCTTTATCTGTTTGGGTGGATTAGTTAAGTTATGGACTAGGAAGTGTAGGGGCTCTCCTTTATACAAATTTTGGTTTATTAGGTATCAATTTGGATAAGACGCGATCCTCCTTCAGAATAGGCCATTATTTTTTCATGATGTGTTCAAGATCTTTATATTGGGAATTGAACCCTGTAACAAAGGCCATATCTGTTTGGTTTTGTTTTCTTTTAGATTTGCAGAGTAAGCTCTTTCTGTCCATACCTGCTATGGCAGTTTTCAGTTTTAATAGATGATCTAAATTATAGCTTTTTTCTTGAAACTGCTCGATTAGCAGGTCCACTTGTATTGAGAAGTCTTCTATGGTGTTACAGTTTCTGCGTATTCTGAGGAGCTGACCCTTAGGAATGTTCCCTTTCCATTGTGGATGGTGACAGCTGCTCATAGGCATATAGCCATTCCTATCGGTTGCTTTAAAGAAGGTTCTTGTGTGCAAACCCTCATCCCTCTTAAAAATTTCTAAGTCAAGATAGTCGATCTTATGATTATTCCATTTGCCAGGGAAGGTAAGTCCATACCTATTGATATTCAAGGTTTGCAGGAACTCCTCAAACGCCTCAGGTGTACCATCCCATAGTACAATGAGGTCTTCGATGTACCTCCGGTAAAATTTCAATTGTGGGATTTTCTTCGAGCAGATGTATTCCTCCTCCCACATGTTCCTAATTCACCATTTCTATGGAGGTGTCTGGACTATCATCGATTAATGGGTCATCATCAAGTACATAATTTGGATCTGGAATGGCTTTTTGCCATTTATACACCTTCATGTTGTTGTAGTCCAACATATCTCTTTTATATTTTTTCTGTTTTTTTGTCTGTATTGTGGTGTCATATTTTTTAATAATTTCCTGGAGTTCTTTTTCTTTATCCGTGTACTCTTTATGATGTAATTGATGATGACCCATTCATCGATTATAGTCCAGACACCTCCATAGAAATGGTGATGGAGGGACCAGTAAAAAACACACCTCAACAGATGGCTAGAACTGACCCCAGACCATCATATCACCAAGATAGTAGACAACCCATTAGGTATCTTGAAAGGCCGGAGAATAGGAGAGTTAATTATCAACCTCAACATGAGACCCCTAGAACACCTAGGTATAATATACCTACTTACAACAGGTATTCACACCTAAGAGGGAATAGGTACCCCCAATATGAGAGGGGCCATAGAGAATACACAGGCACACAACCTAGGAATAATTTCAGGGATGAGAGGGTTTTTCCCAGGGGGGGTCCACGAGACAGACCACCAGGAAGATGGAAGGCTCACGTCCCCTACAGGAATCCTGGATGGAGAAGATACAATATGAACAGAGGAGGCCCCCAAGAAGATTATCGCAGACCTATGGAAGATCAACCCCCAGATCAACACCATCACTTGGGGGAACATGGGTATCCAAGGAGACATTGGGACAGCAACCCTGAAAGAGAGATGGGATCTACACAAAGACAGGAAGAAAGAGGAAATCGACCAGAGGAAATAGAGGGGGGAAGAAGAAAACGAAGATGAGAATACTAGGAAAGGGAATATATAACCTCAGTAATGTTCAGTTTACTGATGACGAAATGAAAATTCTAGATTTGGGGCTAAAATTTGCTCCCGATAAATCCTTAAACAAATTTGAAACCTATATCAACTTACAGAAGTTTATGAGGAAGCTTAATTAAAAAAAAACACTTTGCCCTGAATGGAGATAATAGAATAGGGGAAGCCCCAACCTATGTACAAACTCAACTTAAAGATAAGTCTATCTTCAATCCCAATACTCCAGGGAATCAATTCATTCAAGAAGATGGTTGAAGACAACCTAAGAAAACTGGAAAAAAGAAATAATCATAAAGCGAGAAACATCTGGAAAACATCAAAGCTCTGGGCAAAAGGGGGGAGGACTGGTGATCTTAAATAAAAGTGATTACGAGGAAGAAATGGAAAATCTATTGAGGTTGAAACATACCTATAACAAAAAACTTAAAGGGAACCCCAAACTAAAATACGAGAAAAAATTGAAGGCCTTTGTCAAAAAGGGCAAAGATTGTGGAATACTTAATGCAAAAGAAGCAGAATATCTGGTATGCAATTCTACGAAAACTCTGGTTATTTACCATACACCAAAAATACATAAGAGGCTAGTAAAACCCCCTGGGAGGCCCATTATCAGTGGGATTAATTCAATATTTTCCAGACTGGGTGAATATCTGGATACATTTCTTAAACCATTGGTATCCAAAGGGAAATCCTATCTACGTGATAGCTCCCAGCTGTTAGTAGAATTGCAAGAAATCAGTGGGGTTCAAAACTAAATACTAGCAACTATAGATGTGAACTCCCTTTATACCAGCATAGTACAACAAGATGGGATTATGGGGGTGGAAAAAGCCCTACACAAACACACCTCTATGAAACAGGAACAAATCAACTACATACTTGAAGGATTACAGCTTGCCATGGGTTGTAACTATTTCTGGCACAATCACCGCTATTACGTACAAACAAAAGGAGTAGCGATGGGCGCACAGTATGCGCCTAGTGTAGCGAATCTACTTATGAACATGTGGGAGGAGGAATACATCTGCTCGAAGAAAATCCCACAATTGAAATTTTACCGGTGGTACATCGAAGACCTCATTTTACTATGGGATGGTACACCTGGGGCGTTTGAGGAGTTCCTGCAAACCTTGAATATCAATAGGTATGGACTTACCTTCCCTGGCAAATGGAATAATCATAAGATTGATTATCTTGACTTAGAAATTTTTAAGAGGGATGAGGGTTTGCACACAAGAACCTTCTTTAAAGCAACCGATAGGAATGGCTATATACCTATGAGCAGCTGTCACCATCCACAATGGAAAGGGAACATTCCTAAGGGTCAGCTCCTAATACGGAGAATACGCAGAAACTGTAACACCATAGAAGACTTCTCTATACAAGCAGACCTGCTAATCGAGCAATTTCAAGAAAAAGGCTATAATTTAGATCATCTATTAAAACTGAAAACTGCCATAGCAGGTATGGACAGAAAGAGCTTACTCTGCAAATCTAAAAGAAAACAAAACCAAACACATATGGCCTTTGTTACAGGGTTCAATTCCCAATATAAAGATCTTGAACACATCATGAAAAAATACTGGCCTATTCTGAAGGAGGATCGTGTCTTATCCAAATTGATATCTAATAGGGGGAGATGATGAGTCCAATCCCTATGCTTGAATAGACCCTAGGGCTTAAACGTTATGCCTCCCCCTTCACAATTATGTGAACATCTTATGTATGTTCGCCACATTATGGATATCGGAGAGCATAACCATGGATGTACTAAATATCTGTATATCATATAGGGCTGGTCCCTTATTTATCCCTGTTATGGCGTAAGGTTTTTTTGGGACAAACACGATCCCATAAATCTACCCGGCAACTAAGACTGATTGGAGGCTGGACACATATTGGTCGTTCTCCTATATCTTGCCTTAGCATGCAGTCGTGTGGCACCGTCGCTGAGGACGTCTATGACTAAACGCGTATGACGGAGCCACGCACACCACGTCACTTTCCGGAACTTGAGTGATTGGAAGTCAGCAGTCTTTCCGCTCGGCTATAGCGCAAGTGGAAAATGGAAAGCAGCGAGCCGCTGCTTATTCCATATCTCGAGCTCCACTGGCTTTTTTTGATTGTGGCTTGCATTACAGCCTACAGGAGGCCGTAGACTTCAACGTTGCTTTTCTGTATACATACCTTTGTGTATATATACTGTGTTTTTATATGATACTGATTTTTAATAAACGGTTGGAATACCACTTGTTATACACTATGGGAGTCTACTTTCATCCTCTATGAGGTACACGTTAATGGCTATACCCGAGATATCAGGAATCCAAGGAACACGGTTGGGACCTACAGTGGACTGGCGCCTTAGAACACAGCAGTTATACGCATTACCCCTGCAGGGGTGATGGGATGCGGTGAGTGGGGACCCTTGAGGGGGAGCACTTAAGTCACTTGGATATCCCTTGCAAGCACCCAAGTCACCTATGATAATTTCTGCCATCTTTACCACATCACCTGATTCATAAACAGATGCGGACTGTTGTTTTCTACATATTTTCATCATACAACTGTGTATATAAGGTGTTTTGGATTCTGCACACTTATCTCAAACAAATCCTTTATTAATTTTGGTTTTGGTTTATTGGCCAATTCTGTTTTTATTATTTTTGTATGCAACACTTGTGGTCACATATATCTCTTATGCCCTGTACACACAATAGGATTTTCCGATGGAAAATGTGTGATAGGACCTTGTTGTCGGAAATTTCGACCATGTGTAGGCTCCATCACACATTTTCCACTGGAATTTCCGACACACAAAGTTTGAGAGCTTGCTATAAAATTTTCCGACAACAAAATCCGTTGTCGGAAATTCCGATCGTGTGTACACAAATCCGACGCACAAAGTGCCACGCATGCTCAGAATAAATTAAGAGACGAAAGCTATTGGCTACTTCACTGTTTATAGTCCCGACGTACGTGTTTTACGTCACCACGTTCAGAACAATTGGATTTTCCGACAACTTTGTCCGACCGTGTGTATGCAAGACAAGTTTGAGCCAACATCCGTCGGAAAAAATCCATGGATTTTGTTGTCGGAATGTCTGATCAATGTCTGACCGCGTGTACAGGGTATTAGTGTGCTTAGCACACTTTATGCACTTTATTTATTTTTTCTAATGTGTTCAGACTTAAGGTCTTTTACTCCTATTGGTGATATTTATGCATTATATGCACTTATGAACTCACTTTTGTATTAATATTATTGTGATATTTTATTTTTACATTTTTAATTATCTACGCATTTGGATGCACGCAGTACATGCACTTTTAGGGCAGATTTTTGACCTTGTAATTTAGGACCACACTGCCTTTACACTAGTTTTCCTATCATTCACATGACCTTTCAGGTTAGGTGTATATTACTATCTTCAATACTTTGCCCTTTACAATAGATACTCGGTACACGCTCGAGGTTGCTGGTGAATGTACATGTAGAGTTAGGCCCAGTCAGGATAACTGAACCACCGCCCGGCCGTCATTTTGCTATAGGCCTGGCGGAAAGTGGTTAAAATTAGCACTGTTGATTTCTCCCATAGACTTTTAAAGGGTGTTCTGCGGCTTTCGAATTTGCCGTGAACACCCCAAATTGTTTGCTATTCGGCGAACAGGCGAACACCCGATGTTTGAGTCGAACTTACGTTCAACTCGAACATCGGGCTCATCCCTATTAATCACTACTGGGTTTTTTATTTTTTGCTAAAGAAACAAAAAAAGAAAATTTTTGGGGAAAAAAATTGTAGTTTGTTATCAAATTTTGCAAACAGGCCATTTTTCTCCTTCACTGATGTGCACTGATGAGGCTGCACTGATGGGCAGTGATAGGCATTGATGAGGTGGCACTGATGGGCACTGATGAAGCTGCACTGATGGGCACTGATGCCTCACTGGTAGGCACTGATGAGGAGGCACTGATGAGGCTGCACTGATAGGTGGCACTGATAGGTGGTATTGATGGGCACTGATGGATGGCACTGATGGGCACTTATAGGTGTCACTGATGGACACTGATAGGTGGCACTGATAGGCAATGGTTGGCGGCACTGATAGGCAGCATTGACAGGTGACACTGATGGTGAGGCACTGATTGGCAGCACTGATAGACACTGATAGGTGGCTCTGGTAGGCACTGATAGGTGGCACTGGTGGGCACTGATAGGTGGCACTGGTGGGCACTGATAGGCACTGATGAGCACTGACAGGCACTGATTTGCAGTACTGGTGGGCACTGAGGCAGGGACCAATGTCCCTGTAACAGAAGCCGGTTACTGGCTTTCTGGCTCTCTCCTCACGCTGTTCGTGAGGAGAAAAAAAGATGATAGCCAGCTTGTTTACTTACGTTATCAGCTGTCATTGGCTGACAGTGATTAAGTGGTAAAGGGCCTGCTGTGGTTGGTCCTTTACCCTGTACTGTGATCAGCCGAGTTGGAAGGACTCCACAGTCACAAAGCATGCTGCTCGCACGCTCCAGGGGGCGTGCGAGCAGTCTTCCCGCTCTGCTATAGCGCGAGCAGTCTTTCCGCTTGGCTATAGTGCAAGTGGAAAGTGGTTAAGCAAAACCTTCGCCCAGTCCATAGGTGAACTATGAGCACTAAACTACCATAATCATGATAAAATGCTTATCCTAACCATCAGTCCTGAACTGATCCCCCTATGCATACTTATACTGTTGCTGATCTATGTTCTATGTTCTCTTATTGTTTGAATGTATTTAAGGGACTATGCCTGATAGATATATGGCATGGGTACAGATTGACATATTAGCTTTAAAGCGGATGTAAACCCGATTCATGAAATTTAACCTATGCACATATATCTGTAGTGTTTACTTATCTCTCTCTAAAGACCTAAGTCCCATGTGTTTCCTCTGTTTTGTTCCTCTGTTATCAGTATGATAACTCCTGACAAGTTTGCAGAGATGGAAGATAAAAGCAGCTGAAAATGGGTGTCATGGGAGGTTGCTATGAATAGATTAGCAGAGAGCTTGTCTGCTCACTAGGGATGAGCCGAACACCCCCCCCGGTTCGGTTCGCATTAGAACCTGCGAACGGACCGAAAATTTGCACGAACGTTAGAACCCCATTGACGTCTATGGGACTCGAATGTTCGAATTTAAAAGTGCTCATTTTAAAGGCTAATTTGCATGGTATTGTCCTAAAAAGGGTTTGGGGACCTGGGTCCTGCCCCAGGGGACATGTATCAATGCAAAAAAAACTTTTAAAAACGGCTGTTTTTTCGGGAGCAGGGATTTTAATGATGCTTAAAGTAAAAAAAAAAAAAAAGTGAAATATTCCTTTAAATATCGTACCTGGGGGGTGTCTATAGTATGCCTGTAAAGTGGCGCGTGTTTCCCGTGCTTAGAACAGTCCCTGCACAAAATGTCATTTTTAAAGGAAAAAAAGTAATTTAAAACTGCTTGCGGCTTTAATGTAATGTCGGGTCCTGGCAATATGGATGAAAATCAGTGAGACAAATGGCATGGGTACCCCCCAGTCCATTACCAGGCCCTTTGGGTCTTGTATGGATATTAAGGGGAACCCCGCACCCAAATTAAAAAAGGAAACAGCAGTATACAGGCTCTGTACTCTGAACAGCAGTATACAGGCGGTACAAACAAGACAGGGACTGTAGGTTTGCTGTTAAGTAGAATCTGTTTGTAATTTTGAACTGGTACATTTTTAATGTGTTTAGCTCCAGACAAAAAATCTATTCTAAGCTTTTTGGAAAACATAGGGAAGAGTTATCACCCCCGTGACATTTGTTTTGCTGTCTGTGCTCCTCTTCAGAAGATTTCACCTCACTTTTTGTCCCAATGACAAATGTTTTTTGAAAATGTGTTTTTTTTTGTGAAACAAGGATTGGTGATAAAGCATCAGTGGAAAGGAGAAATGTTTTTCCCATATTAACTCTTACAGGAGAGAATTTCCCTTCCTAGGGGTAGATTTCATCTCACTTCCTGTTGTCTCCTTCCGTTTGCAAGTAGGAGTCGTTTGTAAGTTGGATGTTTGAAAGTAGGGGCCTGCCCTATATACTCAGCAGAAATTTGGGCCTTAGGTGTTGTTGTGGCCACAACACTGTAAGCCCTCACAGGGCCCTGCTGTGAAATATTAGATCAAGAATTGTAATTACATGCCCCTGTTGAACAGGGGCAGAAAAACTGGGCCTTTGGTGGTGGTGGTGGTGCTGGTGCCACAACACTGTAAGTCCTCACTCACTCTTGGTGGGCGCAGAAACGGGCCCTGCTGTGAAATATTAGATCAAGAATTGTAATTACATGCCCCTGTTGAACAGGGGCTGAAAAATTGGGCCTTAGGCACTGGTGCTGGTGACACAACACTGCAACCCCTCACAGATACTCTAGTTGGAACGCAGGAATGAGCCCTGCTGCAAAGTATTGCATCAAAAATTGTAATTACACGCCCCTGTTAAACAGGGGCTGAAAAATTGGACCTTAGGCACTGGTGCTGGTGCCACAACACTGCAACCCCTCACAGATACTCTAGTTGGAACGCAGGAATGAGCCCTGCTGCAAAGTATTGCATCAAAAATTGTAATTACACGCCCCTGTTAAACAGGGGCTGAAAATTTGGGCCTTAGGCACTGGTGGCGGCGCCCAGAACCAAAAATGTTCTTACAAGCTATCAGTGTGATTATTGAGGAGGAAGAGGATAATTACTCAGGATAGTCACTCAGCATCAGCATAGGCAATCTTTGAAGAGATCTGAGATTGCAAAAAAAATTATTCGGTTACATCAGCATCAGGTGCTTGGTAGCTGGTGGTGATCCAAGACTGATTCATTTTTATGAAGGTCAGTCGATCGACCGAGTCGGTGGACAGACGCACCCTGTGATCGGTTACAAAGCCTCCAGCAGCACTGAATGTGCGTTCCGAAAGAACGTTGGATGCAGGACAGGCCAGTAGCTCAATTGCATACTGTGCAAGCTCTGGCCAGTGATCCATCCGCAAGACCCAGTAACCCAGAGGATTTTCGGTGGGAAAGGTGTCCAAGTCAGATCTTTCCCCTAGGTATTCCTGCACCATGTAAAACAGACGCTGGCGATGGTTGCTGGAACCGATCATACCTTGGGGCTGCGGACTAAAAAATTGTCTGAGCACATCGGTCAGATGACCACCTTCTCCACAGCTCCTTCTTTGACTGACTGAAGCCTCAGCAACGAGTTGTCCAGCAACAGGAGTTTGTAACCTCCCAGTCTCTGGGAATGCATTGCACAGACCTTTCTGCAAGGCCTCCCGAAGATGTTTCATCCTCTGCTCCCTCTGCGGCGGCAAGATAAGGTCCGCAACCTTACCCTTGTAATGTGGATCAAGGAGGGTTGCCAGCCAGTATTGGTCCTTCTCCTTGATACCACGAATACGAGGATCCTTACGCAGGCTTTGCAGGATCAGGGAGGCCATGCAGTGTAGGTTTGCTGAGGCATTCGGTCCAGAGTCCTCTGGGTCACTAAGGATGACATGGTCCGCAGCCACCTCCTCCCAGCCACATACAAGTCCATGTGTTTCTTGGGACTGATCCCTTAAAGACTGCTGCTGATGCTGAGTGCCAGGCTCCACCTCCATACTGACACAATCCTCCTCCTCCTCTTCCTGTGTGATTGGCGGGCACGCAGGAACACTGTCTGGATAAAGGGGGCCTTGAGAGCTAAGGAAGTCCTCCTCTTCCTGTCTCTGTTCTGCCTCAAGTGCCCTGTCAATTATTCCACACCGCGTGTGCTCCAACAGGTGGACAAGGGGGACAGTGTCACTGATGCATACACTGTCACTGCTCACCATCCTCGTGGCCTCCTCAAATGGTGACAGGACAGTGCATGCATCCCTGATCATGGCCCACTGGCGTGGGGAATAAAAACCAAGCTCCCCTGACCCTGTCCTGGTGCCATAGTCGCACAGGTACTCATTGATGGCCCTCTGTTGCGTGTGCAGCCGCTGCAGAATGGCCAACGTTAAGTTCCACCTGGTGGGCATGTCACAGATTAGGCAGTTCTTGGGCAGGTTAAACTCCTTTTGGAGGTCTGCCAGCCGAGCACTGGCATTAAATGACTGGCGGAAATGCACACAGACTTTCCTGGCCTGCCTCAGGACATTCTGTAAACCCGGGTACCTGCCCAAGAACCGCTGCACCACAAAGTTAAGGATGTGAGCCAAACAGAGCACATGGGTCATTTGTCCCTGTCGGAGGGCAGAGAGGAAGTTGGTGCCATTGTCGCAAACCACCATTCCTGCCTTAAGTTGGCGTGGCGTCAACCACCTCTGAACCTGCCCCTGCAGAGCTGACAGAACCTCTGCCCCAGTGTGGCTCCTGTCCCCCAAGCACACCAGCTCAAGCACCGCATGGCATCTTTTGGCCTGCATACTTGCGTAACCCCTTGAACGGCTACGGAGCACCGCTGGTTCCGAGGACAAAGCACAGGAAGAGGCCATGGAGGAAGAAGAAGAGGAGGAGGTGGAGGAGAGAGGTGTGTCACAATCATTAGTAGTGGCATTTTGGAGGCATGGTGGCGGAACAACCTCCAACACTACTGAACCTTGTCCTGCATCCTTCCCAGCTGCCAGCAGTCAGTGGTAATATGCACCTTATAGCTGACCGCCCTGTCCAGCGAGGCATGGACATTGCCTTCCACATGCCGGTAGAGAGCCAGAATCGCCTTCCATGAGAAAAAGTGGCGTTTGGGTACCTGCCACTGAGGAACTGCACATTCCACAAACTCACGTAAGGGGGCAGAGTCTACCAACTGAAAAGGCAGCAGTTGAAGTGCTAGCAATTTTGCCAAGCTAGCATTCAACCGCTGGGCATGTGGATGGCTGGGAGCAAACTTCTTTTGGCGGTGCAGCAGCTGGGGCAGGGAAATTTGGCTGGTGCAATCTGACGTCGGTGTACCGAAAGCAGATTGCCCACAAGTACTTGGCTGTGACACACCTAATTCTACACCTTCATTCCTCTCAGTGCAGGTCTCAGAGAGGACTGAAGGTATAGTGGGGTTGGAGATCTCAGCTGATAAGGAGCAAGGAGAGGTCCTCTTTGTTCATTGGTGTGGGTCTTTTAGATACGCTTGCCAACGAACTGCATGGCAAGTCAACATATGTCTGGTCAAGCATGTGGAGCCCAAGCGGGAGATGTTTTGGCCACGCGAGATACGCTTGAGACATTTGTTGCAAATAGCAGCGGTGCGATCTGATGCACTCGTCTCAAAAATGGCCCACACCAAAGAACTTTTGGCATAACGCACAGAGACAGCAGCGCCCTGCACATGCTGAGCTTTGGGGTGTGATGCAGTCAGTGTGCTGCCCTTAGGCTGGCCCATGGAGGGCATCCTGCCTCAATGGTGATGTGCCTCCTCCTCCTCTTCTCTCCTATCAGGCACCCACGTTAAGTCAGTGACCTCATCATCCCCTCCCTCCTCATCACTGGAGCAAACCTGGCAGTATGCTGCAGTAGGGAGAGCATGACTGCCAGATTGCTGTCCTTCTTGGGCACCCCCTCTGTCCGTGCTCACGTTACTGCCTTCATCTAGCTCAGTATCATCATCAGAGCCTTCTAAACGCTGGGCATCCTCCTGGAGCATGTACCCAACACTGTGGTCAACACAGTTCAAGGGACTCCTCAGGAGGACATGGTGGGGCTAGAGAAGGAGTCACTGATGCCATTTAGCCGAGGGAAGAGGCTGCATTGGCAGCTGCTTTGCCAGACAAAGTACCCTGAGCACGGGTGAGAGAGGATGAGGAGAATGAGGACGGCTTGGTCATCCACTCGACCAAGTCTTCCGCATGTTGCAGCTCAACACGGCCAGCTGCCGAAAAAAAGGCCAAGCGGGTCCCACGGCCACGTGCTGATGAGGATGCACTGTGTCCACGACCAGCACTGTTGCCTCTAGACACAGAGCCTGCTTGCCCTCTTTTATTGGCTTGTGACTGTCTGCCTCTCCTTGTTGGCCTTCCAGACATACTAATGGCCTGTAGCTGCACTAAGCTGGGATATATATATATATATATATATATATATATATATATATATACTGATACTGCAGCTAGCAAAATGGACTGCCTGCCTGTAGTATGAGAACACCACCAACCTTCTACAGGTAGCTTTAGCTGAACACTGTGCAGAGCTCGCAAAAAACTAACTTGTAGCTTATTTAGCTGCCTGCGGTAGTGATAGGATCAGGAAAACACCACCAACCTTCTACAGGTAGCATTAAGTGAACACTGTGCAGAGCTCACACTACACTAACTTGTAGTTTTAGCTGCACACTGTGCAGAGCTCGCAAAAAACTAACTTGTAGCTTATTTAGCTGCCTGTGGTAGTGATAGGATCAGGAAAACACCACCAACCTTCTACAGGTAGCATTAAGTGAACACTGTGCAGAGATCGCAAAAAACTAACTTGTAGCGAGTCAAACCCATGTTCGACTCAAACATCGTCTGTTCGCCCGTTCGCCGAATTGCGAACGATATGGGCCGTTCGCGCCAAATTCGTGTGGCGCGTCATGGCCCATAATTCACTGCGGCATCGCAGTGCATTGCTGGCTGATGTTTGGCCAAGCATGCACTATGACCCTCATGCTTAGCCAAACTATATATATATACAACACCTGGGATGCATATATATACACAATACACTGTAAGTGCAGCTAACTCACTGACTGTCCTGCCTAATCTAGCTAACTCAAATGAAATGACACTGTCTCTCTCTCTCTCTAAGCACGCCGGAACACACTACACAGCTTGTAGTTCTCAACAGGCATCTCAACAGGCCCTGGGGATCATTATTCCAGAGACCTGTTCTGCCATCATTCAGGTCCTGCAGAAGGATTATATTAAGGTAAGATTTCTCCTTTAACATCACATTCTATGTTTTTAATGTTTGCTAATGTATTGTATTTCTTTCATCATTCTCTAATTACCATAATTGTAATATGCTGTGAATGTCCTCTTTGCCCTCATGCATGCTGGGAGTTTTTAAACTTCCTTTTTTGTCCTTCATGCATATTTGCCTTCACTAACCTCCCCAGCATGCTATCCTGGGCCCATACACACCTAGCCTAGTCACTTAACAATGTATTTTGTTAGCTCCATAGTAGTGCTTTACCCTAAACACCCCCTAAAATGTGTTTAAATGTTATTTGTGTCCCTAAATTCAGGCAGAGTGCCAGAGGCTTTTTTTTGGGTCCCAAAATCATTTGGAACCCTCCTTCCCCTCAACTGCTAAGTCAACCGATACTAATCCTCTATCTGCTGACTTTGCCAAACCCATACACACTATACCTACCTCTTTTGTGTTCATATTTATGGATGAATTCACCAAAGCATGTAGTGAAAGGTCCTGCCTGAATAATTTCAAATGCTACTGTTTAAAGTTTTGCTCTCCTATTAACTTGATAGGTAATTGCAGAATGTCAAAAAGTTTTTCAATTTGGGCAGTGTGTATTATTTTTATTTTATTATGACACTTCTTACCTGTCCAGTGGTCTGCCACTAGTGTAAATAAGGAGGGGCTGGCCAAAGTAATGCACATTATTTATGCATTCAGCTCTCCATGAAGTGCAGAGGGTTACCTGTCCAAACATCCCCCCCTAAAATTTTTACAATGGGCCATCAGAGGGGGTGAGGAATCTGATAAGTGGACCTTATACTTTTGTCTTTAAATACTGTTCAAAATAAATATTATACTGATGTTGGACAAGAATGTTTGTGTTTAATCTGCTTGCAATGTTATGTGCAAAATTAAAACATTTTTTCTTGTTTGACTCCACAGTTTTCCTCAACGCCACAGAAATGGCAGACTGTGGCTTCCCAATTTGCCCAGCGGTGGGACTTTGATGAGGCAATTGATGAGAAACACGTCCACATAGTCCCACCCCCCAACTTGGGCTCATACTATTACAACTATAAGGGGTTTAATAGTATTGTGATGTTGGCGGTGGTGTCGGCGACATATGAGTTTCTCTATGTGGACGTGAGGAAGAATAGCCCAGACCGAGTTTTACAGACGGCTCCAGAATGGTGGCTTGGGATTGCCACCTGCAGAAGAGAAAGTGGAAGGACTCCCATTCGTCTTTGTCGCTGATGAAGCGTTTGGGCTGTGTGATCACCTGATGCGGCTGTTCCCGATGAGGACCCCCACCCCGGACCAGAAGGTTTTTAACTACCGGCTGGCCAGAGCCAGAAGAGTGGTTGAGAACACTTTCGGGATAACGGCCAGCCGGTTCCGCTTATTCCTCACTGCAATAAACGTGGCGGAATATAAAATCAATCACATTGTTCTTGCATGCTGCATATTACATAACTTTTTAAGAAAAAATGCATCAAACTGTGTGGCCTCAGTTGGGACTGAGGCTGGTTTATTACTGGATCCAACATATCTGACCGTTGTTGAAGCTGGCCGTCCTGGCTTGCCCCCCCCAAAGCGCCCGCAAAGTTCGTGAAAAGTATCTAGAGTACTTTGTGGGTAGGGGGGCCATTGATATGCCAGACAATGTTTAAGAAACATTTTAAAAATACATTTTTTAGTTAAACTGAAATAATATTTCCTTTGATTTAATGCTTGTGTTTCTTTTAGCTGCCTCCTAGGTTCTCCAATGGGCTTTTCTTTTTGGCCATTTTCTTCAATAGTGCAAACGTAATTTATTTGATACATGAGGTGACAATCTCTTCTTCAGCGAACTATTATGTTGTGGGTCTGCTACATACACACCTTGTTTTTGTTGTTAATGTATGTAATGCATTAATGATAAAAAGATTCATCATTTTCAGCACCATGAATGAATTTTTGGGAGTCAAGAAAATGGCGTGATTGTGGCAAATTATAAAGCACCTTGGGAGTTATTTTTTTTTATAATCAAATCAAATATAATCAAATAACATTTCCATTCAATGTTATAAATTTTTGTATTCCATATTTTACATTAAGAACACCCAAATAAACACCTTGCAAGAAAAGACTGAATACTAAATTATCTTGTCAAAAATTTACCAATTATACTACCTTCCCCCCTCCTTAAAGAGACAAAACAAAACAAAGAAAAAAAAAAGAAAAAAGAGTAAAGTACTCTTCAGTTCCCTCCTCCTCCTCCTCCCTCCTTTCAACCATCCCTGGGTTAGATCTACTCCATCCCTTCCCCCTTCCCACTCAATTCCTTTGAGTCCTGTACAGTCCTACTGTGCCCTTCTGTGTCACAAGGAGAAAGAAAGGAAACAAAGTGTTGTTTCCCTCTCTACCAACTAATGGCCATTATGTCAAAATAAGAAAAAAAAAAAAATTGTATTGTGTGTTAAAATGTTATCAACTGTATTCACATGTAAACAACCCTCTTGACCTGCTCCTCCCCCAACTTTAAGTGACAACCCCATAACTCCACCAAAGGAGAAAAAAAAAAAAAAGTGTTGTTTCCCTCTCTACCAAAACCTTGTGTAATATAAGAGGCCGCTAATGACCATTATGTCACAATAAGAAAAAAAAATGGAAAGTGTGTTAATATGTTATCAACTGTATTTACATGTAAACAACCTTTTACACCTTCTTGACCTGCTCCTCCCCCAACTTTAAGTGACAACCCCATAACTCCACAAAAGGAAAAAAAAAAAGGTGTTGATTCCCTCTCTACCAAAACCTAGTGTAATATAAAAGGCCACTAATGGCCATTTTGTCAAAATAAAACAAACAAAAAAATATATATATAATAGTTGTTTTAAATATTATCAACTGTATTTATATGTAGACAAGCCTCTTACTCCTCCCCCAACTTCAAGTGACACCCCCATAACTCCACCAAATAAAAAAAAAATTGTGTAATTCCTTATGGTGACATATACAATCTCTATAATTTTTCCATTTTGAATTTTAAATCCCTCCTCTTCTGTGGTCTACCTGTGATCTCCCTACTCCTTATCCCCCCCCCCCTTCCCTCCCCTCACTACTTTGACTTGACTCACTCTCTTTCTTCTCTCATTAGGGGAAGGCGTTTCACTCCACCCTGTCAGAGTACCAAAAAAGAAAAAAAAAAAAAACACATTGGTCAATCCTATTCAAGGATCATAATTGACTCTTTATTCCCCTATGGCTTGAACCACAAGCAACTATACTAGGGTCCCCATGGGTCTACTACACCCCGTGCCCTCCCATTCCACGTCTCTTCTCTTTCAGCCCATCTCAGGCACACACTGTATCCATCCTGCCCATGTCTTCTCAAATTCCCCTTTTTGGTCTTTCACTACTTGAGTCTACCTCTCAGCTTCCATTTTCCAATTTACCTAATTTTTCCAATCCTCTAATGTTGGGCAGGCAGTCTGTTTCCAACATCTGGGGATTAATATTTTAGCAGCATTCAATAGGTGTGGTGTGATGCTCTTCCCATAGGCTTTAATAGAACCAGGCATCCCATGGAATAGAAAGCATAGAGGCATAAACTTCATAGGTCTAAGGGTCAATTTCTCAATCCATGGTGCAATTGCTACCCAAAATGATTTAATCCTGGGGCATTCCCACCACAGATGGAGAAATGTACCCCTTTGCTCACACCCTCTCCAACACCGGGCATCTGCCGCTGGGTACATCTGAGCTAGTCTTACTGGTGTCCTATATCACCTTGTCATGAATTTATAGGCCATTTCCTGCACATACGAACTTATGGATGTTGAGTAAGTTGATTTATTCATTTTTTTAATTTGTGTGTCTGACAGGTCCTTATTTAGTTCTCTTTCCCATTCCCTGATGAAATATGGAACTGTAGTCTTTTGGGCGACAATTATCAATCTGTACATCTGAGACAACAGATGTCTAGCAACTCTCAAACGTACACACTGGCCCTCAAACAACGTAATTTAATTTAATGGTCTTAATAAGGGTTTTATCTTATTAAAGAAACCTGTCATTTGATAATATCTCCATCCTGATGTGGGTATATTCTCTAGAGTTATAATCAATTCCGGGTAGGTTACTAGGGTCCCGAGCGGGGCAAATTTACCACACGTCGTATCTCCATCCCGACCCCATGCCCTCAGAAAACCCCCTCCTTCCCCCGGCGGGAACCATGGGAATCCCTCCAGCGGAGCTAAGGGGGACACATGGGGGGAGTACTCTCCTGTTTTGTTCAAATTGTCCCATACTGACAAAGAATGACATGTCAAGGGAGATGTCCACTTCGAGAGTCCTCTTGATGTACTCGGGATCCATGGGGCCCCTGATAAATTCCTCCAAGCCATTGTTTTTTCTAATTGGACCCACATTTTACTAGAGGAGTCGTGGCACCAGCTCAGTGTTCAAACCAGCGACATTGCCTTGTAGTGCATTGATATGTCTGGCAGCCCCATTCCTCCCTCTGTCTTACTTCTTCGTAGATTGTCATAGGCTGACCTTGGTCATTTATCATTCCACACAAATGCTACAAAGGCCTTCTGTATCTGTTTAAAAAAGGTCCCTGGTAATTTAATCGGAACTGTAAGCAATATGTAAATAATTCTGGGTAATATGCACATTTTAATAGCACTCACTCTTCCAAACCATGTTAGATATTGTCTTGTCCATTTCTTCAAGTCCCCCATTATCCCATCTATTTTGGAGGCATAATTAAGGTTGTATAACATTTTTTGATCTGAGGAGATATATACCCCCAGGTAGAACAAGGTGTCCTTCTTCCATACAAAGGGGTATGCCCTCCTCAGTGTCCTCGCCATCTCTTGAGGGACATGAAAGGGTAAAAGTATTGATTTTTCAAAATTAATTTTAAAATTGGATAAGTGCCCATATCTGTTCACTTCCTGCATAAGGGCTATTAAAGATATCTGTGGTGTTGATAGATAGAATAATAAATCGTCAGTGTAGGCCGATACTTTATGTTCCACAGTCCCGATACATGTCCCTGCTATGTTCCCATTGCTTCTAATTTGACAAAGAAATGGCTCCATTATTATAGCGAATATTAATGGTGAAAGTGGGCACCCCTGCCTAGTTCCGTTTCATATATTTAGATAGTCCGACACTGTACCATTTACTTTGACCCTTGCTCTTGGGCCCGCATAGAGAGCCGTTACCCATCCCATCATGCGGTGGCCCAGACCCCCCCCCCTCAAGACTTCACTCATAAATCCCCAGTTCACCCAATTGAAGGCTTTTTCAGCGTCTATTGATAGTATAATCTTTGGGGCTCTCTCTGGGCCATGTTGCATCCAGTGAAGGAGGTGAAGTGCCCGAATAGTGTTGTCCCTTGCCTCACGTGCTTTCATAAAACCTGTCTGGTCTGGGTGCACTAACTCCCCAATATGTTCTTGCAGTCGCAGAGCTAGGATTTTGGCCAGCAATTTAGTATCAGAGTTGAGCAGAGAAATAGGCTTATAATTAGCACAATACTGAGGGTCTTCCCCTTCCTTCAGGAGTAACAGGGCCTCTGGAGGCAACGGGTTAGTTGTATTAATTGTATAAAAATAATTACATAGTGGTCCCATCAACTCAGAGAAAATTTTTTTATAGTAAATATTTGTCAGGCCATCCAGGCCGGGACTTTTCCCTGTCTGTAAGGTTGCTATTACTCTGCTCAACTCTTCCACTGTAATTGGGTGTTCCATTTCTGCTGTGATTGTCTCCGATAGGGTGGGCATTGATGATTCCCTAATGTAATTTTGTATCTCTTCCCTTCTTTGGTCCTCCCTGTGTTCTAATTGTGAGGTCTCAGATGTCTGAATGTTATATAAGGTTTCATAGAATCTGTGAAATTCTGTCGCTATGGCCTGGGTTTCCACTATCTTTTTGTTTTGTATTAGTAAATTATGGACATGTCTAGATTCTTGTTGCTTTTTAAGTTGTTTAGCCAATAACTGCCCACATTTGTTCCCTTGCTCATAGAACCTATGAGCAAAGTATCTACATTTTTTATTATTTTTTGGTCTAGACATTGTGCAAGTTCTGCTCGAAGATTCTCTAATTGTTGGCTATGTAAGGGGTCAAGATTTTTTTTATACTTAATCTCAAGTGCATTGATTTTCTCTAGTAGCTCTGTCACTTCCCTCTTTCTTTCTTAATGTGGGAGCCATAAGCTATTAATTCTCCTCTTATGACCGTTTTATGGGCCTCCCACACAGCCTCGCCTGGTGTATTCCTCTCAAAATAATCCCTTATTTTAACTGACAGTTCCTCGGCTATCTTTTTATTATCTAATATTGATTCATTCAGTCGCCACATACGTTCTATATATCCTGCTTGGATTGGAGAGAGTGTCAAAGTTATTGGGGCATGGTCTGAGATGGTTATGGTCTCAATGGTACAGTTTCGAACCTTTTCCAAATAAAATTGATCTACCATAAATACATCGATATGCGAGTACATTTCATGTATTTTAGAGTAATAACTGTAGTCCTTTACTCCATTGTGCGTTACCCACCAGCTGTCTACCAGGGGTTGGGTGTGTAAAAGTTGTTTTAAGTGTTTTAGGGCTCTAAATGATAGAGATGTTTTCCCTGATGTTGTGTCCAAACCTGGATCCAGCACAATATTGAAATCTCCGCCCAGGATCAAACAACCTTCCCTAAATTTCTCCAACATCTTCAACATTTTGGTAAGAAAATTAATTGTCCCTGTGTTTGGTACATACAGTAAATTGCAGCAAATGTATATCGCTGACTATTTATTGTACCTTTAACAAACAGGAAGCGACCTTCTCTATCTGCTTGTACAGATATCAATATCCATGGGCAAGTTTTCTTAAAAGCAATTGTGACCCCCTTGCTCTAGCAATAGGCGATGTTGCATGGTACCAATGGTTGAACCCCTCCCTGAAATGCGTTTCTTGCAAAAAAGCTATGTCTACAGCATAGTGGTGTAGTTCTTGCCAGAGATGGCCCCTTTTATGCTGTGAACACAGTCCCCTCACATTATATGATATACTTTTTAATGGTGTAGCCATCTTTTAAAATGCCAACCATATCTTGTTGTGGGAAAAAAGAAAAAAAAAAAAAGAGACCCCCTGGAAAAACCTCTATACCACCCCCTCCCTCCCCCTCTCCCCCAAATATACTCCAAGTATATCTCCCCCTCGGAGCATCCCAACTAACTGGTAGAGGGGTCCGTGCACACACCCTGTACCCGGTCCTCTCCACCCCCTCACTGATACCAGTTCAACCAATCCCATTATATCGGGACCGTCCCAAAGAAACAGAGTAACCCTAAGTACCCCACTCTAATTCCCTCCCCCCCATGCGCCATTCTCTTATATTCTCCCAGTATCTGCGTTTTCTAGCTGTAACCTCCAAAAAACCCTTTTTAGATTAAAATGCACCCTACATCCTCCTCCCATATTATAGCTTATGATAATGGCCCAGATACGCGTTTCCCCCCGTATCGTCAAGCAGTTTCTTCCACCTGCATATATTTACATTTATAACACATATAACATATATCAAAAAACAGAAAAAAAAGGAAAAAAAGTCTCCCTTCCTTCATTCCTTCCTTCCTTCTTTAGGAGCTTTGGGGAAGCTCCTCTTCTTTCTCATTCAATAAACCATCTGTTAGAACATCTAATCTTTTATGCGGGTTTATGCCTTCCTTGACGATTTCTGCGCTGACCCTTATGGGACACTTGTTCCCACTGTTCTGGCTATTGTAGGGATGTCCCTGCTTTGTATGTCCTCCAGTCTGTAAAGTCTACTAGTGGAAGATCCAATGTTTCAACAAAAAACTGCAGGTCGTCTTTAGTATGTAAAGTTGCTGTTCAGCCATTCCTAGAGGCCATCAGACTAAATGGGAACCCCCATTGATAATTCACCTCTTTTGTACTTCCAATGGGGCAGATCTGCTCGGCGTTGGTACAAGGTCCTGCATGTTAAATCTGGGTACAATGATAGATTTGTGCCCTCAAGGGAGATTTCAGGATTGCGCGGGTCATTTTCATAATGGTTTCCTTTACTGCATATTTATGTACTCTGCATATAACATCCCTGGGTTTCTCCATATTTTGGGTAGTGTATGTGGGAACTCGGTGTACCCGATCTATCTCAATACATTCAGGTGCCGAGGTCCCCATAATCTGACCAAATACTTTTTGGATAACTGAGGCTAATTTGGATGTTTGGATTGTTTCGGGTACCACTTTTATACGAATGTTCTGCCTTCTGTCTCTATTTTCATAGTCGTCCAATTGGTCTTTATATGAATTTAGGACATCCTCGTGATCTTTAATCGAGTCTTGAACCTCTGCCACTGCCTGTGCCATTACCTCCTGACTCTCTTCCACACTTTCTACCCTACGCCTCAATGCCCGTGTATCTTCTCTTAAGTCCTCTACCTCTTGCTGACATGCCTGCTCCACCGCACTAATTAGCTGTTGCATATCAGTCTTTGTAGGAAGGGCCCTCAAAAGTTCCCTAATTTCCATCTCTGTTTCCCCCCTCCCCCCAGCACTGAGGTCCATTTCTCCCCCTCTTTCAGTGATGGGCCTATGGGGCTTCTGTCCTGTGGGCTTAGGTTTTCTCCTTGTATCCTGGAGCCATAACTTGGGCCCGTCATTGCTTGGTTCTTCTTCCTCGCTGCTAGTTCCTCCTTCAGTATCTGGGGTCCTCTCTCTGCTGTCACGTGGTCCCCATTTGTAGATGGAACATCCATTCATATTTTATTTGAGAGTTCAGGGAGGCCATGATCTAATGTCAGGGTATCTGCTGTTTGCAGTTCTCTGTCTCTATTTCCATACCCCTCTTGGTCAATGTCCACCCCTTCCATATTGGGCCCCCCCTCTTTAAGTGCCAAGCTGCCTTGCCCCCGCACTGCTGTATCTTTTCCCGTATTCGGGGGGGTATTGTTCTATATTGGGGATATCTCGCTCGGGAAGCTTCCTCCCCCGTCCTATTGTTGGTGATCCCCTACCATACTCTGCACGGGCTCGTCCGGCTGCTTGGACCCCACAACTTGGTGTTAGGGACTTGCGGTCCGTTAGGTTCCCACTGTCTCCATTAGCTTCCATAGCCCCGCATCTTATCTCTTCCTGTCTTCCTTGCTCTGCTCTAGGAGAGAGGTAAGCTCGTATCCCTCCTGTCTCGTTTCGGCTTCCCTTAGCTTGTCGGCATGTGGTCATTGCTAGTGTAAGTGTGCTATAAGTAATTCCTGGAAAGTCTAGTGCGGGGAGCCTCAATATTCCCCAAGGGTGATGGATATAGGTGTATAGGCAGGTATAAAAAAAAAAAAAAAGGTGGAAAACGCAAAAAAGCATGGAGGAGTAAGTGGTTTTTATCCCCCTTTTTCCCCTTAGGGGACTTCTGCAGATAAATGGCCAGTGTTTAAGCAGTCAAGCAATCAAACAGTCCAGCACATTAACTTTAGCAGTCCTTTTCCACTGGGCTGATAAGAAATTTTTCAGCTTTGCATATGACACAAAAGTAAATAAAACAGCAGGCAGTCCACGGGTGCAGCTAGAGACCTAAACAGCACTTTCACTTTTCGTAAAAAAAAAAAAAAAAGATCTCCTATCCGAGCTTTCGATCCTACAGTCCTGCAGTTTAACCAGACCAGCCAGTCTGGCTGTGTCGAGCTCCACTAGCCTCCGTGCACCTTCACTCCTCCTTCTGTAGACCGCAGACCCGGAGGTGAGGGGGTGCTTCTGACCCAGGCTTCTGTATCTGTCACCATCCCAACTCCTGCTCAGCTCCGAGTGGCCCCAGCGGCTCCGCTCCCTCCAGCAATTCCAGGGGTCCCCCCCCCGATCCTTACGAGGATGCGGCCCACACAGGTCAGCAAACAGCTCCTCCAGGTCAATCACTCAGTCATTGCTCCAGGCACTCCCGATCGTCCCGGCAGCAGCGTTGCTCTAAGTTTCATAGAGGGCTTGGTGTAGATGAATGAGAAGATCTGGACAGCCGCACACCGGGATAAACAGATTAAATTCTTCTTTTTATTTGTAAAACAGGTTCATAGAGTACATGAGACACCACTGAAGTGGTACAGCACAACAGCTTTTATAGAGGGCTTCTTCGCACGGCTGGTATCAAGCACAGCGGAGGGCAGTATGGGGTCCTCTATATATCCACGATAATACCGCTCTGCATCCAGGAAGGTCCAAAAGTTTCCAGTCAGGTAATGCTCAAGATGCCGCTATATACATACAGGTCTCGGCTCCAGCGCATTCCATTGCACTCTGTCTTTGCATCTGCACATACAATCCACTGATTGCACTACCCTGGGTCTATTGGTGATCTCCACTCAATGCAGCTAGTATTCCTAAGGCAGCATGGGAGCTCAGGTGAAAGACGTGCCCACACGTCCACACTCACATCCATTCTCTGTGGGAGTTATTTACTAAAGGAAAATCCACTTTGCACTCCAAGTGCACTGCAAAAGTGCACTTGAAACTCCACTGAAAGTACACTTGTAGTGCAAAGTGGATTTGCCTTTAGTAAATAACCCCCATTGTCACTGTAAACACCAACTTAATACCAAAACTGCTATTGAGCATTGAAAGGAGAAGCCACACATTGTTGATTTTAACATTTTTTACTCTGTGCACATTCACGTGTGCTTTAGAAAAGGGTTTTTGAACAAACCAACATATTTTTGGAATAACATTTTTGCGTTTGACAGTACAAATATCCTTTTTTGTGGTAAACAGGCATGTTTAAAACCATAAAACAATACCCAACTCAGGAACTTACAAAGTTCAACTTTGATAAATTGAAGGCAATATCAGACATTACTATGTCCAAACTGTGTTGATATTGCTTTCATCAGATGGGGTGATGTCACCCCTGTGAATGCCAAATTTTGAAGATGCACACAAACTGAGAGTCAAAATGGGGATTTCACTACTGATTCCATGCCTATATGTCAACATGTGCTAGTTCCCATCATGGGGGATCAATGGACATGTTTCGGGGGTGCAACCCCTTCCTCTCAGCCACTTTAGTTGTGAGGAAGGGGTTGCACCCACAAAATGCGTACTTTGATATCCCCTGATTGCAGATAGCACATGTTGACACACTGTGTGCATCTTCAAAATTTGGCTTTCAATAGATTTCAAAAAATTTTAAAATATTTAGAAAATCTCAACAAATTGAAGAATTTTGGTGTGTTTTAGATTCTGCCTAAAACATCAATGATGTTTTTGAGTCTTTTTTCAACATCATTGATGTCTTCCTTGATCTTCTATAAATCACAACTGCATACCATGATCTCCTCGATGAGGACGTGTGCACTTGCACTTGTGAAATGAGTTTCTTCTTCCACAACATCCACATCACCTAAAATTCAAAAACACACCATGTATTAAAAATATGCAGGCATACATCTATTACTTGAAGCTGTGGTCTCAGACACTCACCTGATGTGGTCACTATTTCACCAACTTCATAAACATCTCCCTCCACATCCTCTGGTTGTGTTGGTGGTATTTCCCCTTCTTTGGGAGGTTTTGGGTTCCTGGTGTCCTCAGATGTCCCGGGTCTTTTCTCCCCTATGTGAAAAAATAAAAGGTATGCTTAGCACACAGATATTTGAGTGCAGAAATAAGAATCTGAAACATTGCTTTGAAGTGTCATACAATTGTCTTTTTGGGCAGAGTTCCAAGCTGAAGAATTTTTTTTCCCTTTCTAAAGCTGGAATACTTACCTTTTTTGCACAATTTTCACACATGGAGACACTCCTAGTATCCACTGGAGCACCTGTGTGGGACACCCTAAAAAGTTTGTTCTGGTGTCCCACACTAGTGCTCCTACGTCCAGATGTGTAAACAGCTGCTGAGTGTCCTCTCCTTACACTGAATCAAGTTTGCATTTCATTCTAGTTACAAACCAATCTAGACAACAATGTACTAAACTTCTTTTAATACAAATAGGTATGAACAAATGTAGTTAACCTGGATCTGCCCCAAACATCGTATTAGTGGGTGAACGAACGATGTTTACTATGAACGATTACTGTGCCCACGAACCTGAAAGTTGCCATTTTAAACTGTACAACAGTAAAGAAAAGCACATGGAGCAGCATGCAAGTAATAAGAATGATAGGAACACACGACAACTACTATCTTTTTTGAAGAACTCTCTTGATTCTTCTGTACTGATCGTGCTCCCTCAATTTCAGGTCTGACTATCATTTCCTCAGTTGATCCTTGGATCGCCGTACCCCAAAATTCCGGCGCAGACTCTTCACAACTTTCTCACATTTGGGTTTGGGTAAGGTCCATGCTTCCCGTCATAGTTGGCCCTCTTCAAGATGTCAACCATCTCCACCATCTCACCAAAGGACATATTAGAGGCCTTAAATCTCCTGGATCAGGACGTTTGTGGCTCCAGGCTTTTGTCGTCCTTCTCGTTGCTGCTCTCCTCTGCATGCACTTGCTCTGTCTCCGCCATGTGCTCTCCCACTGTGCCGAAAGACAAGGGGCAGGGAATAGACTAGAAAGAACATCAGGGGCGGGCGGAGTTTCATGCATGCGCAGTATATATAAAGCGCAACACACATGCGTCGGACGTACGATCTGTGAGCAGAGGAAGGAGTATCGGAAGTGCCGATCATTAGAACAAAGGTACAATTTGAACTTGGGGCTTCAGTGGTCTATACTGCTTATAGATTGAGGCCTATATTGGGACAAGATTAGGAGAGTTTAGTCTGACATTAGGGTTTGTCTTGTGTTGTGTCTTGCAGAGAAAATGGATGGCTTCAATGATTACAACTTCCTCCCCCTATTCATAGACAAGTACAGGGAGGTGCCCTGTCTGTGGCAGGTGAAACATCCGCATTATAATCATAAACAAAAGAGGCAGGCAGTGCTGAAGAAATTGCTGGAGTTGGTGAAGCCGGTGGTCCCCATGGCAACCATCCCCTTTTTAAAAGCCAAAATTGGTGGCCTGAGGAGCACTTATAATAGGGAGAGCAATAAGGTCCAGGATTCCATGAGATCAGGAGCTGCAGCAGATGACATTTATATCCCCAGGCTGTGGTACTATGAGAGACTGTGGTTTCTGTCAGACCAGACTGAAGTCAGGCAATCACTCTCCACTCTTCTTTCCACTCTTCCTTCCATGCTTCCTTCCACCCCATGCTGAGGCTTCCGACGTCCAACCTGGACCTTCCAGCCAGGAAGAAGTGGAGGAGCCCAGCGTGAGTCAGGTATTGCATTGTTCAACATATTTCTGGTCGTAAAATGAATGATGTTAACTAGATGTTATTATTAATCACTAATTGCTGATTTAATAAAGTGTTTTACATATCAATAGACAGTAGTGGGCAAAAATGTTTGGGACTAGAATGAAAAATGCTGGTAGTCAGAATGATAGTCTTTTCTATTTGTTAACATTCAATCTGCAACAGTCATGAGCTGAAAATTGTGTGTGATTGATGAACAAAATACTAAAACTATGTCCCTTTTTCATACACAGGAAAGCCTCAGCCAGGAGGAGGGCGTGGAATGTGGCAGCCAGGAAAAGGCTGTGGAATGTGGCAGCCAGGAGGTGGCGGGGGAAAGTGGCAGCCAGTAGGTGGCCTGGCCCAGTAGCCTGACAGAATCCCAGGTCCCTCAACTGCACATTCCAACCAAAAGGCCCAGGAAGGGGAGTAATGTGCAGGAGGCAGCGCTTGGGCTGATTCGGGAGGCTAAGGCGGCCCTCAGAGCCATGCCCACTCCTCAAGAGGCCTTTGGCTGCATGACTACCAGCAAAATGCAGGAAATGGAGGAGGGCCAATGCCTCATCTGTGAGGAAATTATGTATACGACCCTAAATAAGGGGTTGAGGGGCCAACTCACAACCAAAACACACCTGTGTGAGTTGGACCATCCTCCTCCTCCTCCTCCACCTCTTGCCACACCTCCAACACCACAGCCACAGCCTGGAAGGAAGCCTGGAAGGAAGAGTAGAAGTAAGACAAGAAAGTGATGGCCTGGGTTCAGTCTGGTCTGACAAAAGACACAGGCTGTGTATGACCAAATTTTGTGTGTCAGAAACTCTGATGGAAAATGTCCGATGGAGCCTACACACAGTTGGAATTTCCGACAAAAAGCTCCCATCGAACATTTTCCATCGGAAAATCCAACCGTGTGTACAGGGCATGACAGGTAGGGTTTTTATGTCAGAAAAGATCCTATTGGTCTCTGCTGTCATAACTGCTTTTCTTTGCCTGTCAGCGTAAATGTACACTGAGCCATGCATGAAAAATTCAGCATACACTTAGAGCACCACTCTGTGTGGTGATGATGTGACTCCCATGCTTATGCATAGGAGTGACATAATTGCCACCCAGCCAATCAAGTGGTTAAAGAATCAGATCCAGGAAGGAGTACCGGGGGAAGATGGGAACGCCTGTGACATTCAGGAGCGCTGACACTGCAGCACTGGAGGGGATCACTTGGAAGATAAGTCTGCCATAATGTGCTAATATTCTTTACATACTAGTACATTATGGAATACAACTCCTATGGGCCCATTTTTAATTTAATTACATTTTTTTTTAATTTTTAATTTTTTTTGAGGGCCTAAATCCACTAATTCCGTTCATTCACACCAAATCACAGTACGAGAACCACAAATTCAAAAGTGTGTTCAAAACACACTAGGTGTGCGATCTGCTGTGGGTATCAATGTATTCCTAATGACTCCCCAAACACAGGCTGCAAACGCTGTGCGTTAGTCTGTACTGGATCACATGGTACCATGTGCTCCAGGTGCAGTGCATTTTTTAAAAGTAGTGCATGCATTACTTTTGGTGTGATCCAGCCCATTCAAATGAATTTGATGAAAATCGCACCTCACTGAGTCTCACAGCAACGTGGAGCGCATTCCTGTGCAGTTCAGGTGTGAACCAGCCCTCAGACAGAACTCTTGATCATCAGTCAGTGATTTAAAGTATTAAAGACACTGGATCAGCGTGTCAAACATTTTCAGAAGGTGATGTTAGTATTACCAGCCTCCATATTCCCATTGTACTAGTGCAACAATGGTGTTTAGTGTTGGATAGCAAGCTAACAAAAGTTAAATGAATGACAGATGATTTCTAGTTAGTTGCTATGGATGGCGTAATGTTGTTCTTTCTCAAAATACACCTGTGCATATTTGTTAAATTGTATCTAAAATTGTGCATAATAAATGGGCTTTATTCAATCACAGTATTCTAACATGCATAGAAAATATTGTGGTATCCCTCAGTAGACTGCACTGTGCAGGCAAACTATTAAAAGCTAGTTTTTGACTGGTTAGTATGGTTACTGCACAGACTAACTTTGTTTATTCTTTTTAACCCATTAAAGGCCGCTATCCTAACACCTGTTCTCGGGAGTGCATCAGAATAGGCTGCAGGCAAAAAACTGGTTAATAATCCTTCATCTAGGCACTTGCAATTACTGGCACTCCAGCTAGAGAAAAATAAGACTGAATAGACTGAAAACAGACCCTACATAAAGGAGAGTGCATTATTTCTGTAAATTGCTGTAATTTCCTGCAAACACAGCTAGGCCCTGTAACTTCAAAGAAAGAAACAAAACGGCAAGCAACAAGATGGCACTAAACAGCTGCGACATAATGAAGGCGAAACGGCTCCTAACACTTCCTAATTGCCAGGCAGATCAAACATCGAAGACAGAGCTGAAATGGACACCTTACGTTGTGATGGGACGCCATAGGTGAAGAAGACAGAGAAAAAGGGAGATATGCAGAGAAAAGAGGTGTTGCCATTCGAAGACATACATTTTCTGAAACATCTTAAAAGCCGTAAATGCCAGTAAGTATATACTCTGTGTTACATGTAATAAAATGTAATTAGATAAGTATAGACCTTGTTTATGCATGTGTTGCAATATATAAGTACTTGTACATCAGAAGTCGCAGGATTTATTGTACTTAATTGTGTGATCCTTTTTGCCATTTTGTGGTGAACTTTCCATCATTATAATGGAACAAAATTAGACATGGAAAAAATTGACATTACTCTAAAAAGTTTACTTGAAAAAAGGTAACCTCTTCAACTCTAACAAGGAGCTATCTTCAGTTTAAATGATATCACTTCTAAATTTGGTCAGCTTGGATATGATACATTGTATCTTAGAGCTTTCACTGTTACTTTGACTGTTACTGTTTTTACAATAACTTAGGGCATTTTCTGTTCTGCATACACCTCTTTGACATGCAATTTAAAACATATTTTATAAAACATTAAATTCACTACTATTCTAGTCAAGATACACTTTCTGGAAACTGCAGATAAACTGCAGCAAGCAAAATTTTTTTTTAAGTACACAATACAAAAGTGCATAGTTGAAAAGCGGACATTGAAAGCAATCTCATGGAATACGCCTCCTGAAGACGTAATCACGAAACGTACATCGAGGCGGTACCTGGTCACGTTACACCTACCACACTTCCGCGTTCCTGGTTGTCGGCTGTAGATGGTGGAACGCATGCCGTTCCGAGGGGAAGACGCGGGTGCGGTACAGGTCCAGCTCATCCAGCCTTTTGTCGGTTGAGACAAGCCAGCAGCCCCAGTGCCAGGTAGGCACATTTTAATGTAAGGAGCCATTTGGCTATCATGTTTTTAGTTTTATGTTTTATTAAACAGTATTACACTATGGGAAGTTTCTTGATTATCTTTGCATATCCTGCCCCACCATTCTGAGGAAGAGGTTTCCTGCACATCTCCAGCCATATCTAAATGCGAGCAGGCATTATCCTGCCAAAGCGTTACTTGACTTTCTTTTTAATTAAAGAAGTCAATTACATCTGGTAAGCAGCCTTTACATCTGCTCACGTTGGGTGATTTGCTACTGATTTGGTGAAGGAGATCCACTATCAAGCACGAATCTAGCAACACATATTTCATTTGTTTTAGCTGAATTAAGCACTTATCATCGGGACTGTTTTTTTCACTTCTTGCATTTTCGATATTTATTATTACTTAGTCCCCTACTACAAGGGCTGTAGTGGGAATGATTTGTATTTTCAAATGTGAAATTTAAAGATTGCACATCGGTATATATATATATATATATATTTATTTTATTTGCACATATTATCATAATGCACTAAATGAGTGCCCCCTTTTGTGTACGCCTCCTGAAGACGTAATCACGAAACGTATGTTGAGGCAGTACCTGGTCACGTTACACCTACCACACTTCCGGGTTCCTGGTTGCCAACTGTAGATGGTGGAATGCACGCCGTTCCGAGTGGATGCACTAAATGAGCGCCCCCTTTTGTGTACGTATTTTCAATCTCATGGAATAGCATATGTGCTTAAAGTAGAACTGCAGAAAGGCTATGAATATTGAAATCTACATATTAATAACCCATAAATATGCTTTAAAATAAGTCTCCACTGACCTCTGTAGCTACATCGATTGTGCAGCAATTGATCCTCAAATTTTACAATTCCAGCAAAGTAATAGAAGTTCGATTTCAGCACTTTGTTCTCTTTCCCCTTCCTGTGCACCTGCTCTGTGCTTACAGAGATTAAAGACTGGAATGCTGCCAGCTCACTGGTGGCAGGGGGTAGCTGGACTACGCAGAGAAATTAAAAATAAAACTAAGAATATTTAATTATTCAAAATAAAAGTGAGAAGATATAGGCGGGTGCCCCAACTACCCACCTAAAACCTACCATACAGCCAGAGGGAGTAGTATACCATTTAACATGGTTGTAAATGAAGAACAAGTACAGGCATACCCCACTTTTAAGTACACAATGGGGTTTATTTACTAAAGCTGGAAAGTTCAAAATCAGGCTCACTTCTGCAGAGAAACCAATCAGCTTCCAGGTATTATTACCAAAGCTTAATTGAACAAGCTGGGGTTAGAAGCTCATTTGTTTCTATGCAGAAGTGAGCCTGATTTTGCACTTTCCAGCTTTAGTAAATAAACCCCATTGTGTACTTAAAAGTGGGGTATGCCTGTATACTTGTCTTTCCAGTGGCCTGTTTCTTCAAATAGTTCTGCTTTGCAGCTTTTCTCCCTTTGCAGGCAGTCACTGAGTGAAAGGGCCTGTCTACAAGTATAGTAACATATCCAGCAGCCCAAATCATCAAACAGAGCGCTAATTTTGCAAAGCAATATTGAATGTGATATTTGGATGTGACTACATTTATTATCAGTTTATGGGTATTTACAGCGAAAATAAGAAATGCATGATAAATACTGATCTAGAAGTTATTTCACTAAAAAAAAAAAAAAAAAGAAGATTCAATATATAATTTGTGGTTTAGCCACATGCTATTTAATGAATGTATAAAATTAAGTTGGTTGTTAAGGAGAAGGCTCCCACCAGTAACTCATTCTTGCTGTCAGCCAGGAACTCCCAGATGGCAGCAGAATGTAAAGAAAGCAGCCCCGACATTTAAAAAAATGGTGTAGAGGTTCCCTCAGAAGCCATACCAGGCCCTCCGGATCCAGGATGAATTTTAGGGGGAGGCCAAAGCCAAAAAAACAAAAAACAAAAAAAAATGGCATGAGCCCCCCCCCCCCCCCCCCAATCCACACCAAACCCTTATCCAAGCATGCAGTCTGGCAGCCCAGGAAAGAAGAGAAATGTACTATACCAGGCCACATGCCCTCAACATGGGGGGGGGGGTACTTTGCACTTTGTTCACAAGGGCTTCTTCTCCTCAACCCTGGCTCAGTAGTTGTGGGGGGCTTATTGCAATCTCATCTTCCCTTTTAACAATAAGGGTACCCTCAGATACCCTCCTCCCATGTGAATAAGGGCTTCATAAAAATAAACAAAATGCACAAATACAGTTTTTCACTTAATTAAAATAATACAGGTCCATACAGGTCCAATCATGATAAATGACGTTCGTTGACCCACACAAAGAAAAAAAATGCCACCCTACCAGACATAATCGATCCTGTTGCTTCCCTCATGCTGAATAATATCTCCTGGTCCCCATCTCTAAAGTCAGCATAGGGGCAGGATCAGCATATTTGGTCATTAATATTATTGACCACATATGGACATGTCCGTATATAGTAAATGGCCCCGCCCTATGCCTGCTTCAGTTTCAGGTAACCAGCAGATGTCATTCAGCATTAGGGCAGTGACGAACTCACTGATGCATCTCCGGGTCCTCACTGCCAAAATAAACAAAGGGGTGGTGGGAACCCAGATGACAACAATGACATCATGGATGGCTGCACAGATATGAGGTTAGTGCAAAGGACATTTTATATTTTAATACTAAAATACTGCACCATTTAAAAAGATATTGCATGATGTATTTTAGAAAAGTTTTTTCATAAATTAATAAGATTTTTGGAAAATACCACATGCATTATTTTACCTCCACTTTTTGTGTGGTATTTTCGTTTTAGTGAATTGAGTCCATTGCCACAGAATGTAAATACCTGCTCCTCCCACAGTATGCTGTGGTTTTTCTCATTGGCTTGTATGTTCTGAAGTGTACAAGCTGGCAGAAGGAATCACAGCATGCTGCAGAAGAAACAGGTATTCAGCACACCTGGATGGGTTAAATTCCTGCAGTGGCTGTGGAGATATTGGCAATTGGAAAGTCTAGCATACTTGTAAACGTGGCCTTGCATGCAAATGCCACCTTAAAGGGCACTTTGTCATCAACAACACTCAAGTATACTGTATTCAAGTACTATTCATTTAGTATTAAGGGCTCTTATTGTGTGTCAAGAAAACACTCTCCACAACAGTACAGCATCAGCACTAGGGTAAACTGCTTACACAGGACAGGGCTTGTCTGACCCTACCATCTCAATATTGCAAGTGAAACGAAAGTTTTTCAGGTCAATCAATGTTTTTTCAGTTATCATTAATACTGGTGATCCAATGCCCACTGTAGCCTCATTTGTCTAATCCTTACTGACAGAAGAGGAGCCCAGCATATGGTTCTTTGCTGCTAAATTCCATTGTCCTCAAAGTTTGATGTGTTGTGCAATCAATGATACCATTCTGCTGTTATCAAGAATTATTATAAAGTAGTTTTGGACTTTCAGTAGCTCACAAAAGTGAGTACACCCCTCACATTTTTGTAAATATTTTATTATATCTTTTCATGTGACAACACTGAAGAAATGACACTTTGCTACAATGTAAAGTAGTGAGTGTACAGCTTGTATAGAGGTTGAGAGGTGGGGGGGTCAGCTTGTCAGTGCTCAGACCATACGCCGCACACTGCATCAAATTGGTCTGCATGGCTGTCATCCCAGAAGGAACCCTCTTCTAAAGATGTTGCACATGAAAGCCTGCAAACAGTTTGCTGAAGGCAGGCAGAGTAAGGACATGGATTACTGGAACCATGTCCTGTGGTCTGATGAGACAAAGATAAACTTATTTGGTTCAGAAGGTGTCAAGCGTGTGTGGCGGCAACCAGGTGAGGAGTACAAAGACAAGTGTGTCTTGCCTACAGTCAAGCATGGTGGTGGGAGTGTCATGGTCTGGGGGTGCATGAGTGCTGCTGGCACTGGGGAGCTACAGTTCATTGAGGGAACCATGAACACCAACATGTACTGTGACATGCTGAAGCAGAGCATAATCCCCTTCCCTTTGGAGACTGGGCCTCAGGGCAGTATTCTAACATGATAACAACCCCAAACACACCTTCAATATGACCACTGCCTTGCTAAAGAAGCTGAGGGTAGAGGTGATGGACTGACCAAGCATGTCTCCAGACCTAAACCCTATTGAGCATCTGTGGGGCATCCTCAAATGTAAGTTGGAGGAGCGCAAGGTCTCTAACATCCACCAGCTCTATGATGTCGTCATGGAGGAGTGGAAGTGGACTCTAGTGGCAATCTGTGAAGCTCTGGTGAACTCCATGCCCAAGAGGGTTAAGGCAGTGCTGGAAAATAATGGTGGCCACACAAAATATTGACACCTTGGATCCAATTTGGACATTTTCACTTAGGGGTGTACTGACTTTTGTTGCCAGCAGTTTAGACATTAATAGCTGTGTGTTAAGTTATTTTGAGGGGACAGCAAATTTACACTGTTATACAAGCTGTACACTCAGTATTTTTCATTGTAAGTGTCATTTCTTCAGTGTTGTCACATGAAAAGATATAATAAAATATTTACAAAAATGTGAGGGGTGTACTCACTTTGTGGGATCCTGTATTTGTTACATGTTCCCATGAACATAGCATAAATTGCTAAATGTAAAAATTGCTGGTTACCTTTTTAAGTGCTTTACTTTTGACGATGTTTAGGAGTGGGTTGTGGAGTAACGTTTAACATTACTAACCCTGTCTGGACTGTGTTCACAGTCCATTATCAACTGTAAACTAGATTTGAACACTGTTTGTGTTTAGAAAAAAAAAAGAAAATTTAGAAACTGCCCTTCTGCATTATACATTATTGAGGGATAGTGTGTGGACAAATATACTTGAGATTGCCCTGAAGTTCTTAGAATCAGCCATAAAATCTTTTCGTTAGAAACATCTAAAAGGTAAGAAAACTTTTTTTTTCTTTTTAGGTATGCTCTATGATTTGGAGTACATAAAAATAAAGTGAGGTTTTTGAAATTTGACTGCAAAAATTGAAAAAAAAAATATTATCTGTAGTACCCTGGACAGTAGGACTTAAACTGGGAGGAGAGGGCTTAGCACAAGGATTTTGGTTTGACTACATTAGAGAGAATTGCATTAGAGAAGAGTGAGTTCTCCAGCCTGGGTATGGACTAGTGTCTTTATTCAACCTTACCAACTAAGTAACTATGCGCTCCATTCACAAAGTGGTATTTTCCTCTTTAACCACTTGCTGCCCGCCCACCGTCAAATGACGGAGGGGTGGTGCGGCTTTCGTTCTAGGATGTCGTCCTAGAATGGCCGCTCTCGCATTGCTAGGACATGGTACGACCCTGATCTCTGTAAAGAGCCATGGCCGCGGCTCTTTAATTATGTGATCGGCTGTGTCCAGTCACAGCCGATCACATGTAACCACAGAGATGCTGGTAATCGGTGCTCCTCGCCTCACACTGACAGAGTGTGTGGCGAGGAGAGCCGATCAGCAGCATCTCCTCGCAGGGGGACATCTACACATGTAATCAGGGCACTGATCATTAGTGCCTTGATTACAATATAGCACCAGCAATCAGCGCCCACCAGTACCCACCAGATCCAGCTATCAGTGCCCACCAGTGCCACCAATTAGTGCCCATTAGTGATGCCAGCCAGTGCTGGCTATCAGTGCTGCCCATTATTGCCCATCACTGCTGCCAATCAATGCCTATCAGTGTCGCCCATCAGTGCCACCTATCTGTGCCACCTATCAGTGCCCATCAGTGCCCATTGGTGCCACCTATCAGTGCCCACCAGTGCCACCTATCAGTGCCCATCGGTGCCACCTATCAGTGCCACCTATCAGTGCCCAAAAGTGCAGTATATTAGTGCCTTCTCATCAGTGCCACCTAATCAGTGCCCATCAGTGCCGCGTCATCAGTGCCCATAAGTGCCACCTCATCAGTGCCCATCAGTGCAGCCTATCAGTACATCAGTAAAGGAGAATAATTACTTATTGACAAAATTTACTGACAGAAACTAAGAAAAACTTTTTTTTTCTCGTTCTTCTTTTTTTTTGTAAAAAATAAAAAACCCAGCAGTGATTAAATAGCACCAAAAGAAAGCTCTATTTGTCTGAAGAAAATGATAAAATTTCACATAGTTACAGTGTAGCATGAACACGCAATTGTCATTCAAAGTGTGACAGCGCTGAAAGCTAAAAAATTGCCTGGGTAGGAAGGGGGTTAAGTGCCCTGTATTGAGGTGGTTAAAATTTGTGGTAAAATACCTTACAGGCATACCCCACTTTTAAGTACACAATGGGGTTTATTTACTAAAGCTGGAAAGTTCAAAATCAGGCTCACTTCTGCAGTGAAACCAATCAGCTTCCAAGTATTATTACCAAAGCTTAATTGAACAAGCTGAGGTTAGAAGCTCATTGGTTTCTATGCAGAAGTGAGCCTGATTTTGCACTTTCCAGCTTTAGTAAATAAACCCCATTGTGTACTTAAAAGTGGGGTATGCCTGTATAGCGTTTTCAAAAAGTTTTTGGCATTCACAAAAAAACACCACTAACATAAGGCATACGGTATTGCACTGAAATATGCAGTAGTTATTTAATGAAACCATGCAGTATTTTATCTCATGCGATATCTAGTGGAATGGATACAGTGGAGAAGAATTAGAACCTCTGTCAGTTTTTATTGCTAACAAAGAGGTAAAATTGTATAAACTGTAGAAATCCACCAACTTACTAAGTCAGTGAAGTCCCTGCAGCATATGTATTAATACAAAATAAAAAAGGTAACCAGAATACCAGTAAAAGGGAAGCTACTTTCACAGTGTAAATACAAAATATCTTTCTAAATGCCAAACATTGAATGAAAATAGTATCAAAAATAATGCATGTATATAAATACCCTTCTTCTACAAGGTTGTATTTTTTATTGGTGGGTGAAGGGTATTTATATATATCTGTGATTTACTATTTTCATTTATTATTTGACATTTATAATGATATTTCGAATTTACCTAAAGTTTAACTAAAGGAAAAACTTTTTTTTGTAGATTTGAGGTGATTGTAGCCGTATTAGTGCAATTGTGATAGAGAAAATTAAGTACTGTCTGTGATACTTTTTTTATTTGCACTAACATACAATTTTTCAGGACAAGCTTTCGGGGTATGTCCCCTTCTTCAAGGTCCAAGCAGTACTGATCAGTACTGCTTGGACCTTGAAGAAGGGGACATACCCCGAAAGCTTGTCCTGAAAAATTGTATGTTATTTGTAGATTTCGATAGGGTGGAGAGGTATTAGAACACCTAGGTTTATTTTGCTGTCTATCCACATTAGGGTGATTCACTTTCTCTATTTGTCCTTGTTACCAATTTCATTAAAAGTGAAACTAAAGGGTGTCATGGGGGTGATCACTCAGATAATTACAGACACGACACGTCTGAAAATGCTTGAGGTTCATAAGGAGATCGGGGGTACTGCAGCTGCAGAATGGGATAGCCGCAAGAAACTTCCTTACGCAGCTTTTTGACCCTTCCAGGATGGGGTGGAGGAAATCAACCGGTACTTTTATGTCTTCGAGACCCAGTGTGATCTCCAGGAAACTGATGAAGCTGACTGGGTCACTATCCTCATCAGCAAGCTGTCTGGTCGAGCACTGGATGCTTTTGCAGCCATACCTGGGGAAGACAAAAAAGACTATGAGTGAGTCAAGGAGTGACTGCTGGCAAGATACGCAATCACCCCCGAAGCTCATAGGTCAAAATTTCATAGCCTACAATGGAAAGAGGGCCAGCCCTATATGGAGTGTGCTCATCAGATATCCCGATCGGTAGATGCATGGTTCTCCAGCTGTCAGGCACTTACCTTAGCAGATGCTGCCCAACTGATCCTATTGGAACAGTTTTACAACCAATCCCCTAGTGAAGTTGGCCAGTTGGTCCAAGACCAAAAGCCCTTGATGGTAGACAAAGCAGCGGAACTAGCCGACCAGTATATGGAAACCCAGAGATCCCACCACTGGAAATACCGAGAGGTCCATAGCTGTGCGAGTGGTTGGAGGCAACGTTTTACGCATCCCTACTGCCCAAGTGCATATGCATTGGGGCTCGGGATACAGAGATGTAGAAGTTGGAGTTATGAGAGATATACCCGCAGATGTTCTACTTGGAAATGATTTGGGACATCTTTCTTCATCTTTTCATGTGGATTTATCCCCAGAAGCCTTTCCTGGCTGCAAGCAAGGCAAGCGGAGGAGGCACTCGATGATGGGACCCAGGTGAGGCCTAACTTCCCTAACCCCGACCAGACTGTACCCCCCTTTACCTGGGCTACTCTGACTGACTTTACCAGGGAACTACTATCTGACTTGATGTTAGCTAGTTACCGGGAGAGGGCAGAGATGGACCCCAGGGGATTAGAAAGGGAATGGATAGAGTGGGATTGGGAATTACTTTATTGGTGACCAAAGGGAAGGGATCTCATTCAGTGCCCAAGCGACAGCTGGTCGTGCCACAGAAATATTGGCGCGATCTGCTTAGCATCAGACATGACATTCCCCTAGCTGGTCACTTTGGAGTGACCAAAACTGTTTACCGTTTTACTCAGCTATTCTTCTGGCCAGGGATAACTGGGGATATTGACAGTATTGCTGTACCTGTGATACTTGTCAGCATGTGGGAAAGAAGGGCGACCGATCTAAAGCTCCTTTGTACCCCTACCGATCATAGCTGAGCCCTTTAGCCAAATAGCCGTAAATCTGGTAGGAGCATTACCCTGACCCAGTCCCTCTGGGAAGAGATATATCTTGATGGTGGTGTATTATGCTACTCGTTACCCGGAGGCAGTACCTCTAACAAACATCCATGCAGAGACATTAGTGGAGGCCCTGCTTCGAATCTTTGCCAGGAGGGGTTTCCTTCAGGAGATTATCTCAGACCAAGGGACTCAGTTTACTGCGGACCTAACCCAGCAGTTGTGGAACTCTGTGGAATTAAGCCTATACACAGCTCTCCTTACCACCCCCAGACTAATGGACTATGTGAGTGGCTCAATGGAACGCTAAAGCAATTGCTGCAGACGTTCGCATCATCTCACTGGGATTGGGAGAAATTTCTGCTACACCTCCTGTTTGCTTACAGGAAGTGCCACAGGAATCTACGGTTCTCCATATGGTTCTCAAATGGTTCTCCCCATTTGAGTTATTGTATGGGAGACGGGTGAGTGGGCCACTAGATCTACTTAGAGCCCATTGGGAAGGAGGTGTAGGGGCTGAAGGGACCTCTGTGGTAGGGTACGTACTAGCGCTCAGGGACCGGCTGAAGGAACTCACGGACACCGTACGGGAGAACCTTCAAACCACACAGGGGCGGCAGAAGTGGTGGTATGATCGTACCACCCAGAATCACACCTTGGCTGTAGGGCAGAAAGTCCTTGCCCTAAAGCCTACCAAGTCGGACAAATTACAGGCCTCTTGGCAGGGACCCTACAAGGTAGTGCAGCAAATATGTGACACTACCTACCTGGTAGCTAAGTGCTCAGATGAAAGAGTCCAGCAGACCTTCCATGTGAACATGCTCAAAGCATACCAAGAGAGGCCTGAGGAGATAGCTGCCATATGTTCTCCAGCCGGGGAAGATTCCGAGAACCTTCCCTTGCCAGAGGTACCAGTGAGAGATGGGGACAAAGCAGGTGTAAAGAAAGTGAGGTTAGATGGGCAGATAGGGCCGGAGCAGAAGGACAAGGCCAGGCTGGTCTTTAGGAAGCATCAGGAAATGTTTTCCACCAAGCCTGGATACACTACTATGACAGTGCACCAAGTAAAAACCCCGGGACAGCCACCTATCCGGCAGGCAGCTTACTGGTTACCTGAGTCAGTGAGAGAGGTTATGAGGCAGGAGATAAAGGACATGCAAATCTGGTCATCAAGCCCTCCAACAGCCCCTGGGCATCCCCAGTAGTGTTAGTGCCAAAGGGGGATGGTACTACCCGCTTCTGCATAGATTACCGCCAACTAAACAACTGCACAATGACTGACACCTACCCCATGCTCCCGGTCGATGAACTGTTAGACCGTAACACCCAAGGTGATTTCCTAACTACCCTTGACCTATGCAAAGGGTACTGGCAGATTCATCTGGACCCTGAATCTGTTTCGAAGTCAGCATTCATCACCCCCTTTGGCTTGTACCAGTCCAAGGTCATGCCATTTGGAATGAAAAATGCTCTGGTGACGTTCCAGAGGATGGTAGATCAACTCCTCGATGGCCTTCAGGATTATGCCTGTGCATTCCTGGATGAAATTGCGATCTACAGCGATACCTGGGAGCTACATCTACTCCACCCAAGTACTGTGTTAGACTGCATCAGGACCGTGGGAGTAACATTAAAGCCAGAGAAATGTAGCATAGGGATGTCCGAGGTTCAGTACCTCAGGCATTGGGTAGGCCATGGGCAATAGCATTCTGAACCAGCTAAAGTAGAGACTGCTGCCAACTCACCCAACCCCGGTCTTGGCATTCTGAGGCAATGCAGGATACTATAGGAGGTTTGTTCCCGACTATAGCATGATAGCTAAACCCCTGACTGACTTGACAAGAAAGAATCTTCCCTGCCAGGTCCTGTTGTCCCCAGAGTGTGAAAATGCTTTCCAGAGCCTGAAAAATGCTTTGGTTTCTGCCCCAGTTTTGGCTGCTCCTCATCCAAACAAACATTTTTGTGTACATAAAGATGCTTCCACCTTCGGTTGGGAGCAGTGCTAAGTCAAGTGGGAGCCGATGGCAGTGAGCGCCCTGTTGCCTACATCAATTGCAAGCTACTACCCGGGAGGTGGGGTATACAGCCATAGAAAAAGAATGTTTGGCGCTGGTGTGGGCCTTGAAAAAACTTCAGCCATATCTCTATGGACAATCCTTCACGGTGCTCATGGACCACAACCCTTTGATCTGGTTAAATCAAGTATCTGGGGACAAAGGACACTTATTGAGATGGAGTCTTGCCCTGCAGCCCTACAACTTTACTGTGCAGTACAGGCCGGGCCGACAAAATGGCAACGCAGATGGACTTTCGCGGCAAACTGAACTTTGATTGTACAATAGCTTCAAGACATCCCCAAGCTGACCCATATTGGATCTAGCCGGGTCTGCCGGACTATGCAAGAGGGGGGAGTATTGTCACGGACTTTGGGCTTCAAGAGAACCATGGCCTGGAGAACTCTGTGTTATAATGTGTTCTTAAGTTATCAAGAGCTGGTCACTAATTTCTTGTGGCTTCTTATGCAAGTTAGTCCAGGGAGCCGGACCGTCTAAGGAGGTCATTGTTATGATAATAGGACTAGCTCTACTGTGTAAGGTGACCTTTATCTGAGATAATGGGAGTAGCCCTTATCTGATGGTTTGCTGTATAAATTCAGTGTGTTTCTAAAAATAAAGCAGTTCAATTTCTGGTGTACTCCAAGACTGGTTTTGTCTGGTCCTTGGGGTTTTCTATAGCCAGATCCATTGGTCTCGTGTTCCAGGACTTGGGAAGCAGCTTCCTGGCAGAAATACCCAACAGGGTGTCCGAAGTCCGTCACAAAGGGGTTGTAAACCCCCATGTTTTTTCACCTTAATGCATCGTATGCATTAAGGTGAAAAAACTTCTGACACTGACAGGCCCCCCAGCCTCACCTGAGCCCGTTCGTTCCCTCGGCGGAGATGCGCTCTTCCTCTCTGCCTGTTCTCTCGGCTCTTGATTAGATAGACTGATAGCAGCGCAGCCGTTGGCTCCTGCTGCTGTTAATCAAACCCAATGACGTGGGCGCTAGGGAGTGGGGCTGAGTCCTGCATTCTGTATGAATGTACACAGATGCAGGCCTCGGGATCGCGCCCGCATGGGTGTCCACCTTAGGAGAGCCTTCTCCAATGTGGACACTTGATGCGGAGAGGAGCTACCAGCGCTGCCGGGGGACCTCAGAAGTCGAGGATCGGGGCCATTCTGTGCAAAACGAACTGCACAATGGAGGTAAGTATTACATGTTTGTTATTTAAAAAAAAAAAAAGAGGATTTACAACCCCTTTAAAAGAAAATGACAAATTTTGGATTGTCCCTAGGAAAGTAATAGAGGGGAAATATACCAATGGGGACACTAGTTTTGGTGACCTGGGGGACCCCAAGGGATTCCCTTAATTTGCAGGGATGTCCTCTTACTTCCTGTTATGGCAATGGGACAGTAAGTGAAGGTAAATCTTCCCAATGGGACACATATGGCAAAAAAATCTGACAGGGGCCCTAACCCTCCTTTATTCTTTCCAAACTACAAAATAACTTTTTGCCTTTAGTTGCACTTTCAAGCAACCTTTCTTGACCTTTTCAGCACAGAGGAACCCTTGAAATAACTTTCCAGTCTCAGGAAACCCCTGCTAAAATGACTATATCTACAACTCATGAGATATTAGTGTAATGGTCAGTGGGAAGAATTCCTTATAGATAGCTAAAAATATCAATGGTGTCAGTGGGAACTATTCAGTGGGAAGATACCTCTAAAAATAATTGTGAAAAAGTAAAGTATCCCCACTACATGACATATGTTCTAACAAGAGATTAGACCAATGTGATATGCATGTACATCAAATTATGTTTTCAGTGATTGGGATTTTTATTTGCAGCAAATGATGTATATGCTTGTGTATTCACAAAAAAGTCTCTAAAAATCTGGCAAAATGACAAGAGAAAATAGACATAATTTACAGGCATACCCCACTTTTAAGTACACAATGGGGTTTATTTACTAAAGCTGGAAAGTGCAAAATCAGGCTCACTTCTGCATAGAAACCAATGAGCTTCTAACCCCAGCTTGTTCAATTAAGCTTTGGTAATAATACTTGGAAGCTGATTGGTTTCTCTGCAGAAGTGAGCCTGATTTTGAACTTTCCAGCTTTAGTAAATAAACCCCATTGCGTACTTAAAAGTGGAGTATGCCTGTACTACATGTAATAGGGTGGATTTACTAAAAGTAATGGGGTGCATTTACTAAAGGCACATAGACAAAGCACTTTGCAAGTGAAGTGGCTCCAGGGCTTATTAAATGAAGGGGAGCTCTGCTAACTTCCATCATCCAATCATGTGCAAGCAAAAATGCTGTTTTTGTTTTCTTGCATGTAATTGGGTATTCTTTGTAAAGTGAAAATTGACCTCATGTATTAAACTCTGGATCAACTTGAAAAGTGCACAGTCTATTTGTTCTAAAGTAAAACTATAGGCACATTTATTTTTTTCATTTTGGATAGAGTAAGGGAGGGTTATACCCCCTGTAAAATTGTTTTACATTTTTTGCCATCTGTGTCCCATTGGGGAGATTTACCTTCACATCCTGTCTTGTAGCCAAAACAGAGAACAGAATAAGTGAAGCGCTAATATGACAAATAACCATATATTATGTAATGTGAAGACCATTAGGTTCCTCAAATCAGCACATCAAAATGTGTGGGGGGGGGGGACATAAAAAGTGTATCAATAAATAATCAAGTCCTCAAAGTCCTCAAGAAATTTATCATGTAAAATAATGGGATAAGAGTCCTCAATAAATATGCAACTTCGTACTAAAGTATATCAAAAATGCAGAAAACATCTGGACTGAACAGACACCACAGTAGACAGTTAGGAGGCTTACCGGAACGTTTGAACCCAATAAAACATACGTTCAAATGGGTCAAACAAGCTTGAATCCTGAATGGTTGAGGAAGTTCCGTGGAAGGTGGGAGAGGATCCAAGCATGGTCCGTGTGATAGTGTGAGCATTCAAAGGCATGCCTTGTGTCTTCTGTTAGCTTTTTGCTAACTCAGAACAACTGTCTGTGTTTATGCTGCATGCACTCAAATTCCTTGCACAGTAATCAACATAGAAGCCGGAAGCCTCCTAACTGTCGGCTGTGGTGTCTGTTCAGTCCAGATGTTTTCTGCATTTTTTATATACTTTAATACGAAGTCGCATATTTATTGAGGACTCTTATCCCATTATTTTACATGATATATTTCTTGAGGACTTTGAGGACTTGATTATTTATCGATACACTTTTTATGTCCCCCCCACACATTTTGATATGCTGATTTGAGGAACCTAATGGTCTTCACACTACATAATATATGGTTATTTGTTATATTAGCGCTACACTTATTCTGTTCTTTGTTCTATGCTTATATCCTATTGGCTGTGTTAGCTGCTTACTATTTGGGTAGCGCAGAATTATTTGTTATACCTTGTAGCCAAAACAGAAAGTGAGAGGAAATCCCTACAAATTAAAGGAATCCCTTGGGCCCCCCAGGTCACCAGAACCAGAGCCTCTATTACTGTTCTAGGGATAACCCAAAATTTGGGCTTTTCTTTTACTTTCACTTTCAATGATAATGGTAAACGGGACAAATAGAGAGGGTGAATCTCCCTAACAGGGACACAGACAACAATAAAAACCTGACAGGTGTTCTAATTCCTCTCCATTCTATCCAAAACTAAAAAAAAGTTTACCTTTAATTATACTATAAGTAAATCAACCCCAATGATTTCCATATTTAGGTTTCATCCATTTTATAAGTATGTAAAGGTGGAAAGAAGAATCAAAGTGTTCTTTTGCGGTACCCAGCACTACAATGCTGTATAAAATCATGTACTTTTTTAAAAATCACAAGAAAACATGATTAAAATATTGATGTTTCTAAGTAAGTTTCATATGAATACCTTAAATATTACTAGCCTCCATCAAAGACCTATTAGCTATTTATATCACACATTTTGTGTCATTGTACAAATATCAAGATTTCTAGGCGAGCTTCACCAAAATGACATATTCCCAGACCGCGGACTGGAGATTGTATTCTCAGCATGTTCCATGGAACCCATACTACAGTAGAAAATACAACAAAATACTATGTTCCTCCTTCCTCTGAACTACTGATGCTGGACATCACAGGACATTTTCAGAGGGCAGGTAGGTGTGACATAAACCTTCTTTTGTTCTCACCCAGTCTTGAGCAGTGGGGGAATCTGTACTTAAAGTGATGGTAAAGGATTGTTTTTTTTTTTGTCTGTTTTAAATAACAAACATTATACTTACCTCCACTGTGCAGCTTGTTTGTACAGAGTGGCCCTCGAACATCCTCCTCTGGGGACCCCCCTGCCGCTTTCGCGGCTCCTTCCCGCATCAGATAACCCCCTAGGAGAAACGCTCTCCCGAGGGGGTTACCTTGCGGGCGTGCTCTCGAGTCCAGCATTTATATCTACAGACACAAATTTTGAATTTGGCCCCACCCCCTGGTGCCCGCGTCATTGGATTTGATTGACAGCAGCAGGAGCTAATGGCTGCGCTGCTATCAATCTATTCAATCAAGAGCCAGGACCCCATGGAGAGAGGGACAACGCGTCCCCACCGAAAGGTTGAAGGGGCTCAGGTAGGTAAAACGGGGGGGGGCTGGGGGGCCGGTGACTGTCAGGTGTTTTTTCACCTTAATGCATAGGATGCATTAAAGTGAAAAAACACGAGGGTTTACAACCCCTTTAAGGGAGGACCTCATTTTTTTCCTTGTCAAAAGAAGTTTATTGAGTATACAATGTTATAAAGATACATAAAGATACATAAAGTAAGTTTACAAGGATCTATAAAGTAAGCTCATTGTTTTACAGTAGGGTTTATATAGGTAAATATCATGAAATTTCAAATATTAAACATTGGGTTCACGTAAACCTAAATTAAAAATATATATCATTTCCTTAGTTACTTTTGTAGGTATTTAAATGATTTATACCTACTATACATATTGTTTACAAGTAGAGTGTATATAGGTCAAATAAATTTTGATAATGAGCTTTAATCGTAAGGTGGAGAAAAGGAAAGAGAAAGAAGAAAAAGGGTTGAAAGGTAGAGGTATGGTCCACAAGGTTGTCCCGCTCGTCAGTTTATTATTCTTTTTAGTTCTCTTTGAAGCCTTAGAATGGGTGTCTCTGTAAGTCATTTAATCTGTTACCATGGCAACAGGACAGAGTCATTGAAATTTGACAGGAACTGTTGTTTTATCCAAGGATGCCAAAGTTTTTCAAATTTTGGAATTTGATTTTGATCGATGGCTACCATCTTAGCATGGGACATTGTATTATTCATTCTGTGAATTGTTTCTGCTAGTACCAATGTAGGAGATTTCCATGCCTTGGCCACTGTTTGTTTTGCAGCCGTTATTAGTTGGATCATAAGTTTGAATTGAGAGAGTGTTAACCATTCCGGTTTTAGATTAAGTAAAGTTAAATATGGATCTGGTTGTATTATTTTTTTAAATATTTTAGATGCAATCACGAAGACTTCCTTCCAGAAGGTTTGGATTACTGGGCACGTCCACCATATGTGTAAATATGTGCCTATTTCTGGGCATCCTCGAAAACAAAGAGCTGAGGTATTAGGTGAATATTTTGCCACTCTAGCGGGTACAAGGTACCAGCGAGTTAGGACTTTATAATTTGTCTCCAGTGCCAAGATGTTGGGTGAAGATGACTTAGATGTGAGCCATATATTAGACCAGTCCGTGTCTTCTAAAGTTCGTCCCAGGTCCTCCTCCCACCTCTGAACGTAAGAGGGTCTATTAAGATTTGCTACTCCATATAATTGATTATAAAGTGATGAAATTGTACCTTTAGCCAATGGATCTTTTGTACAGATTGATTCAAAAATGGATAATTGGGATAATGGTGTATCCCCCTTTAGGAATGGTGTATAGAAATTTTTGATTTGGAGATATCTAAATATCTCAGAGTTTGGTAGATCATATTTTTCTCTAAGCGATGGGAATGAAAGGAATGATTTAGATGCTATGAAGTAATTTAGTGTCTGAATGCCTGATGTTGTCCAAGCTTTAAAAGAATTTGGGTAGATCCATGCCGGATAAAAGGCCGGATTTCTGATAAAAGAAAGGAGAGGATTGTGTGGAGATTGTAACTGATATTTGGTTTTTAGTTTATCCCAGAGAGATAAGAAGTGTTTAGTTATGGGATTATGAATTTTAAAGCGGTCTTTAGGATCAAGCCATAATAAATTTGATATTAATAGAGGGTCATTTTCTGAAGCCTCTATAAATACCCATAATGGGATTTCCTGTTTTGCATGGTATTTGGACAGACTGGCCAAATGTGCTGCTCTGTAGTAGTTAGTAAAATTAGGGTATCCCAGGCCTCCTTTATTTTTGGGAAGATGTAGTGTGTGTATAGGTATACGTGGTTTAGAAGATCCCCATATAAACGAAGTTGCTCTTTTTTGTACTATTCTCAAAAAATAGGAAGGAATTGGAATAGGGAGGACTCTGAATAGATAAAGCAATTTGGGTAGAATAGTCATTTTGATTGCATTAATCTTCCCTATCCAGGATAAAGGAAGTTGCGACCATTGTTTTATTAGATTTGTGATCTGTCTTAATACAGGAGGATAATTGGTTGAGAATAAGTCAGAATGAGATGCTGTTAAATGAATTCCAAGATATGGGATTGATTTTTCTGCCCATGTGAATGGGAGTGCAGCCCTAGCCGGGATCAATTCCATGTTTGTGAGTGAAATATTAAGCACTAGGCATTTCTTAGGATTAATCATAAGGCCGGATAGGGCTGCAAATCCATCAAGAGCTGGTATTAAGTTAGGACCAGAGACCTGTGGTGATGATAGAAAAAGTAATATATCGTCTGCAAATATACATAATTTGTGTGTAATACCTCCTACTTCAATGCCAGTTATAGTTTGGTTTGTTCTGATGTATTGGGCCATGGGTTCGAGTATAAGGGCAAATAATAAGGGAGATAATGGGCAACCCTGTCGGGTACCTCTTTCGATATTAAAGGCTTCAGATTTGTAACCAGCATATTTTATATAGGCTTTGGGTTTATTATATAATGCTTTGATCCATGTTAAAAAGTGGGGTCCAAAACCCCATTTTTGTAATGAATATTGCATATATTGCCAGGATACTGTGTCAAATGCCCTCTTAATATCGAGAGATAGAAAACATAAAGGGATTTTCCGTTTTTTAGCAATATGTGCCAATAACACTGCCCTGCGTATATTATCGCCTGCCTGTCTATTTGGCATGAAGCCTACTTGATCTCTATGTATTAATTTTCCTACAATGCTATTGAGGCGTTTTGCTATTATTTTTGCTAATAATTTAATATCGAGGTTTAACAGAGAGATAGGCCGATAATTCACACAGGAAGTATCATCAGAAAGGGGTTTTGGGATCATACAAACAATTGCCATTAGTGTTTCTTGCCGAAAAGAATGTCCATCTAGAAGTTTGTTAAAAGTTTCAGTGAGAATGGGAGAGAGTATTTCTGAGAATGTTTTATAGTATAAAGCCGAGTAGCCATCTGGGCCTGGTCTTTTGTTAAGTTTTAGGTCTTTTATGGCGTTAGCAACTTCATCTATAGTTATAGGCTCATCCAAACTGCTTTTTTGATTCTGAGATAACTCAGGTAAGGTTATTTTTGAGAAGAAGGATTCAGCTTTTGTAGGATTAAATTCATTGTTTGTCTTGTATAAAGTTGCGAGATGTGAGTGAAATTTATGGACTATTTTAACTGGATTACAAGTGTAAACATTTTTTGATAATTTCAAACGTATTGGTTTGAAAGATTTGTTAGCTGAATTTAATGCCCGAGCCAAATATGTACCTGGTTTGTTTGTATTCATGTAGAAATTGTGTTTGGAGCGTTTGAGGGATTTATCAACTGACTCAGTGAGAAATAGATCGTATTCCAATCTAGATTTTTCCAGATGAGATTTTGTACTCTGAGATGGATTATCTTGAAATGATATGTAGGCTGCATTAAAATTGAGTTCTAGTTTTTTTGCTAGATTTTTGCGTTCCCGTTTAAATAGTGCCATTTGTCTTTGTATTGTACCACGCAAGACAGGCTTATGAGCTTCCCACAGTGTTATTGGGGAGATGTCTGTTGTATTATTAATTGATATGTATTCCTTTAAAGCTTGTTCAATGGCCATCTGATGTAGTGGGTGTTTGAGCATTATGTCCGGTAAGTACCACGTTGGGTCATGCGCTTTTGGTATGGCTGAGGCTATAGTAGTGTATACTGTATTATGGTCAGACCATGGAATCGGAATTATATCTGATGCAATAATTTCTGGTATCATTCCTATTGTTAGAAAAATATGATCTATTCTGGTGAAGGTTTGATGAGGGTGCGAGAAATAAGTGAATTTCTTTTTCATTGGGTTACTTTCTCTCCATGAATCTACCAGATTGTATTTGGAAAGAAGTTGAGAAAAAGGTAATCTAGAGGTTATTTTGGATGGTGTAAAAGGTGATTTATCTAGAAATGGGAGGAGGACCTGGTTCGAATCCCCACACATTATCACTGTTCCTATTTTGTGTGTATTAATCACTTGTAATATATGTGAGAGGAATGGTGTAGGTTGTTTGTTAGGAGCGTAGTAGGAAATCACTGTGATTGCTGTATCCATTATATAACCCATGAGTATCAGGTATCTACCTTCTGGGTCTTTAATTTCTGATGATAAGGTGAATGGTGTGGATCGGTGAAATGCAATTAGAGTTCCCCTTTGCTTGGCACAGGCAGAAGCCGTGTAAATTTGTTGATAAAAAGGAGAAATATATTTTGGAGTAGAATCTTTGGTGAAGTGTGTTTCTTGGAGGCATACTATGTGAGCCTTCTTGTTATGGAAAGTACGGAAGGCTTTGGTCCTTTTTTGAGGGACATTTATTCCCTGAACATTCAGGGAAAGTATATTCAGTGGTGCCATGGCAATAGATCAAATAGTTTTGACTTACTTTTTGTTATGCAGAGCTGACTGCGCAGATCAACCTGTGTGGACTGAAGAGATGAATAGATAGAAAAGAAACCAGTGAATTCTGGAGTAAAGAGTAAACAAAAAACATATGAGATTAGATGATACATTGTATAAATTATTTTTTGCAAGTAATCACAATTTACCCGTGAAAGAGAATAAATATCTCTCTCAGGGGAATAAGTGCCTTCGTCACACTCCCACATAATATGGTTGGGAGAATGAGGAGGGCTAATGGGGGTACACGGATCTTCCGCTTACAGGAGAGAAGTGCTATGTCAAAAGACATCAAAATGATGTTTCATTAATTGGAGTGCAGAATATAGTTTTTGTTGAAATTATTTATTCCAGGGTGGTTGTATATGGTTAGTCTTGCCCTAGGCTAAATAATTCAGTTAGAAAGGTACTGTTAATAACTTTGGTATTGATGAAGATAGTAGTTTGAATTATTTTGGGATTTTAACCCTTTTAGAGTAAACAATTACATATTTTATTCATATGTAACTGTTTAGATATGTTAACTCATAAAATTGAGGTTGTATTGCTTCAGATTAGAATAAACAAAAACATAATTCTAGGAACTAGTTATATAATAATATATTTGTTTTAAGAAAAGAAAGAAAAAGCTTCCATTACTTCTGGATTATTGAACATATTTGTCCTAAAAAGTAATAAATCTATTGTTATTACCTGATAATATATAACTGAACAAGAATTTCCTTATTTCACTTATATATTCTAAGGCCATATGAATCAGAAGTAATAAGAAATATAACTGGAATGTAACATGATCCCACACAGTGTGTGACTATCAGAATGCAGTTACATTCAGTTATAAATACAGGTTTTTTTTATAGAGAACCATATCTTAGTATAATAAATGAAGAGATATCAGGAATTAGGATGTCAGTCCATTGAATCTTCTTGGTCCATGGATGATGTGGCATAACGGCCTCTTTTGTGAGAATGATGATTCCCATTTTGTTCTGAAATTTTCTGAGTGATGCCTGAAGGTGAAGATGATGCCATTCTTCTGCGTGTGGAAGTGTTGCTGCTTGTGGGTTCTGTCAGATTTAATTTTAAAAGGGTTTGTTGTAGTTCATCTGCTGATCTGCTTCTGTAAATTGTACCTTGGTAGTTAAATCTGACTGAAAAGGGGAAGCCCCATTGATACATAATGTTGTGGCGTTGCAGTTCCATTAGTTGGGGTTTCATGGATCGTCTTTTAGTAATAGTAAGTTGGGATAGGTCAGCAAAAATTTGATAATTGTGTCCTTGAAAATTAAGTTCCTTTTTTTCTCTTGCAGCAATTAGTATTTGTTCTTTCGTTCTGTAATAATGAAATTTTGTGATTATATCACGTGGGGGTCCATCTTTCTTTTTGGCTGTGAGGGCTCTGTGTACTCTGTCCAGTTCTAAACGTTCAATAGGGATATCTGGCTTTAGTTCTTGTAATAGAGCAGTAATAGTAGATTGCAGGTCTGTCACAGTTTCAGGTATTCCCCTTATGCGCAAGTTTGAACGTCTGGCTCTATTTTCGTAATCTTCGAGCTTAGTTTGAAGTATTAAATTCTCTTTTTTTAATAGTTCCAATTCTGTTATATTTTCTTGGGTTGTAATTTCAATTTCATCCATTTTTATTTCTAAGGCTGCGGTGCGGTTTCCCAGCTCTCTTATATCTTTGGTTAGGCTTTTTGTTATTTGGTCTGAGGTTTGTTTTAAAGCCTTATGAAGCATCTTTTCAAATTGTAATAATATTACTGGGGATACTGAGGAGGCTTGTGGAGAAGTTTGTGAGAGGATTTGTTCTGTATCTGACTCAAATGGAGAGTCTTGCTGTGACATTTTCTGTCTGTGAGAGCGCCCTGATGCTGTATCTTGTGAGGTGACTGGAGCTGCTTCAGCTGCAGTGAGTGCCTGTGAGCTCTTTGTGAGGTGATTTTTATTTCTGCCACGGCTTCCTCCCAGTACCATATTTCCTGCCCAAACTTTCACAGTTTGTTCCCTGGGGCAAAAAGGTTCAAATGGATACCTTTTGAGCCTGCAGGCTCCGCTTTGTCCTTCTCTTCTCTCCTCAGCGGTGTGGAGCTCTAACAATGCATGTCTGCTCTGCTAGGCTCCGCCTCCTGCCCTCTAGGACCTCATTTTTTTTTAAATATCCCTCTCAAAAATGCCAAAAATGCTTTGGGGCTACCAGCCTGCACCCCTAGCATGCTAGCTGGTTAGCTCTGGGGGGGAGGGGCATGTTTCTTTACATTAAATAATGAAAAAATAAAAATCACATTCTGCAAGCATTCCTTATACATGGTGCTATAACTGTGCCCATACACAACATCATAAATAACAATTATAAGCGCGTAAATTAATGGATCATTGGTATTTAAGGCTGGCATAGGGTCATCTGAGGATGCAGAAGAGAACTGGCATCAGTGGATGAGACACTAAGAGAGCAGTGATCTTGAGTGGATTTCCAAAGCTGGATTTTTGGTCTCCTGCATCTGGAAATGTCAGCAGCAAGGTACCTGGATGGTAAGTATATCTTGCTCCAACCGGTAAGAAAAATAAAACGCCTATCCGGATGGGTTAAAGGTGGGTGGAAAAGAAGGTTTAGGAATTAATTCTGATTTTGCCCAGATCGAGGCTTTAACAAGATTCACCTAAACCTTTCCCAGAAAGATTCACCCAAAGATAAGAAAAGCTGTTATTGTACTATCACTCTTGCCCTGGCAAAATTTATTCTAACAAGATTCACCCAGCGAGTGTAATATAATACACAGGAAAAATCCTGCCAGAAAGTACTGGGAGAATCCCATTGACTTGAAAAATATGTATTAAAGATGTCCCTGCAAAAAGAATTGTCTAAGAAGATGTGCAAAGCTGCTAGTGAAGCAATTAACCAATTTCTTATTAGCATTCATCTACATAGCTACATTTCTGTTTCTTTTTTCCCCTCTCATTCTGTTATTTTTTCCTTTGAGTCACCATCTCATTACGTTGTTCAGTTCTATGGCTCTCCAGTAACCCAACTAACATAAATAACAGGGCATGGCCACCCTGTCATCATCAACACCTTACAAATCTGTCAGATATGAGGAAAATTACATTGGTGTACAGTACACTGCGGCAGTGTAGGAATTACATATACTCTAATATTTGTAAAAAGCTGAATGGAAGCAGAACTTTTAAAATCCATTTTTTTTTCAAAAAGCTGCAAAAATACAAAGGCTAGAAGTACACATTTGACTAATCTCTATGGTGAAATATAACCACATGTTGCTCGTCAAAGGCACATTCATTTGTGCTTGAGGAAAAAGAGTTTAAAATTGTTCATTGTTAATTGCAATTTCTTAATCTTGTAATACAAAGTTCCCATCTTCCCATCTTTTGGATGAATAGACCTTTTTTTGGAATACAGTGCTTCTAGTTCTCCATCTCTTAGGTTACATGTATAGGTCTGTATTAATAAATGTACTTCTTAATCACTTGTGGACTGCCCACCGTACATTTACTGCAGCAGAGCGGCCACTCTGTGCCAGATCACGTACCTAGTACGTGATCTGACACTTCCGAATCTGAGGCGTGCGCATTCACCATCGGCGACCTGCTCCTGATGTGATCACACACAGCGGGAGCCCAGCGGCGGATACAGTGAACTCGATGTCTGCTGTCACCCGCCGATTACACAGTCAGATCGACAATCTACCTATGTAAACAAGGCAGACTGTCGTTCTGTCAGAAGAGAAGGTATTGATCCTGTGTTTCTGCAAAGCAGGAATACAGATTTTTGCCTTCCCCTAGTCAAATCACCTCACACACAGTGAGTAAGCACAGGTTAGGCACACAGTTAACCCTTTCATCGTCCCTGATGTTAACCCCTTCCCTGCCAGCGTCATTGGCACAGTGACAGTGAATATTTTTTATCACTGATCACTGTATTAGTGTCACTGTTCCCCAAAAAGTGTCAAAAAGGTCAGTTAGGTGTCTGCTTTATCCACAGCAATATCGCAGTCCAGCTATAAGTCACTGATTGCTGCTAGGGATGAGCCGAACACCCCCAGTTCGGTTTGCAACAGAACACGCGAACAGACCAAAAATTTGTGCGAACACGCAAACCCTGTTTAAGTCTATGGGACGCGAACATGAAAAATCAAAAGTGCTAATTTTAAAGGCTAATATGAAAGTTATTGTCATAGAAAGTGTTTGGGGACCCGGGTCCTGCCCCAGGGGACATGTATCCATGCAAAAAAAAAGTTTTAAAAACGGCCGTTTTTTCAGGAGCAGTGATTTTAATACTGCTTAAAGTGAAACAGTAAAAGTGTAATATTCCTTTAAATATCGTGCCTGGGGGGTGTCTATAGTATGCCTGTAAAGTGGCGCATTTTCCCCATGTTTACAACAGTCCCTGCACAAAATGACATTTCTAAAAGAAAAAAGTAATTTAAAACTGCTTGCGGCTGTAATGTAATGTTGCCTCCCCCAGCCCATTACCAGGCCCTTTGGGTCTGGTATGGATATTAAGGTGAACCCTGCACCCAAATAGCATCAGCAGCAATATACAGGTGGTCCCCGGGTTACAAACAAGATAGGGACTATAGGTTTGTTCTTAAGTTGAATCTGTTTGTAATTTGGAACAGGTACATTTTGTAAGTGTAGCTCCAGCCAAAAAATCTATTTTTAAGCTTTTTGGATAACATAGAGAAGGGTTATCATCACCCCTGTATCATTTGTTTTGCTGTCTGTGCCCCTGTTCAGAAGATTTCACCTCACTTTCTGTCCCAATGACAATTGGATTTTGAAAATTTTGGGTTATTAGGGAAACAAGGATTGGTGATAAAGCATCAGTGGGGAGACACCTTTTTCCCATATTAACGCATACAGGAGAGAATTTCGCTTCCTAGGGGTAGATTTCCTCTCACTTACTGTTGTCTCCCTCCATTTGTAAGTAGGAGTCGTTTGTAAGTCAGATGTTTGAAAATAGGGGACCGCCTTTATATACTATACGGCCTGCCCTATACACTCTGTGGAAAATTGGGCCTTAGGTGTTGGTGGTACCAGAACCCTGTAAGCCCTCACAGTTACTCTTGGTGAGCGCTGGAACGGGCCCTACTGTGAAATATTATATCAAGAATTGTAATTACATGCCCCTGTTGAACGGGGGCAGAAAAATTGGGCCTTAGGCGGTGGTGGTCATGGTGGCACAACACTGTAAAGCCTCACAGATACTTTTGTTGAGCACAGTAACAGGCCCTGTTGTAAAATATTAGATCAAAAATTGTAATTACGCTCCCCTGTTGAACAGGGGCAGAAAAATTGGGCCTTAGGCGGTGGTGGTGACACAACACTGTAAAGCCTCACAGATACTTTTGTTGAGCACAGGAACAGGCCCTGCTTTGAAATATTAGATCAAAAATTGTAATTACATGCCCCTGTTACACAGGGGCAGAAAAATTGGGCCTTAGACGGTGGTGGTGGTGGTGGTAGTGATGGTGGCACAACACTGTAAAGCCTCACAGATACTTTTGTTGAGCACAGGAACAGGCCCTGCTGTGAAATATTAGATCAAAAATTGTAATTACGTGCTCCTGTTGAACAGGGGCAGAAAAATTGGGCCTTAGGCGGTGGTGGTCGTGGTGGCACAACACTGTAAAGCCTCACAGATACTTTTGTTGAGCGCAGGAACAGGCCCTGCTGTAAAATATTAGATCAAAAATTGTAATTACGTGCCCCTGTTGAACAGGGGCAGAAAAATTGGGCCTTAGGTAGTGGTGGTGGCACAACACTGTAAAGCCTCACACATACTTTTGTTGAGCGCAGGAATAGGCCCTGCTGTGAAATATTTGATCAAAAGTTGTAATTATGCGCCCCTGTTACACAGGGGCAGAAAAATTGGGCCTTAGACGGTGGTGGTGGTGGTGGTAGTGATGGTGGCACAACACTGTAAAGCCTCACAGATACTTTTGTTGAGCACAGGAACAGGCCCTGCTGTGAAATATTAGATCAAAAATTGTAATTACGTGCTCCTGTTGAACAGGGGCAGAAAAATTGGGCCTTAGGCAGTGGTGGTGGTGCTACAATACTGCAACCCCTCACAGATACTCTTGTTGAGCGCAGGAACGAGCCCTGCTGTTAAATATTTGATCAAAAATTGTAATTACGTGCCCCTGTTATACAGGGGCAGATAAATTGGGCCTTAGGTAGTGGTGGTGGTGCCCTGAACCAAAAATATTCTTAGATGCTATCATCATGAAAATTGAGGAGGAATAGGATAGTCACTCAGCATATGCAGTCTTAAAGGGATCCCATATCCATATAAAATTCATTCGGTTACATCAGCATCAGGTGCTTGGTAGCTGGTGATCCAAGACTGATTCATTTTTATGACTGTGAGCCGATCAACAGAGTCTGTGGACAGGCGCACCGTGTGATCGGTTGCAAAGCCTCCAGCAGCACTGAATGTGCGTTCAGAAAGAACGCTGGATGCAGGACAGGCCAGTAGCTCAATTGCATATTGAGCAAGCTCTGGCCAGTGGTCCATCCTCAAGACCCAGTAACCCAGTGGATGTTCTTGTGGAAAGGTCTCCAAGTCTGATCTTGCCCCTAGATATTCCTGCACCATGTAATTCAGATGCTGGCGATGGTTGCTGAAACTGATCAGACCTGGGCGCTGAGGACTGAAGAATTGCCTGAAGGCATCGGTCAGTCTGCCACCTTCTTGACCTTCTGTCACCTTTGTGACTGAATGAAGCCTCAGCAACATGTTGTCCAGCACCAGGAAATTGTAACCTCCCAGGCTCTGGAAACGCATTGCACAAACCTTTCTGCAAGTCCTCCCGAAGATGTTTCATCCTCTGCTCCCTCTGCGAAGGCTGGATAAGTTCTGCAACCTTACCCTTGTAACGTGGATCAAGAAGGGTTGCCAGCCAGTAATGATCCCTCTCCTTGATACCATGAATCCTAGGGTCCTTTTGCAGGCTTTTCAGGATCAGGGAGGCCATGCAGCGTAGGTTTGCAGAGGCATTCAATCCTGAGTCCTCTGGGTCACTAAGGATCACATGATCCTCAACCACCTTTTCCCAGCCACGTACAACTCCATGGGTTTCTGGGGACTGCAAACGATCCCTTGAAGACTGCTGCTGATGCTGAGTGTTATCCTCCACCTTCATGCTGACATAATCCTCCTCCTCCTCTTCTTCTTCCTGTGTGAGCGGAGGGCCTGCAGGAATACTAGTATCTGGATAAAGGAGGCCTTGAGAGGTAAGGAAGTCCTCCTCTTCCTTCCGCTGTTCTGCCTCAAGTGCCCTGTTCATTATTCCACGAAGCATGTGCTAAAATAGGAAGACAACCTGGTGTCACAAATGAGGTGGTTCTTGGGCTGGTTGCATTCCCTTTGAATGTCAGCCAGCCGAGCACTGGCATTATATGACCGGCAGAAATGACCACAGACTTTCCTGGCCTGCCTCAGGAGATCTTGTAAGCCCGGGTGCCTGCTCAAGAACCACTGCACCACCAGCATAAAAACACTACACTGTATTGTGTTCTGTGTACGCCACCAGGAAAGTAGTAGCAACTGCACTAGGGGTGCACATTACTGTGTACACCAACAGAATTGTAATAACAACTATGGGTGCACTGTAAGTATTGTGTACACCACCAGGAAAGTAGTAGCAACTGCACTATGGGTGCACGGTACTGTGTACACCAACAGAAGTGTAATAACAACTATGGGTGCACTGTATGTATTGTGTACACCACCAGGAAAGTAGTATCAACTGCACTAGGGGTGCACGGTACTGTGTACACCAACAGAAGTTTAATAACCACTATGGGTGTACTGTATTGACCACCAGAAAAGAGTATGAGCAACTGCACTATAGGTGCACAGCACTGTATACTGTGTACACCTCCTGAAGTATATTAGAAAGAGTACACCAGGAACGGCCTGCAGTGAGATATAGCTAAACTGTATGCAGTGGATATATATATATATATATATATATATATATATATATATATATATATATATAGTGAGGAAAAATGTAGCGCTTAGCAAAATAGGTGTACAAATGATATGTGCATAGGTATAAAAGAAATATATATAAAGTCCAACATATATAATAATATTAAGGTGAGTCTCTAGCCCCAAATCTTAACCAGGAAATGGGAAAAAACAAAACATGTAAATAGTCCTCCAACAGTAAAGGGAGAATCTTCTTGGATGTGCAGGAAATAATGTAAAACACCAACACTGATGAATCCAGGATAGTAAGACAAATGGGTACTCTTACCAGAGCAGATGGACCATCGACACCGAATTGTAAAAGCTTAAGAATCAAATCTGTGGCACTCTCAGATGGAAGTGGAGGTCCAAGGTCTTCTGAAAGTTGACTCCAAAGGATCTCAGTGAACCCGACCGGACCAGGGAACGAACATCTTGTAGGAACCTCAGCAACAACTCTCATCAAAAACAACAATGTATAAAAAGAAGAGAGGAAGGGGGCTCCAATAGTGCGGATCAAAAAGGTAGGTTTTATTAAAACCACAATAACAGATAAATAAAATGTGATCACAATGAATAAAAAGCAATGTGAGGAGCAATAAGCGTAGCCCTATGCGTTTCGTCCACATAAGACATCTACAGGGGATTATAACAGCTCCCCCACATTGCACATGTATATATAAGTATCTATAAAAAATATATCCAATCAATCTCAATCAATTAGACATGCATAAACTGCGACTTGCTATTGGTGGGAGAGTAATCAGCTGTCTCTATCAACCTTTGGATAAAAAAAGTTTTAAAAATGGCCGTTTTTTCAGGAGCAGTGATTTTAATAATGCTTAAAGTGAAACAATAAAAGTGTAATATCCCTTAAAATTTCGTACCTGGGGGGTGTCTATAGTATGAGCATATAGTAAAGGGGCGCATGTTTCCCGTGTTTAGAACAGTCTGACAGCAAAATGACATTTCAAAGGAAAAAAAGTCATTTAAAACTACTCGCGGCTATTAATGAATTGCTGGTCCGACAATACACATAAAAGTTCATTCATAAAAACGGCTTGGGAATTCCCCACAGGGGAACCCCGAACCAAAATTTTTTTAAAAAAATTAAGCGGGGGTCCCCCTAAATTCCATACCAGGCCCTTCAGGTCTGGTATGGATATTAAGGGGAACCCCAGCCAAAATTAAAAAAAAAAAAGGCGTGGGGTCCCCCTCAAAATCTATACCAGACCCCCAGGTCTGGTATGGATTTTAAGGGTAACCCCGCGCCAAAATTTAAAAAAAAAACGGCGTGTGGTCCCCCCAAAAACCCACACCAGACCCTTATCTGAGCACGCAACCTGGCAAGCTGCAGGAAAAGAGGGGGGGATGAGAGAGTGCCCCCCTTCTGAACCGTACCAGGCCACATGCCCTCAACATTGGGAGGGTGCTTTGGGGTAGCCCCCCAAAACACCTTGTCCCTATGTTTAAGAGGACAAGGGCCTCATCCACACAACCCTGGCCAGTGGTTGTGGGGGTCTGTGGGCGGGGGGCTTATCGTAATCTGGAAGCCCCCTTTAACAAGGGGACCCCCAGATCCCGGCCCTCCCCCCTGTGTGAAATGGTAAGGGGGTACAAAAGTACCCCTTTCATTTCACTAAAAAACTGTCAGAAATTTAAAAAATGACAAGAGACAGTTTTTGACAATTCCTTTATTTAAATGCTTCTTCTTTCTTCTATCTTCTTTCTTCTTTCTTCTATCTTCCTTCAGTTTCTTCCTCCATCTTCTTCTTCTTCTGGTTCTTCCTCCGGTGTTCTCGTCCGGCATCTTTCTCTGCGGCGTCAGTGTCTTCTTCCCTTCTTCTCCTTGGGCCGCTCCGCATCCATGATGACATGGAGGGAGGCTCCCGCTGTGTGACGCTTCTCTCTTCATCTTCTTCTCTTCATCTTCTTCTCTTCATCTTCTTCTCTTCTTCTTCTTCTTTTCGGGCCGCTCCGCATCCATGACGGCATGGAAGGAGCCACCCGGTGACCCCGCCCCCCTCTGACGCACGGGGACTTGACGGGACTTCCCTGTGACATTCCCCGTTCCCCGTGACGTCAGAAGGGGGCGGGGTTATGTAACGGGTGACCCCACCCCCCTCTGACAACACAGGGAATGCCACAGGGAAGTCCCGGCAAGTACCCGTGCATCAGAGGGGGCGGGGTCACCAGGGGGTCTGCCCCCCATTATTTAAGAACCGTCTGAAGAGGAGAAGCGTCACACAGCGGGAGCCTCCCTCCATGCCATCATGGATGCGGAGCGGCCCGAAAAGAAGATGAAGAGAAGAAGATGAAGAGAAGAAGAAGATGAAGAGAAGAAGATGAAGAGAGAAGCGTCACACAGCGGGAGCCTCCCTCCATGCCATCATGGATGCGGAGTGGCCCGAGGAGAAGAAGGGAAGAAGACGCCAACGCCGCGGAGGAAGATGCTGGATGAGAACACCGGAGGAAGAACCAGAAGAACCAGAAGAAGAAGAAGATGGAAGAAGAAACCGAAGGAAGATAGAAGATAGAAGAAAGAAGAAAGACAAAAGAAGAAAGAAGAAGCATTTAAATAAAGGAATTGTCAAAAACTGTCTCTTGTCATTTTTAACATTTTTGACAGTTTTTTAGTAAAAAGGTAGGGATACTTTTGTACCCCTTACCATTTCACACAGGGGGGAGGGCTGGGATCTGGGGGTCCCCTTGTTAAAGGAGGCTTCCAGATTCCGATAAGCACCCCACCCGCAAACCCCCACAACCACCGGCCAGGGTTGTGGGGATGAGGCCCTTGTCCTCATCAATATGGGGACAAAGTGTTTTGGGGCTACCCCAAAGCACCCTCCCAATGTTGAGGGCATGTGGCCTGGTACAGTTCAGGGGGGGCGCTCTCTCGTCCCCCACTCTTTTCCTGGGGCCTGCCAGGTTGTGTGCTTGGATAAGGGTCTGGTATGGATTTTTAGCGGGACCCCACGCCATTTTTAAAAAAAAATTTGGAGCGGGGTTCCCCTTAAAATCCATACCAGACCTGGAGGGTCTGGTATAGATTTTGAGGGGGACCCCACGCCATTTTTTTTTTAAATTTTGGCTGGGGTTCCCCTTAATATCCGTACCAGACCTGAAGGACCTGGTATGGAATTTAGGGGGACCCCCACGTCATTTTTTTTTAAATTTTGGTTCGGGGTTCCCCTTAATATCCATACCAGACCTGAAGGGCCTGGTATGGAATTTAGGGGGACCCCCCACGTCATTTTTTTTTAAATTTTGGTTCGAGGTTCCCCTGTGGGGAATTCCCATGCCGTTTTTATCAATGAACTTTTATGTGTATTGTCGGACCGGCAATTCATTAATAGCCGCAAGTATTTTTAAATGACTTTTTTTCCTTTGAAATGTCATTTTGCTGTCAGACTGTTCTAAACACGGGAAACATGCGCCCCTTTACAGACATACTATAGACACCCCCCCAGGTACGAAATTTAGAGGGATATTACACTTTTATTGTTTCACTGTAAGCATTATTAAAATCACTGCTCCCGAGAAAATGGCCGTTTTTAAAACTTTTTTTTGCATTGATCCATGTCCCCTGGGGCAGGACCCAGGTCCCCAAACACTTTTTATGACAATAACTTGCATATAAGCCTTTAAAATTAGCACTTTTGATTATTCATGTTCGTGTCCCATAGACTTTAACGTTGTTCGCGTGTTCGAACAAATTTTTTGCCTGTTCGTATGTTCTGGTGCGAACCGAACAGGAGGGTGTTCGGCTCATCCCTAATCATTTGTACACCTATTTTGCTAAGCGCTACATTTTTCCTCACCCTTTGTATCGATGTTTGTCACATTTAGTGTAGCAACTATTATTATTGGTTTCTGCGCAGTATTATTCCACTTTTTTTTATTATATATATATATATATATATACGAGACTGACTGTATATATATATATATTAAATACACTGCAGCTAACTGAATCACCTGCCTGCCAGAAGTATATTAGAAAGAGTACACCAGGAACGGCCTGCAGTGAGATATAGCTAAACTGTATGCAGTGGATATATATATGTCAGAGAGGTTACCTGATTGGGCGTTGTCGTGCGCCGGGGTGCGTTGGTGCGCGCGTTCCTGTGGGTGCGCGGGTGCTTGCCTCTATGGGCACTGGTGTTGGCATTCCGGCTGGCCGCAGCGGACGCGGTGGTGCCCAGGCGCGTACGTGCGTTCGCGCGCGTTCGCCTGTGGGTGCTACTATGCATTTGTCTGGTGGTGCTGGTGTGCGCGCCGCTGTCCAGGGGCGCGTTCAGGCACGTGCAGGTGCATGGGCGCCTGTGCGTAACGGCGAGCGCACGGACGCGGCGTTTGGCGCCAATCAGCCTATTTAGGCCTTATTCTCCCTCTGATCTGTGCTGCCTGATCAACAGCTCCGTGCCTAGTTCCTGTTTCCTGTTCCAAGTTCCTGTGTTCCTGATCGGTTGACGACCCAGCTTGCCTCTTGGACTCTTCTGACTTCTGCCTGCATCTGACCCCGGTTTGTTTGACCTCACTTCTGCCTGCTCCTCCTGTACCTATGCAACCCGCCTGTTGCCGAACCCAGCCTGTGCTTTGACCTGTCTGTAGCTCCTGCTCAGCATTCATTGCCTGTGCCTCTGTCTATCTTCTGCTGTTTGAAGACTGCTAGCTTCCAGAATACGGACTCCTGCACAGGCTCTCATACCAGTCTGCACTCGTGTGCTTCCTGTCTGCTCTACCAGGGGCCGCGAGTCGGATACGTAAGGGAGCCTACCCTCTGCCCTAGTGGACTCTCCGGTCTGGTAAGTGAAAGACCTGACAATATATATATATATATGTATATGTATATATATATATATATATATATATATATATGTATATGTATCTGCCTGAAGTATATTAGAAACAGTACACCAGGAATGGACTGCAGTCAGATCTAGCTAAACTGGATACAGTGTATATATATATATATATATATATATATATATATATATATATACCATATTTATCGGCGTATAACACGCACAGGCGTATAACATGCACATTAATTTTAAGAGGGAAGCTTCAGGAAAAAAACAAAAATTTTTAATAAGGAACTTTGAAGCAAAATAAGGGTCAGTGCCCATCTGCAGCCTCACCATTGCCATCAATGCAGCCAGATCAATGCCCATCTGCAGCCTCACAAGTGCCATCAATGCAGCCTCATTAGTCTACATCAATGCAGCCTCACCATTGCCATCAATGTAGCAGCCTTGCCATTAATGCAGCAGCCTCACCACTGCCATCAATGCAGCAGCCTCACCACTGCCATCAGTGCAGCCTGATCGATGCCCATCTGCAGCCTAGAGGGGACAGGGAGGGGGGCGGGACAAGCGCCGACAGATTACATACAGTGAGAATCTCCTATGATAGACACAACAGTGGTTCAATGGCGGCCCTGGAGATGGGACTTTCTATTACAGAGGCCGCCAAGTAAACAGGAGATTCTCACTGTATTTAATCTGATGGCACTCATCCCGCCATCCTCCCTGTCCCCTCAGAGGCAGCTAAAATTGAAGTATTGGCGTATAACACGCACACGCTATTTGCACCCGATTTTCATGGTGAAAAAGTGAGTGTTATACGCCAATAAATACAGTATATATATATATATATATATATATATATATATATATATATATATGAGACTGACTGTATATATAAATTAAATACACTGCAGCTAACTGAATAACCTGCCTGCCTGCTCAATCTAAATGACACTCTCTCTCCGTCCACGCCAGCAATGACACACTAAACGAGGCTGATGTGCAGGCAGCCTTATATAGTGTGTGGGGCGTGGACTTAGTCCCCCTGAGCCATGATTGGCAAAAGGCACCCTGCTCTCTGGCTCTCTTAGCTGAGGGTGCCTTGATTGGCTAAATGGATAATAAATACTCCTAGTGACACAATAAATTGTGCAAATATACTGGTATAAAAACAGCAGGGTAGATTTAGTGTGTTACACCCTCTGGAGGGTATCAGAGGTTGAATTTCCTTGTGCAAACAAAGTGATTTGTGTATTTATTCCTTTGTGTCAGAGGTCAAAACATAAACGTAAAAGGTATAGCAAAGGTGAACTAGTGTGTTGCACCCTCTGGAGCGGAGGATGTCAAAGATTGAAAATCTTTAGTGCTAACAAAATAACGAGTGTTTTGATCCTCTACATCAGAGACCAAACCACAAGTATGTGAACACAAATGTAAATAAGGTACAGGTGGGCACAGTGAGGCTGCAGATGGGCACAGTGAGCCTGCAAATGGGCACAATGAGTCTGCAGATGGGCACAGTAAGGCTGCAAATGGGCACAGTGAGGCTGCAGATGGGCACAGTGCGGCTGCAAATGGGCACAATGAGGTTGCAGATGGGCACAATGAGGCTGCAGATGGGCACTGATGATACAGGTGGGCACAGTGAGGCTGCAGATGGGCACAGTGTGGCTGCAGATGGGCACAGTGAGGCTGCAAATGGGCACAGTGAGGTTGCAAATGGGCACAGTGAGGCTGCAGACGGACATTGTTTACCAGTAGCTGCTGCATTTCCCACCCCAGGCTTATACTCGAGTCAATAAGTTTTCCCAGTTTTTTGTGGTTAAATTAGGTGCCTCAGCTTATATTCGGGTCGGCTTATACACGAGTATATATGGTATGCTTTTGGGATTTTGTTTTTTACCAAAAATATGTAGCAGAATACATATTGGCCTAAATTTATGAAGAAACTTTTTTAATTTTTGTTATTGGGTATATTTTATAGCAGAAAGTAAAACATATTGTTTTTTTTTTTTTTTTCAAAATTGTCGGTCTTTTTTTGTTTATAGCACAAAATAAAAAAACTGCAAATGTGATCAAACACCACCAAAAGAAAGTTCTATTTGTGGGAAAAAAGAACAAACTTTTTTTTGGGTGCAGTGTCGCACGACCACGCAATTGTTAGTTAAAGTAGCGCAGTGCTGTATCACAAAAAATGGCCTGGTCATGAGGGGGGGGTAGATCTTCCGGAGGTCAAGTGGTTAAAGTAAAAGTTCTATCAATGTAAAACCCATTTTTTTCTATTTTGAATAGATTAGGGAAGGGTTAAAACCCTTATCAGGTTATTTTGTTCTACCAGTGTCCTGCTTCCTGTCCTGGAAACTCAACAGAAAGTGACATGCATCGTCACAGCAACTGTTCAAGCTTCCATTCCATGCTTGGACCCCAAGGCTTCCGCTGGTTCTTCCTGCTCCCATCCACTGGCCGATCGTGGCGATATCCCCTGAGCATGCCACACTCCATCTGACCTTCTGAGAGGCAGCATCACATCCCCCAGGGCTTTTGGAGTGGTGCCACCTTGATCGGCCCTTACCTTGCAGTGGTATTGTTGGCTTTTTTGATAGACTTGACTGTTTTTATCCACCACATTGTGGTCAATAAACTGTTATGAGACTTTTACCTTTTACATACCTAGCTGATGTTTTACAGTCCTGCAGTTAACTTTTCTTACAGTAACCTATGTGGGCACTGTCTTTTGTTTCGTGTATGTCAATTAATAAATTGCCTTTTAAAGCACATATGTTATTTGGACCACACACACACTACCTCTTTAATTAGTATTATCTTATTTGGAAATAAATAATGTTCATTTTACAAGCCTCCCATTTGGCTTTGCTTTAATTTTTCACTTGGCACCATCCTAGTTCCCAACCTGCTAACGGGCAGTAAAATGTCAAGTTGGCCATTGCTCAATCATGCCCACCTGTTCAGGAGTTCTCTTCTGTAACCTACATACCAAAAAAGAGCCTTTCCAGATTTGTCCTCCGAGTTTATAAAAAGTAGGTCACTAAGCAAGTGCAAAGACATTGCTTTTGCCAGGAGATAAATAATGAATTAAGCTAGAAAAGAGAAGAGCTGGAGCATGTTAGCCAACCAAGAAATACATATTTCTAAGAGTTGTAAAAAATAACTTTGACTACGAATACCCCAGAAGTATAATCAATATTTTAAATGCACTTCAATATTTAGAAATCATTTTTAAGTGCTACTGTTACTGTTTAATCATAAGCAATTACTGCCATTAAAAATTATAACATCAAGGCTTGTTTACTGCTTTATGTGTTTGTTTACAATATTTCCCAGTACCTCTAAGGACTGTGCATGCTTCATACAGGCAAAAATAGGCAAGAAATGACCGAAAAACCCCAAACACGATGTGCCTCTTTCCTCAGCAGATTAACTTGGATTCTTATCAGCAAGTGTCAAAGTTACAAGTATTAAATCCTTTGATTTTTCAGAGAGTGGGAAGTTAATGTTTGGGGTGACAGAAGCAAGCTGTCTTTTTTTTTGCCAACCTGAAATTCCGCTTTTGTTTTGCTGATTTCAATCACACAGTGATGTAGCCGACCAAAGCTGTGTGACATTCGGTAAATAAAGAGGCTTTCATTTCAAAAAGCTTTTTCTGAGCTCTCCTTTGGAGTGAATAATTTACATGTGTACTCTTTTTTTCCTCATTGAAAGCGCAGTGTGACTACAGATTTCCCTGACTGAAAGCCCAGGAGTTAGAAAATACAAGGGAGGGGCGAACTAGCTGCTTTGATTACACTAAACTACTTTCTCTGTGCTATTTTAAAGAAAGCAAACAAAATCTCCGTATGTGCCAAATAATTTGAATCAACCTTCCTCGGGGTCAGTTTAGAGAAGTCAACAGCTTCATTATAACGTAAAACACTTCTTGTCTTTTGTAGGTAAAAAAGGCAAACAAGAACCTTGGAGTAGAGAAGTCGGATATTGAGGGGCATATCGTCAAAGAGCTGATATGATAACTGATGTGATAACTCACGTTTATACTTTTTTTTTTCTTTCTTCCTCCTGAGCTTATAACCAACACAGCTGGGATATAAAGCATTGTAATAGCCTAATTAACATCCTTAAATAAACGAAGGCATGCTTGAAGCTAAAATTTGCCTGCCCTTGGTAAGATTTGTAGCTATATTGCTGGAATATTTTTGGATTAGCTGATTTACTGAAGAATTTGTATTCTGCTCTGTTTTTTATATGCTCTAGGAATACTGTCTGTTTCTATGCATATAGAAGGCATTATAAAAGGAACCAAATTGATTCTAAGCCATGACTAGGGTATAAAAAATAATTTTGTCACTATTGCCCCGTACACACGGTCGGACTTTGTTCGGACATTCCGACAACAAAATCCTAGGATTTTTTCCAACGGATGTTGGCTCAAACTTGTCTTGCATACACACGGTCACACAAAGTTGTCGGAAAATCCAATCGTTCTAAACGCGGTGACGTAAAACACGTACATCGGGACTATAAACGGGGCAGTGGCCAATAGCTTTCATCTCTTTATTTATTCTGAGCATGCGTGGCACTTTGTCCGTCGGATTTGTGTACACACGATCGGAATTTCCGACAACGGATTTTGTTGTCGGAAAATTTTATATCCTGCTCTCAAACTTTGTGTGTCAGAAAATCCGATGGAAAATGTGTGATGGAGCCTACACACGGTCGGAATTTCCGACAACAAATTCCTATCACACATTTTCCGTCGGAAAATCCGACCGTGTGTACGGGGCATTAGACTGCTTGACCAACACACTCCCTTTACCTTACCCAAGTAATGCACAAGATACCAAAACTGGAGTTTAATGGCCAAAGCAGCCTTTTATTAAACCAAATTGTATAAATTACATATACAAAACATACAAACAACAGTCAGTACAGTATGAAAATTTGGAGCCCCAAGGTCCTTGTAGGCACCACTACTTCAAGTACCTGCTTAACCAAACTTAGGCCTCCAGCCGCAAAAACACAGACTCGGAGACAACACCACTACTAGCAGGTGCAACCCAAACAAACTACAGGGAGCCATACCCAAGACGGGTCCCTACCAATGTATATTTATCAAATAAAGCACATACAAGGACCTTGTACCCCACCAGCTGCCATGACAGGCCACCAAGTGAAGTAGCCCAAAAAATGCCCAAGAACTTAACCACAAAAGGGGAGGGTGGTTAGTAAGTTGTCCCAACGCAGTCTCTCTCTTGAGTGAAGAGCTAACCAGGATCATACTACTGGTCGACCCCTGCAGCCCCTCCCATTTTCTCGACTCCACCAATCCAGTAGGTGTCCCCTTAATACATACTTTATAACCTACCTAAAAACTCTGAAAACTGTGTTCCTGGGTGTGTAGCAGGGTTCCTAAAAATTCCTATAGAACAACGCAGTAACATTATTCTAGAATTTTATGAATACTTTAGCAGCATGTTAAGGAGAAGGGTGTACAAAAGGATTAGGACTGAATGGAATACTTTGAACACAGCAGTGCAAGAAGGCATCACTATATATCATATTCAGCAGGTGATTGTCATCCTACCAGAGTCCATTTGTTGAGAAAAACACAAAAACACAACTATCTGGCAATCCATAAGCCTCATGCAAGCCAATCTGAGCAGCTTGACAGCAGGTGGAGTTTTTCCTCCGTGGCTGCATTTGACACACATTCAGCAGCCAGAGAAGCACTTAAAAGCAACGTATAATAGTTTCATACAGCTTTTTTTTCAGTTGAGTAAATATGAACCGTTGCATTTTAAAGTAGAATTAAACCTTAGGCAAAACAACTCTTGCCTAGGTAGAGTGTAACTAATGTAACTGGATTGCTATTTTTATTTTTTATTTTTCAACCTTACTTTTTGAACCTCTGAAATCCATGCTCCATGTATGGCTCTTCTGCTGATTCCATTTTGTACACTTAAGTCCTAGAATTGACATAGACAGCTCATCTTGGAATTCACATCGCATGCTTTTTTGTACCATACAACTGTGCAAAATCTGTCTAAAGAGATGTAAGCTTGTAGTTTGTATTGCTAGTGAGCGTCCTAGATTGATATCATTGCTCATGCATAAACACGCATAAGCACTGTCACCCTAAAACAGGAATTTGCTGTACATTCTCTCACTGAGGATCACAAAGTGCAATTAATAGAAAGGCAAACCTGCAAAAAAAAAAAATTGCCTTTAGTAAGGGTAAGTTGCCATATGCTGATTTTTTTCATTTTTGGGTTTACATACCATAATGTTTTGTATTGTCCCACGAAGCCAGCAGATGATACTTTAGACTCAATTTTACATGCTTTTCAGTTAACTTACTTCCTACAGTGAAAAAGCCCTCTGATAACAGACCTCAATTGCTCAAGCTTCCATTTGCAAATTGATGCAGTGCATCAATTGCTTAATTCCTAATCTGATTACTTTGTGTGAGGCTTCAGTAAGTGACAGACTGCCAGCAATTAGATGACTACTGGAGTGTTGCCCTACATGTAATTATATAACAAATATTGTAGCACATGTGAAGTGCAAAAGTATACAACTTCTCATACAAAGGTGTGATTGTAGCCTAAATTAAGGTGTGTGTAAACGCTCAAAATGAACTTTTCTAATTTGCTACCTATTGCTCTGTTAAATATATCATTAAAAGTCTTTTGTTTTATCTGTTCCATAAGTACAAAAAATACTTGTTACTCATGTCAAAAATACTCACCAATCCTGTGTCCTGTTGACACCTTCTATGCTATGTCAGTAAGTGTAAAGCAGGACTCCAGGATTTTTTTTCCCATGCAGTGGGGCTATACCCGCACTGCATGGGTTAACTACTCACTTTGTCCAGGGGAGCACAGAAAGCTATACTGTCCCGATCATTTGATCCTCCAGAAAACAGCACTCCCCCATGTCCAGCAGTGGACTGTAGACTGCTAGAACGTGGGAGGGCGGGAGCGGCATGGACTGGTCTTGCGCTCGGAGGATCGGAGGAGTAAGTATATCTTCACTCTTCTCACCCCTAGACAAAAGAAGCAGTTAACCCATGTCATGCAGGCACAGCCTCACTGCATGGAAAAAATCCTGTAATTCTTCTTTAATTATTAGAGTTGGGCATACGGTTCGGGCCGAGCAAAGGTTCAGCCCAAACATCGCCTTTTTGCCAGTTTGGTGAACACCTGAATTTGCGGGGTGCTTGGCGGGATGTTTGCCCGATAAGTGCCCCACAATGCACTGCACGCTACACAGTGCATTCTAGGGCCCTAGTGGGATTGAGCCCTGCACCTGACCAGTGGTCAGGTGCAAAGCTTTGCCAATTAGGGCACAGAGCACTGTCAGAGCCCTAATTGGACAAAGTAATGACAACTTTGTCCAATCACGGTTCAGTGCTCATAGTCTCACCCCACTAAAGTCTCACTATAAAAAGTTTCTTCCCACAGGAAGCTTTTGCAGTGTGTTGTTGGAGTGGAGATAGATAGAGCAGGACTCAGTTTGCCCTTTTTTTTAAATTGTCAGCTGCAGTTTTTCTGACTGCAAAGCTGGTGTTCCCTCTTTTTTGTTTATTTATTTACTTATTTATTTTTTATAGTTTTTACAGTTCTATGAAAATTTGTATTTGCATAAAGACAACACCACTGCCTGTAACACATATTTGCATGTACGCATACAAGCCCAATTTTTAACCTCCGTTTTCAGTGTGCATTAAAAAAGGATATGTTAATTGTTACATATATATATATATATATATATATATATATATATATATATATATATATATATATATATATATATATATATATATATATTTGTTTATCATTTATTTCTATTTTTTATTTGTTTTGAACTTTAATTTCAGAGCAAAAAAAATAAACATCTATGCAATACATGCACTTAATTAAAGATATATATATATATATATATATATATATATATATATATATATATATATATATATATATATATATATATCTTTAATTAAGTGCATGTATTGCATAGATGTTTATTTTTTTTGCTCTGAAATTAAAGTTCAAATAAAGTTCAAAACAAATAAAAAATAGAAATAAATGATAAATGACAAAAACACATTATTGTTTCAATTGAAATCACTTTTCAGACAATGGTAATTTGTGTAGTAACTTACTGATAAGTTTTTACATGCAACAAACATTTGTGAAATGTTTGCACAACCCACCGCTTTTGAAGTAAACCTACAGTATGTCACAAAACCCCTCACATTTTGTAAATATTTTATTCTAGAAGAAATGACACTTTGCTACAATGTAAAGTAGTGTGTGTACAGCTTGTATAACAGTGTAAATTTGCTGTCCTCTCAAAATATCTCAACATACATCCATTAATGTCTAAACTGCTGGCAACAAAAGTGAGTACACCCCTAAGTGAAAATGTTCAAACTGAGCCCAATTAGCCATTTTCCCTCCCCAGTGTCATCTGAGTCATTAGTGTTACAAGGTCTCGGGTGTGAATGGGGAGCAGGTGTGTTAAATTTTGTGTTATCGCTCTCACTCTCTCATACTGGTCACTGGAAGTTCAACATGGTGTCAGTACTAGGATCCCTTTAGGACCCAGCACAACTCACCTGACACAGCCTTTACCTGGGAAACAACAATGATTGGCCAGCTCACCTTTAAATAACTTGCATAAGCATTCAATCATTGCTCGTGTTAGAGTTTACCTTGTGTTTGATCCAGTTGATATCTGCTCTGTGTATTTCGTGTATGACCCAGCTCGTTTTGACCCTGTTTGCTTGCTTCTGATTCAGTACCGTTTGGACTCTGATCTTCCTGTGTATGACCCAGCTTGCCTAGACTACGTTTTGCCTGATTCTACTAGTACCTTCATCTGCAGCGGTGAACTACAAGCACCAGACATCTATCCTCACCTGCAGCGGTGAACTACAAACACCAGACACCATCTATCCTCATCTGCAGCGGTGAACTACAAGGTCCAGCAAACATCTACCTACATCTACAGCGGTGAACTACAAGTCCCAGCTGACCTGCTCTGCTCAGACCTGCTCATGGTATGTGCTCTTGTTCTTTGAACTTTTTGCATAATCAGAACACCTGAACTGTTACCTGTTATATGCTCCTAGCCTGACATTAACACGAGCCATACATAATAAAGGAAACCAATCATGGATCCTGAGCAGGCTCAGTTGTTTGCACAGGAACTTTGCCGCTTATCCCATCAAGTTCAGGAAATGGCCACAGAACTCTGTACAAAATAAGGTGCGTTGGCATGGACCATAGGGTGAGTACATGGATTGAAAACTGGCTACAAGGGCGTGTTCAGAGGGTGGTGATAAATGGGGAGTACTCAGAATGGTCAGGGGTGGGTAGTGGGGTTCCCCAGGGTTCTGTGCTGGGACCAATCCTATTTAATTTGTTCATAAACGACCTGGAGGATGGGATAAACAGTTCAATCTCTGTATTTGCAGACGATACTAAGCTAAGCAGGGCAATAACTTCTCCGCAGGATGTGGAAATCTTGCAAAAAGACCTGAACAAATTAATGGGGTGGGCGACTACATGGCAAATGAGGTTCAATGTAGAAAAATGTAAAATAATGCATTTGGGTGGCAAAAATATGAATGCAATCTATACACTGGGGGGAGAACCTCTGGGGGAATCTAGGATGGAAAAGGACCTGGGGGTCCTAGTGGATGATAGGCTCAGCAATGGCATGCAATGCCAAGCTGCTGCTAATAAAGCAAACAGAATATTGGCATGCATTAAAAGGGGGATCAACTGCAGAGATAAAACGATAATTCTCCCGCTCTACAAGACTCTGGTCCGCCCGCACCTGGAGTATGCTGTCCAGTTCTGGGCACCAGTCCTCAGGAGGGACGTACTGGAAATGGAGCGAGTACAAAGAAGGGCAACAAAGCTAATAAAGGGTCTGGAGGATCTTAGTTATGAGGAAAGGTTGCGAGCACTGAACTTATTCTCTCTGGAGAAGAGACGCTTGAGAGGGGATATGATTTCAATTTACAAATACTGTACTGGTGACCCCACAATAGGGATAAAACTTTTTCGCAGAAGAGAGTTTAATAAGACTCGTGGCCACTCATTACAATTAGAAGAAAAGAGGTTTAACCTTAAACTACGTAGAGGGTTCTTTACTGTAAGAGCGGCAAGGATGTGAAATTCCCTTCCACAGGCGGTGGTCTCAGCGGGGAGCATTGATAGCTTCAAGAAACTATTAGATAATCACCTGAATGACCGCAATATACAGGGATATGTAATGTAATACTGACACATAATCACACACATAGGTTGGACTTGATGGACTTGTGTCTTTTTTCAACCTCACCTACTATGTAACTATGTAACTATGTAACTCACCAAGGTGCAATCTCCTTCTATTACCACTGCTACAAAAACTCCATCTGAACCAAAAATTCCTTTGCCTGACCGGGTTTCTGGTGACCGTAAAGGGTTTTGCAACTTTAAAAACAGCTGAAAATTATATTTCAAGTTAAGGCCATCCTCGTCTGGCCCTGAAACTCAGAGGGTTCAAATCATTATCTCTCTACTACAGGGTGACCCCCAGGCTTGGGCCTTTAACCTGGAACCAAACCATCCAGCCTTGCTAACAGTAGATGCCTTCTTTGAAGCCCTAGGGTTGCTTTATGATGATCCAGATCATGCTGCTACTGCAGAATCAACCCTGCGTAACTTAAAGCAAGGAACTACCACAGCCGAAATGTATTGCTCAGAGTTTCGCAGGTGGGCCCCGGAATCTGGCTGGCATGATGCAGCACTCCGCAGCCAGTTTAGAATGGGCCTTTCAGATGCAATTAAGGATGCTCTGGTCAACTTCTCCTACCCAGCCTCACTGGAGGAGGCTATGAGTCTAGCCATTAGAATTGACCGCCGCCAGCGAGAGAGGAGACGAGAACAAACTACAGCTGTGGCAAACTATATACCTCCCTTGCCGCCTGACTATTCCACCTCCAGTACCAAATCTGAGGAAGAACCTATGCAGTTAGGCTTCACCCGGTTATCTGCCCAGGAACACACGCGCCGGCGTAACATGGGACTCTGCTTGTATTGTGGCCTCAAGGGTCATATGCTCCGTTCGTGCCCTACACGTCCGGGAAACTCCAGGACCTAGGTAATTGGGGGGAAGTTACCTTAGGTCTGCTCTCACCTCCCCAGGGGGACAATCGTATTCTTTTACCAGCTGTCATTCACTTTGGGACAGGGGCTCATGAACTGCTGGCCTTGGTAGATTCTGGAGCCACTGAGAATTTTATTGATAAGACTCTGATTACCTCTTTGTCCCTGGAAACTCATGCTCTAGATTGCCCAGTCCACCTGATTTCCGTGGATAATCGGCCTCTCTCACAAGATCTAGTGCTCCAAGCCACCAACCCTTTCTAGTTACAATTGGGGGCTTTGCATTGGGAGAAGATTTCATGTCTTGTCATTGACTGTCCATCCACTCCTTTGATCATAGGCCTTCCTTGGCTTCAGAAGCACAATCCTGTAATTGACTGGCGAACAGAAAATATTCTGGCTTGGTCCAATCAGTGTAAAAAGAACTGCATCCAGCACCCTGTTCGGCTTGCTACCTGTCAAGTGGGAATGAAACAGATTCCACTTTGTTATAAGGACTTTTGGGGTGTGTTTTCTAAAGGGATTGCTGACACTTTACCACCTCATCGCAGTTATGATTGTCCCATTGACCTCTTGCCTGACACTACACCTCCTCGAGGGAGAGTCTTTCCACTGTCTGAGCCAGAGAATCTTGCCTTGCAAGAATACATCCAGGAAAACCTAGCTAAGGGTTTCATCCGTCCCTCCACTTCTCCCGCAGGAGCAGGATGCTTCTTTGTCCCAAAGAAGGATGGGGGACTGAGACTTTGTGTTGATTACAGAGGTCTAAATAAAATAACTGTGCCCAATCGGTATCCTCTTCCTCTCATCACAGAATTGTTCTCTCAAATCCAGGGAGCTAAAATCTTCTCCAAACTGGACTTAAGGGGAGCCTATAATCTGGTGCGCATACGTGCAGGCGACGAGTGGAAGAAAGTCTTTAACACCAAGGATGGTCATTACGAATGTCTTGTCATGCCTTTCGGTCTCAAAAATGCACCAGCTGTCTTTCAGAACTTTATGAATGACATTTTCCGTGACATGTTGGGTCACTTCATGCTTGTATATTTAGACGACATTTTGATATATTCTCCCAATCTTGAAACACATCAGAAACATGTCTGCTCAGTATTGGCCCGATTAAAGACTCACTCCCTTTTTGTAAAGCCTGAGAAATGTTAATTCCATGTTAAACAAGTACCTTTCCTAGGCTACCTAATTTCTGACACAGGCCTCACCATGGATCCAGCCAAGATTCAAGCCATTTTAGACTGGGCACCACCTTCAGACCTGAAGGCAGTTCAGCGCTTCCTGGGCTTTGCAAATTTCTATAGAAAATTCATTAAGAACTTTGCCACCATTGCACATCCCATCACCTCTCTCACCAGGAAGACTCCGACTACCTTTAAATGGACTACTGAAGCCCAGGCAGCCTTTACCTCTGCACCAATCCTACACCATCCTGTTCCTGAGCTACCTTTTATTGTGGAGGTAGATGCATCTGAAGTAGGGGTGGGGGCGCTTTTGTCACAGAAGGATCCTGTAAATGCTGCCATCCACCCCTGTGCCTTCTTGTCTCGTAAATATTCCCCAGCAGAGCGCAATTATGATATAGGCAACAGAGAACTTCTAGCCATAAATCTCGCTTTGGAGGAATGGAGACATTGGCTGGAGGGAGCTCGCTATCCATTCATAGTTCTGACTGACCACAAAAACCTTGAATACATCCGTTCTGCTAAAAGACTGAACTCACGTCAAGCCAGGTGGTCATTGTTCTTCTCCAGATTTGACTTCACAATTTCATATTTACCAGGACCAAAAAACATTAAGGCTGACACCTTGTCTCGCAGCTTTTTATCAGAGTCTCCTCCTCCGCTTCCTCCACAACCCATTATCTCTGAGGATAGGATTTTGGCTTTCACCCAGACTGACATCTCTGAGGCCTTGTTACCTGCACAGGCTGAAGCCCCTCCCTCCAATCCCTCCGGTATGCTTTTTGTGCCCCTGGCTCTTCGTTTGCAGGTATTGCAGCAGGTACATGCATCAAAACCTGCAGCACATCCGGGGTTTAGACAAACTTTTGAGATTATCTCTCGCAACCTCTGGTGGCCATCGATTAGGCAGGATGTGTTAGCCTTCGTCCAGGCCTGTGAAGTTTGTGCCAGAAGCAAGAGCAGTACCTCTAAGCCAGCCGGTCTCCTACGTCCTCTACCAATACCTACCTGTCCCTGGACCCATTTATCTATGGACTTTATCACTGACTTGCCTCCGTCCCAGGGATGTTCCACGATCTGGGTGGTGGTAGACAGGTTCAGTAAAATGGCCCTCTTTGTTCCGCTTCCGAAACTTCCATCTGCTAAAGAACTGGCATCTTTATTCATTAAACATGTTTTCAGGCTCCATGGGGCACCAATTAACATTGTCTCAGACCGTGGCTCTCAGTTTATAGCCCAGTTTTGGAAGGCCCTTTGCTCTCAGCTGGGGATTAAGTTATCATATTCTTCAGCATATCATCCTGAGACAAACGGCCAAACAGAAAGGACTAATCAGACTCTAGAGAAGATGGTACATTGTCTGATGGCCAATGATGAGGTGGAGTGGGTCAACGTCCTGCCATGGGCAGAGTTTGCCTTTAATAATTGTGCCAGCACATCTACAGGGACCTCTCCTTTCTTCTGTGTTTACGGGTTGCATCCTCGTGTGTGCTCCTTTGATCTTCCACCCTCAGATGTGCCAGATGCCAACACCACAATTGAAAATTTCTCCAAAATCTGGTCCAATGTTAATCGTGCTATTTCTCGCTCTGTGCTGGCTTTTAAGAAAATGGCGGACAAGAGGCACTCAAAGGCACCAGGATATAAAGTTGGTGACAAAGTGTGGCTATCTTCTAGGAATCTGTCCCTGCATGTTCCATCTAAAAAACTTGGCCCAAAATTCATCGGGCCCTATGAAATTTCGGAAATTGTTAATCCTGTATCCTATAGATTAAAACTCCCCCCATCCATGCGCATTCCAAATGTCTTTCATGTTTCATTGTTGAAACCTGTTCATTCCAGCCTCCAAGTAAATGAACCAGAAACTGTGGATGTGTTGGACAGTCAGGAATATGAAGTGGCATTTATTCTTGATTCCAGACGAGTGCACAATTCCTTACAATATCTCGTTCATTGGAAAGGTTTCGGCCCAGAGGATCGATCTTGGGTCCCAGCTCGTGATCTTCATGCTGACCGACTTAAGAAGAAGTTTCATCTTCGTTATCCAAGTAAGCCTGGGGGTGCAGGAGCAACCCCTCGAGAAAGGGGGGGTACTGTCAGTACTAGGATCCCTTTAGGACCCAGCACAACTCACTTGACACAGCCTTTACCTGGGAAACAACAATGATTGGCCAGCTCACCTTTAAATAACTTGCATCAGCATTCAATCATTGCTCGTGTTAGAGTTTACCTTGTGTTTGATCCAGTTGATATCTGCTCTGTGTATTTCGTGTATGAGCCGGCTCGTTTTGACCCTGTTTGCTTGCTTCTGATTCGGTACCGTTTGGACTCTGATCTTCCTGTGTATGACCCAGCTTGCCTAGACTACGTTTTGCCTGATTCTACTAGTACCTTCATCTGCAGCGGTGAACTACAAGCACCAGACATCTATCCTCACCTGCAGCGGTGAACTACAAACACCAGACACCATCTATCCTCATCTGCAGCGGTGAACTACAAGGTCCAGCAAACATCTACCTACATCTACAGCAGTGAACTACAAGTCCCAGCTGACCTGCTCTGCTCAGACCTGCTCATGGTATGTGCTCTTGTTCTTTGAACTTTTTGCATAATCAGAACACCTGAACTGTTACCTGTTATATGCTCCTAGCCTGACACATGGCACCTCATGGCAAAGAACTCTCTGAGGATTAAAAAAAAAAAAATCTTGCTCTACATAAAGATGGCCTAGGCTATAAGAAGATTGCCAAGACTAAGGTTGTCTACTAGTATCGGTATCTGCACCGATACCGAGCATTTGCCCAAGTACTTGACAGTCAGCAATGATCGGCATGTGGGGGAGTTACAAGCTTCTCCCCCAGTGGCTTTCAACTGCTTTAGTAAAATCTATGCATCGGTGATCGGTGCTTGTAACTCCCCCACACGCGATCACCGCTGACTGTCACTGCATCCTCCATGCCCCCTCTGTTCCGCTGTCCCCCTCCGCTGTCCCCCTCCGCTGTCCCTCTCCGTTCCGCTGTCCCCCTCTGCTGTCCCTCTCCTCTGTCCCCCTCCGCTGTCCCTCTCCTCTGTCCTCCTCCGCTGTCCCTCTCCGTTCCGCTGTCCCTCTGCTGTCCCCCTCCGTTGTGCTGTCTCTCCATGTCCTCCTCCTTCCTTTGTGTATGGACAGAGTCAGCTGACTCTGTCCATTCACATAACTGAAACATTGTAATCTTCTGTGATTATGATGTCTCAGTTTATGAATGGAGAGGAGCCGCTGTCTTCTCTCCATTCATTTCCAGTGCAGCTGAGGCTGCAGAGAAAGGGACTGGGGAATCTCTATGCTCGGTCTCTTTCTCTGTCTCCAAGGGGAGATATCAGGGGTCTGTTAAGACCCCTGATGACTCACCAAAGCCCCCCAACAGGGCTGATTAAAAAAAAACACAAAGTATTGCAATAAATAATAAAAAAAAATATTGTCTCCGTTCCGCTGTCTCCCTCTGCTGTCCCTCTCCTCTGTCCCCCTCCACGGTCCCTCTCCTCTGTCCCCCTCCACTGTCCCTCTCCGTTCCGCTGTCCCTCTGCTGTCCCTCTCCATTCTGCTGTCCCCCTCCGTTGTGCTGTCTCTCCATGTCCTCCTCCTTCCTTTGTGTATGGACAGAGTCAGCTGACTCTGTCCATTCACATAATTGAAACATTGCAATCTTCTGTGATTACGATGTCTCAGTTTATTAATGGAGTGGAGCCGCTGTCTTCTCTCCATTCATTTCCAGTGCAGCTGAGGCTGCAGAGAAAGGGACTGGGGAATCTCTATGCTCGGTCTCTTTCTCTGTCTCAAAGGGGAGATATCAGGGGTCTGTTAAGACCCCTGATATCTCACCAAAGTCCCCCAACAGGTCTGATTAAAAAAAAAAAACACAAAGTATTGCAATAAATAATAAAAAAAAAATATTGTAAAAAATAATAAAAATGTAAATAAAAAAAACACACAGACAGCATCCACCCCCTCCCCCTCTAAAAAGAAAAAAAGAAAAAAAAGAAATCACTGCCACGTGACATTAAAAATAAAAGTATCGATATCGGCGAGTACTTGAAAAAAAGTATCGGTACTTGTACTCGGTCTTAAAAAAGTGGTATCGGGACATCCCTAGCCAAGACCCTGAAACTGAGCTGCACCATGGTGGCCAAGACCATACAGCAGTTTAACAGGGCAGGTTCCACTTAGAACAGGCCTCGCCATGGTTGACCAAAGAAGTTGAGTGCATATGCTCAGCATCATATCCAGAGGTTTTCTTTGGGAAATAGACATATGAGTGCTGCCAGCATTGCTGCAGAGGTCGAAGGGGTGGGGGTCAGCCTGTCAGTGCTCAGACCATACGCCTCACACTGCATCAAATTGGTCTACATGGGTGTTGTCCCAGAAGGAAGCCTCTTCTAAAGATGATGCACAAGAAAGCCCGTAAACAGTTTTCTGAAGACAAGCAGACTAAGGACACGGATTACTGGAACCATGTCCTGTGGTCTGATGAGACCAAGCTAACTTATTTGGTTCAGACGGTGTCAAGCGTGTGTGGCGGCAACCAGGTGAGGAGTACAAAGACAAGTGTGTCTTGCCTATAGTCAAGCATGGTGGTGGGAGCGTCATGGTCTGGGGCTGCATGAGTGCTGCCTGAACTGGGGAGCTACAGTTCATTGAGGGAACCATGAATGCCAACATGTACTGTTACATACTGAAGCCAGCGGTTTAGACATTAATGGCTTTGTGTTGAGTTATTTTGAGTGGACAGCAAATTGACACTGTTATACAATCTGTACACTCACTGCTTTACATTGTCGCAAAGTGTCATTTCTTCAGTGTTGTCACATGAAAAGATATGATAAAATATTTACAAAAATGTGAGGGGTGTACTGACTTTTGTGAGATACTGTATATATTACATCTCGATCCAGCAAAGTTGCACGAGAGACTCGGCTGTCCGGAACTCTCCCTCCTCATTGGCTGAGACAGCAGCGGAGCGCCATTGGCTCTTGCTGCTGTCAATCAAAGTCAGTGATCCAATGAGGACAAAGAGGGGGGCGGGTCCGGGCCTCAGCTCCGTGTCTAAATGGACACATGGAGCTGCGGCTCGACTCAGGTGCCCCCACGGCAAGCTGCTTGCTGTGGGGGCACTCAACAGGAGGGAGGAGCCAGGAGCGCCGAAGAGGGACCCAAGAAGAGGAGGATCTGGGCTGCTCTGTGCAAAACCACTGCACAGAGCAGGTAAGTATAACATGTTTGTTTTTTTGAACCCAACCCCCCCCCCAAGACTTTAGTATCCCTTTAAGGCTCATTTTTACTTATTTTCCCTTAACAGTCTTATCTACTATCTATTCTGCTGTAAAAAGTATGTTTTTTTAAGTGCCCCATAGGCTACTAGAGTTTAAATTTAGTTTGATATTGTCTGTTCTGGGTTCTGTTGGTGCACAGTCAGTTGCTTTCCCCTGCATCCCATGTTACTATAGAATATATTGGGTTGAAGAACCTAGACCCTGGCCTGCATATTAATAGTTCTCCAGCCAATCCCTGGTCAGGAGAATGAGTGACCAGTAGGGGTCTGAGAATGGTATAAGGCTCTCTTGTTCCTGGGGGGAGTAAGACCCAGCCTGATAGCTATGACATGCCTGGGAGTTTACCTGTAGCTGATAAGATCCTATTTGTCGCACCGACTCTTGCTTTTGCTGGGGTACCTCTGGCCTTGCCTCCTGAACATTGTAGAGAGCTCATCTAAGGATAGAGGACACCGGAAATCCAAGTACAGAAACAGACTGATACTGCAGGCAGTTACACAGTGTTTAGGAAACAGTGAATACCAGCCTCTTGGACTTTCTTTAGCTTGATTTGGGAACCTTATTCTTTTTACATTTAGGACTATACTTGTCAGAGAATGCCTATCAAATCTTAGCAGAATAGTGAACAGGCGTGTGCTCAGTACATGTTGGCATCAGATGGGCTATTTAAGGATGTTTCTGCTCATGTTTAAGTGTTGACTGGTCTTTAAGCTATTTCCTGCATCCTGCTATTACTCAGTTTGTTCCCTTGTTGCTGACCTTGCCTTTTGCCTCTGACCTGAACTTGGATCCTGATTCAGCCTTGTTGCCAGTTCCTGACCCTGGCTCTGTTCCTGACCACATCTTTGCCTTATGATTCTGCACCTTGCATCCCACCTGCTGCTGACCTCGGTCTATCGCTGTGACCACACGAGGCCGACCTCGTCATTTCAGTCTTCTATCAGGTACATGACAATACTCCTGTTGGGGAGTCCCTGTTTAGTACCAGTTTACCTTCACTTTAATGGGGGGTTCCCTCACCCTGAAGGAATGGTTCAATTTTAATGTCTTCTACTGCAAGTTGTTAGGGTTTATGGGATTATCCCCAGGCTCACCCTCATCCTATCCCAGTTCTCTAACAAAATAAAAACACAAAAAGACACGTGTAGCCTATTCTCTGATTGTGAAATACTGTTTGCCTATCAGGGAATGAAACCTGGGACAAAACGGTGAGACTAGTCGGGTCTGCGTTACATTTTTTTTTTCACAGCATGGATTTATCCCTTATGTTAAAGTTTTAGCAGACAATATGTTCCACAAGGCAGGCATATCTGTTTGGCTTACCCATAATGATCTGGGAATCCTTAGATAAATATCTTGTTTTGTATCCTAGATTATTAGGAATTATAGCCAGCATCTAATGCTTTGCTGTGATCAACAAAGTCATGCTTCTCTAGCTTTAATACAACTTGGCAGTGTTTGCATATCCATGGTATAAAAGTTGGTGATAATATTTAGGACAGAGGCGAGCAATTCATGTGTATCTGAGGAAATCATCAGAATGTGCCCTGCTTTGGGCATTACGAACTGGAATTATATGAAAATATCATTCACATGTTCTATACCCATGAAGACTGTATCAACCTCTTAACACCGGAGCCTCCTGGCCGTTTAAGAGCTTTATGATGCTGGGGGGGGGGGCTAAAGAGCATGTGACCGACATGATTAGCTGTCACAGTGACCATGTGACTCGAAAACTCCCAATCGCTTTCAGACATTTGCCGATAACTGTGCTTGGAGCGCGCACCGCAAGAGCTCTCGGCACAGCTGTATGGACAGCAATTCATGCAAATACGCAACCCCTCTGACTAACCAGGAGGCAAACTAATAAATCTGTGGAAGATGAATGTATACCTATAATATACCAAATACAAAATGTTGCTCTTATTAACTACTCGCCAACCTCCCTATAGCAGCCTTCCTACTACAGGGCAGCTGTGCTGCGCAGGATTGTGTATATATATATATAGATATATCTCTATATATCTATATATAGATATATAGAGATATATCTCTATATATCTATATATAGATATATAGAGATATATCTATATATATCTATATATAGATATATCTCTATATATCTATATATAGATATATAGAGATATATCTCTATATATCTATATATAGATATATATATATATATATATCTATGTGATCCTGCATTTCCGGGTGCGTACTGGCGGCGGCTTGCTCCCACTGTGATTCTACGCAGCGGATCCTGCAGACCCGATGTCTGCCAACACACGCTGATCATTCTGTACACAGGCAGAACAGTGATCTGCCTATGTAAAACAGGCAGATGGTCGTTCTGTCAGTAAGGAAGGCATGGATGCTGTGTTCCTGCAAAGCAGGGACATGTATCTATGCCTTCCTCTAGTAAAAGCACCTCCCACACTACACTACACTACAGTAAAACACTAGCTAGGCACACAATTACTCCTTTGATCGTCCCTGGTGTTAATCCCTTCCCAGCCAGTGTCATTAGTACAGTGACAGTGCATATTTTTAGCACTGATCACTGTAATAATGTCACTGGTCCCCAAAAAAGTGTAAAAAGTGTCAGTGTTCAATTTGTCCACAATATTGCAGTCCTGCTATAAGTTGCTGATCACCACCATTACTAGTAAAAAAAAATACATAAATATATCCCCCCAAAAAAAAAGAGATTTTTTACATTTTTTATTGTAGTGCCCCAGTAAAGAAAGCTCTGTTTGTGAGAAAAAAGGACAAAAATTTGGGTAAAGTGTCACATGGCTGTGCAATTGTCAGTTAAAGCAATGCAGTGCCGTATCGCAAAAAGTGGCCCAGAACGGGGGTAAATCTTCTGGAGCTGAAGTGGTTAATAAAATTCCTGCTCAGTGTACTGTTATGAAACAAGCCTGCTTCATAAGAAACTATCATTTATTTCCTTGTTGTAAGGTGCAGAACAAATAATGAATTAATGGAGCAAACATCAATATGCACACTGACAGCACATTTGCACTGGTAAATCATCACTCTGCTTTCGCCAAAGAATACCTCACTGTCTAACGTCTAATGCTTCCCCTTCCTGCTCCCTTTCTGCGCTCTACTGTAATGGAGAGTACTAAAGGCTGATTCAAGTCAGATATACGAGGGGTGTGCAAGTCAAACCGGGACTTTTAATTTCACATAAAAGGGATGCTAGCATGGTGGTACTACACGCAGTATTAAGTGGCAAGTGTGTTCTATCACTGATAGGTGGCACACATGTTGCGGGCCAGTCCAGAGACCGTTAATCAAATGGCAGACAACAGTGTTAGTGCGTGCATTGAACAGTTTGTGGGGATGAAATTTCTTGCAAACTAAGGCATAAAACCCATAGATATCTACAAAAGATTTCAAGCACAGTACGGTGATGAGACACTTTAGATGCATTAAGACATTTAAATGATGTAAACAATTCAAAGATGGCCGTACGTCCATCAGTGACGATCCCGACTGTGGTGGTTCCCAGCCCACAGCAGTCATTCCTGTGCATATTCAGCACGTGGAACGCCTGATCCTGGATAATCGACACATACCCCTGGAACCGTAAAAGAGTCCCTTGGAGGTCAGCATTTCAGCACTGAGGACAAGGTGAAGCAGGCTGTCCTAGGATGGTTCAGCCGTACTGACAAATCTTTCTATGCCAAAGCTTTCCAGGCATTAGTTAAACGCTGGGATAGGTGTATAAATATAGCAGAGTATGTCCAAAAATGAATGCAGTTTCCACCCGTTGAAAATTGTTCTTCTATTACATAAACTCAAAAGTCCCGGTTTGACTTAAACGCCCCTAGTAGGTATTTAAAGGGTAACTCCAAAAAAAAAAATTGCAAATAAAAGAATATATACAATTGGTATACAAGTCATATTGTAATTAAATGTCAATAAAATAATTACCTTTCCATCTGCTGGACCTGCTGATTGGCTCCCCCTCTAGCCAATCAGCGCGCGATCACGCCTACGGCGCATGCCCCCTAGAGCTACTGCAGAAAATGACGTACAGGTACATGATTTCACTCAGGAGAGCTGACTTGCTGAGGTACATGTACGTTAGGCGGTCAGCAAATGGTTAATCTGCAGCACTGTAGTTTTATTATTTACAGTATATTTGTATATTTTTTATATTTATTTATTTTATTTCCACAGTCACACACCTGATGCAGAGAAAATACATAAACCTATGACTTTTGGAAACAAAATTAGCTTATTGTGAGTGAAGATTAGGTGAGGCATGTCCAGGCATCCACCAAGGGACTGTCATCTGGGATAACTAAAATAACGTGGGTCCTAACAGTTCTTTGGTTATGCCATCTACTCTTCATTTTTCACAAATTATCTGGAATAAAGAAGAAAAGACATTAAATGACTGGACTTCCATCAATCTACATTTAATTAAGGAAAGTAAGTGAAACTTATTAACAGTGTGCTTGTTTCTTCATTGGTGTCAAACTTGGATTTATAAGGCCCGAGTGAATGAAGTCACTAGCGGAAAAGATCACAAAGAATAGTACCATGCTCTCAGATGAGTGAAGGCTCAGCCTTTGGTTACCATACAGGTATAAAATGTGTTAGTAGCCATGTCAGAGTATTAAACTAGAATAAAGGATAAAGCCGCGTACACACGAGTGGAATTTCTAACAGAAAAAGTCAGACGAAAGCTTTTCATCGTCTATTCCGATCGTGTGTAGGCCTCATCTGGCTTTTTTTTTCGAAAATTTTGATGGACCTAGAAATAGAACATGTTCTAAATATTTCCGACGGAACCAATTCCTTTCGGGAAAACCGATCGTCTGTATGCTGTTCCGACGGACCAAAAACGACGCATGCTCTGAAGCAAGTACGAGACAGAAGCTATTGGCTACTGGCTATTGAACTTCCTTTTTCTAGTCCCGCCGTACATGCTGTACGTCACCGCGTTCTTGACGGTCGGACTTTGGTCGGACTTTGGTTTGATCGTGTGTAGGCAAGACCGCTTGAATAGAATTCCGTCAGTGTTCTGTCGGAGAAACCTTCGGAGTTTATTCCGACGGCAAAACCGGTCGTGTGTAAGCGGCATTAGTTTATGTTTTTTTATTTTTTATTGGGAGCTTGTACCTTATTGCACACACCATCAGCAGACAGTTACACACTGACAGAAAGCATCAGTGAACTACTTAGAGGGCTCAGCAGCAGCTCCCTGGTATTTCATTGAGAGCTATAAGCCAACAGCCTGAAAGGCTATTAGTACTTGTAGTTCTCCCATTCAGAAAACTTTGTGAATGAGTGACGTGCAGAGCTATTTAAGATTGTGACAGCAGGGAGAAGATCCCCAGCCTGCTGTAACAGCAGGGGCCCAAGGGGGTTTGCAGGGGCAGCTGCAGCAGAAACATGTTACATATATATGAATTTACCCTTCAACAAGAGGGCTGCTGCTTTTTTTTAAAGCAGTATTAAACCCAAAACCAAAAATGTACATATTGCAGCGTACCAATCATTAGATGTGGTGGCTGCATCAGCTTTCTTTTCTTTAGCTTTTTTCCTCAGTTTTCACCTGGCGATCTGGCCAGTAATGAAAATGGAAATTCAGTCAGCGCAAAAACTAAATCCTAACTGTAAAATAAAATAAAAGCAGTTGAACACTGAAGGCAAACACATAAAACCTTAAAGTATACAAAATAAATAAGCTGTGCAGCGCTATATGTACAACCAGAAGACTCAAATGTTACTCATAGCATAAATATAATAAAGTCCCCTTTAAATGTAGATATAGGCAGGTTGATAGAAAAGAGGTCCCCTCTGCGGTGGTCTAGGTGCTCATAACAGTTCATACAGTGCAATGCAATCCGTGATTCCACCACCAGTTAGCCAAACCGCTCACCTCAGCAAATGGAACCCTGAACTAAAAGATGGGTCAGAAAGGCATTTACCACTCTCAGTGGACATAGATGGAAACTTGCATAGGCAGACAGTCACACGATTTTAGGAGACCGCGCTCAGTTGTTCTCAATTGGTGATCATATTCATATGTAATATAAAAATGAATATATAGTGCACACTGTGTGGCTAAAATAATCACATTTATTGAAAGTCAGGTATTCACATACAAAGCACTACAACCCTAGTGCTGGGATAAAGGTGTATAATGACATCATAAGATAATATCAATAGAGAAGGTGGCTGCAGTGATGTCCAAAGGAACTCCCGCACGCGTATTGTCCGAATCTGGACTTCCTCAGCGGTAATAGAGTCCCAGACATCAGATCTATATATAAAGAGAGCCCCATATCTCGATCTGGCCAGTAACCATTGGTGTGCACAGCCTATTGCATTAGGGTGTGCATCCCAGAGCACAAACACACATGTGTGTATATCAGAAGAGCAGTGGACTGTGTCAGTAGACCAAAGATTGGTGTCAGTAGGGCAGTGCTTTCTTGTTTTAATTATTTACTATTATTTTTTATAATTTTATTTTTTTAAATTATTTTTTACAATATATTTTTACAGTTTCTTTAGGAGCCCCATTGGGGAGGCTTTGGGGAAATATCAAGGGTCTAAACAGACCCCTGATGTCTCACTTTTGAGACAGAGAAAGAAACTGAGGACTGAGATTCCCCAGTTCCTTTCTATGCAGCCTGCAGTAAACATAGTTTACTATGCTTCAGTTAGGAATGAAGACAGGATCGATCGGTACAGATCACTCACTGTGTTCATTCAGAAAAGGAAGGGCCCGGTTAATTAAATATTTACCAGCTCCTTTCCCACTCCTGAGACAAGAGGAGGGAAGTTGTCAGCACTGCAAGGGAAAGAGCGGAAGCAGGGGGAATCAGCACCACGTTGGATGATTAGGGTGTGCCTAGGCACACCCGGCACACCCTGTGTGCATGCCTATGCCAGTAACACACCTCCTGTACTAGTTAGACACAACTCTGGATCTAGATATACTAACCAACTGAAGCCAAACCCCAGCTTACACTTTATAATCAGTTACAGCAAACATTTTTTTCCTTTCGGGATAAAGTTTAGGATAAAGGTTTTACATGAATGAATTAATCACCCCTGCCAGTGTAAGGTGGTTTGTCTCATCCATGTAAACTGATACATTCTGCTGGAGATCTTGTGCTTTTGAAAAACAAAAGACTTGCTGGCTGGATCACCACATGAAAATAGAAAAGTGAAAGCCTGAAAAAAAGAAATCTATTGCAGCCATCACATCTAAGATTTGGTAAGCTATAATATAATACATGTTTTCTTTTGGGTTTATTACTGCTTTAATAAATACATATCTATTCGCAGTGTTCTTCAATATTTGTTTAACCGCTTTCCGCACGCCGGCCCTCAAATGACGGCTGGGCGGCGCGGCTCTCGTTCTGGGTGGACATCATATGACGGCACTCCAGAATGACCGCTCTTGCGTGCCCGTGGCCGTGGCACTCGCGGGGATCGTTGGTGCGATGTGTCAGTCTGATGGAGGCACTTTACCATGTGATCAACCGTGTCCAATCAAAGCTGATCACGATGTAAACAGGAAGAGCCATCGATCGGCTTTTCCTCACTCCCGTCTGACAGGCACGAGTAGAGGAGAGCCGATAGGCTACTCTCCTGACAGGGGGGTCTGTGCTGATTGTTTATCAGCTTAGCCCCCCTCAGATACCCACCTAGGACCACCAGTGATGCCACCATACTGGACCATCAGTTATGCCACCCTAGACCACCAGGGAAATGCCAATCAGTGCCCAGGAAGCTGCCAATCAGTGCCCATCCCCAATGCCTGCCAGTGCCAGTGTAATCAGTGATGCCTATCAATGCCATCTATCAGTGACGCATATCAGTGCCATGTATCAGTGCCCAGCAGTGCCCAGCAGTGCCGCCTATCAGTGCCGAGAAGTGCCCATCAGTGCCATGTATCAGTGCCCAGCAGTGCCACCCATAAGTACCCAGCAGTGCAGCCTTTCAGTGCCCATCAGTGTCGCCTATCAGTGGCCATCAGTGCCCACCGGTGCCACCCATAAGTGCCCATCAGTGCCACCTATCAATGCCCATCAGTGCTGCATATCAGTGCTGCCTACCAGTGCCTACAAGTGCCCATTGTCAGTGCCCATCAGTGCTCATCAGTGCCACCTCATTGGTGCCGCCTTATCAGTGCCCGTCAGTGCCGCCTTATCAGTGCCCATCAGTGAAGGAGAAAACGTACTTATTTACAAAATTTTATAACAGAAACAAAATAAAAACTTTTTTTTTGTTTAGCAAAAGATAAAAACCACAGAGGTGATCAAATACCACCAAAAGAAAGCTCTATTTGTGGGAACAAAATGATAAAAATTCTGTTTGGGTACAATGTTGTATGACCGCGCAATTGTCATTTAAACAGCGACAGCGCAGAAAGCTGAAAATTGGCTTGTGCAGGAAGGGGATGTAAGTGTAAGTGCCCTGTATTGAAGTAGTTAATGTGTAAGCCTAAATTATTCTAACAATAGTGTTAATATTTATGTGAAAGACTGGATTTAAAAAAAGTACATAACTGGTAAAAGATATACAATGACCGTTAGAAGATGGTCTGTAATATACAAACTGAAAGCTATATCTATATTAGGCACGTATTCTTCATAATTAGCAGCATTTGCAATTGTTCTCCCAAAAATGGTTCATTGTAAGGTGACATTAAAAAATTGTCACATGGCCGCTTTGAAGCTATTAATGGTACATTGTTGTTTTCATTTAGAACACATTCAGTGATTGCATAGTGCTGTAGGTTTTTATTACCTCAGCAGCCTCGAGCATCAGTACAGGGTCTCACTTCAATGCTTCCTTTGCAGCTTCTTCTCAACAGACAGACAATCAGTGAGCACGGACAATACCTTGCTAGATTCTTCTAGTGGGGAGGTATTTAATCAATTTCATCATAATGTAAAAGTCTCTGCAATTTTACACAGCATGAACGCTGAACATTGCTCTGTAGCTTCACATGGCTGAATCTTTAATCAACTGCGCAATCATCAGGGAAATTAGGGAGATGAGCTTTTACAGTCGGCAGTGGGGTGCCCAGAAGCTATCAAAAGGCAGAGCAAATCCCCATCCTACTTTCCACCGAATAAATACATTTATTTACAGAATATTACCTGGTCTTGTGAATTGCAATGTAATATGTAAAGCAACAAATGCACTGATGCCATCAAACTCTTTGTCTATGGCCAACCAAACCTGATTGATGCAATCATGTAGCTGGTAAGTGTGATAGATATAAAAAATGATCAAAGTATAAGACCCTTGATAACGTCAGCATTTTAATGTTACAAAACCAAATATAGACATCTCTCAAACTGAGATGGAAAGTGTCTCTGTTTAATATATGACTTAGGCGTCATGCTGATGGCTGCAGGAAAACGTACGGTGTACATGGAATATAGAAAGCCGGTGTATGGAAGTCATAGCATAGGTGCAGCGTACAGCTTCCAATTGCAATAAATGGCTGTACACAGCTATACAAGGGTTTACCGCTGACTTTGACCAGGGTTATATGCCAGTGTGCATGCACGAGCCCCGTATAGCTGCATACAGCCATTCTTGGCTATTTACACTCCTTGCATTCTGTTTGCTGACGTGTGCATGATGTCTTAAAGCTAAATTCCAGAAAAGCATCTGAATACACAGTTGAAATGAATATACGAGAGCTGCTTTATTTTTATTGCCAAAGGATTTGTCTTTCAGTCCATCCAGTCCTGACATTTGTGCAGCCCTGCCAGACAGCAGAACCTACTGCAGCTAAGCAATACCTCCTTGACCTCACTTTAGAATGGGTATAGATTGAACATTAGGTATAGACTGGATACTGCTCTCTTCTGCTGCCATCTTTTCTTTATCAGCCCATGTGCCTGCAATACACCTAATTGGTTCTATTTCCCCTCCCTCTGTCTCTCCTTCTCCTGTTGTGCTGTGCAGAGGATTACCTCTTTACAGTCCTTCTAAAAAATAGCAGTGCATTTCCTGGTGTGTCAGTGTTCTTAGGCTTTTGTGTGCTCTCCTATATCTACAGTATAAAATATAAGGCACTATTATATCTGACAACCTCCCACTGTCAATGATTGTTAAGGATCCATGCAAGAATCCCTGGCCATATAAGCAAAGGGGCGATGCGGTGATGGTCATGGCCATATTTGGTCAGTGACATCTCCATACCTTTAACTTTTTATAATAAACCTAATGGCAGCCCTGGAGACCCATCATTAGTGGCAGGAGTGTAGCTTGAGTGGATGGGTCAGTGTATCAACTATTTTTTTCTTTCAATATTTGTGATGTTGGTTGTGATTGACGCTGATATACAATATTGGATTTGAAAAAAAATAAAATAATAATGAACAACTTGTGTAAAACTTGTGTGTGTTTATTTACAACAGTTTTTTTTTTTTTTTTACGAATGTGTTGGGGTACTCCTTACTTATTCACGGGGGGGGGGGGGGGGGATATACTGGGGCCCTTCTTATCCTACAATTGGCTTCCAGATTCCAATAAGTTCCCTCTGCACCCCCATCACTATCAGGCCAGGGTTGTGAAGAAGGGGCCTTTGTCCTGTCCTGATCCAAGATGATCATCATATGGTTCGGGAGGGGGAAGCATGGATGCCCAACTTTTCCATCCTTCCAGGCTGCAAGTCTGTTATGTATTTGGGAAGGGACCACCAAGCCTTTTTTTTTTTCTTTGCACAGAGTTCCTGCTTAAAATCCATACCAGATCAAGTATTGATTTTTTTCTTTTTTTGGGAGGGGGGCCATGCCATTTTTGTCTTTTTTTGCATTGGGACCCCCTAAAAAAAGGATCCAAAGGCTTTGCTATTCATTTTAGGGGGACCCCATTTTTTTTTTTTACATATATAGCAAAAGTAACATATAGAAAAAGACATGAATTCACCTTTGTATAATTCCTTTATTTTGCAAAATAAAGCAATAGGCACCCCTCCCTCCCTACCAAATACTTCCTTTACTGAAATATTTACAAAACAAAGAAAACTTTCATAGAAATGTGAAATAACTGTTTTCCTTTGTAAATATCACTTTTGGCATTTTGACACTTTATATTACTGTGTTTACATTTTAGAGATGCATCACTTCATAGACAGGTTTAGGGGAACCCCAAACAAGCCATTCAACTGCATGCTGTCCAGGGCAATTTTGATATTTTTTCACACATTTTTTTTGCTAGAAAATTACTTACAACTCCCAAACATTATATCTTTCTTTAAATAAGAGGCCCTGGAAAATAAAATGGTGGCTGTTGCAAATTACTACATCACACAATATGTATGCAGTCATTTATCAAATGCAAAGTTTCAGGACAAAATACACTTGCAGTCAATTAATTTTAGTGCACACAAACACAATATAATGCCCATTTTTTTGTGGTAAAATATAAAAGATGATGTTGCATTAGTAAATAGATACCAAACATGTCAAGATTTAAAATTGTGCACGCATGTGAAATGGTGACAAACTTTGGTACCTAAATTCGTCTATAGGTGACACTTTAAATCCTTTACAGTTTTGAATTCATTGCAAATTATGGCTATAGAATTATTGCTCTCACTCCGATGTTCATGGCGATACCTCAAATTTGTGGTGCAATTAGCATTTACATATGCAAGCTGTACATACATGTGTGTTTTCATTTGCATGTGCACATGGGGCCAAGATACAGGTACAGGTAAAGGGATGCTTTTTTAATTTTTTATATTTTTATTTAACGTATTTGAATTAATTTTTTACACTTTTTTTTTTTTAATTTAACTTTATTGAAATCACAAAGGGGTGAACAAGCCTCCTTGTGGTAGTTTTGGCCAGTGACAGATACTCTTTATGGAGACTTCAGAGGTCTATTAGATCCCTGATGTCTCCCCTGCCCTTCCAAGCAGCCTGGAAATGACAGCTTCAAAACGTAGTGAAATCCTCATTGCTTCTGGGATAATTTGTCACAGGAGAGATTGAGAAATGGATGTTCGGAGGGCAGGAGGCGGAGCCTAGCAGAGCAGACATGCATTGTTAGAGCTCCACACCGCTGAGGAGAGAAGAGAAGGACAAAGAGGAGCCTGCAGGCTCAAAAGGTATCCATTTGAACCTTTTTGCCCCAGGGAACAAACTGTGAAAGTTTGGGCAGGAAATATGGTACTGGGAGGAAACCGTGGCAGAAATAAAAATCACCTCACAAAGAGCTCACAGGCACTCACTGCAGCTGAAGCAGCTCCAGTCACCTCACAAGATACAGCATCAGGGCGCTCTCACAGACAGAAAATGTCACAGCAAGACTCTCCATTTGAGTCAGATACAGAACAAATCCTCTCACAAACTTCTCCACAAGCCTCCTCAGTATCCCCAGTAATATTATTACAATTTGAAAAGATGCTTCATAAGGCTTTAAAACAAACCTCAGACCAAATAACAAAAAGCCTAACCAAAGAAATAAGAGAGCTGGGAAACCGCACCGCAGCCTTAGAAATAAAAATGGATGAAATTGAAATTACAACCCAAGAAAATATAACAGAATTGGAACAATTAAAAAAAGAGAATTTAATACTTCAAACTAAGCTCGAAGATTACGAAAATAGAGCCAGACGTTCAAACTTGCGCATAAGGGGAATACCTGAAACTGTGACAGACCTGCAATCTACTATTACTGCTCTATTACAAGAACTAAAGCCAGATATCCCTATTGAACGTTTACAACTGGACAGAGTACACAGAGCCCTCACAGCCAAAAAGAAAGATGGACCCCCACGTGATATAATCACAAAATTTCATTATTACAGAACGAAAGAACAAATACTAATTGCTGCAAGAGAAAAAAAGGAACTTAATTTTCAAGGACACAATTATCAAATTTTTGCTGACCTATCCCAACTTACTATTACTAAAAGACGATCCATGAAACCCCAACTAATGGAACTGCAACGCCACAACATTATGTATCAATGGGGCTTCCCCTTTTCAGTCAGATTTAACTACCAAGGTACAATTTACAGAAGCAGATCAGCAGATGAACTACAACAAACCCTTTTAAAATTAAATCTGACAGAACCCACAAGCAGCAACACTCCCACACGCAGAAGAATGGCATCATCTTCACCTTCAGGCAGCACCCAGAAAATTCCAGAACAAAATGGGAATCATCATTCTCACAAAAGAGGCCGTTATGCCACATCATCCATGGACCAAGAAGATTCAATGGACTGACATCCTAATTCCTGATATCTCTTCATTTATTATACTAAGAGATGGTTCTCTATAAAAAACCTGTATTTATAACTGAATGTAACTGCATTCTGATAGTCACACACTGTGTGGGATCATGTTACATTCCAGTTATATTTCTTATTACTTCTGATTCATATAGCCTTAGAATATATAAGTGAAATAAGGAAATTCTTGTTCAGTTATATATTATCAGGTAATAACAATAGATATATTACTTTTTAGGACAAATATGTTCAATAATCCAGAAGTAATGGAAGCTTTTTCTTTCTTTTCTTAAAACAAATATATTATTATATAACTAGTTCCTAGAATTATGTTTTTGTTTATTCTAATCTGAAGCAATACAACCTCAATTTTATGAGTTAACATATCTAAACAGTTACATATGAATAAAATATGTAATTGTTTACTCTGAAAGGGTTAAAATCCCAAAATAATTCAAACTATCTTCATCAATACCAAAGTTATTAACAGTACCTTTCTAACTGAATTATTTAGCCTAGGGCAAGACTAACCATATACAACCACCCTGGAATAAATAATTTCAACAAAAACTATATTCTGCACTCCAATTAATGAAACATCATTTTGATGTCTTTTGACATAGCACTTCTCTCCTGTAAGCGGAAGATCCGTGTACCCCCATTAGCCCTCCTCATTCTCCCAACCATATTATGTGGGAGTGTGACGAAGGCACTTATTCCCCTGAGAGAGATATTTATTCTCTTTCACGGGTAAATTGTGATTACTTGCAAAAAATAATTTATACAATGTATCATCTAATCTCATATGTTTTTTGTTTACTCTTTACTCCAGAATTCACTGGTTTCTTTTCTATCTATTCATCTCTTCAGTCCACACAGGTTGATCTGCGCAGTCAGCTCTGCATAACAAAAAGTAAGTCAAAACTATTTGATCTGTTGCCATGGCACCACTGAATATACTTTCCCTGAATGTTCAGGGAATAAATGTCCCTCAAAAAAGGACCAAAGCCTTCCGTACTTTCCATAACAAGAAGGCTCACATAATATGCCTCCAAGAAACACACTTCACCAAAGATTCTACTCCAAAATATATTTCTCCTTTTTATCAACAAATTTACACGGCTTCTGCCTGTACCAAGCAAAGGGGAACTCTAATTGCATTTCACCGATCCACACCATTCACCTTATCATCAGAAATTAAAGACCCAGAAGGTAGATACCTGATACTCATGGGTTATATAATGGATACAGCAATCACGGTGATTTCCTACTACGCTCCTAACAAACAACCTACACCATTCCTCTCACATATATTACAAGTGATTAATACACACAAAATAGGAACAGTGATAATGTGTGGGGATTCGAACCAGGTCCTCCTCCCATTTCTAGATAAATCACCTTTTACACCATCCAAAATAACCTCTAGATTACCTTTTTCTCAACTTCTTTCCAAATACAATCTGGTAGATTCATGGAGAGAAAGTAACCCAATGAAAAAGAAATTCACTTATTTCTCGCACCCTCATCAAACCTTCACCAGAATAGATCATATTTTTCTAACAATAGGAATGATACCAGAAATTATTGCATCAGATATAATTCCGATTCCGTGGTCTGACCATAATGCAGTATACACTATTATAGCCTCAGCCATACCAAAAGCGCATGACCCAACGTGGTACTTACCGGACATAATGCTCAAACACCCACTACATCAGATGGCCATTGAACAAGCTTTAAAGGTATACATATCAATTAATAATACAACAGACATCTCCCCAATAACACTGTGGGAAGCTCATAAGCCTGTCTTGCGTGGTACAATACAAAGACAAATGGCACTATTTAAACGGGAACGCAAAAATCTAGCAAAAAAACTAGAACTCAATTTTAATGCAGCCTACATATCATTTCAAGATAATCCATCTCAGAGTACAAAATCTCATCTGGAAAAATCTAGATTGGAATACGATCTATTTCTCACTGAGTCAGTTGATAAATCCCTCAAACGCTCCAAACACAATTTCTACATGAATACAAACAAACCAGGTACATATTTGGCTCGGGCATTAAATTCAGCTAACAAATCTTTCAAACCAATACGTTTGAAATTATCAAAAAATGTTTACACTTGTAATCTAGTTAAAATAGTCCATAAATTTCACTCACATCTCGCAACTTTATACAAGACAAACAATGAATTTAATCCTACAGAAGCTGAATCCTTCTTCTCAAAAATAACCTTACCTGAGTTATCTCAGAATCAAAAAAGCAGTTTGGATGAGCCTATAACTATAGATGAAGTTGCTAACGCCATAAAAGACCTAAAACTTAACAAAAGACCAGGCCCAGACGGCTACTCGGCTTTATACTATAAAACATTCTCAGAAATACTCTCTCCCATTCTCACTGAAACTTTTAACAAACTTCTAGATGGACATTCTTTTCGGCAAGAAACACTAATGGCAATTGTTTGTATGATCCCAAAACCCCTTTCTGATGATACTTCCTGTGTGAATTATCGGCCTATCTCTCTGTTAAACCTCGATATTAAATTATTAGCAAAAATAATAGCAAAACGCCTCAATAGCATTATAGGAAAATTAATACATAGAGATCAAGTAGGCTTCATGCCAAATAGACAGGCAGGCGATAATATACGCAGGGCAGTGTTATTGGCACATATTGCTAAAAAACGGAAAATCCCTTTATGTTTTCTATCTCTCGATATTAAGAGGGCATTTGACACAGTATCCTGGCAATATATGCAATATTCATTACAAAAATGGGGTTTTGGACCCCACTTTTTAACATGGATCAAAGCATTATATAATAAACCCAAAGCCTATATAAAATATGCTGGATACAAATCTGAAGCCTTTAATATCGAAAGAGGTACCCGACAGGGTTGCCCATTATCTCCCTTATTATTTGCCCTTATACTCGAACCCATGGCCCAATACATCAGAACAAACCAAACTATAACTGGCATTGAAGTAGGAGGTATTACACACAAATTATGTATATTTGCAGACGATATATTACTTTTTCTATCATCACCACAGGTCTCTGGTCCTAACTTAATACCAGCTCTTGATGGATTTGCAGCCCTATCCGGCCTTATGATTAATCCTAAGAAATGCCTAGTGCTTAATATTTCACTCACAAACATGGAATTGATCCCGGCTAGGGCTGCACTCCCATTCACATGGGCAGAAAAATCAATCCCATATCTTGGAATTCATTTAACAGCATCTCATTCTGACTTATTCTCAACCAATTATCCTCCTGTATTAAGACAGATCACAAATCTAATAAAACAATGGTCGCAACTTCCTTTATCCTGGATAGGGAAGATTAATGCAATCAAAATGACTATTCTACCCAAATTGCTTTATCTATTCAGAGTCCTCCCTATTCCAATTCCTTCCTATTTTTTGAGAATAGTACAAAAAAGAGCAACTTCTTTTATATGGGGATCTTCTAAACCACGTATACCTATACACACACTACATCTTCCCAAAAATAAAGGAGGCCTGGGATACCCTAATTTTACTAACTACTACAGAGCAGCACATTTGGCCAGTCTGTCCAAATACCATGCAAAACAGGAAATCCCATTATGGGTATTTATAGAGGCTTCAGAAAATGACCCTCTATTAATATCAAATTTATTATGGCTTGATCCTAAAGACCGCTTTAAAATTCATAATCCCATAACTAAACACTTCTTATCTCTCTGGGATAAACTAAAAACCAAATATCAGTTACAATCTCCACACAATCCTCTCCTTTCTTTTATCAGAAATCCGGCCTTTTATCCGGCATGGATCTACCCAAATTCTTTTAAAGCTTGGACAACATCAGGCATTCAGACACTAAATGACTTCATAGCATCTAAATCATTCCTTTCATTCCCATCGCTTAGAGAAAAATATGATCTACCAAACTCTGAGATATTTAGATATCTCCAAATCAAAAATTTCTATACACCATTCCTAAAGGGGGATACACCATTATCCCAATTATCCATTTTTGAATCAATCTGTACAAAAGATCCATTTGCTAAAGGTACAATTGCATCACTTTATAATCAATTATATGGAGTAGCAAATCTTAATAGACCCTCTTACGTTCAGAGGTGGGAGGAGGACCTGGGACGAACTTTAGAAGACACGGACTGGTCTAATATATGGCTCACATCTAAGTCATCTTCACCCAACATCTTGGCACTGGAGACAAATTATAAAGTCCTAACTCGCTGGTACCTTGTACCCGCTAGAGTGGCAAAATATTCACCTAATACCTCAACTCTTTGTTTTCGAGGATGCCCAGAAATAGGCACATATTTACACATATGGTGGACGTGCCCAGTAATCCAAACCTTCTGGAAGGAAGTCTTCGTGATTGCATCTAAAATATTTAAAAAAATAATACAACCAGATCCATATTTAACTTTACTTAATCTAAAACCGGAATGGTTAACACTCTCTCAATTCAAACTTATGATCCAACTAATAACGGCTGCAAAACAAACAGTGGCCAAGGCATGGAAATCTCCTACATTGGTACTAGCAGAAACAATTCACAGAATGAATAATACAATGTCCCATGCTAAGATGGTAGCCATCGATCAAAATCAAATTCCAAAATTTGAAAAACTTTGGCATCCTTGGATAAAACAACAGTTCCTGTCAAATTTCAATGACCCTGTCCTGTTGCCATGGTAACAGATTAAATGACTTACAGAGACACCCATTCTAAGGCTTCAAAGAGAACTAAAAAGAATAATAAACTGACGAGCGGGACAACCTTGTGGACCATACCTCTACCTTTCAACCCTTTTTCTTCTTTCTCTTTCCTTTTCTCCACCTTACGATTAAAGCTCATTATCAAAATTTATTTGACCTATATACACTCTACTTGTAAACAATATGTATAGTAGGTATAAAGCATTTAAATACCTACAAAAGTAACTAAGGAAATGATATATATCTTTAATTTAGGTTTACGTGAACCCAATGTTTAATATTTGAAATTTCATGATATTTACCTATATAAACCCTACTGTAAAACAATGAGCTTACTTTATAGATCCTTGTAAAAATACTTTATGTATCTTTATGTATCTTTATAACATTGTATACTCAATAAACTTCTTTTGACAAGGAGAAATGGATGTTCACTGGCTATAAAAAAACGGTACCAGTATGATCCTTATACAACCACTTGCTGTCCAGGACATATGCTGGATGGCAAGTGGTAAGGAAATTTTGAAATTTTTAAAAATATTTTTGCATTGGCACATGCACTCGAGGCAGTGTCATACCCCACTTTTACATTTTTTTATGCTATTCCATTGGCTATTTGCCTTCAAAATGATTTGGCTCCCATTGATTTCATTGGGGTTTAGATTTGGCATTGAACTTTTGATAGAGTCATCCAAACCTCTACAGACTGAACCCAAATAATGTTTGGAGCATCCCTAATGAGTAATGGGAAAAGATTGGCTGCAGAGAAACCACAGGTAATACTGGTGACTGGTCCTCTACCCCCTGCAATTTTTTTTTTTTTTTTTACAAACATTTTATTTGGAAGGTCAAATTACAGCCAAAATACAACAAAAGTATCAGCAAAAATGATTTTTTTTTTTTTTCATTTTCATTTTTTTTTGGGGGGGGGGGGGGTAAAAAAAAGGCACATTTGCATAGTCAAGGAAATAGGGCATCCCATTTTTTGGGTGGATTTCATGGCTGCCCGTTGCCCTAGTGGTTGGAGGTGTTTGCAACTCAAAAAAATATGAATAAAGAAACCAAGGTCAAGACAGCCATACGAGCAACCTAGGGACACTGAGAGATAAATAGAATGGATCTTAACTGGTGTCATATACCATCCAGTGTCTAGTTTAATAGCCATTTCACAGACTGAGATAGAATGGGTACTCTTTAACAGGTTACTGAGCATAGCTTTCCATTCAGAAGGGGGAAAAGGTAAGTCCTGATTCTGCTTCCCACTGGGCCATCGGTTTAGTTTTCTTTTTTCTTTTTAACATATTCAGTTCCTCTTTTAGTGTTGACAAGTGTAATTTCTCGCCAGAAAAAGTCACCTATCAGAGTTTCTGTTCCTTAGCTGATACATGCAATAATAATATAGCAATCCATCACTGTGTATCCACTGTAGTGTATCTATTATGTAAAGCCTAGTACACATGGGATGAATGTTGGTTGACATTCGGCCCTTGTGTACGGCAGCCGGTCTGACAGAAGCCAGCCATTCTGCCAGGTTCTGTCGAAAGGTCATGACTGACAAAATTCTGCCAATCGGCTCCCAATCAGTGCTCTCAGCCAATGGCTGAGAGTGCAGACCGGACTGTTCTGGCGGGAGTCAGAACACAATAGCACAGCATGGGAGATCGCTGTACTAACATTGGATTGTTAGTAGTACAGTGGCTCCATCCCAAGCTGACAGTTTTTTAGTAGGGTGTACGAGACTTAAGAGTTCCTAATAAACAAAAGATGTTTTGATTGTATGGTAGTTATTCTTCTGCATAGCAAAATTCTCTATCTACAGTAGATTCAAGTGACTGCCTGCACGCAGGTATTAGTTCTGCCAAAGCATTTGTGGTCCATTGGAACTCTTTTTATAATTTATTAGCTAAAACTGAAAGCAACTTTAGCAAGTCTTTAGAGAATGAAAGGAGACTCTTTTTATTTTCTATTTATAGTTTCATTTTCTATACATATACACATTATGGTTTAGTTTTGTACTGTGTTATGAGCATGAACAATATGGGAGTCTTACTAAGCTTCTTCTACTTTCTAAACTTAAATTGGATGCAATGCCACTCAATTTTCATGATGATTGCAATATTCTTGATGCTAGCAATACCAATGCATGGCATCTGTGATGAAAGATTGTACTTTGACGTCTGCTCCGATGCCAGATGCAGCTCTGTGTTTGATGGCAGGTGACCTCAGGTTTTCTGCTCGGCAAAGATAAGCAGGTTTGTCAGGAAAGGATGGATTTAAGACGAGTAGATCCAACCATAGATGGTATCTAAAATCATAAGAAAATAAATCCTTAGGTTTATTTCAAGCTTGAAAAATCATGCTCAGCACACTAAGCACAAAATGCTGCTTGATAGTTTAAAAAGGAAAAAAACATGTGTTGTTTCCCCAGGGAAAATGCCGTATTCATTAAGTGATGTATTTGTACACAAAAACGGAATCCATACTAAACCCTGTTTACCTATGACATCCATCAATTTCAAATATAACCTTAAAAAAAGAATAGGAAGGAAGGAGAGAACAAAACCAAAACTCAAAATTAATCATGTGTTTTACTGATACTTATATTTCTCTAAGCTGTAGGGCCTAGTGTACAAAATGTGCTCAAAGGATTCACTGCCTGTGTAGTCCATCACAGACAATCATTGCCTGCCTTTCATTTTCTAAATTGCACATGTAGCACTTTTCTAGTTAGGCTGCTACAGTATGTAATTATTATTTTTGTGGTTTCTTCTGTAATCACAGGAGTGGTAATTGTTTAGTTTAGTCTGTTCAGAGCTTCACTTGCTGAGAGCTTGATTTCTCCACCCTGCCTCTAGGAGACTAGCCACTCCCTGAGAGGAGATGGCAGGTGCCAAGATGTTGGTTGCATTTCTGTTCAATAGGCTGGAGTAGAGCTGCACAATTAATCATTAAAAAATCATGATCTCAATTCAACCCCCCTGACGATCTCTATTGCACAGTTTGCCGAATCTTTCATATAACAAGTGGAGAGACTTATCTGCTCACTCAGCTGTCAAAAGAAAACATCTGGGCAGTCTGCCAATTTTTTAACATGAAACATTGTAACTAACTCTTCCTTCTTAGATCAAAGGGATAAACTTCTGTGTAAAGAAAAAATCCAGGCAGTGTGCTAAGTTTTTAACAACGTGTAAATGCAGGAAGTTTAACCACTTAAAATCTAAATCTTTTTCTGACACTTGTTTCTTAAGTTAAAATCAAATTTTTTTTAAGCATGCCCTTATCCGAGCATGCAAGCGTCCCCCCCATCCCCTCCTGAACCATGGCAGGCCACATGCCCTCAACATGGGAGGTGATTTGGGGCAGGAAGGGCCCTGTCCCCCCCACCCCAAAGCACCTTGTCCCCATGTTGATGGGGACAAGAGACTCTTCCTAACAACCCTGGTTGTGGGGGTCTGTGGGTAAGGGGCTTATCAGAATCTGTAAGCCCCTTTTAGCAAGGGGGCCCCCAGATCCTGGCCCCCTATGTGAATGAGTATAAAAAAACAGAGAAAGTTTTTGGCAATTTCTTTATTAAAAAAGCAAAAACAATGTCCCCTGGTATAGATCCATTGTCAATCATGATGCTCGCCGCTACCCCTGACCCGAATGAAAAAAAAAAAGCTCAGCTTGTGCCGAAGGCATCCGCCATCTGCCTGCTTTGCCATCTGACAGTTCTTAAATAGCTAAGGGGTGGGGCCACCTGGCAATGTCACCTGGTGGCACCGCCCCCTTTGATGTCATTGTCTAGTGCATGCCGGGTTGGTGACTTCACGAGGGGCCATGCCACTGTATGGATTTTGATTTTCTTTTGTTTTAAAAACAATGTACCCCATACTCATTTAAATGGGGGGCCCAGATCTGGGAGCCCCCTTGTTAAAGGGGGCTTTCAGATTCCGATAAGCCCCCTGCCCACAGACCCCCACAACCACCAGCCAGGGTTGTGGGAAAGAGGCCCTTGTCCCCATCAACATGGGGGCTAGGTTCTTTGGGGTGGGAGGGAAAAGTCCCACTGCCCCAAAGCAACCCCCAAGGATGAGGAAATGTGGCCTGGTATGGTTCAGGAGGTGTTCATCCCCCCTTTCCTGGCCTGCCAGGCTGCATGCTAGGATAAGGATCTGGTATGAATTTGGGGGGTCCCCACATCGTTTTTTATTTCCAAATGAAATTTGTGTTAAAAAATGATCAGATATGCGATTAAGATGCGTTCCCATAGAAGGCAAGGAGCCTGGAATTTGCATCTAAATGAAACAGCAGTGCTCAGAAAACGCAGAGGACTCTTTTTAAATTTACAGTGAATTTGCACTGTCGCTGCACCGCATATATGTGAAGCGGCTCCATAGAAAGCTGATTTGATTCACATGTCATGTGAATTGGATGCAGTTCAAAACTAAAATTTTCACTAAAGATATACTAAAATCATTATTAGAAGACACAAACAACATTTCTGCTAAATGTAAAAAATAAAACTGAATTGAGTTAATAAAAAGTTATGTGTGTAATTGAGGCCTCTGCGCTCATTCACATAGGTGCTGTGTCCTGTACAGTATAAATCAGGGTTTTTTTTTAAATGCGGCTATTGCTGTGTGCAGGCAACCTATTCAATGATGTTGATACAGCCTTAGGTCCTAATTTGAAAGGCGTGTGGATACAGGTATATGGCTTCCAAACATTGACAGTGTGCATTTGGGGGCCACTCACCCCGTCTACACACCTATCAAATTAGAAATTACAGCTGTGTTCATACAGCCGCTGCATTCTCATAGAGTAACAGGCGGCTCCTGTTGCACAAACAACATTTTCTTTATTCGATCTTACCTACTATGATACTATGATTTACCATATGGGCCAGAGAACCCGTATGAATTAGCCCTTATTTTTTTATGATTTCTTTTAGTATTTTTAATTATTTTTTACAATTAAAAAAAAAAAAAAAATTATATATTAAAAAAATTTATACAACTTGTTATTATTTTTTATATTTTGTAAAATAGTTGTTTACATTGTACTGTTGGGGGAGGGGGCTTTGGTGAAATATCAATGGTCTAAACCATGGGTGCTCAACCTGTGGCCCTTCAGCTGTTGCGTAACTATTCCCATGAGGCACTGCAAGCCGCTGACAGTTACAAGCATGACTCCCAAAGTCAGAGGCATGATGGGACTTGGTAGTTCCGCAACAGCTGCAGGGCCACAGGTAAACACAGTTTACTATGTTCAGTTATCAATAGACACAAAAGTAATCAGTACCGATCACTCACTTTGTTTATTCAAACAAAGAAGGGATCGGTAAATTACATATTTATTGGCCCTTCCTCTGCTCTCCATCCTGACCCATGCCATGTACCTGTGGGGCAGTGGCGCCGTGAGAGGGGGCACACAGGTGGAAACAGAAGCAGGTAGAACAAGGAGGGGGATCAGTGTGGGGAAAGCAATAACAGGAATGATGCCCTGTGTCTCTACCTGCAAGCACCTGAAAACCGGCGGGAGGGAGAGAAACTGTCTTTCAGCTGCTGCTGAAAGCTGCACAGGGCATCATTCTGTACTTGCCCCCCCTCCTTGCCGCACCAATTCTCCTTGCTGTTTGGGCCTCCTTGTGGGCCTGGGTCCTCTACAGGAAGATCGGTGGTCCCACCCTATTGGCGCCCCTGATTGCACTTCACTGTCCTCTCTGTAGCTTTGGGTATGTTGTCTAGTATGTACTTACTCGGTCCCTTTAAGTAGCTCCTAGAATCCAGAAAGCTGTTGCTGTTTGCACTGACCTCTCTGCTGCACAGGCTGATTCTGCTTGATATCTGCAGCTAAGCCTAGCTGAGAATGGGCTGAGTTAAGGTTTGAGGCTTCCGACTTCAATCTCTCTCTCTTTCTCTCTCAGTCTTTCTTCTGCTCCAGGGGCGGAACCCCCCCAGCACAGGGGTCCCTTCAGATGACTGGACCCCAGGCTCTGCTCCCAGACTGCAAGGCTCCTGAGTATTTATTGGTTGTTTCCCCACCTTCTGGGCCCTGGATTGGTAGAAATTCCATAAATATCCGGGTTGCCGCTTCTGTTCCTCCACCCAATAAGGTCTAGAACTATCCAGAGAGTTCCAGAAAACAAAGAGAGGTAACAGAGCACTGCCTCCTAAACATAATTAACCCATACTCCTCTGCCTACTAAATTTACCTACACTAGCAACACCATAGCTCCCAACTGTTCCTGATTTGGAGCAATGTCTCTCTGTCCTTCTTCCCCCCTCATTTGTCCTTCATTTTGGTTTGATCTATATAGTTGTATAGAAAATTCACTTTTTATCTTTCAATAAGTGTTTCCCAGTGCTAAACATTTTATCCTAATTCTAAATTGCTGCATTTGTAAATTTTAAAAGCCAGTATAAAGGAATAGTAGTGGTAAAAAAAAGCCCTTGTGGATTTTATTAACCTTTTTTTTGGTTAATTCTCCTTTAACCACTTGCCGCCCGCCCTGCCGTCAAATGATGGCGGGGTGGTGCGGCTCTCGTTCTGGGACACCATCATATGACAGTGTCCCAGAACAGCCACTCCTACACGCCCATGGGGGCGCGCAGCACGAGCGATCACAGCCACCCATATTGCTAGGACACGGCACAACCCTGATCTCTGTAAAGAGCCATGGCCGTGGCTCTTTAACCATGTGATTGGCTGTGTCCAATCACAGCCGATCACATGTAAACACAGAGATTCTGGTAATTGGCGCTCCTCGCCTCACACTGACAGAGTGTGAGGAGAGGAGAACTGATCAGCGGCATCTCCTCACAGAGGACATCTAGGTATGATCAGTGATGATCAGTGCCCTGATTACAATAAAGCCCCCACAGTGCCAGCAATAAGTGCCCACCAGTGCCAGCAATGAGTGCCCACCAGTGCCAGCAATGAGTGCCCACCAGTGCCCACCAGTGCCAGCAATCAGTGCCCACAAGTGCCAGCAATAAGTGCCCATTAGTGATGCTGGCTATCACTGCTGCCCATCAATGCCCATCACTGCTGCCCATCAATGCCACCCATCACTGCCAATCAGTGCCCATCAGTGCCGCCCATCAGTGCCCCCTACCCGTGCCACCAATCTGTGCCCACCAGTGCCACCTATCTGTGCCCATCAGTGCCACATATCAGTGCCCACCAGTGCCACCCATCGGTGCCCACCAGTGCCACCCATCAGTGTCGCCTATCAGTGCTTATCAGTGGCACCTATCAGTGCCCATAAGTGCGGCATATTCGTTCCTCCTCATCAGTGCCGCCTCATAAGTGCCCATCAGTGCCTCCTCATCAGCACCCATCATTGAAGGAGAAAAATTACTTATTTACAAAATTTACTGACAGAAAAAGAAAAACTTTTTTTTTCAAAATAATTGACCTTTTTTTTTTTTATTTTTTTTTAGGAAAAAATAAAAAACCCAGAAGTGATTAAATACCACCAAAAGAAAGCTCTATTTGTGTGAAAAAATGATAACATTTTAAATTGGTTACAGTGTAGCATGACCGAGCAATTCATTCAAAGTGTGACAGTGCTGTAACCAAGCTGAAAAATGGCCTGGGCAGGAAGGGGGTGAAAGTGCCCTGTATTGAGGTGGTTGTGGCAGGGGGCGTGTCCTATTCCTACATACATTTGCTAGTAGGTGTCCCTCATTCACATCTCAAAATGTTGGGAGGTATGGCAACACTGAGGGTGCTACATACAAGAGGCATATCATTAACCTAATGGCATACTTATATACTGTATAAGAGAGCTATAATTATTATAGCTAAAGGGAGACAAAAGTGAACAAAAACTACAGAAAACTCTGGTAATAACATGTACACTGGCTCCAAGGTTTGCCAACAGTCACGGATTACCGGGGACATTCACGGATTTTAGTCAAATGTCCTGGCATGTCCTTGTCCCTCCCAAAGTCCCAGAAATAAGACCCACTCACTGGCACGGACACGGGCCACCACGACTCTGAACAAACATTACATTGCTGCTTATGTGGACAGTCAGAGATTGGGACTAATCTCCTCCTCCTCTCCCAGCAGTAACTTTTATTTGCCAGACTTTCTGGTGGAGGTCTGAAAGAACATCACCTAGGCAAAGCCTGCCTCCTCCTTAATGGCTATGCTGTGTGAGTGGGTTAGAATGCCATGGGGATGCAGCCATCCTGTATTATGCAGGCTCCAATGGTGAGGTCAGTGGGAGGTTGGTCCAGTCAGAGTTAGTGTAGCATTCCCGCTGTATTTTCAACCTCCTCTTATGCTTGGCACATGACATGACAGCAGTCTGGTGCCAGCCCAGACTATTCTGCCCCACTGCAATGCTCCCCTGATCTTTCAGCTTGTAAGTAGAACCATTGTTGTTTCAATGTTGTTTCCATCTGTCCAGTCTCCTCCTCACCTGCCCTGTTATTTCTGATCTAGAATGGTATGGTCTCTTCTTTCCTCCTCTACTCCCCGCCATCCACAGTTCCAGCACTGGGAGGGCTCTTTCTGTAAGTGGGTGCTCTGATGGTAAAGCAGGGCTCTGATAGTAAAGAGGGGCTCTGATGGTAAAGGGGGACTGTGATGGTAAACGAGGGGCTCTGATGCTAAAGGAGGGCTCTGATGGTAAAGGAGGGCTCTGATGGTAAAGGGGGGCTCTGATGGTAAAGGGGGGCTCTAATGGTAAATGGGGTTCTGATGGTAAACAAGGGTTTAGATGGTAAACAAGGGCTCTGATGGTAAAGAAGGACTCTGATGGTAAACGGGGGCCTCTAATGGTAAAGGAGGGCTCTAATGGTAAACGGGGGGCTCTGATGGTAAATGAAGACTCTGATGGTAAAGGGGGGCTCTGATGGTAAACAAGGACTTTGATGGTAAAGAGAGGCTCTGATGGTAACTCTGATGGTAAAGGACTTTGATGGTAAGGGGGGGCTCTGATATTAAAGAGGGCTCTGAAGGTAAAGGGGGGCTCTGATGGTAAAAGATGACTTTGATGGTAATGAGGGCTCTGATGGTAAACAGGGGGCTCTGATGGCAAACGGGGGGGGGGGCTTTGATGGTAAAGGAGGACTCTGATGGTAAAGGGGGGTTCTGATGTTACAGGGGGATTCTAAAGGTAAAGGGTTTTTTTATCCAGCAGTCACTGGACTGTGGGAAATTGGGTTTAAAACTGCACTGGCCAATTTCTCAGTCGGGAGAGTTCTACATGTCAGCTAACAGCACTCGTTTACTTCTATCTCTAATGGTAAAGGAGGGCTCTGATGGTAAACGGGGAGGCTCTGATGGTAAAGGAGGACTCTGATGGTAAAGGGGGGTTCTGATGGTAAAAGAGGGCTCTGATGTTAAAGGGGGGCTCTGATGGTAAAGGGGGGCTCTGATGGTAAACGAGGGCTCTGATGGTAAAGGAGTACTCTGATGGTAAAGGGGGGCTCTGATGGTAAAGGGGGGCTCTGATGGTAAAGGATGACTCTGATGGCAAAGGAGGGCTCTGATGGTAATGAGGGCTCTCATGGTAAAGGGGGGCTCTGATGTTAAATGAGGGGCTCTGATGGTAAAGGAGGACTTTGATGGTAAAGGGGGGTTCTGATGGCAAAGGGGGGCTCTGATGTTACAGGGGGATTTTAGAGGTAAAGGTTTTTTATCCAGCAGTCACTGGACTGTGGGAGATTGGGTTTAAAACTGCACTGGCCAATTTCTCACAGTCAGGAGAGTTCTACGTGTCAGCTAACAGCACTCTTTTACTTCTATCTTTTAGACTTTTAGATAGAAGTAAAGAAATGCTGTTAGCTGACAAAGATGATGTCTTCTTTTTTCATGTAGCACTGTCCTGACTGGGAGAAATTGGGCGGTGCAGTTTTAAAAACAATTTCTTACAGTCACTCCTTGCTGACACCATCACTATGACCCCTTTCACACAGCGGGTCCCATCAGGTCTGCCTGTCAGTTTCTCAGGTGTACCTGATGGGAAGGTCCATGCATCCCTATGGACAGGCAGATACAAAGAGACTGTAGTTAACCACAACTTCTTTAGCCACGCCCAGTATTTAGCACAATTTAAGCCACGGACTGGAAAAAAAGTGTCTCTAATGTCGTGTACACAAGAGCGGACTTTCGATGGACTGAACTCCGAAGGACTTTTTGACGGACTTTCAACAGAGTTCCGACGGAGTTCTGACGCAACGGACTTGCCTACACACTATCACACCAAAGTCCAAATGATTCGAACGTGATGACGTACGACCGGACTAGAGTAAGGAAGTTCATAGCCAGTAGCCAATAGTTGCCCTAGCGTCGGTTTTCATCCTTCAGACTAGCATACAGACGAGCGGATTTTTCGATAGGAACTGGGTCCGGCGGAGTTCCGATGTACAGATTTGAAACATGTTCCAAATATAAAGACCGTCAGATTTTCGACCGAAAAAGTCAGATGCAGGTCCGATGAAACCCACACACAATTGCTGGACACGGTCCATCAGACCAGTCCGGTCCAAAAGCCCGCTCGTGTGTACGCGGCATAACAAGGCATTTATTAAATGCAGCAAAATCTTTAATTCCATTACATTGGAAATCCACCAACACACCGAAGGTCAGGGATTGACTGGACAAAGTACAATATATATACAAAATGGAAGAAATATCAGCTATGAAAAGAGAAAACAGCACCGCATTGCGTCGTTGTTCGTCCGTCTGACTAGCATACAGACTAATGGATTTTTCGAACCGGACTCGACTCCCTCGGAAAGATTTGAAACATATTCTATTTCTAAAGTCCATCTGATTTTTCGACAGCAAAGGTCTGATGAAGCCCACACACGATCAAATTGTCTGGTGGAATCGTTCCGTCGGACCTTTGCTGTCGAAAAGTCCGGTCGTATGTACACGTCATAAGACCCCTTTCACACTGCCGTGACTTGAAAGTCACGCGATTTTACCACAAATTTGCCGTGATTTTGCGGCCGTGATTTTGATGTGATTTCAGGGAATACCTGTGCAAACTTGAGGTCTGAGGACCTCAACTCGCATCAAAGTAGGACCACAGTAGTACAGGGACTACTTTGAAGTCAGACGGAAAAGTCGCACAAGTGTGAAAGGGGACTACATTTTCTTTTTTAAATGTTGAACACTATGGGTTTTGCAAGGGGCAGACATTAAAGCCTTGTACACAGTGCTAGTTTTTTTTTCTGTTCAACCCAGCAGGCTGAACGAGCAAAAAGCTGACAGCTCAGGTCGGAGCTGCTGTACTAACAATTTGATGTTAGTACAGCAACCCCCCCTGCTGTTTTATTGTGTTCTGACAGGGGGGTGGCCCCTCACCAGATGACTCTGGTCAGCGCTCTCAACAGAAGCCTGTGTGTATGGGGCTTAACCTCCCTGGCGATATTCCCGAGTGTGGCTCAGGGTGGAATTTCAGAACCAAAAGCGGTAACCCCGAGCCAGACTCGGGATCGCATCGCAGGATCCAGGAAGAGCTTACTTACCTTATCCCCTGGATCCTGCGATGTCTCCCCGCAGTGTGAGCGGCTCGTCCTATGCTCGATTAATCACAGAGCCGAGCTCCGTTCCCTGCGAGCATTGCGATGCACGGGGATGGAGAACAATGCCTAATTCAAAAAGTGAAACACACACAATACATATAGTACACTGTAATCTTACAGATTACATTACTGTATGAAATTATTTCACATCCTTTTTGTCCCTAGTGGTTTCTCCAGTGTCCTGCATGCAGTTTTACATTATAAAAACTGTTCTTTCTGCCTGGAAACTGGAGATTGTCCATAGTAACTAAAACTGTCCCTTTACATCAAAAGTGGTTTAAGACCAGCTAGAAAACAGCAATAATAAATTAGAATCACTCGCAGAATTGAGCGCTAGTGATTTGTGGGGAGAACCGTCATCGAACACTGAAAAGTAATGACAGCGACAATTTTGCAACTGAGCAATTTTCAGTGTTTTTGATTTAATTACATTATTGAATATTTTTTATTATTATTATATTATTATTTGGTATAATTATTTATAGTTATTTATTATATTATAATTTATGATTTTGTGTTTCAAACTTTATCATACCCGAGATGTCTACTAGACTCTGGTTTGGAGTCATGAGTCATTCCTAAGAATTACAGGCCTACAATAAAAAACGCCAAATTTCCATGCAAAATAATTGTACCGCTTTCAGCATCAAAAATATGAAATAATCATACCGCCAGGGAGGTTAAGGGCAGTTCCACACTGATCCATTGCAGATTGGCCGTATGGTTGGAAAGTATGATTATGTTATGGGTTTCAGGGATCTCTGATAACAGCTGCTCAGGAAGTGCTCCACTCTGGGACCTGCTGCTGAGGGGACCAGGTACCACTCTGTGTGGTTCTTCATCATGTGATCACCATAATTGTCCAGCTATGATGCTTACAATCTACACAGGGGAACGCTTCCTTTAAAGCTCAGTTATGAAAAGTATAAAAGACACAAATAATTGCAGCTCTGTATTCATTAATAAATCATTAGGGACTGTTTACACTTGCTTCTGGGGGTAGAGGGTGGTAAACCCACACAGTTGAACTGCATTTTTATAGCCTCCCCATCTGTTTCCCCTTTATCTGCAAAGGCAGCAGCCGATGGTGTACATATGATGCGGCTGCAACACTTTGGGGGTTATTTACGAAAGGCAAATCCAATTTGCACTACAAGTGTACTTGGAAGCGCAGTCGCTGTAAATCTGAGGGGTAGGTCTGAAATGAGGGGAACCTTGGCCGATTTTATCATCCAAACATGTGCAAGCTAAAATGCTGTTTTTTATTTTACTTGCATGTCCCCCTCGGATCTACAGCGACTGCACTTCCAAGTGCACTTGCAGTGCACTTGTAGTGCATAGTGGATTTGCCTTTTGTAAATAACCCCCTTTGTTTCAAGGCCAGGACAGGTATAATTGCTGCCATGACCTTGAAACAATGCATCTTAGCTGTGGCAGGAATTATACACCCTGCCATGTTTAAGGAACACTACCACGCACCAAACATGACCCATTCAATGGATAAGGTCACACTGCAACAGCCCCACAAATGTGTGCAATGCGCAATTCATATAGCCGCGAGTACTTTTAAATGACTTTTTTTTTCCTTTGAAATGTCATTTTGCTGTCAGACTGTTCTAAACACGGGAAACATGCGCCCCTTTACAGGCATACTATAGACAAACCCCCAGGTATGAAATTTAAAGGGATATTACACTTTTATTGTTTCACTTTAAGCATTATTAAAATCATTGCTCCCGAAAAAAATGGCCATTTTTAAACTTTTTTTTGCATTGATCCATATCCCCTGGGGCAGGACCCAGGTCCCCAAACACTTTTTATGACAATACCATGCATATAAGCCTTTAAAATTAGCACTTTTGATTTCTCCCATAGACTTTTAAAGAGTGTTCCGCTGCTTTCGAATTTGCCGCAAACACCCCAAATTGTTCGCTGTTTGGCGAACTTGCGAACAGCCGATGTTCGAGTTGAACATGAGTTCGACTCGAACTTGAAGCTCATCCCTAGTGGTGAAGAGGTGATATATCACTTTCTTGCTGTCTGTCAAATTCCTCTTAAAAGCCATCTGACCACAAATCTCTTTGAAAGGCCTGGCAGTACTAGTGTAAACAACTTCTAAATGCAGCAAGTTTAGTTACCTGAATTTGACTTGCTATCAGACTCTTGCAGTCCCCCATACAGCAGCATTTAGACTGGAAGAGGGTGGAATAGCAGTAGAAGCCAATCAAGTGTGCAAGATGTGAATTATGCTGACAACAAGGAACATGCTGACTGGTGAGAGAAAAGAGTAAGCAGAAAGATTACCTCATCAGTCTGTTGTTGCTCCATCAGTGACCGGTCAGCGCCCTGAGAGAAAATATAACACTCTTGGGTTGGACACTTTTCTGTTCAAGCATGGCTGTGCATAAAGTCAGATCCTTAAAGACAGGGGTTGATGAGTTTAGTGAGGACAACCTGAGTAGCATACACAGAGCCCTGGGGGTTTACGTATTAAAGAAAATTATCTTTCAACTTTACAAGGGAATTTTCACCTTGTAAGGGAATATACTCTTAGCTTAATGAATGTCATTTTGCAAAGATTACCCACATCACATTCAAGGAAAATAAAAAAAAAATCAGTATTTTTGCTTGCACGCAATTGCATGATAGAAGTCAGCAGAGCTTCACCTCATTCACTAAGCAAAAGTTCCCTTTGCAAAGTGGAAAGTCCCTTGCAAAGTAAACAGTCTATTTGGCTACAGAAAATCAACCCCCACCTGAATCGAAATGGAGAGTTTTAAGCCAGGTCTTTTTTTCCAACTTAACACCTGACCTCACAAATGTTCTTTTGGCCGGAATGGGCACAAATTCCCACTGATACACCCCAAAATCTTGTGAAAAGCTTTCCCAGAAGATGACGGCTTTAAAGTTACAGCCTCCAATGTTCATGCCCATGGCTTTGGTATGGGCTGTTCACAAACTTTAAACATATATAGGGGAATTCAATAAAGCACCACCAACACTTTACTGGAACTTTTGCTTCTCTTTTTGTTCCTATACCAGTTTTTTGATGTAGTCATTCAGATCTGCTATATCTAGTCAGAACTGACTTTGATCGCTCTAAACTCAGAAATCTCTTGAACAGGCTACAAGTTTTGATTGTGACATTCTTCTCTATCCAGTAGTGGGAGTGATAAAACCAAGCAAGTTCAGAAGCTTCTTTGCAGAATGCTGAGATCCTGGAAGATGTAGCTTGAGATGACAGCCATATAATGGGACAAATAGATTCCTTACACTACAGATCCCAATAGGCTCTGTGCGGTAAGAGGAGTGGAGAGATGATTTCTATTAAACTGCCCAGGAAAGTTCTTCCTCTTTTTCACCAAAGGCATTAGAGTGAGAGAACACCTCTGTCTGAATATTCGCTGCCATACCAGCAGAGATCCGAGCCTGAGACTGGGAGTGAGGACACCCGGGGGCAGCACAGCACCACTTGCATCAAAGCACCTGCACCCCTGCCACAGGGAGATTGGAACATCCACTCACCCTCTGTTTCCCACTACTGATCACCGAGGGGGCCCCACTTTTACAGCAGGAGGTTACAGCAGCATCCTGAGGACTGGTGAGAGGGCTATTCGCCCATTGCTGATACTGCTAGCAGCGACTGAGCCACTGAGAGCAGGACACTAAGTGTACCCAATCCTTACTGTACCCATATTGCACTCTATACCACACTTATTCCAAACCTGGACTGCTCCTTTACCAACCCTATACATCATTATGACAAACCTTTACCTTATCTGAATCACATCTATCTTGCACCTCTGCCGAGATGTTACTGTGCCTATACTGTTCCTATACTGCATGCAGGTTAACTGGAACCATCATTAATTGGACCAACATATTTTGAAAGGGCCCCAACGATAGCTGGGTCAGAAGAATATCTCAAAGGACTGCCCCTGCTGTAATAATTATTCTGTAAAAAAAATATATATTTTTTTGGAAGTGAATACCCTGTCTGTCTAAGACTGGTATCACTCCCATAAACGTACAGTATAGTTTAAGCGCTCAGTAGATTAAACTTTACTACTACTCGCTGCTGCACTTGAGGTGGTCTTGCTACTGTTTATGCTGATCTGGATGTCAAATGATATCTTATGCCTAGTCCTTTATTTTATTACCATTGTTAATCCATTTTATGCTTGCCTAGTTACCAACCATATTGGATGACAATATATTAAGTGTGCCCTCACTACCTGATTTGGTGCCTGTTTTCTTTGACATAGCACTACTACTGGTAAGTATTACTTTCAGTGATTTCCTGTGATATTGTATGTTTGCACACTCAACCTGGTATGTCAGAGGAGTTATGTTTTTTTTGGAAAAGGTTGAGGCAAAGAACAGAGGAGAGGACCCGTTCTATCCAGCGGTTCCTATGGGGGTGGCGCTAAAAAAACATTGACATTGCATAGTGCTGTATGACTGTATTTTTAAAAAAAAATGTAAATAAAGAATTAAAAAAAAATAAAAAACTACTGCCTATTTCAGAAACTTTACTGACATGTGCGAATGATTCAAGTAGCTCTTAAAAGCGCCACTTTTACAGCGTTGTTCTATTAATACACCAATTTAAAAAAATCAATACCTCCTGTTCGTAGATAACCAAACAAGGTAATTTACAGTAGAACTACTCTAAATTGGCATACAGAGACAGACAGAGTGTCTGCCCTGTAAACAGTACAAGTGAGCGGCATATATGCTGCCGCTACCTCCTCCCTGTTACTGGATGGTAAAGATGCTGTCGGCTTCACAGTCAGCAACCTCCTAGAAACCATTGATGCTGCAGTGGGCAAAGCCTGGTAAGGAATATAATATAGCCAATAGCAGACTTTATATTGGCTAAGGATCCATCCACTGCCTGCTGTCAGTCACAAGGGGACCTAACTTGATGGGTAAATAGTGTCTATGAATTCCCATCAGGCTGTATACGACAGATACATGAATCTGTTGCCCACACAAACATTTGTCATGCAAAGGACATTCTAAAGAATGGCTTGGACACTTGTAGTGCTTAACCCTGTAGGAGCCCCTGGATATCATGGGATCTCTGTCCTGCCGCAACTCTTTAAGCTGCTCGGTTCCCAATGACACACCTGTGTAACTTAAATGTTAGTATGCTGCCACTCTATAATAATGCACATAAAATATGCCATGGGCAACTGAATGGTTGACTGAAAGGATATATTAAGGCAATGCAGTTAAACAGTGCACAAATCAATAAACAGGCAATTGAAAGGGTTTAAATGTGCTGTACTAGATTACGTGAGAACTGACCCATAAGCTAGCAATCAACTGAACTTTATTGAAACTAACAAGGATAAAACGATAATTCTCCCACTCTACAAGACTCTGGTCCGGCCGCACCTGGAGTATGCCGTCCAGTTCTGGGCACCAGTCCTTAGGAAGTATGTGCTGGAACTGGAGAGAGTCCAGAGAAGGGCAACAAAACTAATAAAGGGTCTGGAGGATATTAGTTATAAAGAAAGGTTACAAGCACTGAACTTATTCTCTCTGGAGAAGAGACGCTTGAGAGGTGATATGATTTCAATGTACAAATACCGTACTGGTGACCCCACAACAGGGATAAAACTTTTCCATGAAAGGCAATTTAATAAGACACTAAAATTGGAAGAAAAGCGGTTTAACCTTAAACTGCGTAAAGGGTTCTTTACTGTAAGAGCGGTAAGGATGTGAAATTCTCTTCCACAGGCAGTGGTTTCTGCGGGGAGCATCTATAACTTCAAAAATCTATTAGATAAGCACCTGTACTACCACAACATACAGGGATATACAATGTAATACTGACATAAAATTACACACACATAGGTTGGACTTGATGGACTTGTGTCCTTTTTCAATCTCGCCTACTACAGTATGTAACTAAACCAAATTAGAGCTGGTGCAAACAGGGTTAAAAATATCAGCATCAACTAGCTCAAAAGCAAAGGTCCTTGTGTGCACAATATGCATACAGCCCCAATAGCAGTTGGGTGTATACATTCTTGACAAAATGGTATCCCTGAAGGTGACAACAAGTCCCTTGCAGAGAATACTGGGTTGTAAAGTCCACAGCTCTAGCAGTCTCCCTTCACTTGCATTGCACTGTGACATTAAGGACTACATTTCCTAGAATCCATGGCAGTCACTGCATAGCAAGTCCTCCTGCCACTGATTGGCTCAGTTACTTTGCTGCCACGAGGGAAGGGGGCAGTAGCAAGCAGGGGATTTCATGCAGAGCCTGCTCTGCTCACACAGCTGGGAAATTAGGAGTGAGAGGAACACAGCCTGCTCTACTCACACAGCCGGGAAGTGAGGGGTGAGAGGAACACAGCCTGCTCATGTCACACAACTGGAAAGTGAGGACTGAGAGGAACACAGCCTGCTCATGTCACACAACTGGAAATTAAGAAGTGAGAGGAACACAGCCTGCTCTACTCACACAGCCGGGAAGTGAGGGGTGAGAGGAACACAGCCTGCTCATGTCACACAACTGGAAAGTGAGGAGTGAGAGGAACACAGCCTGCTCATGTCACACAACTGGAAACTTTGGAGTGAGTGGAATACAGCCTGCTCATGTCACACAACTGGAAAGTGAGGAGTGAGAGAAACATAGCCTGCTCTACTCACACAGCCGGGAAATGATTTCACTGATTGGCTCAGATCCTTTGCTGCCACGAGGGAAGGGGGCAGAGCAAGAAGGGGATTTCATGCAGAGCCTGCTCTGCTCACACAGCTGGGAAATTAGGAGTGAGATGAACACAGCCTGCTCTACTCACACAGCCAGGAAGTGAGAGGTGAGAGGAACACAGCCTGCTCATGTCACACAACTGGGAAGTGAGGGGTGAGAGGAACACAGCCTGCTCATGTCACACAACTTGAAAGTGAGGAGTGAGAGGATCACAGCCTGCTCATGTCACACAACTGGAAAGTGAGGAGTGAGAGGATCACAGCCTGCTCATGTCACACAGCTGGAAAGTGAGAGGAACACAGCCTGCTCATGTCACACAACTGGGAAGTGAGGGGTGAGAGGAACACAGCCTGCTCATGTCACACAACTGAAAAGTGAGGAGTGAGAGGAACACAGCCTGCTCATGTCACACAGCTTGAAAGTGAGGAGTGAGAGGATCACAGCCTGTTCATGTCACACATCTGGAAAGTGAGGAGTGAGAGGAACACAGCCTGCTCTACTCACACAGCCGGGAAATGAGGGGTGAGAGGAACACAGCCTGCTCATGTCAAACAACTGGAAAGTGAGGAGTGAGAGAAACATAGCCTGCTCTACTCATACAGCCAGGAAATGAGGGGTGAGAGGAACACAGCCTGCTCATGTCAAACAACTGGAAAGTGAGGAGTGAGAGGAACACAGCCTGCTCTACTAACACAGCCGGGAAATGAGGAGTGAGAGGAACACAGCCTGCTCATGTCACACAACTGGAAAGTGAGGAGTGAGAGGAACACAGCCTGCTCTACTCACACAGTCGGGAAGCAAGGGGTGATAGGAACACAGCCTGCTCATGTCACACAACTGGAAAGTGAGGAGTGAGAGGAACACACCCTGCTCATGTCACACAGCTGGAAAGTGAGAGGAACACAGCCTGCTCTACTCACACAGCCGGGAAGTGTGCGGTGAAAGCTGGCTGCAGCTTAACACACAGAAGTCCCTGTCACAGCTCACAGTGGGTAGAAGTAAGACAGAGGTGCACACAGCTAGCATAGCACCTGGCTACATACTCTTTATGAATGCCACTGATAGAGACAGTTTTGAAGGAAAAGGGTGTGGTTTTTTTGTCCCAATAACAGAGACAATGTGAGAACTCTACACTGTGAATATTGTTTTCGAATATAGCTCCCACTTTCCAAATATCTGAATATACCTTGCGTGGGGTACCATCAAATGGCACCAGCTGTTACATACGGTATTCTGCAACACCTGATGTGACTATACAAGTCCCTGTATTTGTATTCAGCTATGGCTGAAATGACCAGGATCCAAAGCAGCTGGAATCACTTTGCACATGCCCTCAGCCAACCTCATACCCTGTAATTAGTTCCCTCTGTGCAAAGATATTATTCGCACACAAACCAGTATCATGGGATCTTACTGTGGCTGAATGCCACTTTACAGTAATTACAATGATTGTGTAATAAAGATGTATGTCTCACATATACAGATGATGCAAGTTTATGCAAAATAATAGGTACATTGTTATGTGCTTTAGTCCAGTATAGCTTTGCCATTTCTGCAGTGCATGTTCCCTGCAAGCTACAGTATCAGGTATGCTGGGCATACTAAACTAAAGAATGACAAGTCAGCAACTGCATAATACACCTACCACTCTTTTAATACACTCTTGACTGTTCTATAGTTGCGTCTGTTTTGCAAGGGATCTGCCCAGTATGTCTTAACATGTGGTCACACTTCGTATAAGGTATGCATTTAACTTACAGGAAATTTCTAGGTTTTTAAACTTCCTAAATGTAGAAATAGTTTTTTAGATAAAATGCACACACCAACCATAAATATAATACACGCTTTCACATGTAAATCATGCCTCAATTGATCCAGTGGTTCCTATGATGTTTGCCCAAGGGTTCACCAGCTATGGTCAGCACCAACACAATAAGCCGTGCTAGATGCCCCTGGCCGGCGTGCACTCCAGCAGCCAGAAGTGACGCCCGAGGTGAAACCGGATATGACATCAACTATGGCAAGCGCGTTGCTTTAGTGCATTTCGCAATCCTCGCATCATCAGGAAGCTTCCTGATGGTTGATGAGTGTGCATTTTATCTACACGATTTGGTGAAGCACTGTTGTGGAGAGAAGTAAGAATAGCACTCACTATTGTGCACAGTGAATTGAGTCTTTCATGGAGCTTTTCATGAAGATTTCCTAATATTTATGGGACTTTCATAGAGACTGTGTTTTTGTTTTTTGATTAACTATGTATTGATCATTGTATTTTGATTTATTATCTATCTAAATTAGTTTATAGTAGCGCCTCTCTTTTGTTTATATTGCTATCTGTTGTACGTGTATATCACTTAAAGGGCAGCTGCACTATTTTTCACTATATTATTTTTATCATATGATTTTTACCACATGGTTCAACAGAATGGCACCACGCCTTATCATTTTTTCACTCTAGAAATAATTTTTGTTCCATATAATTAATAAAGACAAACTTTTGTTGATGCAGCAATTGCAGGCACACTGCTCTGCATCTTTTCCTTACTTAAACAATGTAAATAAATAGTAGCAGGAAAAAGAACATGAGACAGCAGCAATGCAAAAATTATGCACAGATACTGGAGTGGGAAACATTAGAAACACTAACAGATGTAAGATCACTAGGAGAATACAGAAGATTTGGGCAATATTTTAAACAGTAAAATCTTACATTTTAAAAACTGTCCCAATTTACAAGGATGTGAATTGAAATGCCACTCCAAAGCTAAAAAGGTCCTGATATGACTTGATTTTAAAAAAAGTCAAACCAAGGAGTAGTCAAAGCTTTTTTGGGGTCCAAAAACACTCTACTCATCTGGACATGATTGAAAACAATACAAATGGTCTATAAGGGAACTAGACTTTTAATGGTATTTCTTACAAGCCAAGGAGACTATGAAGATCCTCTGTAGCAGCCACCTGCCCGAGAACTTGATCACATTAATCAATATCAATACTTTAAGATAGCAATGCCAATAATAACCTTATTTGTCCAGCGCTATTTTTCCACTGTCCTCAACCAAGAAATTGACTATTCCAAATCAATAACATTACAGTTTACAGATTAGTTTTACAACAAATGTGTCCTGAACTAGATAAGCTGTCATGGTCTGGAGTGAGGTTCGGAGGCCAGTAGCTATAGCAGTGGAGCATCACCCACCGACAAGCTGCACAGGTATACGAGCAGGTCACCCTGGCAGATGACACAGGTTCACCTGAGGTGCGGGGTCTAAATATGAATTTGTATTCAGCTCCCAAAGGGGGAAATGGGTTTTGCTGCATGTTAGTACCAAGTTGCGGTCCTCAGGATTCTCCCACCAGGAGGTGAGCAAGCCGGGGTCCGGTAGCAGATAAGCAGGTAGGGATCAAGCAGAAACATAGCCAGTAAACAAGCCAAAGGTTGGTGATGAATGGTTGCAGGTTGGGATTAGGCAGAAATGTCAACAAGGAACAAGCCAAAGGTCAGTAACTAATGGTAGCGAAGATACAGATGGCATCAGGAGAGACAAAAGCAAGAAATTGGCTGGGGAGAGCATAATAGTCTGGAAAACCGGAAGTGCAAAGACACGGCTTAAATCAGGAAGTTCATGGGAGTAGCAAAGAATACAAGGTTCAAAACAAACAAGATTCAAGGCAGGATCATTCAGGGAATTGCCCAGGGAAATGTTCAGTATTCCACGAGGCTTAGCAAGCAGAGTCATTGCTGGACATTGCAGAAGTCCCAGGTTCAGGACCAGGCCCTAGCATAAGCATTTATATTATCCAAATAATTTTCTAAGCCTTGCCACTGCCTGTATAAAGCAGAATGATGTTATTGGGTCCTAAAGCAACTATCATGTCTTATGCTAGCTAGAATAACAACATTGAAGTTATAGTAATTACAAAGCACGCTTTGGTCTCAACAGGAAAGGTATTGTCAATGAGGGAATTAAATTTATCAATCGGACAATAGGATGGTGCTATAAAACTTTTAGTTAAGCTGGATATATATATGGCTTGTTTTCATTAGCATTATTTTAATCTGACCATTATGTGCTGGAAATCACAGAAAAGAACATCTCTTGTGAGTGTCTGTTTTTTTTTTTTTTAGTTTTTTGAAAAAATAAAGATCATTTCAATACAGATAGTTCAGTTGTCATGGTGAATGCCAAAAGAGCACAGTCATTTTGCGGACAGATGTATCTCATAATCGTTTACAAGATCTGCCTGTCTATGACCACACTTTAGTTTAAGAGGTTAATATCAGTTACATAGCCCTAAATAAAAAAAAAAATGCATTGGTTAGAAGAAAAAGTTAAATACAGTGGGGTTGAGGAGATAGAACATTTCAATGTTTTACCCTTTTACAGTGGATTTTCAGATCACATCTCATGTTATGTGACCATTTAAGCTTAGGCAACATAGCTTTAAAACCCATTATAGGCTTGCTGACCACTGTCCTGTTTCCAATCTCTTATATAGCAGCTTTAGGATATTAGTGCAGTCTGTCAATAGCTCACAGATACCTGCTGCAGTTCACATTTAATGCTTCAATGCACAGACAATTTGGGAAACGGTAAACTTCAGAACTAAAAGATCTGGATTGATTTCCCATCTCTTGTCTCTTTCGGTTAAATCCCCAAGCTTCAAAGCAGGCAGTGGAAATAATTAAAGGTTAGGTGGCAGCCTTCAGAGTGAAATCCAGGACAATAGTGAGTGACATCACCTTGTCTCTAACACTCGACTCCTCATCTGACTCGGCTATTAACGTAACACGGCTTTTCATTATGCTAATTAGCGTCAGCTATGATTGACTGCAAAGATTCACTCTGAAATCATTATTTAAACAGGATTACCTTTGAAGATGTTTAATTTTACACCTAATAAAGGAGCAATATTTTTTACCCTAAATTAGCAATTCTTCTGGCAAAAAGACTCACAGTTGGAGGGTGATGTATTGCTGACTTCTTGCAGGTTCAATTTTTAAAAAGTGGGATAATGAATACAGATGTTGGTGAGAGGGCACCAAGTTGCTGCCTCCTTCATTTTATAATGCCAGATTTAATGAGAAGCACAGCAAGCTTGTGATTAATCTCCTGAGAATTCTACACTTGTAGTTTTCCTTTCCAGCCACACAATGTCACTGTGAATCCATGGCACTCACATTTCAGACAAGGTTGGCAAAATAAACTGTAATATTCATTACTTTCTAACAGTGACTGTTTTCATTGCTTAGGCAAAAACCTTTACAGATAATTCCTTATCTTTAATATGGTTACATTCTAAAACAGTTTACAAAAGTTGGCTTGCCCAAATTTAATATATTGATTTCTTATCCCATTGTGCTGGCCGTTAAACAATTCCCAAAATTCATATTAGTATGTGTCACTAAAACCCCAAGAAGGCCTGTGGACACAAGTGATCCCTGTCTTGTGTGCTTCAAGAAATTGGGAACAAATGTGTGACTGTCCCCAAATTCTACTTACAAGACAAGTGATTAAAGCAGGGGTCTCAAACTGGTGGCCCTCCAGCTGTTGCAAAACTACAAGTCCCATGAGGCATTGCAAGGCTGACAGTTACAAGCATGACTCCCAGAGGCAGAGGCATGATGGAACTTGTAGTTTTGCAACAGCTGGAGGGCCGCCAGTTTGAGACCTCTGGATTAAAGGGATGAGAAGGGACCTTTCTTAGTGTGTCATTGTGCATCAGTAAGTGTGGTCTACTTTAATGTCTTCTGAATAGAGTAAACCAGAGCAAGTGGCAAGTGGTGAGGTGTTTAGTTATTTTTTATTTTTAGGTTGTACATTTGGGTGGTAGCCAGAGCTTAAAGTGGAAGTCCATGCAAAATCTAAAATCCCTGCATCTATAGACACCAGGGATCTAACACTAACCTCTCTATCCCTGTAAAGAAAAAACAAGTATGCATGTCTTTTTGGAAGCCGATCTGACCCGCTCCGAGCTGTCAGCCACTGCTTCACTGTAGAGGTGGGTGCAGAGGAGACAGAGGACAATGGAAGCCCCATAGTAAAACTCTAAGGGTGACGTCACTTCCCATACATTTCACAGCCGTTGTCATCCGTGTCCTCTGCAGAGCTTCTGACGCTGAGGATCAGGTCGGAGCAGGTCAGATCGGCTTCCAAAAAGGTATGTATACTCATCTTTTCTTTACAGGGATAGAGAGGTTAGTGTTAGATCCCTGGTGTCTATAGATGCAGGGATTTTGGATTTGGCATGGACTTCCACCTTAACTGTGCATTGCTCAAGTTGCAGGAGGTTCCTCCATCAATGGAGCAGCTATCTACAGTATATGTTAATAATCTAGCCACAGTGTCCATTGTACAAATACACGGTATACCTATAGGAAGCTGATTATGCTAGTCAAAAATTATTACATGAATACACTAGGCAAATTTCTGGTAATTTTTGATCAACCACTTTCAACTTGCAAAGTTAATTAAACAGACCAAGGAATTTTATCACCAGCAATTTCAGTAGAGATCATTGGTAGTAGGGTACCTTGATGATATGAATCAAATAAATGATAGTAGTTGAAATTGTAACAAAATTGCAATTACAAATGCATGATAAGCACAAGGGGTACTTCAAAGCAAGGAATATCACTTAATGGAGAAGTTTGGGTTTAATAAAAAAACACAAAAAAACAAAATAAACATAATCATCCCTATGTTGCACTATTAATGTGATGCTGTAGCTGTCCTATAATGGCTCTAAGACCAAAAACTGAGCGATCTCACGATCACTCTGTTCTTGGTCTGCTGAAATCAACACTTTCTGCTCTGCCCCTCAAGCTCTCTCTGGAGCACTGAGCTGGGCAGGGGGCGGGCATAGCTGGCTCCGGCTGTCAGCCTCAGCTTCAGGCGGAGCCAGCTGTCAGCCAGGCAGCTGGGTGGATCACAACAAAACTGTCTGGATCCTTCCAGAGCCTGGAGCAGCTCTGCCATGTCAGCTGACAGTGGGCACAGGATTGAAAAGGTAAGTGCACTCCTGTAAGGGCAGCTCCAGACAGTTTTTTGCAGGGTGCTATGCAGATGTTAGAAGTATGAAGGGGGAGCTGAATGCAGGTCATGGAGCACACTGCCCACTACACACTTGTGGGTATGGTAGGAATGTGTGTATGGTCTATGGTCACAATCATTTTCTTTTAGTGTGTCATATTTACTCCTTTGTTTAGACTAAATAGGCCCTGGAGAAACACCAAAGAGATTATGGAAGTAAAATAAGGCCCTGTAGGGCTAGCAATTAAAGCATGCAGCAAGTGTTGGGGCTAGTAAAGATAACTCCCACAATATGTCAGGACTAGTGATGATAACCCCCAGCAATTGTCAGGGCCACCAATGATAACCCAGTTCAAGGTGCTAGGGCTAACATTAACCTAACGCCACTAGTAGAAACAATAAATGGTGTCAGTGGGGTGGTTTAAGTATAGTAAATCAATAGCTGCAGAGAAGTCAGGGAACCATCTAATGGCTCATCACATACTGGAAAGTATACAGGCCACACAGTCACAGCATCATGCCTCCGTCTGAACAGATTATAGAATACAGGCACACTGCACAGTGTCCTGTAACCCTGCCTCCACTATCGGAAAGAAGAGATGCATGGTCACATGACAGAGCTTTTTAACCTCGTAAAAAAGGTAAGAATGATCATTTCTGAAAGGAAAAGCAGTATGGTGCCTGCATAGTTATAACTCTATTAAAAAGTGTCTATAACATGGTATGTTCACAACTACTCTAAACCTGATACTCTAGACATTTTCATAGGGAATAAGGGATGGTAATGAGGCTGCATATTGGCAGGCAGGGGCGGCCCGTGCATTAAGGGCACACAGGCGCCGCCCCCTCTATCCTTGCCACCCCCAATATACATTATGGATAGATTATTGCATTGCATGAATCTATCCGTGGCCATCGCTGCCTCCCCCTGTTCAGGCGCCCGGCCCCTTTTCGGATGCCGGGCGCCTGAAATACAGCAGCGGGGGTGTTTTTTTGAAGCGTGTGTGTGGGAATAAGCATGTATTAGCACTTCCGCAATGTGGGTGTATGGTAAGTAAGTTGTTAGCAAGATCACACAATTATTCACTAACAGGTTAACTTTCAGGAAAGCATCTCTCTCTCTCTCTTCAGTTCTTCCTTTAAAGCAATCAGTGGCATGCCACTGCATTTGTCTGAAATACTTTAAGGAACTTCATTAATTGCCCAGTATTGTGCCAAAATGCAGTTAGACAGAATGGAGCAAGAACCTTCTTAGCTTAATGCTTCTCTTCCAAAGAGTTGTCAAGTAACCTTGTTTTTGTAGAACAGACCCTTGATTTTGCAAATAGTCCTACATTTCACCTACATTTCCTGTTTAATGTCCCACCAGGCAAGGAGCAACATACACAGTATGTTACCATGGCAGGCAGCAAACACAGCCCCTCCCTCTAGACACAGCACATTGTGACATCACATTTGACCTAAGTTGACCCCACAACATATGACCCCACAACAATGCAAAACAATAAATAAGTAAAGAAGGCTGACTGTTGTCCCTATTCAGCCTTGCTTGCAGGCAAACAAAAAAGTAAAGGGAATATTACATTTTTGATCACACATGCTAAGGGGTAACATTAAAGTGTCTCCAAAGCCTACATTATTTCACTTTAAAGTACCCCCCCCCCCTTTTTTTCCATTACATGTTCTCCTATTCCTAAGTACTTACCTGACTCCTCTCACTGATCCAGCTCTGCCCCAGCTCCAGCAATGCTCTCTTCTCTTCCTGGATTCATAGGAGACACTGACAGCAATGGGAGACATAGACTCCTACTGCTGTCTGTCAAACTCTGGTGAGGAGGGAGGGGAGACGTGGCTTGCCAGGCACTGTGTAAGAAGGAGTGCGCAGTGCTGGCAGGAGACTTCTAAAAGAGACAGAAAAAAACAACTCTGTGCAATATTGTTGCACAGAGCAGGTAAGTATAATCTCTTTTCTATTTTAATTAAAAAAAAATACCTTTAGTAATACTTTAAACAGTCTAGACTAAATGTGTAATGCAAGAGCATGAGTAGTCAGTAGGAGGAAAAATGCCCCAGCATTAGGGGGTCCCCTACTTATTGTGAACAGCGAGAAAAAAAAATGTGCTGGTGTCAAGGGTCATTGGTAGCTAAAAAAAATGCCCTGGCAACATTGCTATTTTTGAGAAAAATATCCCAGTGTCAATCATCATTTGGAGAGTAAAATGTCCCTGTGCTGTTGATTAATGGTAAATAAAAATCCACTGGTGTTAGCTGAGGAAAAAAACGCCCCAGTGTCAGTTACCAGTGAGAAGAAAAATGCTTGGACATCAGAGGTAGGTGGGAGGAAAAAATGCCTCAGTGTGAGGAGTCAGTCAAAAAAAAAAATTGTCAGACATTAGTGTCAGTGGGAGGAAAAATAAAACAGTATTAATGGTCACTGGGAGGACAAATTATTCCTGTGTTGGTGGAAGAAAAAACTACCCAGAGGCATTAAAGTGATACTAAAGTCTGTTTTTTTGTTGTTAAAAATAACAAACATGTTATAGTTACCTGTCCTGTGAAGTGGTTTTGCACAGAGCAACCCAGATGCTCCTCTTCTTGGGTCCCTCTTTGGCGCTCCTGGCCCCTCCCTCCTGTTCAGTGCAAGCAGCTTGCTATGGGGGCACCCGAGACGAGTCTCAGCTCCCTGTGTCCTGGCCCCGATCCCTTTTTCTTCTTATTTGCTCACTGACTTTGATTAACAGCAGTAGGAGCCAATGGCGCTTCACTGCTGTCTAAGCCAATGGAGAGGGGAGTCCCGGACAGCCGAGTCTCTCGTGCAACATCGCTGAATCGAGATGGGGCTCAGGTAAGTATTAGGGGGGTTAGTGGGGAGGTCCACACATGCACATGCATAGAATGCATTAAGATAGAAAACCTTCTGACTTTACAACCTCTTTATTCATACAGCTGGAAATAAGTGTAGCAGTCATAATACAATGATAGCTGCAATCCCCCAGATCCTGCACAGATTGTATACAAGTAGCTACTACACTACACTCTGACCACAAGGTGCCTCTTTCTTACATAGAAAGCTTTGTATTTTTGTTTCAATTAATACAAGGCATTCTCTGATTGGATGAGCTAGAGATTGTGACATCATCACCTTTCCTCTCCACCTTGTTCAATCAGAGAATGCCTTGTATTTATAAAAAAAAAATACAAGGCATTTTATGAACAGCAGAATTGTGAGGTGACCACTTGTGGTCATTGTGCAGTTGGCCAACCACTCACATAGAACCTGAGTAGGACTCCACGAGATTCAGTGTAGCCCATCAGGTATGAGTAATGCATTTTTAAATTATGCCAAGCAGAACCAATGCAAGTATGCAATCCAAATAATTCCTGAAGTTAAGTTTTTAAGGTAAACTTTAGGAATATTTAAATACAAATTAATGTTGCTTTGTGATCATATTTTTTTTTTTTTAATGCAAGCAGTGTAAGTACCTGAATTTGACCCTTGCAGTTCTTGTACAGCAGGATTACAGTGTGCATAGAAGTAGTAGAACATGGAGCCAACGGGTTCATGTGTAGACTAGGGATGAGCCGAAACCCCCCGGTTCGGTTCGCAGCAGAACATGCAAACAGGCAAAAAATTTGTTCAAACACGCTAACACCGTTAAAGTCTATGGGACACGAACTTGAATAATCAAAAGTGATCATTTTAAAGGCTTATATGCATGGTATTGTCATAAAAAGTGTTTGGGGACCTGGGTCCTGCCCCAGGGGACATGTATCAATGCAAAAAAGGTTTTAAAAAAGGCCTTTTTTTGGGAGCAGTGATTTTAATAATGCTTAAAGTGAAACAATAAAAGTGAAATATTCCTTTAAATTTAGTACCTGGGGGGTGTCTATAGTATGCCTGTAAAGTGTTGCATGTTTCCCGTGTTTAGAACAGTCCGAGAGCAAAATGACATTTCTAAAGGGAAAAAAAATCATTTAAAAGTACTTGCGGCTATAATGAATTGTAGGTTCCAGCAATACACATAAAAGTTCATTGATAAAAACGGCATGGGATTCCCCCACAGTCCATTACCAGGCCCTTTGGGTCTGGTATGAATATTAAGGGGAACATCCAACCAAAATTAAAAAAAAAAAAAATATATGGGGGTCCCCCCAAATTCCATACCAGGCCCTTCAGGTCTGGTATGGATTTTAAGGGGAACCCCCTGCCAAAATTTTAAAAAAATGGCGTAGGGGTCCCCAAAAATCCATACCAGACCCTTATCCGAGCACGCAACCTGGCAGGCTGCAGGAAAAGAGGGGAGGACGAGAGAGCGCCCACCCCCCCTCCTGAACCATACCAGGCCACATGCCCTCAACATGGGGAGGATGTCATCCCCGCAACCCTTGCCCGGTGGTTGTGGGTGTCTGCGGGAGGGGGGCTTATCGGAATCTGGAAGCCCCCTTTAACAGATCCCTCCCCCCTGTGTAAGTTGGTAATGGGGTACAAGTACCCCTACCATTTCACAAAAAAAGTGGCAAAAATGTTAAAAAAGACAATAGCCAGTTTTTGACAATTCCTTTATTAATGTACCTCTTCTTTACCCGCTTCTTCTGGTCTTCCTTCAGTTTTCTTCTTCCTCCATCTTGTTCTTCCCCCACTTCTTCCTCCATATTCCTCTGCTTCTTCCTCCAGTCTTCTCCTCCGGCATCTTCCTCCGGTCTTCTCCTCTGGTAACTTCATCCGGCTTCGTAAACGGGTGACCCCGCCCCCCTCTGACACTACGGGGGAAGCCATAGGGAATACCCTGTGCGTCAGAGGGGGGCAGGGTCACTGGGTGGCCCCGCCCTCAGTTATATAAGAGCTGTCACATGAAAAGAAGCATCACACAGTGGGAACCCCCCATTGAGGCAGATCGTCCACAGGACAAAGGGAGGAAGAAGAAGACATTCTCCCCATGTTGAGGGCATGTGGCCTGGTACGGTTCAGGAGGGGGGAGCTCTCTCGTCCCCCCCTCTTTTCCTGAGGCCTGCCAGGTTGCATGCTCAGATAAGGGTCTGGTATGGATTTTTGGGGGGACCCCCACGCCATTTTTTTTTAAATTTTGGTGCAGGGTTCCCCTTAAAATCCATACCAGACCTGAAGGGTCTGGTGTGGATTTTGAGGAGCACACCCATGCCATTTTTTAAAATTTTGGCATGGGTTTCCCTTAATATCCATACCAGACCTGAAGGGCCTGGTATAGAATTTGGGGGACCCCCACACATTTTTTTTTTTAATTTTGGTTCAGGGTTCCCCTTAATATTCATACCAGACCCAAAGGGCCTGGTTATGGACTGTGGGGGCATCCCATGCCATTTTTATCAATGAACTTTTATGTGTCAATATAAAATATGTTGGTGCGCTTATCAAACTCTCCCCATCTGTTGGAGTGGTGCTTGTATATAAAATCCTAAACCATAAAAAATACTCTGATATCACAATCAGTAAAGTGAATAAGTGCAAATAAATATATCGATCAATAAAGTGAATGGGTGCAAATAAATGCATCAAAGACCTATAAGGGAACGGAACACATATCCCTGGATATATGTTGATGAAAGAAATAAAAATAAAAAAAAACATTTAATAGTGTCTGTTTGTGTTAATCCAGCTGATGTCTAAATGTCCAGTCAAATGCCTTTGATGAACTTGCTTGTATTTCAATTATGACAGATCACAGTTGCATGATGAATTACATTTGCAAGGTGATGATTCACATAAAAATAAAAGAAAAACCATCATTGCGCAGTGTTTTTAAATGCTACAAAACTGGGCAATCAATGTAATCCACTCACACATTCACAGTAGCTGAATCGCTTTTGTTACAATGGTCAGACAGCTTCACCATACAGCTATCGCTGTGTTTGCCAAACACTATGCAATTACTTCACTGCCTCCTTATCCCCACGCGTATCATCACATGTCACGTGACTTTCTCAAGTTTCTCCCTATTAAATTTTTTTAATTTTTATTTCTTTCATCAACATATATCCAGGGATATGTGTTCCCTTATAGGTCTTTGATGCATTTATTTGCACCCATTCATTTTATTGATTGATATATTTATTTGCACTTATTCACTTTACTGATTGTGATATCAGGGTATTTTTTATGGTTTAGGATTTTATATACAAGCACCACTCCAACAGATGGGGAGAGTTTGATAAGCGCACCAACATATTTTATATTGATTTGTAGCAGGTGTCACAGCACTAATTGATTGGTTGCAGCTCACATATTTTTTTCTGGTGTTTTGTTATTTTATAGAGAATCAACATCAGCGCTTCAGTTTTTTTTTTCACATTTCGAACTTTTATGTGTATTGCCAGGACCGACAATTCATTATAGCCACGAGTAGTTTTAAATGACTTTTTTTCCTTTAGAAATGTAATTTTGCTCTCGGACTGTTCTAAACATGGGAAACATGCGCCACTTTACAGGTATACTATAGACACCTACCAGGTACGAAATTTAAAGGAATATTTCACTTTTATTGTTTCACTTTAAGCTCCCGAAAAAAAACGTCAGTTTTTAAAACTTTTTTTTGCATTGAAACATGTCCCCTGGAGCAGGACCCAGGTCCCCAAACACTTTTTATGACAATACCATGCATATAAGCCTTTAAAATTATCACTTTTGACTTCTCCCTTAGACTTTTAAAGGGTGTTCCGCGGCTTTCGAATTTCGAACCCGAACATAAAGCTCATCCCTAGTGTAGACAAGGAGCCTGCCAATAGGAAGTGAAAGTAGAGTGATGCTTCTTCTTTCAATGTCCAGATACAGGCTGGGGGTGGGTCGAAAATTACCTGGGCTCAGAGAAAGTAGGTTGAATGATGCTAGCCATCAGTATGAAGACATCTAATGCAGAAAAGAAGAATTGAAGGGGGAATCTCTGGATTTAAGTTGAATATTGCAGCAAAAAACAGTGTAGTTGTTATATCTTTTATTTGGCTATTTATTTTTATTTTATTACTATTGTCTGGATTTCTGAATTAATAACTAGAAAAGAAAAGGATGGAATAGTCCTCCTTCCATTCCAAGTCACATCCGCTCTTCTAAAATAATTGTTTTCTGTCATATTCCCAAACAGTTCTTGATGATGTTAGATCTCACTTGTGTGCTCTGCTGTCTCCCTTAGAAGAGAGCAATGCCAATGGAGTTGAATTAAATGCAATTACACTGTTTGGCCTGCAACCAAAGTTACTGTTCTGGTGTATTCGATTGGGCTAGTGAAATGGAAACTAGAACATTTAATCTGCTTTCCTAATTAATACAGTGGAATGCTAGGATTCAGCTTTGATAGCCTATTGTAGTAAAGTCCTAATAATAGTGTTATTTATGATGTCTTACATCCGAAAAAGACATAATGGCTAATTAAATATACTTAAAGGATGTTTTAGTGGAATTTTAGCAGAATTAGCAAGGAACAAATAATTATCTTATTCTGGCTGAGCACTTAAAATAGAGCAAAAACATTTTGCTAATACGGAAATGCAAGCTATTACTGTGAAGGCTTCATCTAGAAAATTAGGGTCTACAGGGAGTAGGCAGAATATAGCAGACAAATAAGACCGGCCACCAAAGGCTAGAGTATCATCAGCATTCTTATATTTGCAAAGACATCATCAAGAGGTACAAGCTGTATCATATAATACAAATGATTCAGATATAGCATGACATTGCTTATATAAATGTATAATTGCATTAGGCTTTAGCTAAGTGATGTTCTATCTAGCGAAACTCCAGGCAGATATAAAAGACACAAATTAATGCAGATATATATTAATAAGTAATTGAATATATAATATAAATCCAATTAGTACCTGAATTTGACTTGGTATCAACCTATTGCAAATACATACATAGCATCACTCAGACTTGGAGAGAGAGGGGCAGGGGTGATTGCTAGTCAGATGTTCTGCATGCACGTGTGTTCATAAGGAATAGGTTAATGGCTGGAGAGAGCAGAAGGATGTCTTCACCAGTCTTCTGCTGCTCGTTCACTGTCCGGTTAGCTGGCTTGGGGTGGAGAGAGGATTCCACTGTATTCTTAACTATTATGAAGGTCACGTGCCATGCCATGCTTTTTTTCAGATATGTGGAAACAATTGTTTGTCAATAAAACAATGCCTTTATATGTATTTCCTCTTTGTATTTAGCTGTTTTCCTGGAGTTCAGTTTTAATCCCCGGTTGGACAATTATTATTTTTCTGTGCTGATAAACCAGATATACAGTAAATGCTTGGTGCATCCCTTTATGTAGGGTTTGTACAGCCTGTACAATCCAGTGGTCTCATAGATGGATCAGAAGTCCCTACCTTCTGATTCTTCCTTCATCAGAAACAGTATATGTCTGCCTTTGAGAGATGAAAGAGTCCTTCTGTTCTAATTGGGAAATGTACAAAACAGGGTGGCCCAAGTCATATGCTAATCTTCAGTAATTCTGTTATGCATCTGTCTTCTCTATATTACATTACCAGAGGAGAGTAATACAAAAAAGTGCCCTCCCATACATTACCTAGTAAGGAACATTAAACTTTTCTTGCCAGTGCTGGTAATTTTACAGGGGAAAGAGTCTGTTTGTTGTGATACACAGAAACTCACCCAAGCTCCACTGCAATATATAAGGATAATGAGCTGAGTGTCGGTGCTCAGGCTATTACATCCAACAAGTATCCATATAATCAAAAATCCAGCAACACTAATGCTTCTTCTTATGAACCTTTATTGCAGCACCAACAGCAGTGCAACATCTTAAATGCTAATGCGTTTCGGCCGAAGCCTTCCTCATAGCACAAATGCTATGAGGAAGGCTTTGACCGAAACGCGTTAGCATTTAAGATGTTGCACTGCTGTTAGTGCTGCAATAAAGGCTCATAAAAAGAAGGATTCGTGTTGCCAGCTTTTTGATTTTATGAAAGAGCCTGTTTGCTGTTAAATTCATGCCACTGCTTTTCAGGCTTATTACATCAGAGACAACCGCTAGTGTCTCTTTTAATAGCACATGATTGACATTCTGGTAGAAAAGGAAAGGACAAGACACATGTAGAACAGGATTTCCTAATGATCTGAACATTCATTGGGCTGCTCTAAGAGCAATAATGCTCTCTATAGGGAACCTATGTAAACTGTATTTTTTGCTCCTTTGAAATAGAGGCAAAGTAAATGTAATAAGAAGAGAGAAAACAGAGCTTGCCTTTTTACAGTTGTGGATAGTTATTTATAAAATGTGCTTCAGCACTCAATTATAAGTTTATCCTGCACTCTGCACTAATTTTTTCCTAGCCCCCTGCAAAGTTCCACAAATACCTGTGGGAGGCTGCCAGTAAATTCTATCTAATGCAGTTTCCTGTGATGGCGCTGCAACAATGCTGCACTGCTCCTGAATTCAAAACATACTTGCCATTCTTGTGTAGGCTGTGCCTGCTTGCACTACATTAGGATGAAAAATTATTATAGGCAGTGTGGCTATCAGAATTTTCACTACTGATTTACAATCCTTTTGCTCAAGCTTTGTCATCCAGAGTTTTTTTTTTTAGAACCCTAAAGTTTATACAGAGGTTGCTAGGGGTTCCATAGGTAGTGGTGGATTAATCTCCTTTCTGCAATGACCACCAAAGTAAGAGGGACATTTTCCACTGATATCCTGTCTAAAGAAACACTTTTACACTTATGGACAATATACACACACATATGCACACAGTAAGGGCAGGGCTGGACTGGGTCAAAAATTTGGCCCTGGACTTCATTCAGACCGGCCCACTTTAATTTTGCAAACAAGCACAAAAACAGTATATAAACTATACGCAATTGTGCAAAAAAAAAAAAAAAAAGTAGCACAACATAGGGAGTCCTCACTAACCTCTTTTATTATTTCACGTATTCTCCTTTGTATTTTTCTCATCCTTCTCACATCACTGCGTGGAATTGAGGGCGAGCCGCGCAGCCATTACTTTGACAGGCTGTCACTGAAACCGGCCCACTGAGCCATCGGCCCACCGGGAAACTCCCTGTAGTCCCGATGGCCAGTACATGCCTGAGTAAGGGAGTGCTACACTGGTCAACATTGTAAAAGGGCATTTCTTCACTCACCACCAATGTTAGGAGCAATTATCCACTGACCAACAGTGTAACGGGATACCACACTTTTCACAGTCTGTTTAATTTTTGCCCATTATTATTTTATTTAGATTAAGATAATAATATTGTTGTACAGAGCACCTTCCACAAGTTAATAATCAATAGCAGTACATAAAATAATTTTTAGTAGGGACTCCCCTAGACCTCAAAAATTGAGGATTCTTCCAAGGTAAAAAGTTGAGAGACCTAGTCCTGCTCATTGCTTTCTGAATTGTTATTACAATCAGTTATACAGGTTGGGAGCATGATATGTGGGGGAGGGGTCTGCTATAAGTTAGGCGTTAAGAGATTATATATTAAAAACTTGCTTGATTTCCTTGGATAAACAGTTCTATTTCTATTCTATTTCATTCTATGTTATTTCACTTTTTATTAAATGAGAATCCCCACTTTTCTAACAATGTTCATGTTAGATCCATATTTAAGGTTTAACATGAAACTTGATCACATTCTGCTGTCCCTACCCCCACCCCCCCCCACCCCCCCCCCCCCAAATTTGGTATGGCTGTGTATGGCTCCAACCAAGAATCTGTGAAGGAAAAAGTACCATCTGCCACCATGGCATAGGGACTAATAGTTCTCAATGAAGCATAAGTGTGGTGACATCACCACACTTGTAGTTCATTGATACTTCCTCCAGCCCTGTAACTGAAGGTCTGTACCTCAATAGGTACATGTTGCTGGAGTTGAAATTGCACTAAAAATATTAGGACTTTAAATGTACTGCTAGGAAAGTATAGAGAAAAAAAATGCAAATCATTACAATAAACATACATTTTTATTATGCAGATGTAGCCAGAAGCTGGATATCTACCTATTCCTGCAATCAGGAGACACTGTGGCATTGTTGTAGGGGGAGCCATTTCCCTCTAGTGTTGAGTTGATGCTGACCTGTTACCTTCTTAATCAGAGACAAGCCAGAGTAAAGCATCTTGGAACACGTAGTCCATATGGATGGGATTCAGCCTCTGGCTGAGTGATGTGGAACTACAACTACTAGCTGGCTGATGGGGAATAACAGACCGCTGGGAGAGACTATAAGAGCCTCAGGGATTGAGGCCTGGTGTGCTCTCTTGGGATTCCGTGTGGATCTGTATGCAGGGAATCTGCAAGGTGTTAGCTGCAGCTGAGTCACGGCCTGCCTTGTAGAATTATCTAGCGGATATCTGGAGGGACCTGTGGATAGCTTCTTTTAGCTGTTCGGCGGCAGCCTGGAGGCCTCTTTGATTCCTTCCACCCTGCAGTTGCATCAGATTTGGATGAGCCGTGGTGCAGTGCAGTGGAGGCTGGAAGTCATCCCTTGAGCCACATTCCTGAGGGATCACCATCATCATCAACATAATCATCTTCATCTCCTGTTCCAGTGTGGGGAGCTGGCAACAACCCAGTCTTATAGACACTGTATTTGGACATCATTGTCTCCTGCATTCCTTGTCAGCTTTAGTATCAAGGATCTATATTAAACATCATGAACACTATATACAGACATCTTTACTTTCCATGGTTCTGCTTTTGCTTGTAGTGCCACAAAATGTAACATCTTGAAGTCAGTGATCACTGTGAATCCAGTTACAGTTTAATTTACCCAGGAAGATTGTTTGCTGTCTATTCACAACTTATTGTTACTCTGTTTTACCATCCAAAGTTTCTTTGCATGCCATCAATCATCAAAGAGCTAGCTGAAGATCAACAGGATTGCCACACAGCAACACAGGGCTACTTTCACCTCCCTCCCCACTTCAGGGATTGATTGCATCAAAGCTTACAGAGTTATCATTCACCAAGAACTTTCTGAAAGCGCAGGTTGAATTGCAACACAGTTTTCTTTGCTAAAATTTGTATTTGTTATTTACTGTCTTGCATTTATGTGTGAAGGAGCAGTAGAGAGGGGTCTAACACTCATAAGAGACATTCCTCTGCTCTACTATAGCCTGTGCACATAGACATTATATGCGCTCAGTTGGGTGCAGGGATTGAGGTGTTCACTACTGAATGTTTAGATCTCATAAGTGATTGTTATTTAGTTATTAATGACATTTCTGTGGGAGTCAATGTTTAAAGTGTAAACTTGAGTTGACTCTTTGATTTCTTTTTCTTTTCCATCTCATTAAGTAAATTTTGCTGATTGAATCAAGTCTGTGCATTTCCTTCTTATTGTAGTCAAAAAAAGTATAAACCCAGGGTGTCAGAGGTGGCAGAGGACTCTCAAGTTCAGGGCAACCAGGGGAGTATTGATTTATCCCGCAACCCTTAAGAGGGCAGCGCTACACAACCACCATGTAAAAATGGCCTAAAAAGGTTAAAAATTCATACAAAGTACATATAAAATGTAAAATACATATTGCTCAGTTGTAGACAATATGAATGCACATTCAATTGGGTGAACATGTTTCGCAAAGATGCCGCTTCTTCAAAGACTACAACATGAAATGGTTATCCTCAAACCTATAATCATACAAATCATCAATGAGATAAATAGTAACATGTGCAATAACAGTATATTGATTAATCAATTAAAAAAAACATACAGAAGGGAAAAAAACTAATAAATACAATGACGTGAAAAAAGATAAAACAAAATAAAGCTTTGGTAGCAATACCAGTCACCCTCAACTAAAATAATCCAGCTGTGTGTGACCCAGAAGGGCCAACAAGCCCATCTGGCTGTCAGGTCACCTTGAGGCTAGGTGACAGATGCACTCTGTAGGAGTCAGAAGTGCACCGCTAGGTAGTGGACCCTAGGACTGACTGCTGCGGATTGAACCCTGCGAGGTTCAGGAAGCAGGTCTACTGGATCACTGACACAGATCCCACTGGGAGCTAGAGCATAGATTCCCAGGACACGGAGTCTAAGAGCCAGCAGGTGTTCACCAGAGCCTCTAGTGGTGAGGATGGACTGCGCTGCAGTCTGGCTCCAGGTCGCGGTCCCCGGTGTCTCACAGCTCACGCTCACGGTAGACTACAGGAGAAGAGGAAGGAGGCAGCAGGCTGGAACAACAAGGAAAGTAAGGGACAAGCCAAGGTCAGGGCCACAAGCAGACAAGAACAACAGAGTTCACGCCAAGGTTCAGGGTCACAGGCAAACAGGGATGGTCGGGGACACGCCAAAGGTCAGGGTCACGAGCAGACAGGAATAGTTAAGAACAGGCCAGAGTCAGTAACTGGAATCAGACGTAGGAAACACAGCAAGTACACACGAAAGCTAACATACAATGGTTGATCAGCACTGCTGGCTTGCAGTGCACAGGTTAATATAGGGTTCCTTGATAGGAGCTGGGGTGGAGCCATGCTAGAGGAAAGTTTACAAAACCAGTCAGGTGAGGGTCAGTTGGTCTCTAGAGATGAACACATGGAGACAGGTAAGCTGGCAAAGAAACTCTATTGCATAACCATGACAGTACCCCCCTCTTATGAGGCCTCCCCTCCCCCGCCTGTGGCCAGGCTTAAAGGGAAACTCCAGATGGAACTTCCTTAATAGACGAGGAGCAAAGACCTCAGATGCAGTGATCCAAGACCTCTCCTCAGGACCAAACCCTTTCCAATGTAAGAGGTACTGAAGAATGCCTTTACGGAGCCAGGAATCCAAAACTTGACTAACCTCGTACTTTAGATTATCCTCAGAGACTGGAACCGAGGTAGGGACAGGACGAAAGGACTTATTGAGGACTAAAGGCTTTTCAGAAATGGGTAAGGGCACGAGAAGACCATCAGAAGTCTGAGCAGGGTCCCCCAGACCCTTAAAGATGAGCTGGACATCCAACACAGGACCATCAGACTGGGTAGAGGTCAGTGAATCCCTGAGGTCAGGTTGGTTAGAAGGTGACGTGTCACAAGAGTTAAGCTGGATAGCTGAAACACAAACAGAATGCAGAGAGCCCTGAACAAAAGATTGAAAACCCCACCTGGCCGAATGAGGCAGTCTATCCAAAGGATGGATTGAGCCTCTTAAACAGGTTTGAACGGATGTAGTAGCAGTAGGGTGAGGCCAGGTTACCGAAGGTCCTGAACAAGAAGCAGGAAGCTCACTGGGCATAGGCTGGACTGGTGCAGAGGCCAACTGAACAGCATCGCCAAGTGCAGCGACCACCAGAATTGCATCGCAGGGCGTAGCGACTGTGGAACTGGTGGATGAGTCAGCCTGGGTGTGTGTCCAATGGGGTCCAGGGACAGGCAAAGGTAAATGGCCATGCAAACTGGAGTGACTGATCGGCTCAGGTTCACAGGTGGGCTCCTCATCCAGAGTGCCACACGACCCAGAGAGTGCCTCAGCCCGACTATTGCAGGAGACATTCCAGAAATTGCTATATGCAGCAGGAAGAGCAGAAGATACTGGGATGGTGGCAACAGGAAGTTTCTCTTTTGGGGTAACCTTGAGTAGGCAGGAGGAGGAACAGGAGGAACCCCAAGTCAAGATCTGTCCAGCAGTCCAGTCAATATGTGGAGAATGAAGCCGTAACCAAGGAAGACCTAATATGATAGGAGATGAAGCCTTAGGTAAGACAAGGAAGGATATTCACTCCTGGTGGAGTGTCCCTACTGACATCTTAACAGGGAGGGTCTGGAAATGGATAGGGCCCCCTGGGAGAATAGTGCCATCAATCTCCAATGGCGTTGTAAGGGGCAAAAGGGTAAGTCTCATGGAAGACGCAGTTCCCCAGTCCATGAAATTGCCAGCGGCTCCGGAATCCAGATATGCCGAGACCGAGCGAGGGGAAGTGCCAACATGAAGGAGCACAGAAAGAAGACGAGAAGGTGAAGGTGATATTTCAAGGTCCAATACTCCACCTTCCAGATGTATTAGCCCTGAGCGTTTTTCCGGACGAAGAGAACAAGTATCACGAAAATGACCTTTGACGCCACAGTAGAGGCACAGGCCCAGAGTTCTGCGCCTAGTGCGTTCTTCGGGAGATAACTTGGTCCGGCCCAGCTGCATAGGTTCCTCAGCAGAGAGGTGGCGCTCCTTGGAATGAAGAGAAGGGACATGGAGCTCAGGCTGCCTAAAGAACGGGGAGTGCTGGCGTCTTTTTTCCAGGGCCCTCTCCTGAAAGCGAATATCGATCTGGTTACACAAGGTGATGACACCATCCAGATCAGCAGGGAGAGATCTTCCTGCTAATTCATCCTTCACTCTATCAGAGAGGCCATGTAAAAAGGTTGCAACTAGGGCCTCATTATTCCAACTCAGCTCAGCAGTCAAAGTACGAAAATGAGGAGCGTACTGTCCCATTGAAGTGGACTCTTGACGGAGACGTAAAAGGGCACTGGCCGCTGAGGAGACACGACCTGGTTCCTCGAAGATATTCCGAAAAGTTTCAAGAAAGTTTCAAGAAATCAGACAGGCTAGAAACCACTGCATCATTTAGTTCCCACAGAGGGGCAGCCCAGGCTAACGCCTCGCCCGACAGGAGGGATATAATATAGGTACCTTTGCCCGATCGGACAGGAAGTTTTGGGGCAGAAGCTCAAAAATGAATTGTGCACTGGCTAAGGAACCCCCTGCGTGCCTTGGAGTCCCCAGAGAAAGGGGCCGGAGCTGGCAGATGTAATGAATGTGTGCAGTGGCGTATCCAGGGTATGGCAGATATGGCAAGTGCCATGGGCGCCATGTGAAGGGGGCGCTCATGAGTGGCTGGGCAGCAAGGCACTTATCACATACTTGCCAGCAACAGTTACAGTTTTGTTGGCACATTCACGGGTTTTGGACCTGCGGCTGTCCCAGGTTGTTTCCAGAAAAATCATTTTTGGGCATGGATGAACTGGGCTGAGGTGTCTGACCCCCCCCTAAAAAACTTGAACCGCTCCGCTCTCACCCGGCGCCGCCCACACAGTGTGCTGGGAGGGATGTAGCAGCCAGCTACGAGCTAAATAGATAGCAGGGGAGTCCTAGCCAATCAGTGCTCTCAGAAGTGTCAGCTGACTGCCATCACATGACGAGAGAGATGGCTGCCACCTGTTGCATGTTGCTAATGGTTCCCTCAGTCCTGAGGGCGCAGAGCTCGGAGGTGTCTGTCACCCACTCTCTGGGAGCCTCAGCACAGTGCCCAGGAGGAGGGGGGACATTGTGACCTGTGCTGCCCTGAAAGACAGCAGAACAGGTGAGTGATACAGGCTGAGCGGGGGAGGGAGATCATAGATAAGGCGAGGACAGGAGAAGGTGGGAGCTCATTACAGAGCTGATACCAGGAGGAGCTCCCGTTGTTTGTGACATGTAATGAGGATGGAGGAGTGCTCATGGCAAAGGTGATATCAGGAGATGGGTCTCTTTCTCACACTGTGTCACAGCTGCAGAAGTCTAAGCAGCAGCAGCTCACCCATCCTGTATACAGATCAGCCAGCACCCACACTGGTTAGAGAATTATTCCCCTCGCTCTTCTCTTTATCTATTTACACTGCACACAGGACAGGGAGCACACTGATGATTAGACTTCTGGAAGACGCTGCAAGAGTGTGACATAGTATTGCCGATGATTTGATTTGTTTGGTTTTTATACGGCCTTTCAGGATTTGGGCTGGTCAGGCCTGGATCTTCACAGACTTTTTAACCATTTATTATCTTACTAATTGTGCTTGGAAAATAGACTGTTGGTAAGCCAGAAACTGCAGTCTTTGAGATCCTGTATTATGTCTGCAGTCTCTAATCATCTCCTGTACTATGTCTGCAGTCTCTGATCATCTCCTGTACTATGCCTGCAGTCTCTGATCATCTCCTGTACTATGCCTGCAGTCTCTGATCATCTCCTGTACTATGCCTGCAGTCTCTGATCATCTCCTGTACTATGTCTGCAGTCTCTGATCATCTCCTGTACTATGTCTGCAGTCTCTGATCATCTCCTGTTTTATGTCTGCAGTCTCTGATCATCTCCTGTACTACGTCTGCAGTCTCTGATTATATCCTGTACTATGTCTGCAGTCTCTGATCATCTCCTCCGGTAATATACATATTTATATACACACACACACACACACACACACACACACAAAGACATACAGTTACACTGACATCATACTGGTATGTATGTCAGTGTATGTTAACGATTATGTGTGTGCATTGAGTGTGTGTGTCATTGTTTTTGTATGAGTTACTGTGTGCACCAATGTATTTTAATGACTGTGAGTGCCAGTGTTGGTATCATCAGTGATTTTTGTATCAGTGTGTGCCTGCGGACCATTATGTGTGTGCTGAGTGTAGAAACAGAAAAAAATGAGTTTAAGCACATCATAGACCAGTTTGCATTAGTGAAAGCAAGGAAGGTGCAGTTGTAATTTTTATGTAGTGCCAATCCATAATTTGTTAATTGAAAGATTAAAGAGCTTGACTTGTCATTTTGTTAGCTGTCTTTTCTGCTAAGGTTATCTGAAAGATGGGTTTCAAATGTTTTGACAGGGGCGCAGTTTCAGTGCTTGCCATAGGCGCCATTTTTACTAGATACGCCTCTGAATGTGTGGCTGCGACTGGTGCGATAGGTGCAGCAGCAGATAGCAGCTGCGGTTATTGAACCGGGGGTCCTAATGAGGCCTGAACCTGTTCAAAACGGGATGCCAAATCCTGAAGGAATCGCATCACATGGGTCTGATGCGATTCCTGGGTCTCAAGTCTGCGAACTAAGCCCTGCAACGGATCATCTGCGGGTAGCGGCACATCAGCCAGGTCCATGGCTGATCAAACTGTCAGGTCATCTTGAGGCTAGGTGACAGATGCACTCTGTAGGAGTCAGAAGTGCACCGCTAGGTAGTGGACCCTAGGACTGACTGCTGCGGATTGAACCCTGGGAGGTTCAGGAAGCAGGTCTACTGGGTCACTGACACAGATCCCACTGGGAGCTAGAGCATAGATTCCCCAGGGAGCGGAGTCTAAGAGCCAGCAGGTGTTCACCAGAGCCTCTAGTGGTGAGGATGGACTGCGCTGCAGTCTGGCTCCAGATCGTGGCCCCCAGGGTCTCACAGCTCACGCTCACGATAGACTACAGGAGAAGAGGAAGGAGGCAGCAGGCTGGAGCAACAAGGAAAGTAAGGGACAAGCCAAGGTCGGGGCCACAAGCAGACAAGGACAACAGAGTTCACGCCAAGGTTCAGGGTCACAGGCAAACAGGGATGGTCGTGGACACGCCAAAGGTCAGGGTCAGGAATAGGGTCAGCAGACAGGAATAGTTAAGCTAACACACAATGGTTGATCAGCACTGCTTGCTTGCAGTGCACAGGTTAATATAGGGTTCCTTGATAGGAGCTGGGGTGGAGCCATGATAGAGGAGAGTTTACAAAAGCAGTCAGGTGAGGGTCAGCTGGTCTCTAGAGATGAACACATGGAGACAGGTAAGCTGACAAACAAACTCTATTGCATAACCATCACACTGGCCTATAATAAAAAAAGCAGCAGACAACCATATATCAATGAAACATGCTGACTATCAATAAACCAACTGATTACAAAGCTAAACATCCACGATCTCCAGAAACTCCATACTGTGTCGTGTGTCAGACTGGACTGAATTGGAAACAGATAAGTACACAGATCTTTTTTATACAGGTTACTGTATGTGAGACAGGTAGGTGGAGGGGGGAAGGGACATTTTGGGAATAGTAAACGTTAGAGTTTTTTCCACTTTAAATACACAGGTTCTCTTTTCATGAGAATGAGGGTTTATCACACACTTTGCAGCAACATTTCTGTACAGTACAAAGCAGTTGAAACCATTCTTGTTGGTTGCTCTTTGCATTGCCTTGATAAATATGCCAATAGGTGTACAAACATTTTTTTAGCTGTACCTAACATTCAACTCTTTTAAATACCCCCACACCCCCACACCCCCATACCCCCATATCTCCCCACATCCATATATTGCATGTACCTATTGCAATACCATATATAGAAACAAAGACTAAAATGCTGATTTTCAGTCATCTATAATGACAGCACGTCGTCTGCAATAAAATATCCTCCACAGATGTATTCTGCATGCTGCTCAGAACAGTCTCTGGTTAATTGCAAATCTTTGTTGTATTTTAATAGACAGTAATGAGATGTTTAGATTAAACGATTTACTAGAAGATAATAAAAAAGAAACATGCTTGGCTGTTCTTCCTAATTTCTTCTTAAAGGCTGTTTAATACAAAGTTATTATTGCAGTGGAGAATTGTATCTAGCTTCACAGAATGATCTACTACAAGAAAGATACAGATTTCCATTGAAGGTTACTGTTTTTTATTATTAGGTCAATGTGTATTGTAGGAGGAACATTGTAAGGGGTATTTATATGCAGCATGTATGTGTGCTTATATATACAATATATCTATATATATATATATATGTAGCACTTACGTCCGAAGGAGCTGCTGGTAATTGATTGGGCTTGTACTCTGCTCTCTTACCCCCAATAAATTGGCTCAACCCACTTGACACAGCTGTGTAACAATGTTGGTACAAAAACCCAATATTAAAGAACAATTCAATAATAACAGTTTACATACATTTTACCTTGGTTATTAACTGGGTATAAGCTGCTCCACCTGCTAGGAGAATGAACAAACCTCGCAACAAATTGTATTAAACCAGGTTATAAGTTTACTGAAACAGGTTTAATCAAATATTACAAGAACTGCATTGGCATACAAATCTGACACAATACTGAGATGAGTGTTGGTAAATGGCTAAACTCAAGGGTTACCTAAATTACCCTTGCAGGCGCGTCTCCAAGTGGGACTAATGCTCAAAGCAATAAAATCTTGGCACTGGGCACCTTCCCACTTCCAGCAACGGCCATGCAGACACTCTAAACTTGTAATACACTAAAAAGTGCTAGCAAACAATGTAACACAATGTAAATCAATCAAGAATGTGGCTTGGATCCACAATATCTCCCAAGAAATATACAAAGACTATTCCTTGTTTCTTTGATTCTGAACTATACATGTTAATTGAAAGAGCTGGTCACCTTGGAATCTGGAGCTGGACAGTCTGCTACTGAGGACTTCTGCTATTGTTTGAAGGTTTGCTGTGTTTATGCTTATGATAATGTGTATTGTTTGCAGTTAGCTTGAAGTTGGCAAAGCTGGTCTGCAATGTGACATCTGAGTCATCCAGGTGGATGAGATTAGCCGTGGGTCAGCCCTACCTCATTAGCTAAACCATTGTGTGATGTTTTGGGTTGTTGTGTATGTAGGGACTAACATACTTTTCAAGTGTATAAAAAGGCTGTAAACTTGTCCAATAAATTATTCCATGTCCAAGCTGTGTAACTGAGCTAGTTTCGCCTGTTTTTTATTTACAATACAGTGCCTTGAAAAAGTATTCACACCCCTTGGAATTTTCCACATTTTGCCATGTTTCAACCAAAAACGTTAATGTGTTTTATTGAAATTTTAGGTGATAGACCAACACAAAGTGGCACATAATTGTGAAGTGAAAGGAAAATGATAAATTGTTCTCATTTTTTTATAAATAAATATCTGAAAAGTGTGGCATGCATTTGTATTCAGCCCTCTTTATTCTGATACCTCTAACTAAAATCTAGTCAATTTCCTTCAGAAGTCACCTAATTAGTAAATAGAGTCTATCTGTGTGTAATTTAAGCTCAGTATAAATACAGCTATTCTGTGCAGCCCTCAGAGGTTTGTTAGCCACTTACCAACCGCTGCACGCCGATATACATTGGCACAATGGCAGCGGTGGGCAAATGGGTGTACCTGTACGTCCGCTTTAATTGGCAGAGTTAGCGAGTGCTCGCCCCGGCCGAGTACAGGGTGACCGTGCCCGCGGGACTCCATGTCCGCCGGTCTCCCGGCGATCGTGTCACAGAGCTGCAGAACGGGGAAGTGCCTATGTAAACAAGGCATTTCCCCATTTTGCCTTGTGTCATGACAGGATGTATACTAGACTCTTGTTTGGACAGATTTAAGTGAGTTATTCCTAAGAATTACAGGCCTACAATATAAAACGCCAAATTTCCGTGCAAAATAATTGTACCGCTTTCAGCATCAAAAATCTGAAGTAATCATACCGCCAGGGAGGTTAAAATACATTTATGTTTTTGGTTGTAACAAGACAAAATGTGTGGAATGTGTGAATACTTTTTCAAGGCACTGTAAGTGGCTGTAATATCTGATGTTCAGACTAGAGGAGGCTGTGTACTGATGGATGCACTCAAGCAGAGTGCGACGGAGTTCCGTGACAAGTAACTCCTCATTAGACACTCAGTATTCGGAGGTTCGAAGAGATATTTGGGTGCAGTGCTGGGACAAGGTCATCTAATGCCCAGGGCAAAACTGATAAAGTGTGCTCCCCCCAAGATATATGAGCATTACGTGTCAGCAAAAATTCTGCCCCCCAAAAGAAAATTTGGTACTAATCAGCATGCTTATTCCCTGAGCATAAATTCCCCCTCCTCCAAATGCAAATCCCCTGTCTCAGCATAAATCTTTGCTACCCCCATCTCCCTTCCTAGCTCAAATCCTCTCCTGCCACAAACTCACGCTCACCCCAGCACAAATCTCCCCCCGCCCGCAAAATAAAATCACCCTCCTAGGACAAATCCTCTGCCTCTCAAATTTTCTTCTGAGCACAAATTCCCATCCCTCCCAGCGCAAATCCTCCCAATCCACCTTCTAGCACAAATCCTCCCACCTTAAATTTTCCCTCCTAGCACAAATAACCCCCAGTCACCAGTACTAGCACAAATCCCCCCCCCAACAAAAAAAATCCCCTCCTACACAAATCCCCTCAACCCTCTCCCAAATCACCCCTTATAGCAGAAACCCCCCAAATCCCCATCCCAGAACACAGCCCCACCCCCAAATCCCCACTCCTTGCACAAACTGTCCCCTCCTAGAGCAACTCTTACCCCCTGCTTCCCTCAAATTCTTCCTCCCTGCCCAAATCTCCCAATCTCCCGCTGAGCATTTATTTAACACTATCCCCCTCTCCCTACCCCTCCTAGCACAAACACTATTATTCCCAGCACAAATGTTTGTTACTCTGCTGCCCCCCCCCCACACACACACACACACACACACACACATTTGTGTATGTAGTATAATTTCCCTCTGTCTCCAACACACAGACCTGGCTGTGGGATGTCCTTTCTACCAGGCTCCCTCTCATCCTGACATGTCAGAGTTGAGGAGGAGCCTAGGAGAAGCTGACTTTAACATGTCTGACAGGCAGCAGGCAGAGAGAGATGCTGCAGGGGTATGGGATCGTGGCTTGGGAACACCTCTGCCTGTCAGATCAGAACTTTATAGGGTTTGCTTACCCACCCCCCCACCCACATTCTTTGTTGGGAGGAGATGTGGCTGGTAAGCAAGGCCTGCACCAGGCCAGCCATCAGAAATTATGGGGCATAGATTTAGTCCTGAGCCTCCCTGGTACAAACAGGGCCATGGATCAATCCATGGAAAGAACTAAGCTTAACTTACCACCAGCCCGCAGACAACCAAATAACCTGTCTAACAGTATGTGTTAAAAGCAGGGGTTTAGTCTGCACACATTTGCAAATGCATGTGTAAGCCACAGAGCCTCGTCAAGGCACCCTGGTATCTGTGGTACCTAACACTAACTGATGAGTGTCCCCACAATGAAGGCACATGCATTCTGATGATAGGTGAGAGTAGGTGGACTGAAGGGGAGCCACCCCTTCTTCCTGGGCTTGACCACCAACATTCTGCCTAATCCAGCAAAGTGACAGCCCGGTCCAGTAAATAGACAGTCCAATCCCACAAACAGACTGTCTAGTCTAGCAAAGAGACAGCACGAGAGACTACCCAATCCAGCAGAAAGACTGCAAAATCCAGCAAAGAGACAACCCAGTCCAGCAAAGAGACTGCCTAATCCAGCAAAGAGAGAGCCCAGCCCAAATAGACTGCCTAATGCAGCAAAGAGATTGCCCAGTCCAGCAAAGAGACTGCCCAGACCTGCAAAGAGACATCCCAGTCCAGCAAATAGACATCCCAGTCCAGCAAATAGACAGCCCAGTCCTGCAAATAGACAGTCTTGTCCAGCAAAGAGACAGCACAATCCAACAGAAGAGACTGCCCAATCCAGCAGAGACAGACCAGATATGCAAAGTGTGATGGCAATGTTTATACTTCACTTAAATGATTAATGATACATAAAATAAGTGAATAAAACCTTTTGTGTATATAAGAATCAACCAATGTGTTTGCAGCTATTACGGATAGAATTAAAAAATGAAAAATAACTGTGCGAAAAGAATAACAATCAAATTTACTTTTACAGAAAAGAAACTTTAGAATAATCAGATATTACCAAATATAACATAGTGATGTTACAAATAATGGACATACAAATGCTATTAGTGTATAAAGGAAAATCCTAGGACAGATGGATCAGTGGGAGCTTTGATTTTTATGTTCCCTCTCTACCCATGCCCACCAATCACACAAATGGACTACTTTAATTGGTTCAGAGTTGCATCAATTTCTGATTGGCTGTACCTGAAGTCTAGTTGGCCATCATGCTTCACACATAAGCATTAGACTCTCTTCTGTGCCTCTTTGTCTATCATGTTTTAGGTAAGCAATCCTCTTTGATCCTAGCATAACCAGTTCCACTGATATGGCTATCTCTATAAACAATAGGGTAACTTAGTTATCACCTGACTATTAAAGACATCAAGCAGCTTTTGAGAAACAGGAAAAAGAAGTCTTGTGAGCCAGGCCCATATCTCATCATATCATAAAATATATTATGTACATCACCTTCCTGTAAAAACACATCTATATACAGTATCTCACAAAAGTGAGTACACCCCTCACATTTTTGTAAATATTTTATTTTATATTTTCACGTGACAACACGGAAGAAATTACAGTTTGCTACAGCTTGTAAAACAGTGTAAATTTGCTGTCCCCTCAAAATAACTCAACACACAGCCATTAATGTCTAATCTTCTTGCAACAAAAGTGAGTACACCCCTAGATGAAAATGTCCAAATTGGGTCCAATTAGCCATTTTCCCTCCCCGGTGACTTGTGACTTGTTAGTGTTACAAAGTCTCAAGTGTGAATGGGGAGCAGTTGTGTTAAATTTGATTTTATCACTCTCTCTCTCTCATACTTGTTACTGGAAGTTCAACATGGCACCTCATGAACAAAAGAATAGTTGCTCTACATAAAGATCACCTCGGCTATAAGAAGATTGCCAAGACTCTGAAACTGAGCTGCAGCATGGTGGCTAAGACCATACAGCGGTTTATCGGGACGTTTCACAGGCCTCGCCATGGTCAACCAAAGAAGATGAGTGCATGTGCGCAGTGTCATATCTAGAGGTTGTCTTTGGTAAATAGACATATGAGTGCTGCCAGCACTACTGCAGAGGTTGAAGGGGTGGAGGGGTCAGCCTGTCAGTGCTCAGACCATACACCGCAAACTGCATCAAATAGGTCTGCATGGTTGTTGTCCCAGAAGGAAGCCTCTTCTAAAGATCATGCACAAGAAAGCCCACAAACAGTTTGCTGAAGACAAGCAGACTAAGGACATGGATTACTGGAACAATGTATTGTGGTCTAAAGAGACCAAGGTAAACTTATTTGGTTCAGATGGTGTCAAGTGTGTGTGGAGGCAACCAGGTGAGGAGTACAAAGACAAGTCGGTCTTGCCTACAGTCAAACATGGTGGTGGGAGTGTCATGGTCTGGGGGCTGCATGAGTGCTGCAGGCACTGGGGAACTACAGTTCATTGAGGGAACCATGAATGCCAACATGTACTGTGACATACTGAAGCAGAGCATGATCCCCTCCCTTCGGAGACTGGGCCATAGGGCAGTATTCCAACATGATAATGACCCCAAACACACCTCTAAGATGACCACTGCCTTGCTAAAGAAGCTGAGGGTAAAGGTGATGAACTGGCCAAGCATGTCTCCAGACCTAAACCCTATTGAGCATCTGTGGGGCATCTTCAAACGGAAAGTGGTGGAGCACAAGGTCTCTAACATCCACCAGCTGTGTGATGTCTGGAAAATAATGGTGGCCACGTAAAATATTGACAATTTGGGTCAATTTGGACATTTTCACTTAGGGCTGTACTCACTTTTGTTGCCAGCAGTTTAGACATCAATGACTTTGTGTTAAGTTATTTTGAGGGGACAGCAAATTTACACTGTTGTACAAGCTGTACACTCACTACTTCACATTAGAACAAAGTGTAATTTCTTCAGTGTTGTCACTTGAAAAGATATAATAAAATATTTACAAAAATGTGAGAGGTGTACTCACTTTTGTGAGATACTGTATACACACACACACACACATCTAATAGGACATAGTAATTTAATTGGAACGTCCCCACAATGGTTTCCTTGAAGCCCCTTGATATAAATATGAAGTTCAATATTTCCACATCAGTTCCCCCTGAAGTTCATTTTTGAACTAATGCCCTCCCTTAATAATCTTGCATCCACCCACAACAGCCCAGAAGGCCCAGCTCCCTAACCACCACCATTGCGACCTCCTCTTCTGGTCTTGAGCACAACTAAACCCATCAAGGTAGACTTGAGACAGCAAAGAAATCCTGTTGCCTTTGAGACTTCACATCCGAACCATGAGTGCCTGTACTGCAATGTTTCATTGCCCCTCTGCCTTGGAAGAGTGGAACTCCAACATTGATGGCGGGATCCTGGCATCTTTTAGTCCCATAACTTGGGAATGCTGTGTAATGTGCTTGCAAAGATTGGATCGGACTGCGAGGCGGCACTGTTCAGCATGGTGAAGGAAAGTTAAGGACAGTCTAGTCATTGTCCCTTTGTCTCAAGATATGGCATGGTGGTTTTTGTTGCTTCTTCAGGTGGTGGTAGGGCTGGCCTCCAGACAGTTGTGCATGACTACAAAAAAAGAGAACGTCAGTGTACAGTTATTGGAGGAATGCCAGACAGGGGCAGCGGTGTGGCCATAAAAGTTAAATACTTAAGGGGTATAATGTGGATGAGTAAAATGGGATCCCCACAGGGTACAGAGTCTGAGCCACAGACAGTATCCACTAGCGCACTTGAAGGTAGGGTTAGTCAACACTGCATGCTATTGCCAGGTCCCTGGGTACACAACACCTGCTCACGGGGCTCAGGTTAAAGCAGTAGACAGACTGGGAGATGTAGAATTACAATGAGACATAAGACCTGGATGTCCAGGGATACTTTGTGAAATATGGTACTTGTATGTTTCAGGAAACCATTATATAGGACCCACTGGACTCTTAAAAATGGGGTCAGGCAGAAACTGTAAAACCTTACAATTCACAGCTCATCTCTGATATTCAAACAAAAGTTCCAGAAGATGAATACATTTACCTTTAAAGATATAGAAGAACATTATCAGCTAATGGACTGGTACCATCACTTAAAGTAATTAAATATAAGAATAGCGATGAGCCCGATGTTCGAGTTGAACGTAAGTTCGACTCGAACATTGGGTGTTCGCCAATTTGGGGTGTTTACTACAAATTCCAAAGCCGTGGAACACCCTTTAAAAGTCTATGGGAGAAATCAAAAGTGCTAATTTTAAAGACTTTTATGCATGGTATTGTCATAAAAAGTGTTTGGGGACCTGGGTCCTGCCCCAGGGGACATGTATCAATGCAAAAAAAAGTTTTAAAAATGGCCGTTTTTTCGGGAGCAGTGCTTTTATTAATGCTTGAAGTGAAACAATAATAGTGAAATATTCTTTTAAATTTCGTACCTGAGGGGTGTCTATAGTATGCCTGTAAAGTGGCACATTTAAGTCAGTGGCACAAAAAAGTCATTTAAAACTACTCGCGGCTGTAATGAATTGTCGGGTCCCGGAAATACAGATAAAAAGTCATTGAAAAAAACGGCATGCAATCCCCCCAGTCTATTACCAGGCCCTTTTGGTCTGGTATGAAAATTAAGGGGAACCCTGAACCAAAATTAAAAAAAAAAATTGCGTGGGGATCCCTCCAAATTCCATACCAGGCCCTTCAGGTCTGGTATGGATATTAAGGGGAACCCTGCGCCAATTTTTTTTTAAGAAATGGAGTAGGGGTCCTCCTCAAAATCCATACCAGGCCCTTCAGGTCTGGTATGGATTTTAAGGGAAACCCTGCACCAAATTTTTTTTAAAAATGGCGTGGGGGTCCCCCCAAAAATCCATACCAGACCCTTATCGAAGCACGCAACCTGGCAGGCTGCAGGAAAAGAGGGGGGAGGAGAGAGCACCCCCTCCTGAACTGTACCAGGCCACATGCCCTCAACATGGGGAGGGTGCTTTGGGGTAGCCCCCCAAAGCACCTTATCCCCATGTTGATAGGGACAAGGGCCTCATCCCCACAACCCCACAGACCAAAAGGACCTACTGGGTCCTTTTGGTCTGTATACCAGGGTTGCGATGTGCCCAGGTCTTTTCCCTCCGCCCATCCCTGTGACGTGATGGGGCAGGGACATGACCTCAGCTCATCAACATCATGACCACGCATGAGTCTTTTTCATCTCATGCTACAGCAGAGGCAGACGTGCACCCACTGGGATTGGTGTTCCCTGATGGGAGGTCCTTCCCCGCTTCCTATACGCTGCCATGTTTCATGACGTTGGCATGAACGTGCCCAGAACCTGGGGTATTTAGCAGCGGCTAGCCGGCGGCTCATTCCGGACAGCTCCACCATGAGGACCAACTTGTGCTGCCTAGACAGCACCCAGGTAACTACACTCTTATACACACTCAACCCACACACCATTTTCATCCCTACACTCTCAATAGGATACACTTTTTATACATCCATTTCACCTTTACCTTTTTTACCCTTGTTTTTCACAAATACACCTTCACCATATATATTTTTTACCACACACACCTATAGACCAACGTTTTCAACTCAGTCCTACCAGGAGGTTTTTTGTTACTACACATCCACCCATTTGGTATAGTTATCACTTTTTTGATGCATTAGTTATCTTTGACATCAACACTATTCACTACCCATTCCACACCACCCCAAACATTACCCCTCCTTCCCTCCCCCCTCCCCAATTTCTTTAATCCCTCTTATTCACCCATATCATTCCTTTCCTTCCAGAACTGGGTGTATGTCCAAGTATGCATATCCATCACCATGGATCATGTGTTGGAGTAAGTTGATCTGTTTCCTGGCTGCCGCCATCCTCAGGTGCCTTATCTGTCTTCCTGGGGGGTGTTCTCTGCCTCAACCCCGGGTGAGACTACCCAACCCAGGCTGCCGTTATGACCCCTTTGGGAGTTGCGATTAGCTTGTGGGCTGATCTGTATGTATTTTTGAAACTGATCTCTCTTTCTCCCCCTTACTTAGAGGGTTTATACATTTATACACTAACAGATGTCCCATTACTCCAAAAATGTCTTCTTTAGTTTATATATGCATCTGACTCCTGACAATTGCCTCAAACCCATGAAACGTGTCGAGTTATCAACTAATGGATGCCCAAAAATATTTTTACCAAAAATCAATTTATATATTTTTCTATGTATCGATTTCTGTATTAATTTTATCAACTATGTTTATTGTTTATTTATTTGTATTGATTGTACCATCATATCCAGCGATTAATTATATTAAATATGTTTATATGAATATTACTATGTAAATCCATTGTGATTACACTATTCAGTCTATAATATTAATTATTGATATATTTTTAATACCTTGGACCATTGATTTGGTACCGTGACATTACATTATACTAAATCAAATCTACAGTAGAGTTAAAAAGCATTCTCGGTAAACAACTAGACATCACTCTTTGACATGCCCTTTGGCATGCCTCACTCAAAGTCCCGCTCAAATTTCTATCCTCGATTCCGTACTGATCAGGTATGGAGGCATGTCATTGTTATACCAAGGCTGGGACAAGTCACAACCTCCTTTTTTATGACAATAACTTGCATATTAACCCTTAAAATTAGCACTCTTGATTTTTCACGTTTGTGTCCTAGAGACTTTAACGGTGTTCGTGCGTTCAAACAAATTTTTTGCCTGTTTGCATGTTCTGCTGCAAACCGAACCGGGGGGGCGTTTGGCTCATCCCTATATAAGAATATGAAACAAAGAAAGTAGGAAAGAGAAACAGAAAAAATAAAATAAACAAAAAGATTAAAAACATACAGGTTTAATGCTGCTTCAACCCAGACCGTTTATCACACCCACTTCACTTTATGTCAAAGAGCATTGAATCTGCATTCATAAAAACAATAACTGTCCTGAAAAATTATTATAAAGTGCCTTAAAAATAAAAACTTAAGCAAAAAAAATTATAAAGAGGAACAAAAAAATAAAAATATTATTGATCAACAGGTGAACAGGATCACTGTCACTAAAAATGTATAAGTCGGGTACAAACAAACATTAAAAAGGACAGAATAAAACAATGGTTGCCAAATATTTTTAGAATTTAGTCAAACCCGACTGTACTTTATTACTCAAATTTTTAGAGGCTTTTCCCCAAAACAACAAAAATAAAAATATAGTTCTAGGGTCCTCTTTTAAATGCACACAATCCCCTACATTTGTCTCTTAATAGTTACCCACATAAGGACAGCAACAGGGTGGAGTTTACTAAAGTTGTGGCCATCGGCTGGTACCTGAATAAGCTTTTCCCATTAAGAAACCCTAGTTTGAGATATTTGGATTAACCTCTTTCGATCTTGAGATATCACCCAAATCGTCCACTTCGTTCCTCCTAAGACATCCTGATTTCCAGCTCCCTTGTTACCTCCTCCCATGCTCAACCTCAGGACTGCTCCAGAACCTCTGGAACTCCCTACCCCAGTATGTCCAGCCAGGCCCTACCCTTTTCATACCTAGGTGATCCCTAAAAACTCTTTTATTCCGGGAAGTCTATCCCGCCTCCACCTAAAATGTTACCTCAGTCAGCTCCATCTCAGATAATTCCCATCAGCTATTACTTTTGTACCACCCCCTCACCTTAGATAATAAACCCCTTGAGCGGGGCCCTTCTTTTCATGCCCTGCACAAACTGTTGGCACTAAATCTAAATTCTGTTGCCCAAATTTTAACTACTCAACGTTTTAACTCCTCTCCAAATCCCAACGGAAGTTACATGTAGGTTTAAGGGGGTGTCAGGTTTGTTATAAAACCTTTCTTCAGGGGTAATCAAACCTGTTATTCCTGCTATATCCATGCCAAGGGTAAGTGGAGATGTACAATAGACTCCCCTAGGTAGTGTACCCTGCTGAGTACAATTTAACCTGATGCTAAATAAAAGCAGTGCATCATTAGACATGTGATACCAGCACCAGTAACCCTGGTCTCAGGTCTCAAGTATTTTTAACTTTGTTTAGGACCAGTTGGGACAATACCCCGGTATCCATTAGACACAACCTCATCCTGTGCCAGCATTGCTGTCTCATAATTCTGTCCTTCTCCCTTGACATAGCACAACACCTTCCTTTCTCCAGCACTCATCAATACCAGTCAGGCTGTCCGAACTCAAATTATCAGAACAAGATGGACTCCAGGGTGTAACCCAGTAGAGTCTGATAAGATAGTACCCAAACTGACCATGATATATGCACAATGCTCTGTTCTTGCCATTAGGGATGAGAATAGTCCAAGTTAGATTTTAACAACCCTGGAACTCCACCAATCTATACAACTCATAGTCAACTTGGATACTACCCCCACCTGCCTGTTGCAATGTGGAAATTGTTCCACTGAGAAAGAGTCAGTCACTTCTCTGAGATCCTGGATGCTGGACAGAGCAAGTTGGATTTCCTAACCCCTTCCCTGATATGTAGCACAAGACCTCCCAATGTGTTCCTGATTATCTCCAGCTCCATAGTGTTTAAGGTACCCAGTGACCCGCCTCTGGGCCCCGGCTCCATAGGCAGTCTCCATTAAGCCCCCCTTATTCTAAGTATGGGAAATAGTCTGAATACCCGGATTGAAAACCACCTGCCAACAGGTACACTTGATTCTTTATGGAGGCTGCACACCTTTTCCCTTCTTTATCAATTCGGTAATCAGACAATGTTATCCTTCACCCATAAAAAATAAACTGCACTGACAAAATAATACATGACTGACAATTTGTTGTTTATCAGTGTTCTCCCCTTTCTGTAGGTTCATGTTACTCCCTTCCTCTACCTCAGAACCAATATCACAATCAAGTAATATTTGTGCATCTTTGGTAAGAAAGTGGCTATTGCTGTGCTCAAATAATTCAGCTGACTCCTCCATGCATGGTGCTAGGGCTATGGCATGAGTAGCTGTGAATTAGAAGGCAGAATAGGCCACTCTGGCAGCTGCGGTAGACTGCACACTAGTGCCAGCTTGGTTCATAGAGGATGAGGAGGATGGAGATGGTTTAGCGAGCCAGTTCACCACCTCTTCTACATGCTGTGACTGGATAGCACAATCAACATCACTAAACAGAAACAAAGGTGCCCTACCTGAGGAGGGACCATGTTCCACCTTTGCCTGTGGACACAGACACTGCTGCCCCCCCCCCATAGTGGCATGGGAACTTCTGCCTCTCATTTTTGGCCTCCCAGACATAATGGGGGGCTTATTACTAAAATGTAATAGAAACTGGGAAATGTGTAATTGGATGCACCTTTTTGAATGAAAGGTGGTGTTTGGTGCACTTTAAATTGAGGACAGACGCTGACAGAAATGTAAAAACTATAAAAAATAAAAATAAAAAAGGGGGAAATCCACGTCACTGTCAGAAAAATCGCAGCTGACAAAGGGCCAGGCAAAAAAAAGACAAAAAAAAAACATGCAGCAACCAAAAAATTTTTAGTGTGTGTATACAGCACTGTACACAGCACTAAACTAACACACTACACTATGCTGACACACTGTACTAACATTACACTAACACTCTACACTCAGAGTCAAATGTTATGTGAACACCACACTACACTAACACACTACACTGACACACTATACTCACACACTATATTAACACTACACTAACACTCTACACTCAGAGTCACAATAAGTGAACACACTACCTCGCTAGTAGCAAACTGAGCCCAGCTCTGTCTATCTCCACTCCAACACACTGCAAAAGATTTCTATAGTAAGTTACCTTTTATAGTGTGGGGTGGGACTATGAGCACTGAGCCATAATTAGAGAAAGTCATCATCACTGCTGTCTGTATGTGTGTGTCTCTGGTATGTGTCAGCTCAACCACATCTTCCACCGTTAACTGAAATTGGGATCTGCTTGCTGTCTGCATGTGTGTGTCTCTGGTATGTGTCAGCTCAACCACATCTTCCACCGTTAACTGAAATTGGGATCTGCCTGCTGTCTGTATGTGTGTGTCTCTGATATGTGGCCTTCTCTATCTGTTGCCCTGTGCGCACATCCATGACATTATTTGTTGCTCTGGACTGTCTTACCTAAGTTTTATGTGTTGATCTTATCTTGGCCTCTAGCCTCTTGATATTCTGACTTTTGAAGCAAAAAGTCCACTTTGATTGCTAGGCATTCTTATAGTCACTCATGATTAATTAACGAACTTCAACCCCACCCTTATAACAGTATAAATTTGAGCATCCTTAAGGGGTGAGCACATTGCTCGGGGTGCACATTGCAATGGCTTCTTTCTCTAAGTGATTCTTTCTACAAGTGATATGCACTTCAATCTCTGCACTTCAGCTATTGCACGAAGCAAACAAATACAGCAATCTGCACTGGAAAGCAGCTAACAGACTGCAGGTGACCCTGTCTCTCTAATAGGCTCTCCTTCCGCTCTGTAACATGCACTCTCTACCACTGCTTCTGACACTCCTCTCCTCTCTCCTCAAACTCTCTTATCTTCACCCCCCTCTCCACCCGCCTGCTTATACATATCACCCTGCCTTCTGTCTTCTCCCTACTACTGCTCCTACCAACTCTCGCTCATTCTACATCCATACACTGATAAAACCTCCAGTACTCTGAGACATGCCCCTTCACATAAATCACAGTCCCACATTACCTCCCTCACCCTCCTGCTTCTCCTAATCTCTGGTGACATATCCCCAAACCCTGGGCCACCATCATCTGTCTTTGCCCATTGCTCCCATCCCCCTACACCCTCTGGCAGGAGCCGTAACCCACAGAACTTGGTCTTTATTCCTCTTTCCAAAACCAGCCCCCCCTTTTCCTGTGCCCTGTGGAATGCACGTTCTGTCTGCAACAAACTCACCGCCCTTCACGACCTCTTTATCACAAATTCCTTTAACCTACTTGCCATTACTGAAACCTGGCTTCATGAATCGGATACTATTTCTCCTGCTTTCCTCTCCCATGGGGGCCTTCTCTGGACTCACTCCCCCAGACCAAGTGGACGGAAGGGAGGTGGAGTGGGAATCCTTCTAGCCCCATGCAGCACCTATCAGGTTCTTCACCCACCTCCCTCTCTGACACTCTCCTCTTTTGAGGCACATTGCATTCGTCTTTTCTCTCCCATTTCTCTAAGAATTGCTGTCATCTACCGGCCCCCTGGACCAGTATCAGCCTTTCTTGATAACTTCTCTGCCTGGCTACCCTACTTTTTCTCTTCTGAAATCCCCACAATTATTCTTGGGGACTTTAACATCCCTGTCAACACTAACAGTACTATTACTTCTAAACTTCTCAGTCTAACCTCATCGCTTGACCTGAAGCAATGGATACAGGCTCCTACCCACTCCTACGGCAACACCCTTGCCTTCTCCTATCTGAGCACTCCGTGCAACCTTTCCAACAATCCACTCCCCCTCTCTGATCACCACCTTATTAGTTTTGCTCTCTCCTTGTCTTTCACCTCTTCTCCCTCCAACCGCCTAACAATTACACGTAGCAACCTTCGCCACCTCAACCCTTCTCTTCTCTACTCTGCTACTGATCACCTCTATGACAAAATCTCACCTCTGTCCTGCCCCAACCTAGCTACTTTCATCTACAACAGCTCACTGTATTCCTCCCTAGACAAGCTTGCCCCCCTCACTACACGCAGAATTAGGCCCAGACTGCTACAACCCTGGCAAACAGATGACACCAGAAGTCTCAGAAAACGTAGCCGCACTCTTGAGCGCCTGTGGCATAAGACTAAGACCCAGGAAGACTTCACACAATATAAATCTGCCCTCCTAAAATACTACTCCTGCCTTCACACTGCCAAACAGACCTACTTTATCACACTCATTAACACCTTCTCATCCAGTCCACGTCAACTCTTCTCTACCTTCAACACTCTACTCTGTCCTCCACTGCCTCCACCCACCAACTGCACCTGACCACTGCTAATTCATACAATTAGGGCCCTATAATGCACTGTGAACACGCAGTGCATTGTGGGGTGGGTGAACATCCCGCTGGGTGACACACAAATTGAGGTGTTTGCCGAACGGACGAACAGGAGATGTTCAGTCCAAACTTTTGCTCAGCTTGAATTGTTCGCCCAACACTAATCAACCTATAATAGTTAATTTTCCTGAAAGCCTATGAAGCCCACAAATGCCTAATTATCTGTCCAGTGGCATTTAAATATTTTCTGTCCAGAATAACAATACAAGAGAGATTTGCACTACATTACCATATCTACTGTCTTCCCTAGAGTTGGCAAAAGTTTAAAAATTGAAAACAAATTGGGTATAATTATTTCAAATTCATATCTGTTGGGAGCTGCTCATTTATTTATTGTAATCATAAGATGTAGATTACAGAATCTACAACAACAAGTGTTCAGGTTAGTTTGACTTTAATGCCACTCTGCCCACTGCAGTTTACCTGTAAATCTGTTTCCTGTCTATAGCTACAGTATATTTGTTAGCCTACTGTATACTTCATCAGTCCTTAACAATAAAATGGCTATGATCAATTAAAAATGTAATGGTTTTTGCAGGTTATAAGCTTTTTCCAATATTAGAAATTGAAAACTATTAGAAAAAGAAAAAGGAAGGCAAGAAAAAATAGAGCATAGGAATTAAAAAAAAGTAACTTATGTTGCAAAAAGATTACATTTATTGTGGATAATCAGTTATATGTTTGTAAATCTATACATTGTTGAATATCAAGTGAGAAAACCTGAACAAAAATTTGATTAGATTTTAGAGTCCCTTTTCATTCTGGAAACAACATCAAAATCAATTCAGTAAAAACTTAGAATGTGAACGCTGGAGAAAAAAAGTCCACCATTGCAGTGGGGCTCCCCCAGCAATGCAAGGGTTCAAAGATTTGTTTAATTCTAAGGTACTTGAAAAATAACTTTTATTTACCTGATTCCTGCAGGCTGTGTCCAGGATGTAAGACCAGGTCTGCTGCATCTTCTCACCTTTGCATCAGTAGCTGTAGGTCCTTTGGTGTCATGGTTATATAGTGCCTTGAAAAAGTATTCATACCCCTTGAAATTTTCCACATTTTGTCATGTTACAACCAAAAACATAAATGTGTTTTATTGGGATTTTATGTGATAGACCAACACAAAGTGGCACATAATTGTGAAGTGGAAGGAAAATGATAAATGGTTTTCAATATTTTTTACAAATAAATATCTGAAAAGTGCGGTGTGCATTTGTATTCAGCCCCCCTAAATCAATGCTTTGTAGAACCACCTTTCACTGCAATTACAGCTGCAAGTCTTTTTGGGGATGTCTCTACCAGCTTTGCACATAGAGAGTGAAATTATCCTCTGGGAATAGCAATGTTCAAGTCTTGCCACAGATTCTCAATTGGTTTTAAGTCTGGACTTTGATTGGGCCATTCTAACACATGAATATGCTTTGATCTAAACCATTGCATTGTAGCTCCGCCTCAGTCTCAAGTCTTTTGCAGACTAACAGGTTTTCTTCTAAGATTGAATCAGAAAACGTCTGGCGGCTCGGATGCTCTTGAATAAAAGTCCTTTACGCGTTTCGGCTAAGAGACCTTCATCATTTTCTTCTAAGATTGCCCTGTATTTGGCTCCAACCATCTTCTTATCAAATCAGATGAGCATCCCTGTCTCTGCTGAAGAAAAGCATCCCCACAACATGATGCTGCCACCACCATGTTTCACTGTGGGAATGGTGTGTTCAGGGTGATGTTTTCCGCCACACACAGTGTTTTGCTTTAAGGCCAAAAAGTTCAATTTTGGTCTCATGTGACCAGAGCACCTTCTTCCAGATGTTTGCTGTGTTCCCCACATGGCGTCTTGCATACTGCAAATGGGAATTCCTATGGCTTTCTTTCAACAATGGCTTTCTTCTTGCCACTCTTTCATAAAGGCCAGATTTGTGGAGTGTACGACTAATAGTTGTCCTGTGGACATATTCTCCCAACTGAGCTGTGGCTCTCTGTAGCTCCTCCAAAGTTATAATGGGCCTCTTGGCTGCTTCTCTGATTATTGCTTTCCTTGCCCGTCAGTTTAGTGGACAGCCATGTCTTGGTAGGTTTGCAGTTGTTCCATACTCTTTTCATTTTCAGATGATGAATTGAACAGTGTTCCATGAGATGTTCAAAGCTTGGGATATTTTTTTATAACCTAACCCTGCTTTAAACTTCTCCACAACTTTATCCCTGACCTATCTAGTGTGTCCGTTGGCCTTCATGATGCTGTTTGTTCACTAATGTTCTCTAAAAAAGGGGTATGAATATTTTTTCAAGACACTGTAGCACTGGGCATGAGGGCACCAAAGGACAGTTCACAAGCTAAAGCATACAATAGAAATAGAGTATACCTGCTGCCAGTAGAGAAGGGGATCAGATAAGTAAAAGTGTTTTATCCAGTCCCCTGGACCTAAAAAAAGCATTTAACCTTTGCAGTGTGATGGCAGATTCACTTCTAGGGAGGATTTTTTATTTAATATTTATTTTTTTCAGAGATCAGCTTTAAATTACTTTTTCCTGACAGCTCCACGTCAGAACACACATAGGGTACGGGCCCCACCCACCCCCACAATGATAGAACGTTTAACTCATAAATTTTAGCACCTGAGCCAGCACTGCATTCCTCTTTTTTCCTCCTCACAGTGATAGCAGGAGCAATCAGTGCCTACCTTGCTGGGGTAAATCCATGGCCGTCCATCCATGTCTGCTTGGATGCAGTCCCACTGAGTGCTTCTAAATGGAGCAGGGTGAGGGAACCCTGTTGCTGGTATTCGGAGTCTTGTTGTAAGGCTGGGTAAATCCTGGCTGTGTGGAGGGTTGGCATGGCTTTTCCATCGCAGAAGGACAAGGATTTTAGATCTCACCATTCTACCAGTGACCATGCCTCCTCTACAAGACATGGATCCAGATCAAGGAAAGGCATCATTCCAGTCACAATGTATCCCGTCCCTCCTCTTCTCCTTTGTTAATCTTCAAACACCTCAGGAGCGTGATGAGTCTGGTCATTACTCACATTCACAACCAAGAGGATGCTGGGCCTGTTCCAATGTGGTCCTTCCTAGCAAATGGCTTGCAAAACTTGCTTTTTGGAGGCCACGAGGGAGAGGGAAGCAGACAGAGCAAAAATAGTGTCATTATTGAAACAAATGTTTAAAGACACTTTGGAAGCATATGCTAATCAGAGATACCCTGCAGTGCAAGGATGGCCTCCGCTTCCCAGGATGCAGCCCGTGTTGCATCTACTAATACCTCCTGAAGCTCACGCCTCTGGCTCTGATCTAGGAAAGATCTCAGATGAAAATTTAGATCAGGGGGTAGGTTTGATTCACCGAGGTGAATGATTTGGTGAGGGTGGTCAGATGCACCTTGGTATGAGAGGACGAGCTGGAGGCTCGCCCCAAAAATAAGATATATTTCAAGCATATCAGGAAAACAGTTGGGTTTTTTTCTTTTCATAGAAGAACTCAGAGATACATCAATGGAAAAATGGACCCCAGATAAATAACAAACTTTATTTTTCCAAATGTTTGTCCAAAACCTTATCCTTTCAGGACAGAAGACCTCAAGTAGTCCCTGTTGTGGATGCTGCCCTGTTGAGGTTGGCAAGGCATTTGACCCTGCCTTGTGACGCAGTATCATTTAGGATACCGTAGACAAGAAGCTGACCTTGACCTCAAAATATTTACATATTAGCCAGTGAGGCATGCAGGCCTGCAATGGGATTTGGTGTCAGTGGCAAGCCATGGAAGTGTGGGTGTAAAGCTTGGGCCCAACTGCGGGAAGTTTCTAAGTCGTTTTGAGGGTTTGTTCACCCGGTCCCTTCCAGTAGAGGCCAGCTTGCTCCGGTTTCAAAGAGTATGGACCAATGTAAAAGAGAAGTGGGTCTTGCACATCATATCCAAGGGTCACTCTTGTCTGTTCCGCTTGATGACCCGCTCCAAGTGCATTCCAATGAAGATGCTGATTTTGTGCCATGAAGAGGGGGACTCTTCCCTCCTATATAAACACATTGCTGTTCCAGGAAGCAATCATCCCAGTGCCTCATCAGGAACACTTCTCGGACGTGTATTTTTCAATATTTTTGGTCCTTGGAAAAAAATAGGAGGATAGAAGCCTGTTATAGACCTAAGGAGGTGGTACAGATATATAAGAAAAGAACACTTCAAGATGGAATCATGTCAAACCGTACTGGAAGTTGTTTAACCAGGAGATTGGCGGCTATCCGTGTATCTAAGAGATTCTTATTTTCATATTCCGATACATCAAAACTGCCAAGGTATCTCCACTTTGACTTGGGGCCTTTACACCTTCAGTTTGTTTGCCCTTCAGGCTTACAAACTCTCCAAGGGTGTTCTCCAAGGTTCTTCTCTACCTCTTGGTCCTTTTACAGCAGAGAGGAGCTCAATTTTACCATTACCTAGGCGATCAGCTTTTGCTGGCCCAGAATCGGGAAACTTTTCCTTCACATCAGACGCTAGTGCTGTCAGTTCTTCAGGTCTTCAGTTGGCTGTTCAACTTAGAAATAAATAAATAAACATAAGCAATCTCACACCTAATCAATGGTTTATATACTTGGGAGTGTGTATAGGCACTCGTCAAAGCACGGTGTCCCTTCCAGAGTAGAGGTTTCAGCGGTTCACCTGAGATTTTGTTCTGCACTGACTGCCAACTTTCTCGCAGCCAAAACAGTTCCAACAGGTAGTGGGGACTATGGTGGCTGCAATATCCATAGTCAGATGGGCTCAGTGGCAGGCCTGAGCTTGCCAATTCAGTTTCCTGTCCCAGTTGAAGTCAGAGAACATGAGCCAATTGATTCGAACCTCATCGCAGGTGAAGAAGATTCTAAGCTGGTGGCTAGACACCTAGAATCTTTTGTCCAGTCACTCCCTTTTGCCGATTGCCTGGATAGAAGTCACAACCAATGCCAGTACTCGAGGCTGGGGAGCGACCCACCAGGGTTGAGTAGCCCAAGGCAAGTGGCCCTGCCAAGTGAAGAATATAGTGTCCAACATTCTGGAGATGGGATCTGCCTTTCAAACCCTTTTTAGCCTTTCAAGTTACAATTCAGGGATGTTCAGTCGATTCTTCTCCATCTGCAGGCAGCCTACATTCCAGGTCCCCCCATTCTCGAGGCACACTATTTGTCAAGACATCAGTTAGACAATGAAGAAGTGGTTCCTGAATCCAAAAACCTGTCAAATGTTGATATGCTGGGCTTTTCATCCGGGGGTTGACCCATTAGCATCACCAGCATATGCCAAATTTTCTAAGTTTTACACTAGTCTACCCTGCCCACAGGTAGCAGCGACAGATGCTCTGACTGCAGTGTGGTCTTTTCAGACTGCATATGCCTTTCCACTAACACCGCTAATCTTCAACTTTCTCAGAAGACTGATAAAGGGGAAAGTCACAGTTCTGGAAGCCCAACTGGCCCAAACATCTGTGGTTTCTGCTTCTGTGTCTACTGACTTTGAAGCCACTTAAGTCAATTCCAGTATCCCTGGGTCTGCCATCTCAGGGTCCAGTGCTTCATCCATCTCCTCAGAGGCTGCGATTGCAGGCTTGGGTTTTGGAAGGCAGAGGCTGATCTAGGCAAACTGTTCAAATACTGTAATTGGTACCCTGCTAAAGTCTAGAAAACCGAGCTCTAACGCAACTTACAACAAGGGCGGATCAAGTTCCAGGACTTTGCTTCCAACCAAGGCTTCTCTCCTTCCTCCCCCAAATAAGAAATATTTTGGACCTTCTCCAAAAAGGCCTAGATATGAACATAAGTCTTAGTTCTTTTAAGGGTCATGTTTCTGCCCTGTCTGCCTTCACAGGGATTCAGTGGGCCACCAATAACCTTGTTGTTCAATTTTTCAAAGCGGTCCTGAGTTTAAAGCCTCCAAGAAAACCTTGCTTTCCTAATTGGGACCTACCCATGGTCCTGGACTTTCTGGCTTCGGATACGTTCTCGCAAAATATGTCCCTTTGGCATCTAACCTTATATGCAGCCTTTTTGGTCACAATCTCCCAACTGTCCATGAGTTCAGGGAGTCCCTGATTTGGAGCCAATTTATAAATTGCTGCACCTGTAAATTTTAAATTTTTAACAAGTAAAAAAGGCGCAGGTATACCTCAAATAACTGTTCCTTAATAGTCCAATAGCAGGGTGGGTATATATATATGATATATATGGAGAGGAGTCAGTCAGGGCTGCCACCAAAAGGGACCAGTAGCAAGGTCCAATAGGCTAGAAGAAAGAAACAAGGAGAAGGGCGCCTCTGAGTATATATCAATAACAATTTATTAAAAAGACAATATCCACTCACATGGAAGACTGTAAAGAGGAGAGGATGGAGGACTACAAGACACAGCAAGTCCATACGGTGCTGACCCCACATCGGATCCAGGCAAGGATGGGGTGGGATGACTGAGCACAGCAAGTTCTCCCTCAGATATCCAGATTACACACCAGGATTGAGTGAAGTCAGGATGAAACAGTTAATCTAGCTGCGGGTTCCAGGAATATGGCTATAAGGACGCCAGGGCCGATCACCGGCCATGCTGCAGTGTGTGGCAAGGCTTGTATGGCTCCGTAAGGTGGAATAGCTACGTCCATGTGTAAAACAAGGCCCCACTGACCTGATTATATCGTTTGTGGATCATTGTAATCACAATCCTTATGGACTTGCCTTCACCCATGTTTTTGATCCCACCAACTTGGCGTATCTTGATCTAGAACTGGGCCATGCAGGTGATACCATCATCGCCAAAAACTATACCAAGCCAACAGCCGGCAATTCCTTTTTGCATTTCCATAGTTGCCACTACCCCAAGTGGACTAAAAACATACCATAAGGGCAATTTTGCCACTTAAGACAGAATTGTACGCTTGATAGTGACTATACAGCATCCAGCATCCCATTAAAAAAGAAATATGCTGACAAACAATACCTAAGGCAGGGTTTCTCAACTCCAATCCTCAAGGCGCCCCAACAGGTCATGTTTTCAGGCTTTCCATTAGTTTGCACAGGTGATTTGATCAGTTTCACTGCCTTAGTAATTACCACAGCTGTTTCATCTGAGGGAAATCCTGGAAACATGACCTGTTGGGGCGCCTTGAGGACTGGAGTTGAGAAACACTGCCCTAAGGAACTGGTAGATGAAGTATGTGCTCTATATTCCAAAGGTAAACCAGCCAAAACAGAAACCAGCTTAACAGATCACTCCACCAGATTCATTACCACCTTTCATTTTGAATACAAAAAAATTGAAAATCTCATGAAAAAACATTGGGGTATTCTACTACAGGATCCCCTCCTCAAAACCCTCCTCCCTACAGTACCACAAATCACTTACCGAAAAGCTCCTAATCTAAAAAATAAAATCGCCCCAAGCAAATTCAAAACTATCCATACCAACGACCACTCTACTACTCTCATACCTTTGGTTGGTATGTACCAGTGTAAAAAGGCCTTATGTAAAACTTGCTCCTTTATCAAACATGGACAAAAGTAATTTCTCTCCAAAGGTAAAACTTATCAGATAGATCAATTCTATAATTGCTCTTCTGATTTTGTTGTATATAGCCTTACATGCCCTTGCGGGTTGATCTATGTTGGTCGAACGATCTGCCCCCTCAGGCAGCGTTTCGGCCAACATCGTAGACTAATAGAGGGTGGTAAGGACATGCACAGTGTCCCACGGCACTTTGCTGAATTTCATAACAAATCCACTACGGGTCTTACCGTATGGGTAATCAAACAAATCCCCAAATCATTCTCTGCTGCTGAAAAAAACTTTGTGCAAGAGAGACATTCTGGATTTACAATCTCGATGTCCTCTCACCCGGTGGCTTGAATAAGGGTATCGAGATAGTTACTGTATTATAGATATTCACTGTTTAGATTGATCTCACGATACCCCTAACAATATTTTGTCCATGTTAACATTCACCAATTGTATTCTTGTCATCTTTTACCACAGGTTTTTATACATATATATTATTCCTCCTTTTTTACATATATGGGGGTGGCGGGTCCGTACTTCAGTAAGTATATCTCATTCCTTTCACCCCCCCCCTTCCCCCCTCCCCTTCTTTTTCGCTTTTTCTTTTTACTTTCCTCCTTCCCATTCCTTTCCTTTTCCCTTTCGGAAACGCGTCGCTTAGCCGTGCCGTCACAGCTGGGAGCCACACTCTGCTTGCCCTCCAAGCCTCGTTTTGACTCCCTACACACAGCTGTAGCTATTCAACCTTACGGAGCCGTACAAGCCTTGCCACACACTGCAGCACAGCCGGTGATTGGCCCTGGCATCCTCATAGCCATATTCCTGGAACCCGCAGCTAGATTGACTGTTTCATCCTGACTTCACTCAATCCTGGTGTTTAATCTGGATATCTGAGGGAGAACTTGCTGTGCTCAGTCATCCCACCCCATCCTTGCCTGGATCCGATGTGGGGTCAGCACTGTGTGGACTTGCTGTGATTTGTAGTTCTCCATCCTCTCCTCTACCCAGAGACGTATTTGAATGCAGCATTACAGTCTTCCATGTGAGTGGATATTGTCTTTTTAATAAATTGTTGTTGATATATACTCAGAGGCGCACCTCTCCTTGTTTCTTTCTGTAAATTTTAAAAGCCAATATAAAAGGAATAGTAGTGGTAAAAAAAAAAAAACTTGTGGGTTTTTAACCGCTTGCGGACCAGCAATAAACCATTGCGCCCAGGGCAGCTGGCCCTCTTGCCCACCCCTTGTCCCGGCCCTGATACTACGTGATCCCGCCGCGAGCTCCGTGAGTTGGATCGCGGGTTCCGCGGACTCGATGTCTTCGGGGATACCCGCGATCATCTCACGGAGAGGAAGAACGGGGAGATGCTAATGTAAACAAGCATTTCCCCACTCTGCCTAGTGACACTGTCACTGATCACAGCTCCCTGTGATTGAGAGCATGATCAGTGATGTGTCACACACAGCCCCTCCAACCCACAGTTAGAATCACTCCCTAGGACACACTTAACCCCTACAGCGCCACCTAGTGTTAACCCCTTCACTGCCAGTCACATTTACACACTAATCAATGCAATTTTAATCACACTGATCGCTGTATTAATGTGAATGGTCCCAAAAATGTGACAAAATTGTCTGATCTGTCCGCCAGAATGTCACAGTCACAATAAAAATCACAGATCACCGCCATTACTAGTAAAAAAAAAAATTAAGAAAAATACCATAAAACTATCCCCTATTTTGTAGACGTGATAACTTTTGCGTAAACCAATCAATAAAGGCTTATTGCAATTTTTTTTACCAAAAATATGTAGAAGAATACATATCGGCCTAAACTGAGGAAATAAAATGTTTTTTTATATATTTTTTGGGGATATTTATTATAGCAAAAAGTAAAAAATATTGCTTTTTTTTCAAAATTGTCGCTCTTTTTTGTTTATAGCGCAAACAATAAAAACCGCACAGGTGATCAAATACCACCTAAAGAAAGCTCTGTATGTGGGAAAAAAATTGTTTGGGAGCCACGCCACACAACTGCGCAATTGTCAGTTAAAGCGACGCAGTGCCGAATTGCAAAAAGTGCTCTGGTCTTTGGCCAGCCAAATCCTACGGGGCTGCAGTGGTTAATTATATTTTTGGGGGGTTAATTCTCCTTAAAGGGGGCGTGGCATGGGGTGTGTCCTATACCTACATACTTTTGCTAGTGGGTGTCCCTCGTTCCCATCTCAAAAAGTTGGGAGGTATGTCAGAGATGGTAGCCCTGGCCCTCAAAGAGCCCTTCACAACCCTTTTTTTTGCAGATAGAGTGGCCCGAAGGTGTCTACTGAATTCCATCTAATCAGGAAATAGTTCTGCTGACATTTTTCTTGGTCCAAGATAGCCAACTTGGTCCTCTTGACATCAGGATAACCTGAAACTCCTATAGAGGTCACATCCTCCCTAGGGTCTTCAGTTCACCTCTTTCTGTTTCCAACAAGATCAAGCGAGGGCTCAAAGCATTCAGCAGGCTAACCACTTCCTGGATAGTTAAAGCTATAACCTTGGCCTATAAGGGAAGGGGTTGGCATTGCCTGATGACATCAGGGAGCATGCTACATACTGGGCAGCAGCAAAGGGTGTGTCCATGGAAACTACCTGCAAGGCGACCACTTGGTCATCAAGCCCTTTCTTACTCATTATTCTATTGAACCAACTGCCTTAACTACAGTGGAGTTGGGCCCAGAGTCATGGGCTCTGTGTCATGTTGATTAAAATTGTTCTGTTAATGAATACCCACCCTGCATTTTCTCTAGCTATTTCCCATGTGTGTACCGACATGGAAAGAAGGAGGGAACTAATGCGCAAAACCAAAGTGAGCTGAAGCAATAAAGAGATCAAAGAAGCTGCCAAACATAAAAAAGTGTTCCCACACAGAAAAAACAATATGATTATAAAAGATATGTGGTGCTAACTGAAGTGCATGAAAAGATCATAAATGATGTGATTAAACATAAAAATAATGACAATTCTTTGGTGTGACATCAATACACAAAATAAAAATATCAAAATCATATAAATACAAATAAAAACAAAATCAAAATCAAAATAATGCTCTAAAAGTGCATAAAGATTAAAAAAAGCACAAAAAACAAAAAAAGTAAAAAATCGCATAAAGTGAAAAAAGTTGCACTTTATGTGATTTTTTACATTTTTTTGTTTTTTGTGATTTTTTTTCATCTTTATGCACTTTGAGTATTATTGGACTTATGCACTCTTATTGGAATCTTTTATTACTTTGATTTTGTTAGTGTACTGATGTGCCGACATGGAGTTGTCAAGAAAACGGAAAATTGAATATCAAATACTTACCGCAATTTTCCTTTCCTGACTGGCTCCATGTCAGCACACCTGTTTGGAGTGCTAGTTACAGAACACAGTGCTGGCTCAGGTGCTAACATTTATGAGTAAAAAGTCCTATCAATGGGGGGCTGGGCGGGCCCATACCCCATGTGTTTGCTGACATGGAACCAGTCAGGAAAGGAAAATTGCGGTAAGTGTTTGATATTCAATTTACTGTTTAATTTTTTTTTTTAAATTGTAATATGGTTTAAGGAAATAAATGCAGGTTTATGTATTTAGTAGGATCTCCTAGATATTAGAGGCAAACTTTCTTTGGTTTGGTTAACTTTTTAAATTTTTTTTAGGTTAATAGGTTTTGTTTTTGTTTTTTTAATAATTTTTAATGTGAGTTTTGAAAAATAATTTCAAAACAGAGACTGCCTGTACGCAGCAAAACAAGAAGTCTTAAAAATAAGAATCAAATATTATATAAAACAATATTGCCTGTGACTAGTACAGCATACTCCATTAACAAGAAAATATCCAAGATTCATGAATCTCTCTACATATCACAGACAAAAGTATTTCACGCATTAGCTTTAATAGTGACATTTTTTAAAATGTTTTATTTGTGTTTTTTTGCTACAAATACACATTCTATTAATATTAAAGCGGATTTCCACCCAAAAGTGTAACTTCCGTTCATTTGTCTCCTCTCCCCCTCCGGTGCCACAATTGGCACCTTTCGCGAGAAGGGAGGACAGGGTACCTGTCTTTGACAGATATCCTGCTCCCACTTATAGGAGTCTGCACCGCGGCCCATAACGTCATTGGGGGGCACCCTCCTCCTCCCCCTGTCGTCGGGCCAGTAGGATAGAGCAGTGGGGCCTCGCGCATGCGCAGTAGGGTTCCTGGTGTGAAGCCATAAGGCTACACTGCCGTTCCCTTACCCACAATGGCTGTGGCAGCACCTGACAGCTGATGGAAGCAGCAGCTGCAGTGCCAACATCGCTGGACTCCAGGACAGGTAAGTGTCCTATTATTAAAAGCCAGCAGCTGCAGTATGTGTAGCTGCTGGCTTATATTTTTTATTTTTTTGAGCGCACCTCTGCTTTAATATTAATGTAATACAAATTTTTTCTTTTTAAATGACTTAGGATACACAGAGAATAATGGGTCTTTAGAATAGGGAGAATGACATATGCTGTTTACTTTCAGACTATCTTTCTTTGATTGAAAACTTTTAAAGAGCTGTCTGGAGACAGGTGAATGGAGGGTCGAATTTGTGCACATTTTCAGTAGAGAAGCTAAGGAGAGCCTAAAAAACATGAAAAGGGACTGAGAGCTCACCACCCACTGGTTGCATATGAAAATATTTGCTATGGTAATAATGCCGGGTGCCACTGATTATGGTTTTTTATCCTTCCTGGAGGCAGTCTGTGTGTGTGTGAAAACACTTCCCCCCCCCCTCCTCCTGCTCTCTAGCAGTGTTTCCTGGCCAATCAGTTGGCAAGAAGAGGACATGGCTGCCGCTCTGCACCCTGGGAGATTTAGTTTTCAAGGACAAGGATTGCTGTACTGTGCAAGAAAAAGAAACTACAGGTCCTAATGGACCATAGGACTCAGAAGGAGTTTTTAATTTTGCCCAGGAAAGCCTGGGGTTTTTGAGCACAGAGAGAGTGAGAGAGAGGAGACCGCTGTGTATTTGTTCCTGCCTACAGGGATTTTGGCCTTTGAGATGAGGGTCCTGTGACTGAGTTGAGAGTACCTGGTGCAGCATGGCTTTGGACACATCTTCCACCACGGACCACTGCCACAAGTTTGAGATGCTACTGCCGCTGGCTACCACCATTGTTCACTGGAAGCCTCGTGGAGAACTTAAACTTGAACTACTCCAACAGTATCCTCAGCTGTATCCTGGGACTGATGAGAGGGCTATTGGCCCAAGATTTTTATTGCTGGCATAGTCTGTGTTACTGAGTGTAGGATGCTACCCAGATAGCAAGCAATTGAGCTGCAAGTTTGAAAATGACTATTGCTAGACTTGCCAGGCTTCCCAAGTTTGTTGCAAAATTGCAGCAAGTCCACATTGCATGACTCCAGATAAACTTTCTTTGCAAATATTTTGCAAGTCTGCTACAAATTCTGGTTCAGTTATGTTGTGCAATAGTCATTCCACCACAGGGGTCACTGTGGCTGAATTTGGAAATGTGTCAACTAGAACTTGTGCTTTAGGTGCTCTGCAATTGTACAACTTGCCAGTGAAAATTTGCAGCAAGTTAACATGCATGTTGATGCAATAAAAGTGCACTTTTTTGCTTGCAAAAGGCCTCACTTCAGAGCTCAACTGCCAGGACAATAAAAAAACATTTCCAAAAGCACCAGATTTTTTAGAAAGCCCGCCACACACCATTTCTCAGGTCACGGCTCAGCACTCCGTTGCCCTTGAAAATATGCATCTTATCCGGCTGGACTGGCTGCATCTGTACAGGACCAAGTCTGCGTTGCCTATCTGACCAGACTTCCACAAGGAGCAGCCATTATAGAAAGAGAGAGAGGTGAGGGCGCTCTGGTGGAGGCGGATGGTCAGTCTTCGGTGGTGATAGGGGATGGCACTTCAGGCAGCACTTTGTGGGGGAGAAGCAACTCTGGAAGGTTATGGAAGAAAGAAAGGAGCTTCTAAGTGCCATAATACAAGATTTAATATAGAGCACAGAGGGTTACAAACACTTACAGGATCGGGGGAATAATAAGGCATGTAATGTAGAGTCCTCATGTGAGTTCCTAGTCCTTCCTCCGTCTGCGAGTGGACTCACTGACACTGAACCCTGGGGTAGAAATGTGCATTTCGTTTTGTTCCGAATCGAAATTCGGACAAATTTTTCATTATTCGGAAATTCATATGCATCCGAATTTTTGAATTACAAAAGTAACGAATTTAAACGAATCCGAAAAAAAAGATCAAATTCGAAAACAAATTCGGTTAGAGTTCGAAAACAAATTCGAAATGAATTAGAAAAAAATAGAAAACGATTTTCTAAAAAATACAATAACATAGAATATAAAATAATAAAGCAATAGAATATATAAATATATCTATGTATATAGATATATCTATATATATAGATATATATAGGTATATATAAATATATATAGATATATCTATAGATATAGATATATCTATAGATATATCTATAGATATATCTATATCTATAGATATATATATATATATATATAAATTTTTTTATTATTCTGTTCTATTGTTTTTTTATGCTTTTCTTTTCTATTATTTTCTATTCTATAAGTGTTTTCTATTCAAATTCATTCTATACGAAATTCGAATTTGGGAACATGGCTTCTGAGGTTTGAATTTCATATAGAATGAATTTGAATTTGAATAGAAAAGATTAGAATAGAAAATAATAGAAAAAAATAGACTAGAAAAACAATAGAACAGAATAAAATATTTTTCTATTCTGTTATATTGTTTTTCTATGCTATTCTTTTCTATCATTTTCTATTCTATTCTAATCTTTTCTATTCAAATTTGATTTCAGTCTATATGAAATTCGAATTTCAGGAGATGTTTTATATATATATATATATATATATTTTTTTTTTTTTTTCTATTCTGTTCCATTGTTTTTCTATGCTATTCTTTTCTATTCGATTCTAAACTTTTCTATACGAATTTGAATTAATTCTATGCAAAATTCGAATTTCGGAAGATGGCTTCTGAAATTCGAATTTCCTATAGAATGAATTTAAATTTGAATAGAAAAGATTAGAATAGAAAATAATAGAAAATAATAGACTAGAAAAACAATAGAACAGGACAGAATATAATATAATATATATATTTTATTCTATTCTGTTCTATTGTTTTTCTAGTCTATTCTTTTCTATACTGTTCTAATGTTTTCTATTCAAATTCATTTTATACGAAATTCGAATTTCTGGAAGATGTATATATATATATATATATATATATATATATATATATATATATATATATATATATATACAGTGGGGTAAAGAAGTATTTAGTCAGCCACCAATTGTGCAAGTTCTCCCACTTAAAAAAATGAGAGAGGCCTGTAATTGTCATCATAGGTATACTTCAAGTATGAGAGACAAAATGTGGAAACAAATCCAGACAATCACATTGTCTGATTTTTGAAAGAATTTATTTGCAAATTATGGTGGAAAATAAGTATTTGGTCAATATCAAAAGTTCATCTCAATACTTTGTTATATATCCTTTGTTGACAATGACAGAGGTCAAACGTTTTCTGTAAGTCTTCACAAGGTTGTCACACACTGTTGCTGGTATGTTGGCCCATTCCTCCATGCAGATCTCCTCTAGAGCAGTGATGTTTTGGGGCTGTCGCTGGGCAACACGGACTTTCAACCCCCTCCAAAGGTTTGCCATGGGGTTGAGATCTGGAGACTGGCTAGGCCACTCCAGGACCTTGAAATGCTTCTTATGAAGCCACTCCTTCGTTGCCCGGGTGGTGTGTTCGGGATCATTGTCATGCTGAAAAACCGAGCCACATTTCATCTTCAATGCCCTAGCTCATGGGAGGAGGTTTGCACTCAAAATCTCATGATACATGGCTCCATTCATTCTTTCATGTACACAGATCAGTCGTCCTGTTCCCTTTGCAGAAAAACAGCCCCAAAGCATGATGTTGCCACCCCCATGCTTTACAGTAGGTTTGGTGTTCTTTGGTTGCAACTCAGCATTCTCTCTCCTCCAAACATGTCGAGTTGTGTTTCTACCAAACAGTTCTACTTTGGTTTCATCTGACCATATGACGTTCTCCCAATCCTCTTCTGGATCATCCAAATGCTCTCTAGCAAACCTCAGATGGGCCCGGACATGTACTGGCTTAAGCAGGGGGACACGTCTGGCACTGCAGGATCTCCTGGCAGCATAGTGCGTTACTGATGGTAGCCTTTGTTACATTGGTCCCAGGTCTCTGCAGGTCATTCACTAGATCCCTCCGTGTGGTTCTGGGATTTTTGCTCACCGTTCTTGTGATCATTTTGACCCCATGGATTGAGATCTTGTGTGGAGCCCCAAATCGAGGGAGATTACCAGTGGTCTTGTATGTCTTCCATTTTCTAATTATTGCTCCCACAGTTGATTTCTTCACACTAAGCTGCTTGCTTATTGCAGATTCAGTCTTCCCAGCCTGGTGCAAGTCTACAATTTTGTTTCTGGTGTCCCTGGACAGCTTTTTGGTCTTCACCATAGTGGAGTTTGAAGTGTGACTGTTTGAGGTTGTGGACAGGTGTCTTTTATACTCATAACAAGTTCAAACAGGTGCCATTATTACAGGTAATGAGTGGAGGACAGAGGAGCCTCTTAAAGAAGAAGATACAGGTCTGTGAGAGCCAGAAATCTTGCTTGTTTGTAGGTGACCAAATACTTATTTTCCACCATAATTCCACCATAATTTGCAAATAAATTCTTTCTTATATATATATTTTCTGTTCTGTTATTTTTCTATTCTATTCTAATCTTTTCTATTTGAATTTGAATTCATTCTATACGAAATTCCAATTTTGGAAGATGATATATAATATATATATGGATATATAATATATATATTTTCTATGCTAGTCTATTGTTTTTCTATGCTATCATTCTCTATTATTTTCTATTTTATTCTGATCTTTTCTATTCAAATTTGAATTCATTCAATCATTCTATACGAAATTCGAGTTTCGGAAGATGTATATATATATATATATATATATATATATATATATATAGGTAAAAATAAATACTGCGCTTACACTAATTGGCATAAGCTGCGACTAGAAAGTAGTAAACCATAAATCATATAAAAATCAAAAAGTCGCGCTGGAAACTGAGGGTGACAACAGGAGGTGTCAAAAAAATCTCATAAAAATATGAGGGTGAGTGATGATCACTGAGTGAATAATAGAAAATTTTGTGCTTATCAATGTAATTAAACACTGTGAAAATAAAAAATAAATCTGAAAATGACAATTAGTTGATGGAACACAGATATTGACCACTATGTCCGAAAAGAGTAATCAATAATAAGTGACACAATCACTAACAGATGAATAACTCAAAATAACAGAAAAAGTGATAATGTGACACATCTATGGAAACTATACCATAATTCATATATAAAAACAATATAGAGATGAAGAAAAATAAACCCAAAAAAAGTCCATAACTCAAATGAAAAAATAATGATTAAAGTCCATCCATGCTAGATGACATGCATGAAACCAAGTTTGTCTCCAAGTGCTCTGTGAAAATGGAACATAAACTTGCTGTGATGACAGTAGAGTGCGCAGATAGACCTCCACCTCTTAATAAAAATGCTGCCTCTTACCAGATGGAATTGGTCTCTTACTAACAGGAGACCTAAAGGGCGGATGGCTGCAACCCCAGCCAGGGATCTTTAAAACAGGCGCTTGGCGTCCAAATCCAGGGACTCTCTCCAACTCACATAGATTAGAAGACTCCTTTTCTCCTAACTCCTGCCTGTGTTCACACTCCCAATGTGAGCTGAACAGATCGTCATAGAACACCTGGTTACCTATTCCCAGGTGTTCTATGACGATCTGTTCAGCTCACATTGGGAGTGTGAACACAGGCAGGAGTTAGGAGAAAAGGAGTCTTCTAATCTACAGTATGTGAGTTGGAGAGAGTCCCTGGATTTGGACGCCAAGCGCCTGTTTTAAAGATCCCTGGCTGGGGTTGCAGCCATCCGCCCTTTAGGTCTCCTGTTAGTAAGAGACCAATTCCATCTGGTAAGAGGCAGCATTTTTATTAAGAGGTGGAGGTCTATCTGCGCACTCTACTGTCATCACAGCAAGTTTATGTTCCATTTTCACAGAGCACTTGGAGACAAACTTGGTTTCATGCATGTCATCTAGCATGGATGGACTTTAATCATTATTTTTTCATTTGAGTTATGGACTTTTTTTGGGTTTATTTTTCTTCATCTCTATATTGTTTTTATATATGAATTATGGTATAGTTTCCATAGATGTGTCACATTATCACTTTTTCTGTTATTTTGAGTTATTCATCTGTTAGTGATTGTGTCACCTATTATTGATTACTCTTTTCGGACATAGTGGTCAATATCTGTGTTCCATCAACTAATTGTCATTTTCAGATTTATTTTTTATTTTCACAGTGTTTAATTACATTGATAAGCACAAAATTTTCTATTATTCACTCAGTGATCATCACTCACCCTCATATTTTTATGAGATTTTTTTGACACCTCCTGTTGTCACCCTCAGTTTCCAGCGCGACTTTTTGATTTTTATATATATATATATATATATATATATATATATATATATATATATATATATATATATATATAATTTTTTCTATTGTTTTTCTATTCTATTCTAATCTTTTCTATTTGAATTCAAATTCATTCTATGCTGGTCTATTGTTTTTCTAAGCTATTATTTTCTATTATTTTCTATTTTATTCTAATCTTTTCTATTGAATGCGAATTCATTCTATACGAAATTTGAATTTTGGAAAATGGTTATATACAAATAGAATGAAATTGAATTCTAATAGAAAAGAATAGACTAGAAAAACAATAGAACAGAATAGAATAAAATATAATATATATATAATATATTTTATTCCATTCTGTTCTATTGTTTTTCTATGCTATTCTGTCCTATTATTTTCTATTATATTCCAGTCTTTTCTATTCAAATTCGATTTCAGTCTACATGAAATTAGAATTTCGGAAGTAATATATATATATATATATATATATATATATATATATATATATATATATATATTTTTTCTATTCTGTTCCATTGTTTTTCTATTATTTTCTGTTCTAATCTTTTCTATTTGAATTCAAATTCATTCTATATGAGATTCGAGTTTCGGAAGCTGGTTTTATATATATATATATATATATATATATATATATATATATATATATAATTTTTTTCTTTTCTATTGTTTTTCTGTTCTATTCTAATCTTTTCTATTTGAATTCAAATTCATTCTATACGAAATTCGAATTTTGGAAGATGTATATATAATATTTTTCCTATGCTGGTCTATTGTTTTTCTATGCAATTTTTTTCCATTTTTCTCTATTTTATTCTAATCTTTTCTATTTGAATGTGAATTCATTCTATACAAAATTCATATTTCGGAAAATGGTTATATATAGTTTACTTTTTCAAATTCGGTCAAATTTTTTCAAATGCGGTAGAATTTTTTCGAATTTGAAATTTTTTTTCGAAAGCGGTAAAATTTTTTTTAATTTGATAGTTTTTTTTCGAATGCGGTAGAATTTTTTCGAATCGGATAGTTTTTCTCAAATGCAGTCAAATTTTTTTGAATACGGGTGAATTTTTCTAATTTGAATACGAAACTAAATGAATCCCAAAAAGTAATGTAATGAATGCAACTAATTTAACTAAACAAATTTAGTTAAATAACGAATCAAAACGAAACGAAACTAAACAAATGTTTTCATCCTGCAAATGTCTACCCAGGAGTGGTTCAAAAGCGTGTTCTCATTGAACTTAATTGTGAGGTCACACGCTCTAAGGTGAGCTCTAAGGTGAGCATACACATATAAGGGGGGAGCACCTGAGTGAACATGAGAACACGAGTTGTATCACCAGCACAAGCTGTGAATAATTTTGGAATGGACTTTATTATCTAATGATGTTATTATTCATATGAAAATTTGATATCTGTTTGCACGTAGCACTTTTTGTCACAGGATCACTTTAATTATTTTTGCATGTATTTGGATCACTATATTTGATATATGAAGTTTTTGATCCTATATTGTATGACATTTTTAGAGTTTGCACTATACCACTTTATTTGTTAATTTATTAACACTAATGCCGCGTACACACGGTCGGACTTTTCGTCTACAAAAGTCCGACAGCCTGTCCGACAGACTTCCGGCGGACTTTCGGCGGACTTGCAGCAGACTTTCTAACGAACGGACTTGCCTACACACGACCACACAAAAGTCCGACGGATTCGTACGTGATGACGTACACCGGACTAAAATAAGGAAGTTCATAGCCAGTAGCCAATAGCTGCCCTAGCATGGGTTTTTGTCCGTCGGACTAGCACACAGACGAGCGGATTTCGGGTCCGTCGTAGTTACGACGTAAAGATTTGAAGCATGTTTCAAATCTAAAGTCCGTCGGATTTGAGGCTGAAAAAGTCTGCTGAAAGTCCGGAGAAGCCCACACATGAACGGATTACCAGCCAGCTTTAGTCCGTCGGCGTCCGTTGGACTTTTGTAGACGAAAAGTCCGACCGTGTGTACGCGGCATAAGGCACTTTATATATTCTAGTATACAGTGGGGGCGGAAAGTATTCAGACCCCTTACATTTTTCACTCTTTGTTATATTGCAGCCATTTGCTAAAATCATTTAAGTTAGTTTTTTCCTCATTAATGTACACACAGCACCCCATATTGACAGAAAAAACAGAATTGTTGACATTTTTGCTGATTTATTAAAAAAGAAAAACTGAAATATCACATGGTCCTAAGTATTCAGACCCTTTGCTGTGACACTCATATATTTAACTCAGGTGTTGTCCATTTCTTCTGATCATCCTTGAGATGGTTCTACACCTTCATTTGAGTCCAGCTGTGTTTGATTATACTGACTTGACTTGATTAGGAAAGCCACACACTTGTCTATATAAGACCTTACAGCTCACAGTGCATGTCAGAGCAAATGAGAATCATGAGGTCAAAGGAACTGCCTGAAGAGCTCAGAGACAGAATTGTGGCAAGGTACAGATCTGGCCAAGGTTACAAAATAATTTCTGCTGCACTTAAGGTTCCTAAGAGCACAGTGGCCTCCATAATCCTTAAATGGAAGATGTTTGGAACAACCAGAACCCTTCCTAGAGCTGGTCGTCCGGCCAAGCTGAGCTATCGGGGGAGAAGAGCATTAGAGAGAGAGAGGTAAAAAGAACCCAAAGATCACTGTGGCTGAGCTCCAGAGATGCAGTCAGGAGATGGGAGAAAGTTGTAGAAAGTCAACCATCACTGCAGCCCTCCACTAATCGGGGCTTTATGGCAGAGTGGCCCAACGGAAGCCTCTCTTCAGTGCAAGACACATGAAAGCTTGCATGGAGTTTGCTAAAAAAACACCTGAAGCACTCCAAGATGAAGAGAAATAAGATTCTCTGGTCTGATGAGACCAAGATAGAACTTTTTGGCCTTAATTCTAAGCAGTATGTGTGGAGAAAACCAGGCACTGCTCATCACCTGTCCAATACAGTCCCAAAAGTAAAGCATGGTGGTGGCAGCATCATACTGTGGGGGTGTCTTTTAGCTGCAGGGACAGGACGACTGGTTGCAATCGAGGGAAAGATGAATGCGGCCAAGTACAGAGATATCCTGGATGAAAACCTTCTCCAGAGTGCTCAGGACCTCAGACTGGGCCGAAGGTTTACCTTCCAACAAGACAATAACCCTAAGCACACAGCTAAAATAACGAAGGAGTGGCTTCACAACAACTCTGTGACTGTTCTTGAATGGCCCAGCCAGAGCCCTGACTTAAACCCAAATGAACATCTCTGGAGAGACCTAAAAATGGCTGTCCACCAACATTTACCATCCAACCTGACAGAACTGGAGAGGATCTGCAAGGAGGAATGGCAGAGGATCCCCAAATCCAGGTGTATAAAACTTGTTGCATCTTTCCCAAAAAGACTCATGGCTGTATTAGATCAAAAGGGTGCTTCTACTAAATACTGAGCAAAGGGTCTGAATACCTAGGACCATGTGATATTTCAGTTTTTCTTTTTTAATAAATCTGCAAAAATGTCAACAAGTCTGTGTTTTTCTGTCAATATGGGGTGCTGTATGTACATTAATGAGGAAAAAAATAAACTTAAATGATTTTAGCAAATGGCTGCAATATAACAAAGAGTGAAAAATTTAAGGGGGTCTGAATACTTTCCCATCCCCACTGTATATTTGAATTATAAGGCTTATGATGTTTTGATTACACGCTTTATGATAAAAATATTCTTTTGCACGCAAACATTGCAAAAAGGCACTCATGCTAACATCCAGATAGCGCAGCATTTCTTTTATATGTTTAGGTGTGTATTATGCTGTTCCACTTTTAGCTATGTGGCTTATGCGTAATTATGTGTGGTGACTGGTGAGTTAGTTTTCTGGTTGCAGGAAGTCAGTTTAGTGTATATACAGGATGGTATGACAGTTTATACTATAGTGTTTTTTTCCAGGACTAGGAACTCATATGAGGACTCTACATTACACACCTTATTATTTCTACGATCTTGTAAGTGTTTTTAACCCCTTGTGCTCTATATTAAATCTATATTAAATCTTGTAATACTGCACTTAGAGGCACCTTTCTTTCTTCTATAAGCAGCCATTATAGGGTTCCAAAAAAAAAGTACAAAATCTGAAGGTCAGCCTAAAGCACCCTAGTCAGGTGAACATAGTGTCCTGGGCCACCAATTCCTGATGCTGCTGAGGACAACTGGCAGCAGAAAATCCTTCCCATAGGTATAATCCTACAATCAACTTACCAAGCAACAATTGCACTTCCTGAAATTGGATTCTGCAACAGCCATAGGCATTCTGGACCTCCATCCTCCGTGCTACCAACTTATCAATAATAGTGATGGATGAGTAAGTATATGTGTGTAACACACCCGTGAATTCCTGTATGCGACTTCAAATAAAGATATGTAACAAATTAATGAAGTGTGCACATTAACTGAGTGATCAGTGATAGTGAATAATAGTGTCTAGGAAAACCAATTCTGTGGATGTGTCTACCTGTAAACAAATTTAAAAAAATCACTTAAGGCAACCTTGTGTACTGTAGGTTCACATAGCCTAATACAGAAAAAAAAACAGTCTGGAGCAGAGTGCATTGCCCTACCAAAATACTAAATACACTTACTATCAATCAGTAGGGGAAGAAAAATAAATAAAGGGGGGGGCGTGGCCGACCGACGAACGAGAAGGACGTGCTCCAGAAGAGCTCCGCTTGGCTAGTTACCATCCACAGCCATCCGGAGGGTTCTGGAGACAGGAGAGCTTGGAAACTCTCCCCAGCCATCCCCAGGAGACACCTGCTCGATTCCCAGAGGGGATTATTGCAGCTGACGAGCCGCCTTGGAGTCTGCAGGCCCGCGACCGGACCTACCACTGCTATAGGTCGCCGCCATCTTGAGGCCTACTGTGCCTCCTACATCCCCGACCTCCGGTACCGTGATCCGCGGGCGGAGAGGAAATGGATCGCCGCACAGGGGAAGCCGGACATCCTGGGGAAGGTGCTGCAAGGTGAGGGGGCCTAAATAGCTATAAGGAGGCTAACAGAAGCCGCTCCTGGAGGCCGCGGCCGCCGCCATCTTGGGGCCTACAGTCCTTTTTGCATCCCCGACCTCTGGTTCCGCGATCCGCGGACGGAGAGACAGCGGACCGCTACAAAAAGAGGCCGGGCATCCCTGTGAGGGTGCTGCAGGGTGAGGGGGCCCGAACAGACACCAGACAGAACACAGAGGCCACTCCTGGAGGCCTGCCGCCGCCATCTTGAGGCCTACTAGCCCGGACAGAGCCTCCAGACCCAGGTACTTTACCCCCTACAACAGAGCCGCTCTCCCTGTGCCATAATCTGGGCCCTGAGGGTCTCTCACTGCCCTCCTGGATTCTGCCTCCCCCCTCCAGCCCCCCCCTCACCCCCCTGGAAGTTTGGCCCAGTTAGTGAGATCCTAAGTATGGATGGCTGAGGACTCTTATCCCTGAGTACCGTGCCACCCCGACAGCGACAGGCTATGTTTACAGCATAGCGCACTCGAGACATACATGGCGACAACTGGCTCACACTCCTCAGAACTCACTGACCCTCATCAAGGCACCATACAAAGATATCTTCTTAGAACGGCTCCTAACGACCCTCGGACCCCCAAAGACAAGATGGCGCCTGGACGCACCACGGGAAAGACCAAACCTCCACCTACCACTTCAGCAGGCACGGTGGAAGATAACAATACGAGACTCAAAGACCCCGGGGGTGAACCCTCGGCCTCATCCCTGAGCTCAGTCGCACCACTAGACGCAGGCGCTAGGGAATCTCAGTCAGTCCCACAGCCCCTGTCAGGAGAGCCCATCAGAACGGAAGCTACAGCCCTCCTATCTGCCTTCAGAATGGACTTTGAATCATGGGCAAGCAAAATGGAAGAATCCCTTCACGTGGAGCTAAATGCTCTTAGACAACAAGTCACAGCAAATGAGGAAGCAGTGTCAGTCTTGACCAATGCTCAAGATGACCATGAAGCACGTATAACAGCACTTGAAACCTCAAACGCGACACACCTCCGTCGCCTACGCCATCAGCAACTCCGCATAGAAGACAGCGAAAATCGCAGTCGCCGAAATAACATTAGGCTGCAAGGCATACCGGAGGCAACATCTGGAACAGAGCTGAAACCCACTGTCATAGCTATCCTCAATAAAGTACTAGGGAGGGAGGCAACATCACCAATTGAAATAGACCGTGTTCACAGAGTGGGAGGTCCGGAGGGGGCACGAGATGGTCGCCCTCGAGATGTTCTTTGTCGGGTCCACTACTTCACATTGAAGGAAGAGGTCATGCGAAAGGCTTGGAGCCTGGGTTCATTAGACTTTTTTGGAGCCCCTATACACCTATACCCGGACCTGTCTCGCAATAAGCTGTACATGCGTCGTGTGGTGCGTCCTCTCCTCGACCTTATACGACAAGCCGGAGCTTCATACACATGGGGATACCCCTTCAGCATCAAGGTGACCAGAGGAGTCAGCAGGTTCACGCTATCAGACCCAGATCAACTGCCGGACTTTTTCCTCTTTATCGAGCAAGAACCGGTAGAAGTCTTGAACTGGCTGGATCCTCCGGACGATCGAGTACGACAGATGGGACTTGGCTCACTCCCACAGCGCCGTAGACGTATTAGGTCTAGATCAGCCTCCTCCGGCCCGGGGATAAGGGGGCCTACCTCCCCAGAAGATTGATACAACAGCTTGCTGGGGACTGATGTCTTGTACCGCCTCAGCCTGTCTTCCATTCTACAGAAAGGTCCCGGTGGTTTTGCCATATTTCTGGAGTCATGTTTTATATATGACCCTCAGATTGTGTCTTCCCTCTTCCTTAAAATCAGAGCTCTCTAGTAGTCTTGGAGGGAGGTTTTGTAAGTATAGGACTTGGAAATACTAGCTCTTTCCCTGCTCTTTGCCGATTTAATAAGTGGCTGGGGTTCGGGAGAGAGCATAGGCAATAGTCACTCCGTGACCCTCACTGTGCCGGGCGCCAGGTAATGCCACTTTGCATTAAATCGTTTTTTCTATGTTTTTATGTTCCATTTCAAATTGTTCTCTCTCACCCCCCCTTTGTTATATGTGCTGGGGGGTTGGTGGTGGGGGTGTGGGATGCCGCTCTGGGGGGCTCTGACCACCGGTTTTACTTAATCTCTGCTTCGCGAGATACAGGTCTTGGGGTGCCACCCACGGGTGGTTGGTGGCGTCCGTGGGCGGGTCCTCCGCTCCCCCCCCCCGCCCTATGTATATATATATATATATATATATATATATATATATATATATATATATGTGAGGTGGGTTTAGCTGAATAATTTTTCTACACACAGGAACTAATATAAGTGTTATAGTTATATGCCCTTAGGCTAAATACCTGAATCTTATCCACAAATTTAGTTGGATGTTCCCAACTGTTATCATCAAAAGTAGTTCATAGGAATGGGTTTCTATTATTTTGATAAATAGGTAAAGACAAACACATTCACGAGTCTGAACCAACTGGCCTTATATATCTGATGAGATTTAAGAATAGAGGCTATGTACCAGAAGGGGAATAACAAACATAGCAAGGTTTAGTTCACAGTCCCTCACCTCACCCATGTACTTCTGTGTTGTGGTGGGAGTCATTTCAATCCCACCCAGAAGATACTATCCTTATTCTTATAGGAAAAAGTTGTCGCTTGCTCCACAAGCAGATCAAATGTTCAGTGTGCGAAATATAATTTTTATTTGCCTGATTCGCTGTCGGGACCACGGCTCAGGTCCATTCGTCTCGACCTCCCCCCCACGATAGGACGGGCACTGTTTGTGCCTAGTACGTGATATTTCACGCAGTGTTCTGCGTTAGCAGACACACTAGTATCTCAGACACATACTATTAGGTGTCTTTTCCTTTACACCTTACTTTTTTCCCCTTTTTTTTTTTGTTTTTGTTTTGTGTCTCCCCTTCTCTTATCTTTATTCTTACCAAATTGACCTATTCCTTTCTCCCCCTCCCCACACTTGCGTATTCACTTTTTTATTATTTTGTTCAGTACTGCTCTCCACTCTGCAAACTTTCCTCCTTTTTTTTTTTTTTTTCTTTCTCTCTATAACCTATAGCACCCCAGCATGGCTCACACGGTGACCTCACACCCACAGGTGAAATTGTGTTCATATAATGTAAATGGGCTTAATATTGCTTCCAAATGTGGGCAAATTCTATATCAGATGCACAAAAGACAGGTTAACGTGCTCTTACTGCAGGAGACCCACTTCCAATCTGACTCCACTCCTTCCTGCTCCAACAGATACTTTAATAAGTGGTTCCACAGTACCAACCCGACACAAAAATCTAAGGGAGTATCTATTGCATTTCACAAAACACTCCCTATCGAATTGCTTGACTATATGACAGACCCACAGGGCAGATACGTCTTTGTAAAGATATCCCTTTGGGGGACTAAATTTACAATAGCCAATATTTATTTACCTAACACACATCAAGTCCCATCAGCCTTGCAGTATTTAAAGACTCTGGCAGATTTTGCTGAGGGTAAACTCATACTTGGAGGGGACTTCAATACTCCCCTGGATCCAATATTGGATTCCTCAACATCCCGTTCCTCTGTTTCCTTTCCCAAACTGCGGGTTCTAAAACGTGCCATATATAACATGCATCTTGTTGATGTATGGCGGATACTATATCCAGAATGTCGAAACTACACACACTTCTCCAGCGTACATCATTCCTACAGCCGTCTAGATTACTTTTTAATAGACCACGGCTGCTTAGATTGGTCCCCAAAATGTGAAATAGATCCTATGGTTTGGTCCGACCACTCGTCAATATCCCTGACGCTTGCGGTCCCTTCTACCCCAATAAAAGAATGGACCTGGAGGTTAAATGACTCATTACTGACTGAACCAGGCTTCGACGCACAGATAGCAGAGACTATAACTAACTTTTTTGCGGACCACAGCTCTGACGACACTTCACCACCGATTCAATGGGAGGCATTAAAGGCGGTCCTGCGGGGTAGATTTATCCAATTGGGCGCTCGCCTGAAAAAAGAACGCTCAGCGGCAATAACTGCGGCGGTACACAAACTTAAAACGCTTGAGATTACTCATAAGCGTTCCCCCACGGCGGAGGTGCTTGTGGAGGTTTCTACCGCTCGCACTCAGCTTAAGGAACTATACGAGGCGTCAGCACGTACATTTGCGAACAAACTAGCCTTTCACCAATACAAATTTAAAGATAAATGTGGTAGATCGCTAGCCCGCACCCTACATTCCAAACAACCTAACACCTTTATACCTCACATTCAAGACAGGACCGGGAAGACTGTCTCAGCGCCAGCAGAGATGGGACAGGTATTCCGAGACTTCTACCAATCCCTATATAGCATACCTTTGGCAAACCCTAATGAATCTACATCCAGTACAGCAGAAACACAGGCATCATATATTGCACGAACTGCACTTCCTACTTTAGATGATGCAACGATAGAGGATCTTGAGGATCCAATATCGGAAGATGAGGTAGCTCGCGCCATTGCATCTACCCCATCTGGAAAAAGCCCGGGCCCTGATGGCTTCACCCCAAAATTCTACAAACAATTTGCCCCCCTCCTTACCCCCTTCTTAACAAAAGTGTTTAACTCCATTTCTGAGAGCTCAGTATTCCCACCGCAAACACTAGAGGCTCATATAACCCTCATTCCAAAACCAGACAAAGACCCGACTATTTGTGCCAATTACCGACCCATATCGCTGATAGGAGTAGATCTAAAGATATACGCGAAGGTGCTAGCTAATAGACTACAACCATTATTACCCCGCTTAATACACCTAGATCAGGTGGGCTTTGTAAGTGGAAGAGAGGCGAGGGATAACACCCTGAAAACACTTCTCATTACGGATTATGCTCGGACACATAATGTCCCACTGTGCCTCCTTACGGTTGACGCAGAGAAAGCGTTTGACCGTGTCGACTGGCAATTCCTTCGCCTCTCCCTACAGCAGTTAGGCCTAGGCCGGAACATGATCTCCAGAATAATGTCCCTCTATACAACGCCCTCCGCTAGGATCAGACTAAACGGTTCCCTATCTCCAAAATTTACTATCCACAATGGAACGAGACAGGGGTGCCCCTTGTCCCCCATTCTCTATGTTCTAGTTATGGAACTTTTGGCCATTGCCATTAGAAACAATCCGGCTATCCATGGTATTAATATAGGCCCTATACATACCAAAATGGCTCTATTCGCAGATGACCTACTCATGTTTGTCACCCAACCGCAAGTTTCCCTGCCTGCTATTATGCAAGAATTTAGGAGATATGGAAATGTTAGTAACTTTAAAGTTAATCATAGTAAGTCAGAAATTCTCAACATCTCACTTCCAAAGGCGGCTCTCCAACAGCTCTCAGCCTCCTTCCCCTTTAAGACAAGCTCTACTACTATTCGGTATCTGGGAATCCATATTCCAACAGACGCATCCCAACTATTTTCCAGTAACTTTACCCCTCTACTTCTCAGAACACAAGCAGATCTGGCTTCATACGCGTCTAAACAGCTCTCTTGGTTGGGCAGGGTAAATGTCTTGAAGATGGATGTTCCCCCCAGATTTCTATATCTTTTTCAAACCATCCCCATATATATTCCCACCTCATTCTTTCAAAAGCTTCAACAGATTTTTTCCAAATTCATATGGAAGGGAAACCGCCCCAGGATAAAATATGACACAATGACCCTCCCGAAGATCCGGGGGGGAGCGGGGGTCCCGGATGCTTTTACGTATCATAAGGCAGCGGTACTCACACGTATCGTAGACTGGTTTCATCACTCCTCCTCCAAGCTATGGGTCCAAATGGAGGGGCATCTCAATGAGGGTGATCTTTGCGCCCTGCCGTGGACTCCTGCGGCGCAGCGTAAGGACGGCTCATTCTCTACGGCTCTTACTCGGCAAACCCTTCGGATTTGGGATCATCTGATTTTAACTGGTAAACTATCTAAACAACAGGGCCCAATGACACCTCTCTTTGGAACTCCGGCTTTCCCCCCGGCAGTTCACAGTAACAGATTTGGACCATGGAATAGGGATAGTCATAGACGCTTAGCACAGGTTTTACGAGCTGACCCATCTCTGAGAACAGACATACCCCCCCAGACGAACAGAGGGCCCCCAACAATGTGGATACAGAGGGGTCAATTAATGTCATATGTACGTACTTTCCCCTCCATCTCTGAGATCCTGGCTGACCCATCAGACTTTGACGAACTACTTTTACAATCAGACCCGCCCACCCACGTAGTATCATTGCTATATCCCATACTACTAAACATATCTGCCCCAGACCTTCCAACATACACGCAGAAATGGGAAATGGATCTACAACACTCCATCTCCCCTGCTGATTGGCAAAAAAGCTTTATACTGACACATAGGATTTCCTTAGCGACTAAGTCCCAAGAAAAAGGATTTAAGCTACTAACGAGGTGGTACAGATGCCCAGCGACTATCCAACGGTTCAATCCATCCTTGTCAGATACCTGCTGGCGGTGCATGTCCTCTAGAGGGACAATGCTCCACATCTGGTGGGAATGTCCTCCAATCAGGAAACTTTGGCAAAAGGTCTTTGATCTATACGGCAGGCTGATGGTGACCTCAATTAAACCTACTCCAGAGATAGCCCTACTGTCTCTGCTCCCAGGCCCACTCAAATCGATTAAAAAAGATATATTGCGCCACTTTTTAGCCGCAGTCAGGACAGTGATTCCCCGCCACTGGAGAACAACAGTGGTACCCTCTTTGGGCGACTGGGTTGTGGAGATGGATCAGATTAGAGATTTGGAACGTCTGTTGGCGCGGGAAATGGAGAAGGAGGAACAATTTTCCATCACCTGGACCGCGTGGGCAATGTTTCGTTATTCCGACGACTTTTCTATATGGGTCAGAGATGCCCCATTACCATCTACTGGCTAGCCATGCTGGGGTGCTCCTCACTCCTCACTTTTTTCATCATCCTTTGCCTTCTCTCGCAGTGATTCTCTCATCCCTTCTTTTATATATTTCTCGCTCTCTGTGTCGAACTAGGTTTTCTTAGTATGTGAGCAAAGACCATATACTCAGATTAGTTTAACGACATAAATACTTTATATAAGTGAGCAAAAAAGGTCCCGACAGCTTATCATGTAGGGGGAGTTCCCTCTGTCATTACCAATGCGCAAAACCACATGAGTAAACTTATATTGGATCCCACGCATATAACACACTGCCCATATGTCTAAAGACCTTTGTTTACAATGTGATATTTTGTTGTTTAACCAGAGACTTTATGTCAAACTATATACAGATGCTCATATATGGTATAGATGTATATCATTATTTTCTTCTTTTATACACAATTCATGTATTCACGTGATGTAAGAAATCAATGTAGCAAACTTTTTCTCTCTGTTACATTTCCATTTGTACTATGTTTCTCTTTTTTCTCTGAAATAAACTAAGATTGAAAAGAAAAATAAATAAAAATACTGCCTGCCTGGAGTTTGCATGTTCTCCCTGTGCCTGCGTGGGTTTCCTCCGGGTACTCCGGTTTCCTCCCACACTCCAAAAGACATGCTGGTAGGTAAATTGGATCCTGTCTAAATTGACCCTAGTATGTATGAATGTGTGTTAGGGACCTTAGATTGTAAGCTCCTTGAGGGTAGGGACTGATGTGAATGTACAATGTATATGTAAAGTGCTGCATAAATTGACTGCGCTATATAAGTACCTGAAATAAATAAATAAATAAAAATGCAAGCAACAATTGAAGATTCTAGCCAAATTTTGGAATGTCTTGAATCAGTAAAACCTCTCACATTTGTGAAACAAAGGTACCTTCACTTACCCGATTTTCAGTTAACAGTGAAAAGAATCAAAATTAAAGAATTACCATACTATAGACCAGAGCCATCAGTTTGCAAAGGGGAAGTATAAAGCAAAATCAGTGGCTTTATTATCACTTTCTGAGACAAATACAAAATATTTTCTGCAAAACAGTTTGGTCTTTAGTCAACAATACCCTTTAATTTACAGAATGTTCACAGCTTCATACATCTGGTTAAAACTTACCTCCGATGGCCTGTATAGTGTACGAGAATTAGAATAATAACCATCTGACAATCGAAGCTTGATTCTAGAGCAAATAATAAGTACTTATTGTCAAACTGGGTAGCTAGCAAGAGGAATGACCTCAGTTCTACCAAGAAACATCATGTCACTTTAGACAGAGTTAATTAGCAGCTATTAGCTGAAAATGCTTGGCAGAATGGTCCTTTAGCTATCACTGAACAATATCGTTCCCCACCTCCTGTTTGTTATGACAAATGTTTTGCCACTGCTATCATTTTATGCGTGGATGATAATGTGCATGCACACTTCAGGATTTGTATTACACAATACAATGCATTTCCTTTATTTTTACAGTAGCTAAAACAAAAAAGAAAGAAAAAGGACTTTACTGGTACCAGGTAAGACACATATTTCAAATCGCAATGATTTTATTTAAACATAATTAAAAAAAAACAAAAGAACATGTTAAAATACAAGGGATAATAATCCCCATAATGTTACATCTTCATTTCTCAAAAGAGTGTAATTCACTATATATAACTTCAATGGTTGCAAATCGATAAGGTCAACATTTTACATAGATGATTCCTCAGGGCCCTGTCTTTGCATTCAAAGAAGAGCAACCTGATTAAAAAGAAACATATTAGAATGCATATGCTATCATCAGTATGTATTAAGAACAGGTGTTGTCTATGTATATTTCTAATATGTACTGTATCTCTTTAATCAGGTTGCTTATCTCTGAATGCAAGGACGAGGTCCTGAGGAAGGTTCTACACGAAACGTTGATTTGCAACTATTGAAATCATGTACAGTGAATTACACTCTTTTGAGCAAGGAAGATATAACCTTTATGGGGATTATTATCCTTTGTATTTTAACATGTTCTTTTGTTTTTTGTTTTTTTTAAAGTATGTTGTAAATAAAATCATTGAAATTTTAAATATGAAAAAAAAAAAAAGAAATTTTAAATATTCAACATTTCTGGTACCAGTATAATGGGATGTGGTACATGGTTGGCAGCAAAATTTTTAGAGTAATGTTTACTTTTAAAGTTTGTTTAAATTTCTGTTGAATTTTATTAGAATGACATATACTGTAGTTAGATTGAAAATAGGACATCTGTCTATCAAGTTTACACTAAATCTTTTCTTCACTACCTCAAGTATATAGATTAAGCAAGCTATATATGGATTGAAATTCAGCCGATACAACAGGGACCAGACCAATTTTGATCCATGTATGGGCACCCTGGTTGGTCACAATTCAATCTATCGATCGACTTGTGTACAACCAGCCTGCTGGGTTTTTCCTGAATGATTAGTGCCACCAGCTATAGCTGGAAACACTAATCATTGTGTTCTGGCAGCAGGGAAGGCTCTCCGCCCACAGAATACAATAGCACTGTGGGAGGGATTCCGCCATCAACACTGCATGTGTTGATGGGGGAATCAATCAATTTTCTTTCCTTCCATCTGAAGTGGAAGGAAAGAAAATTGCATAATCTATGGAAAAGCAGGTGAAGTCAGAACTGCTTATATACTTACTTAACTTGGGCAGTGACTAAAGCCATCAATTGACGGATTGAAATTTGGCCAGTTCAGCAGTAACCGGCTGAATTTTAATCTGTCTATTGGTAGGCTGGTTGTACTGAAGTGGATCCATTGATCGACTTCAATACAACCAGTCTGGCAGTTTTTTTGCCTGATCACTGCTGGTGGCTATAGTCACCAGCATCGATCACTGTATTCTGCCAGTGGGGAAGGTTTCATGCTTTCTCCGCTGGCAGAACAAAAAAGGGCTATGGGAGGGATCCCCCCATCAACACTGATTGTGTTGATGAGAGAATCAAGCAATTTTCTTTCCTGCAATCCATAGATGCAGGAAAGAAAATTGTATCATGTTTGGTCTGGTTTAGAATCTACTGAAGCCATTGAAACAGCATTGCAGACAAGTACCTAGAATTTTCAAAAATTTAGGTCAGCAATGGTAGCCATTGTGTTCTTTCAGTACAGGTTTCCTTTAAAATATATCTAAACCCAAATATCAAAATGCAATATATACACACTCTTACCAGTCCTTAGACTCTAGACTCTAGACTAGCGCATAATCAGCAGGAATTCCTTGGCATTAAGATACCAGGATGACCGGGAGAAGCCAATCCACATCCCGGTCTTAGCTGGCCTCATCAACCCAGCTGAGCAGGAACATACCGGCGATGTCCCGCACACAACAACTGGACTCACAGGCTGCGTCTCGGGCCTTGGATGGCAGCATATTGAGTCATGCTGCCTCATCTGCTCTCCCAGACATCCTGTTGCAAGGTATGGGCACATCGAACCCCTCTCCCCTCCTATGCTTTGCTGATCTGCAACGAGTGGCCATGGACATTAAGAGCTCCCTGTTTGCCGCAATATCAGACTTGAAAAGCAAAATCAGGGCAGTGGCTACCTGGATGGAACAAGTAGAGTCGGCCGCCATGACACATGGGGCGGCCATCCAGCAAGTTCAAAAAGCCTCAACCTTTCAAGCCCAGCACCTTATGGAAATGCACAGGCATTTGGAGGACCTGGATAATAGGGGCCGCAGGCGCAATTTATGTATTAGAGGGGTACCAGAGTCGGTGGATGGTCCCCAGTTACAAGCTACTGTATGGGCAATCTTTAACATGCTATTGGGCAGACCCCCTGATGCCCCTGTCGAAATGGAGAGATGCCACAGAGCGCTCAGACCCAGGGGCAGAGACATTGACCCACCCAGAGATACAGTGTGCTGCCTGTTGAACTTTACCCAGAAAGAAGAAATTTTGCGATTGGCGCGCAATCACGCTAACTTGGAACATGAGGGAGCGCACATTCAGTTATTCCAGGATCTCTCCTGCATCACCCTGCAGCATAGGAGAGATCTGCACCCTTTACTCCAAGTCCTGCGAGATAGACGTATCCCTTATCACTGGAAGTTCCCCTTCTGCCTTCAAGCAACAAATGGAAACCGCACAGAGTTGCTAAGAACACCTGCAGACCTACAGCAATTTTGTGACACCCTCGGTATCCCAGTGGTCAATGTCCCTGACTAGTATAGTGCATTCCTTCAACCGGAGCCCTGGATCCCCACACAGCCTGATGATACCCTGAGGACGCAGAGGAACCGCCAAAACGCCACAGGCCCTCAGCCGGCACCCCACTGAGATGGTGAGGAGACATGGAGACGGAGGAAAGTCCATGAGTCTCACCGTCATCCGTCCGTCGACAGGCAGAACAACACTGACACAGGGAATGGAGCGGTAAGCTGACCCCTGATTTACCACTGTACTCACTCACCCTCATATCCTAGCAGACACTGATTGTCACAATTGACTATATGGCTATCCTTGAGCCTTATTATAAAGTCTGACCTTGACCATTACATTAATAGATGCTAGCAGTTACATATGATGCCCCCTGTGCTATGTGTTATGATTCCCAGTACCCTCCTACCAAAGAGTCAGAGGTGACCCCAGGCTTAGGGGTGCATGAATGCAGAGCTAAACTGTGACACAACCTTGCTGAGTAACAGACTTCTACAGTTCCAGACCCTGGGGCACTAAGGATCAGAGGTGAGCTCTTACCTCACAGACTCCCGCACTTTACAGACAGTGTCAGTAGATCTTCTCTTGCGACCCCAATAACTGCCCCACACAGGGTCATAACTTCATAACTGAAATATATGCCTTTCTACTGCGGCACACTGAGAAGCCTCCAGGATACTGATTGGGAACTGCATATTTGCCTCAAATTCGATTCATGGTAGGCTCACACAGGACATTGAACTGATCTGAACTTTGTAACTGCCACAACTGGCGCTTTGAGCTGTGGGACTAAGGTCCTCCCCCCCTCTACCCTTCCCTATCCTTGTAATTGCTATAACAAGCACCTTGAACTGGGTAACCAATGCCCCCCCCCTTTTTTTTTTCCTGGCGGCTTCAGGGGGACTGTGCTGCTGAAAATGCCAACTTAAGTAATCTGTAAGACGTTTTGAAGTGACTACAATTCTCACGTACTGAAATATATGAGCTGATGGTAAAGAAATTGGTCTATAGACACCCCATACGAGTTACAGTCCTCTGGGGATGCCGGGGAGATGTCCCCATGACACTGACTCAGATTTATTACTCTGGGCAGGTCATTGGGGTCCGGGTGGTATGCTACCTGAAAGAACTGATCGCATAAAAATTGTATGAGGAGTACTCTGTTTTAAGATAAAGCAGTATTAGGGTCCAATAATACCTCCTGTGGTGAACGAGCAGTGAAAAGAGGGGCCAGTGAGTTTGGGGCTCAGGGACGTTCCTCTCATGTTATTGCTTGGTTATAAATGTTTCCATTGAGTATTTGTTTATGTTATAATTCATTTTTTACAGTTTTGTTCCTTCAGCAAGCCCTCTAAATATGTATATCACCATGGGAGGCATACCCAGGGCGAGAGCGGTGGGTGGGGAGTTTACCCTCTAGATGCCTCCTGGAGCCAGGCGTCCTGGGGGTCTGAGGCCTCCATGGACCACCATAGTCTATGTAAGAATGGCCAAGCCTTTTAGGAGATGATCTAGCAGTGAACCTATTGGGCTGTTTAGATTTCTCCAAGAACTATAGCTCGGCTGGCTGGAGGTAGGCTTTGGGAGGTCATCTGGAGTTTCTGGACGGTAGAGTAGATAGAAACGTTTGGGTGCTAGATTTAGTCCCCTCCTCAGAAGAGGCAGGATTCCCCTTCTTAAAACTCTGGCACAGAATAACATTAGCCCAATATCAGAACTCACCCCCTTTATTAGGTAGTCCAGTGAGACTAGGACTCCCTCCAGTACTGTATTTACTAACCCCATACTTGGGGCATTTACCCTATGAGGGAAACAGTTTCTGTTTAAACCTCTATGTACCTTACGTACACTGTCAGGCTAGATGGACACCCACTGTCCCTTCCTCTTTCTGTCTCTCCTCCCTCCTTACTTCATTTGTTTCTTGCCCTTCACCCACATACCCTCTCCATCTATAATTTGGAGCATAGGTAACACCCCACCACATCCATTGAATATGCCTTCCATTCCACATTTCTCAGCTCCTCTGTCTCTCAATGTTCCCGAAAAAAGTAGAAGTGTCATGGCTGAAGCACACAGACTCAAAGCTCACATCATCTTTTTTCAAGAAACTCATTTCAAAACAGGTGCTGTCCAGTGCTTAGCCACTAAGCGATTCCCGGAAGTATATCATGCGACCTGTGCTGGCTCCAAGACAAAAGGGGTAGCAATATTGATCGCAAAGTCGCTCACATTTCGCCTTAAAGATCATGTGGCCCACCTGGAGGGCAGAATATTTTTTCTCAAAGAGTTCTGGAAAGATAGGCCAGTAACTCTGGCAAACATATATTGCCCCAACTCTAAACAAGTGTCCTTCTTAAAAGATCCTCTCCTGAAACTCGCATCATTCAGAGCAGGCCTCTTAATCCTGGGAGGGGACTTCAACATGGCCTTGGACCCAATCCTAGACACATCCACAGGGACCTCTTCGCTCCCTTTTGCATCTCTAAAAGGAGCAAAGTTAGAATTAGCTTCTCTCACTCTCATTAGTACCTGGCGCACCCTGAACCCCCCGGGGAAAGGACTTCACGTTCTTCTCGTCCACACACAACCGGTATTCAAGGCTTGATTACCTTTTTATTTCCCAGAAAGATCTGACATACCTTAACTATGCAACGATAGAAAGTATGGTACTATCAGACCACCACCCGATTACACTGACCTTGCGATTTCCCCAGAAAGAAACGTCTACCAAGGTCTGGAGAATGGATGCTTCTCTTCTTACGGACCTGGGCGACCTGGCCACTATTAAACAAACTATTAGTGACTATTTTTCTCACAATGATACACCAGATGTGTCTCCCATGACCCAATGGGAGGCACATAAATGTGTTGTGCGTGGCCACCTGTTGGCCATTGCTGCCAGGAAAAAAAAAGAAAAAAGAGAAGATCTCTAAATTGGAAGTGCAACACAAAAGCTCATTAGCGAGGAAGGTAGCAGCTGAATTGGCAGACGCACGGACGCTCCTACGAGAGGAATTGTATAAAAGGGCAAGAAAGCGGCAGATGCTATCACAGTATTTATTCTATGAGCAAGGTAATAAACCAGGGAAACTTTTAGCAAAATTCACACAGAGCCTTTCCTCGACTGTCCATTATGTAGTGGATAAACACGGAGTGATTTATTCTAAGAACGAGGATATTGCCCGCCAGTTTTGCGTCTTTTAAGCAAACTTTATGATATTAAATTGAACGAATATAACTTGGTCACAGTAAACGGGCGAGCAGACCTGATAAAAGAATTTCTTCATAGGTATAGCCCCCATGCGCTATCTGGGGATGACCGGCAGGCTCTGGAGACACCGTTATCGTGAGAAGAATGGGAAGAAGCACTAAAGGCCACAAAACCCGACAAAAGTCCAGGGCCGGATGGCTTTACGGCACGATATTATAAGTGCTTTGCAGATCTTCTGGCCCTGGGTTTTCTCAAAGCCTTCAATTCTCTATCAAGACCCCCTAGCTCCACCAGAAACCTACTAGAGGCATATAACTCAGTTATACCTAAAGTAAATAAGGACCCCACGGCGGTAGCAAACTACCGACCGATCTCACTTCTTAATGTGGACGTAAAACTATTTTCCAAAATCCTTGCAAACTGACTGTCTTATCACGTGCCATCCTGGGTAGGTCTGGAGTGGACCAAGTGGGATTTGTCCCTGGTAGAGAAGCCAGGGATAATACGATTAATGCCCTCAATCTACATCATTGGCTCACTACCTCCCAACGTGAAGGCTTTTTTCTGGCGGTGGATGCGGAGAAGGCCTTCTTGGTTTGGACGAGCCGAAATCTTAAAAATGACAGTGCTTCCCCACATTTTATATAAACTGCAAACGATCCCGATCCATCTGCCACCTTCCTTTTATGCAGCATATAAGAGAATGTGTAGGGCATTTCTATGGGGATCTAAGGCAGTGCGAATTAGCTGGGCGAAACTGGTGTTGCCAAAGTCTGACGGGGGCATAGGCCTCCTGGACCTGCAAAGGTACTATTGGGCAGTCCATTTAGAGCGGGTGGTAAACTGGCAGATACATGCTCAATATAAAGGGTGGGTACACTTGGAACATTTGATTACAGGCACTGAGCTTAAGTCAATTCCCTGGCTTGCTAGGAAACACTTACCATCTGCAGTTCAGTCACATCCTTTTGTGGGTGCTACTCTTCTGGCATTTGATAAGGCCTGTGGGGTCCACTCAATCTCAGCTAAAGAGTGTTCTATCACTCCCATTAGAGGCAATCCAGAATTCCCGCCTGGGATGGACAGAACCTACCTGGCGGTGGAATGGCCCTACACAGAAATGCAAGCCAAACATTTCTTCTCTAGAGATAGATTTCTCCACCAAAGAGAACTTGCTGCTTTATCTTAATCAAATTGTTCCCCTTTTCTGGCCTACTTTTGGTTGAAACACTTTCTAGACAGCCCGATGAGAAGGAAAAACTTCACAAAAACACCTACAGTCTTTGAATCGCTGTGCTCTAGCTCATCTCCCCAGAGGCATGTGATTTCGGTGCTCTACGCTTCAATGTTCAAGGAACCTCACACTTCTATGCACGCGGAGCATGCCTTTTGGGAGACTCAGCTGGGCAAGGTGATTGAGAAAAAAAGTTGGGAGCGGGTCCATTGGTATATCCACAAAGGATCTCTGAATGTGAACACCCAGGAAAATGGGTACAAAATGAAAAGATGTTGGTACAGGACACCTGATCTCCTACATAAATTTTTCCCGACTGTGACAGATCGATGCTGGAAATGTGAACAGGACATAGGCACCTTTCTTCACATTTGGTGGGAATGCCCACTGATTCGACCATACTGGCGTAGGGTACATGATGCGATAACTGCGATCTCTTTGCTCCCGCTGGAGTTCTCACTAGCACAAAATACATCTTTTCAAAATACCCAGAAAAAGATACTATAAGTCTGTGGCAATGCATATGATCAATGCCGCTAGGCTATGCTTGCCAAGTCACCGGAGATCTACATCTCCGCCATTTTTGAAAGAATGGGTGACACGCATAAATCACATTGCAGCGATAGAGGAGCTGATCTATATCACAAAAGATAGGATAACCAGCTTCACTAATATATGGGAAGCTTAGTTTAAATATTGGAACTCTCCAGGATACCAAGACCTGATGCAGGATAATGGTTAGCTGGCGCCCCTTGGCAGTGCCCCATACAGATTTAAACTGAAAGCATTATGAGTTATGCGCTTACACAGGTCAAAGGCCAAGAATAGATGGAGAGGGTAGCTGGTGGTTTCCCCATCCCCTCTCCTGACATCTGCCTTTGAATACACTCACCCCCCCCATCCCCCCTCTTCCCTAATCTATCTCTCTCTCTCCACCCCCCTTTCTTTGTCTCTCTTTTCTTTTATCTCGTAAACTAATTCTGACAGAGTGGGGAGTCTGGGATGAGGGGCTTACTTACTGGTTGGCTCCTCCTCCCGTTCTTCCCATATCATGGGGATAAGCAGGAGTAGGAATAGGAACTTTGAATCATGCCACGAACTTCAAACTCTCTGGACGGGACTATAGGTAATCAATGTCACTTATAACGTCATTATCCCGTAAAAGCATCTTGACGTACGCCTTATGAATCTCCAGGTTAAGAAAAGGTGCTTTTACTAGATGTTGGAAGAACCTAATGGGCTTTGTCTTTATTAAGGTATAATGGGAGTTTGTTCTCCACTGGGAACCACAGCCCTATTGTTGTCATTGTTTATATTTTCTTTTTTTCCTATTGATATTTCTGTAATGTCATTTGAACTATTCAATAAAATCTTTATGAACCAAAAAAAAGAAAGACTTGCTGAAATGGTACAAATCAATTGGCATTATTCAAATAATCTACCAAAAGGATTACGGTCTTAACCCAGTAACTCTAAACTTTTAACTTGCCTATAAAATGGATGTGATAAAGCAAATATAGCTACACAAGCTGAAAAGGCACATGTCCATCAAGGTCAAACTTATAAAAAGGAAACAAAGAAGGAAAGAGTACACTGTATCTTGAAAACCCCTTGTCATTCCAGAGGAAGACGAAAACTTTTATAAAGCATGGTCCATTTTTCCTTCATAAAAAAAAAAAGAAAACCTTCCAGATCCCTAAAGGATCAGATTGCATTTATATTTCTGAAGGATGAATTCTGACTACTATGGGTTATAGGTTTGTACACTGCTCCTTGCCTTATTAAAAAAAACTTTTTTTCCCAAAGAGCAGAGATTCTTTCTGCAACAATTCATAAGCTGCTATACTTTTTATATTATCTGTGCTGTTTTTTTATTTTAGAATATAAAACAAATGATAAAAAACACAGCAAAATGTATTTACTATGAAGCACTGTAAAAGCATTACCATTACATTAACTTAAATAATAGTTCGTTTTGTACCTATTTAGTTTCATTCATCAACAAATTAATGGGATGACTTAGATCTGCTTTTGATGCTTGTTAAAGCAACCCGATAAGAAGAAAGGACAAAAGAAAAGGTGTTCCTATTTAACCCATTTTTTAATTAAAATAATTTTTACTAATTACATTTTTATACCATAAATAAAAATGTGTATATATGCAATCCCCTAGATCTCCCTCCCCCTCCCAAATCCCCCAAAGCTGTATACCCCCTCAAAAATATATCATTTATCAAAACAGTTATTTTTATACCCAACTAATCACAAATATTACCATGTATTTTACATTCACATTCTTCTAGCTACACACACCCCGTCTTACATAGATAAGTTTCTCTCTCAGTAACGTATTATTAACAACTTTCAGATATTCTGAATAGGAAGGTGGCAAAGGAGCCAACCACCTTTTGGAAATAGACTTACAGGCAAAGTAGAGACACATAAGGATCACTATCTGTATAGAGAGGGGCCCAAGCTAATATTCCATATAATCCACTACATATAATGTAGGGTCTAACAAAAGAAATACTCCAAATATAGAATTTATTGTATTCAAAATATCCGCCCTGTATCTACATATCATAGGGCAGTGATGGCGAACCTTGGAACCCCAGATGTTTTATAACTACATTTCCCATGATGCTCAACTACACTGCAGAGTGCATGAGTATCACGGGAAATGTAGTTCCAAAGCATCTTGGGTGCCAAGGCTCGCCATCACTGGCATAGGGCATCTCCAAAGCATATCAGTATATAAGAGAGTGCAGTGCTGAATCATGAAATATAAACAAATATCAGAAATCATTGAATCCAACAACATATAAAGAGCATAATTAAGTGTCCATGCAATAAAGTGCAAACAAGTCCATATTAAAACAGTGAAAATTCTACAAATGGATTTTGATTGATGAACAACTAAAAATATTGAAATCCTATGTAAAACTTCCAGACCACCAAGGAATCACCTCACTCGTGCTTCCCCCCAATGGGTATAGGCTCACCACTGGGAGTGCGACCCCCAACTTGGCAGGGTCAAAAACGCCTGTGAGCCACCCCAGGACACAACTGGCTCCTAAACTTTTCCCAAGATCTCCTTCTCAGTATGTCAGCAGCAGAGTATATGCAGAGAAAAAGACTCCAATATTGCTCGAATTGTTTAAAACACTTTAACATGCGTTTATTAAAATGTACAGGGTACTCACAATATGCGGGTGCTTCCAGCGCATCACACTAATACAGACATGGGTTTAAAGTGCAACATAAAGTTGCACATCCAAAATCTCGATCAGCAACTCAATGCGCTATTGAGCCCTGTACAAAATATTTTGCAGAGGAACTGAATATGTCTCAGCAGGTGGTTTGTGAAATCTAGGTCTCTGTGGTTTAGGTGAATAATAATTATTATATTCTCCCTGTGATGATTGTGTAGGTGGTCTTTCTCTAATTGTATCTTGATTATGGTAACCACCTTGTTGGGGTCCTTGATAGTACTGCCCCCCTTGTGGGGGACCTCTATTATAATATTGTCCACCTGGTGGTTGCTCTATATAATAATTCTGATGTTGAGGAAGTCCTCTATTCCATTGTCCCCATTATGTGGGTTGTCATCGCTGTCCTATTTAGTATATCAACCTTATGTATGATTGTTTCAGTTATGTGAATCATTGCTGCAGCGATTCATATGTAGACTGCCTTTAGATTGAGACCACAAGCAAATGGCACTGGTTTGAACTACAACAAAATGGAGGCCGATTCAGTATAAATAGATAGTCCCGTCCAATGGAGATCCCCCTGAGGAAGACACGTGACCCTATGTCCAACACACATAAGGGAGGGGCTAGGACGGTGAAGGCACTTAGGCTCTATAGTGATTTGAGGAGCGGATCGAGATTTTGGATGTGCGGCTCTATGTTGCATTTTAAACCCATGTCCATATTAGTGTGGTGCGCTGGAAGCATATTGTGAATACCCTGTTCATTTTAATAAACGCATGTTAAAGTGTTTTAAACAAATTATAGGATTTCAATATTTTAGTTGTTCGTCAATCAATATTCATTTCTTAAATTTCTTGAAAATGGAGGCCGATTCAGTATAAATAGATAGTCCCGTCCAATAGAGATCCCCCTGAGGAAGACACATGACCCTATGTCAAACACACATAAGGGAGGGGCTAGGACAGTGACGGCACTCAGGCTCTATAGTGATTTGAGGAGCGGATCGAGATTTTGGATGTGCGGCCCTATGTTGCATTTTAAACCCATGTCCGTATTAGTGTGGTGCGCTGGAAGCATATTGTGAATACCCTGTTCATTTTAATAAACACATGTTAAAGTGTTTTAAACAAATTATAGGATTTCAATATTTTAGTTGTTCATCAATCAACATTCATTTCTTAAATTTTCACTGTTTTTTGCACTTTATTTCATGGACATTTAATTATGCACTTTATATGTTGTTTGATTCAATGATGAGATGAGTAATACAAAGAGGAGGATTGGAATGCTGGGTGAAGAGGAGATGAAAATGGGAACGCTTTCAAGGAAGATGTTTCACTTCTTCCAAACCCTGGGAGTTTTACTTGAGTGGAGTGAGATCATTGAGGACATTGTTTGTGGTGAATGGGCAGTTTGTAGTGAATGGACTATTTAAAGCTTAGATGTCTGCGCAAGGACCCCAGAATACATGGCATGAAACAGAGGGTCCAATATTGGGTAGCTACCGTATTGGATCTCCAATACAAAAGGAAAATGGCAGATTTACTGCCACTTACCCAGAGGAAGCATAAAATGCTTGACTCAGAGAAGAATCCCAGCAGCACTGCTGCTGGCTTGGCCGCATGCGTGGATAAAGGTCTGTGTGGATTTTGAGAGGAACAATACCGTACATTGAGAGAGCTGTACCTGCCGTATGTATGCACGGGAATGATGTTATTGCGGCGCAGCCATTCAAAAGGCTGAAGCCCACAAACTTGGCAGGAAGACTGGGTGAAGATGGAAGTCCTGCCAGAGGTGACAGCATACTGCTGGAGGGCTTTGTTTTAAGGTAAGCATGTCATAATGTGCTAGTATGCGATTTTTTTCTTTTTTGTGGTTTACTCTCTGCTTTAAGGATGCCAGTGGGTGCAAGGACTGATGACTTCTTAAAACCTAGTTATTTCTTTGACAATATTCAATTAAATGGGCGGGAAAGCCAAAGGAGGAGGAGATAGTTTTTTTTTTTTTTAAAAGGCATGGGGGTTCCCCCTAATTCATATCAGGTCATTCAGGTCTGGCATGATATTTCAGGGGGACTATATGTAAAAAGAACAAACACAATTGCATAAGTTCCCTCCAAAATTTTATTTCAGACCGAAAGGGTCGTGATGATGCCTATGAAGTCATTAACCAGTTATAATCAATGATGTCCCCTGCTGTCATTCACTAGACCATCAGATCCACTGCTGAAGTGAAAGTGTTCAGCCCAGATGTGTATCATGCGTTTGTATATTTTTTTCTTTTAGCAGTTCGGCATTTGTTGGGCCGCTGATCTACTTCATTGGACAGCGTGATTGATGGTGGATGTACTTTTTTTTTTTAAAGTACTTACTGTGTCAGTGTCTTTATTTACTCTTTACATTTTTTTGTTATTAAATAGGGGTACTGTGTACCCCTTCTAATTAAAAAGGGGGTGGTATCTGGTGCCCCTTATTTTTAAAGGATGCTTCCAGATTCTGATAAGTACCTCCACCTGAAAACCCCCACAACCACTAGGCCAGGGTTGTAAGGAAGAAGCCCTCCTTGACCTTATCAACATGGGGAAAAAGTGCTTTGCCAGGGGGACCGCCTGCCTTTTTTTCTAGTCTGCCAGGTTGCATGCTCGGATAACAGTTTGTTGTGGATTTTGGAGTTTCTTGTGTGGGGCCCCCCCTTGAAATACATACCAGACCTGAATGGCCTGGTTTAAATTATGGGGCAACCGCATGCCATTTTTTTTATCACCTTGGATAAGGATCTGTTATAGAAGTATAGAAAAGAAACATCATCCGCTTTTGTTTACTAACAGAACAAAGCAACTGGGAGCTGTTTTGTAAATGTTAGTTTTGCTGCAGTAGGTTGTATACATTGCACATATGCACCATTTTACAGGCAAAACTGGGATATCTACCAAGCATTTATTTATTATTTATTTATTTATTTTTTTTTATTGCGTTTTCCAATTAAAATGCAAATCATGGCATATCCCTGGCTTGAAAGTACAAGATAGTCAATGTACATAAGTGAGAAGCATTTCTATCTATAAGAAAAACATAAGGGTCGGTCACACAATGTCCAATAATGATCTATCCAACACATAGAAGATCATCATAAAGGATAATAGGTTGCATAAAAGGTGACAAAATTTAGACTCACGTCCCTCACTATCCTTGCAAAGTGCACGTAATGAAACAATTCATCACCCCACTCTTCCCCCATATCAATACATTTAAAGGGACTTTGACGGTGGTCAGTGCTATAAAAAAATGTACTATATTGGACCAGAATAATTGTATGGCAGGACATTCCTAGAACATATGAAAGTAACCCGCAGAGTCTTGGAGACACCTCGAACAGTGTGCAGGAGTGGAGGGATATATCTTATTCATCCTCTGTGGGGCTAAAAAATTCTATGAAGTATTGGCTTGGCAGAAACCAGGTGAAGTGATGGGTAGACCCATGAATCTCTCCAATACCAAGCCCTGAGACATCTTCCTGCCATCTAGATGTTCAGGTCCTTATGCACATTTGATTGGCGGACCTTGTATATTGAAGACAAATATGCAGTATGTGAATCACTCCTCAAAAGGGATTTATTCTTGGAATGGATTAACTCAAGTATCCTTGCACCAAAGGTTGATTGGTATACATGACAAAGTTGTAAATATCTAAACAAATATGAGTTAGGGAGATCATATTAATGTTTCAATTTATCAAATGTCAGAAGGGGCTGTTTTCATGTATATTGCCAAGGAAATTAATACATTTAGAAGTTTAAATGGCAGTGTCAACCTCACAGTTCTACCCTATGCTCTTAGCCTGTAAATGCCCCAGGACACCTCAAGACCCTTGGGGACAGGATATCACCGCTGATTTCCTCCGTAAATCAGCCACCCACACTCCAGCTCCAGAATCCAACATGGTGCCAACATGCCCTTCCACAGCAGCACTTGCCACATTGAAGAAGCAGAGAAAAGCTCAGCCAGCACCTCCATTGGACCTCTCACAGTCTCTCTGCTGCCCTGCCTCCCTGATCCAGTCACCTATTTTCCCCAGGGCTGACTCCAAAGCTGGATCTTCTGAATCATCCACTCCAGACCCCAACCTCTCATGGGGACCCGTGGAAACTGCTGTCTCTCCTTCCCACCAAGCAGGACATTCCAGGAAATGACAGCCTCAATTATAAATACCCTTTCCAAAGAAATACAAGATGTGAAACACCAGACTCTGTTGACACCCGAATCACTGCTGTTGAATCCACTACAACTGATGTGATATCTCATGTTACTGCCTTACAGCAAGCCCAAGCATTCTCCCATTATTGCATTACCACTATGCACCTGCTGATAGATGAAGGGGGGAACAGCAACTGCTGAAACAATATATGGGATATCTCTGCAGCCAGCACTGGTGGAGACCTCATAGCCACAGTTACAGCAATATTAAACCAACTGCTTGACAAGCCACCGACTGCTGAGATGAAGCTGGACTGGGTGCATGGAGCCCAGGGGGTCCCACATGTTTCCCTCTTTATCTCCCAGAGATACAGTATCCTCTGTAAAGTACACTTTTACACTGTAAAGTAGGAAATCATGTGAAAGGCATGGTCTAGGGGCCCCATGGACTTAAATGGAGCAATGATCCAAATTCTTCCAGACCTATCCCAACTCACTCCCTGCATGTGCAGCACCCTTTGTCCACTACTGGAGGTAATAGGGAACTTGGGGGCCATGTACCGCTGGGGCCACCCTTTCCATTTAATAGTGCAGAAGGATAACAATTCTTTGGCTCTACACACCCATGGCCAGCTCACAGGTCTTTTTGCCTTTCTGGAGACGATGGAGGTCCCAATACCTGACTGGCTGGATTTGCCAGATAGAATTGATGGTCTACACCTTCTGCCTCTTAGACCACAATGATTACACAGGTCCAGATCCTGCACGTTCACAAGGGATACCGCCAATGAATACCCAACTTTACATGAATCATAGAATGTACCCGCTGGTGGCGACATCCTCCCCACCATAGATTTTAAGACTTATTTTTGGTTTTGGGCAACGGGACATGCCTCTATGTCCCCAGGTGCTTTTCAGCCCCCCCCCCAAGATGGACATTTCCCTCAGTCGATGGCCATATCTTAACTGCTCTACCATAGCTGCTATCCCCCCAGGGCCCTTACATTATTGGGCTTAAGCAGTTTCATCAAGGTTTTCTTTGTCTCAAATGATCTGTTCGTGTACAATATTTTGGTAGTCACTGCCTTTAGCCTGCAACCGGATGGTGGATGATATCCTTCCCTACTAACACCATCCCTTTAGTCTCAACTAAACAGTGGGAACAGTGTGCCTGTGGTGCTCCACACGTGGTTCATATTATCATTCACCATGCTCCCCTCTAGGTACCCTGCTGGGAGTCATTTTACTTTTCAAGTACTCTGCTCCTAGCCGGAAGCAAATCTCCCAAGCATCATCTGTGTAGCCCTACACTACCCCCCTATGGGTCACTCTACGTGAGCATAGTGCTTCTTTAAAAGCCACAAACTTGTGTTCTAGAGTTATCCTCCCCTAATTTTACACACCTTACTAGACTCCCCCACTCCAATATAGATAAGCATCTTTTTAGACAGTGTGCGGGTGACACCCTCCCTACACAACACCGGATGTAAGGGGACCCCTCCTCCCTACCCCCTCTTTTGTTCTTTTCCCACCACCATCCTTTTTTTTCTTTTGCTGCAACTCCCCATTACCCTACACCCCTTTCTCTCCACTCCATTGGTCAGTCTCTGGGTGACCGCAGCTCCTATACTCTAGCCTACCATGACCAGAGCCAAGTTCCCATCCCTGAACATCAGGGGTCTGAGTACACCTGATAAATAATCCAGACTCCTCTCTGACCTTAAGAGATTGCACACACAAGTGGCATTCTTGCAAGAAACCAATTTTAACTCTTCAATAAGGACTTGCACTGGGCATAACATTGTACCTCCCAACTCTTAAAATCTAAGGGCGTAAGTATATTGTTAGCAAAGTCAGTTCCCTGGACATTTACTGATACACCCACTGAACTGCAGGAAAGCTGTCTACTCTTTAAAGTTTCCATTCGATCTACCCCAGTGACCTTAGTGAATGTATACTTCCCCAATACTGAACACCTCTGGTACTTGTGCTCCCTGATCCCAAACATCCTGAAGTTCATTAAGGGCATCTTCCTGTTAGGTGGAGACTTCAACTTCCCACCCAAGCTTTTACTAGATCCATTCAGGGGCTCACCCCACCCATTATATAAGAACCTCAAAAATTATTAAAGACAGAACTTTGAGTGCTCAGTCTAGTTGATCCCTGGAGATTAATGCACCCAAGAGAGAGGGATTAAACCTACTACTCCTCGGTACATCATACTTACTCCAGGATAGATTTTCTCTTAGTCTAACACAAGGAATTACCCAGAGTCACCTCTTCCCAGATTGACATCATATCTTTCTCCCCAGTACTCTTGAATATGGACTGTGACACCCCCCCCCAGACCTTCTACCTGGAGACTTAACAAATCTCTTTTTCTAATTCCTGGAGGTTCAAACAGAGGTTGACAAAGTTCTGGTGGACTATTTTGCAGACAACACGGAGGCCTCCTCAAACACTATGCTGATCTGGGAGGGGAAAAAATGCATTGTGCCTGGGTCCCTGATCCAGATAGGTGCCTGGAAGAAAAGGGAGAAATGACAATTGATTGACCAACTAATAGCCCATGTACGTTCGCTAGAGTCGGCACACAAAAAGACTCTGGCTCTTTCCCTGCATGTGGATTGACCAAGGCCAGGAAAGAATTTAACAGTGTGCTCTTCCAAAAGTCTGCATAATATTTGGCATGGGCCAAGCGTTCCATGTACAAATATTTCAACACACCAGATTCTATGTTGACCAAAGTCCTATGCTACCATTATCCTTCATGTTGTCACCAAACAGGAGGCAAAAGTGACCACCTGCAACATCTACCAAGGTCAACCTGAACTTTTCCCCTGATACTCAGCCTGTTAGCAAAAAGCTTGTGGAAGTCTGGGAGTACCACTGATCTCTGGGCACATCCACCCACTTCACCAGATTCAATCTGAACTGAGCTGGAGTCACTGATAAAAGCAGAGGAGTTTGGTGTAGCTATTGCACAGATCAAGCCTCGAAAGGCCCTGGGGCCTGATAGTTTTTCTTTGTCTTATTATAAAACCTTCTCTTCTAGGTTGACATCAAACTTTCTAAAGGCCTATAACTCTCTAGTTTGGGAGGGTTCTATGCCGAAATACCCTCTGAGAGCTTATATCTCTCTCATTTATAAAGAAGACAAGGAGCTATCCCACTGTGTGAATTACAGACCTATTGTACTACTTAATGTAGACTTAAAACTTTTTTCAAAAATTCTAGTGAATAGACTACTCCCACATACAGAAGCTTGTAACCGTAGGCCATGCTGATTTGATACCAAGGTGTGAGGCCAGGGACAACACCACTTGGGTTTCAACCTTGTTTATGCTGCTCAGTCTTCCAAACGCCTATTTTATTACTCTCCACAGATGTGGAGAAGGCGTTTGATAGGGTAGACTGGCAATTTATGCAAGCCATTTTACACCATATTGGGCTGGACCTCTGCATGCTTTTCTGGATAATGTCACTGTACTCCTCCCCTTTTGCAGCAGTGAAGGTGAAAGAGCTGAGATCAGAGCACTTTAACATGTCCAATGGTATTAGACATAGTTGCATCCTCTCCTCGATTATATTCATCCTGACACTGCAACTCTTTTTTTGCTCAATCAGAGTCAACCCAGACATTACAGGCTTTATCAAGCCCTCAGGTCACTATACAACTGTAGCTTCTGTGAATGATCTAATCTTTTTTGTTACCATACATAATATTCTTGGAGAAATGCATGCATATGGGACACTATGTAATTTTAAAATCAGCTTATCTAAACTGGCTGCCCTTAATATTTCAGCACCACAACAGGAATTGCAACCCCTCTGTAGCCAATTCCCTTTCCACTGGGCCAACAAGGAAATTACATATCAGGCACTAACATCACCAATGACATTGTGGATCTTTATGCTGCAAACTTTATACCTCTTCTTCACAATATTAAATGTGATCCTAAGCAATGACACTCATTGACAATGACCTGGTTTGGTCGCTGCAACTCATTGAAAATGGCTGACCTCCCCCAGATACTTTATCTTCTACATGCCCAGTAGGCTTCCCCTCATCCTTTTTTAAGCAAATCTATACCAAGGTCAGTAAATGTATCTGGTTGCATAAGTCATCCAGGCTCATAATGCAGCTTCTATGTCTCCGTAGGGCTAAAGGGGGCATTGGTCTCCCAGATGTTGCCAGGTGCTACTGGGCCATTTATCTTTCTAGAGTTGTAGACTGGCACTGCAATGACAGCTCCAAGCAGTGGGTGTCCATGGAAATTGAGGACTCCTCAAACCCCCTCTAGGGCTTGCAATGGCTGATATCTCAGATGCCTTCAGATATACAGTTGTGTTCATAAGTTTACATACCCTTGCAGACTTTGTGATTTCTTGGCCATTTTTCAGAGAATATGAAACATTTTCTTTCACTTATGGTTAGTGTTTGGCTGAAGCCATTTTATCAATCAACTGTGTTTACTCTTTTTAAATCATAATCACAACAGAAGCTACCCAAATGACCCTGATCAAAAGTTTACCTTCCCCCAGCTCTTAATATCGTGTATTGCCCCCTTTAACATCAATGACAGCTTGAAGTCTTTTGTGGTATTTGTGGATGAGGCTCTTTATATTCTTAGATGGTAAAGCTGCCTCCAAAAGCCTCCAGTTCCTGTAAATTCTTGGGCTGTCTTGCATGAACTGCATGTTTGAGATCTCCCCAGAGTGGCTCAATGAAATTGAGGTCAGAAGACTGAGATGGCCACTCCAGAACCTTCGCTTTATTCTGCTGTAGTCAATGCCAGGTTGACTTAGCCTTGTGTTTTGGATCATTGTCATGTTGGATTGTCCAAGTATGTCCCATGCGCAGCTTCCTGGCTGATGAATGCAAATGTTCCTCCAGTATTTTTTGATAACATACTGCATTCATCTTGCCATCAATTTTGACCAAATTTCCTGTGCCTTTGTAGCTCACACATCCCCAAAACATCAGCGATCCACCTCCGTGTTTCACAGTAGGAATGGTGTACCTTTCATCATAGGCCTTGTTGACTCCTCTCCAAATGTAGTGTTTATGGTTGTGACCAAAAAGCTCAATTTTGGTCTTATCACTCCAAATGATTTTGTGTCAAAAGGTTTGAGGCTTGTCTCTGTGCTGTTTGGCGTATTGTAAGCGGGATACTTTGTGGTATTTGCATAGTAATGGTTTGACCATGCAACACATCTTTCTTCAAGTGCCTCCTTATTGTGCATCTTAAGACAGCCACATCACATGTTTTCAGAGAGTCCTGTATTTCACCTGTTATTTAAGTTAATTGTGGGTTTTTCTTTGCATCCCAAACAATTTTTGCTGGCAGTTGTGGCTGAAATTTTAGTTGGTCTACCTGACCATGATTTGGTTTTAACAGAACCCCGAATTTTTCACTTTTTGATTAGAGTTTGAACACTGCTGATTGGCATTCTCCATTCCTTGGATATCTTTTTATATCCCTTACTACCTTTTCCCGCAGATCCTTTGACAACTCTTTTGCTTTCCCCAGTGCTTTCCCCATTACTCAGAATCCAGAAACGTTAGTGCAGCACTGGATGAAAGATGCAAGGGTCTGTCAGGAGTCCAGAAACTCATTGACCTATTATACACACACACACTAATTACAAGCAAACAGATCACAGGTGAGGATGGTTACCTTTAATAGCCATTCAAACCCCTTTGTGTCAACTTGTGTGCATGTTATCAGGCCAAAATCACCAGGGCATGTAAACTTTTGATCAGGGTCATTTGGGTAGTTTCTGTTGTGATTATGATTTAAAAAGAGTAAACACAGTTGATTGATAATAAATGGCTTCAGCCAAACACTAACCATGAGTGAAAGAAACATTTTTGTGTTATCATTCATATTCTCTGAAAAATGGCCAAGAAATCATAAATTCTGCCAGGGTATGTAAACTTATGAGCACAACTGTATAGGCACACCCAATGATTGGTTGCTCCATTCAAATTGATAGCCTCATCTTCCATTCCTCTAGAATCCAAACCCCAATATTGTCCTTGATGCTTATCATAGGGAACCCGGACTGGTACTGGCCTTCTGGGAGGACGTGACACCTACAATTAAACAATTGACCTCCACTGACTTGGGCGTATATTGATTGGTTTGCGCCAAAAATATCGCCTCTACAAACTATGGGATAGATTTAGGGACTTTCATTTTTTTTATTGTTTTTAGTGGTAATGGCGGCGATCTGTGATTTTTAGCAGGACAGCGACATTGCGGCGGACAAATCTGACCCCAAATGACACTTTTTGGGAACCAGTGACATTATTACATTGATCAGTGCTATAAAAATGCACTGATCAATGTAAAAATGAGACTGGCATGGAAGGGGTTAACACTAGAAGGGGGAGAAAGGGGTTAACTGTAGGGGGGATGGGCTGCTAGGGACATGACAGAGATCACTGTTCCCAATCACCGGGAACAGAAGATCTCTGACATGTCCCCTGTCAGAATGGGGAATCGCCTTGTTTAAAAACACAGTTCCACGTTCTGCCTCTGCAATAGGCGATCGCAAGTCTCCAGCGGACATCGAGTCCGCCTACCCCGCAGGCACCCGTGGCATACAGTTATGGCGATTTGCGCATGAGTGCCAACCTTTCGCCGTATAATGACAACGGCTGGTTGGCAAGTAGTTAATATATTTATTTATTTTTTTATTCCTTCCCACTAAGACCAGTTACCGCCTACATTTCCCTCAGCTTTACCCTCATATATATATATATACAGTATCAGTGTTTTTTTTTTGGACCTAGCTAAATTTCATTTCTAGATCACCATTTTTAACCGTGGCCTCATGGGTCCTCTTTCTTGATTGGTTGTTTTGTAAGTTTTGATCATGTTGACCTATGCTGTGTCTTTTACAAAACTGGATATCTTCTCACTAACCTATTGCCTGCTAGGTAAATGGAAATACTACTTTGGCATCTTGCTAATTGTACATTTGTATGCTTGCCATGGCTTTCAATGTAAGCCTGTATCAGCTGTTCATTTATACTTGATTCTCATGTAAGTGCTTAACAATTGCATATTGTGAGAAGTTCTCTATAAATAAAATGATGATGTAGTCCCTTTATATTGCTTCATACACTACATAGAGGATTAGCACACACGGTCTTTAGGTGTTTGGTATGACAGCTGTGTTGATGGGGTGTTGTTGTCCTCATATTTATCTGTTCATAGAGTCCACCTGTCCCAGATTGTCCATCACCTTTTTGCTATGTTGCTGTCCTTATGTCTGTTAGTAAATCAGTGATGTGTGAGGAGACTGATGGGGTGAGCTGATGGGTAGAGAGATAGATTTGGGTGTTATCGGCATATAAATGGTAGTGGAAGCCATGGGAGGCTATCAGCTGGCCCAGGGAGGATGTGTAGATTGAGAATAGTAGAGGTCCAAGGACAGAACCTCTTCAACTGTAAGAGGTGTTGGAGAGGAGGAAGTAGAGGTGTAAGTGACACTGAAGGTGCAGTGAGATAGGTAAGATTCAAACCAACGGAGAGCACAGCCATGGATACCAAGCAAATTCAGTTTTGTATAACTTCAGACTAGGTTTTTACTGGCTATTCTAACGTTACTGAACTTGATGTGGCATATATATAAAACAATATAAACAATATAAATATAAATAATATAATAATAATAAATAATAAATAATAATAATAATAATAATAATAATAATAATAATAATAATAATAATAATAATAAATAATATAAACAATGTCCTTTCCCTGATCCTAACTAGAAAAATGTAGTGGCCCACTCTTACCTCCATGAGGTGATAGTCCATTATAGCATTGTCCATGGCTTGGGTGTACTCCATAATTCTCAGTTCCTGCAACACTTGAATCCACTGATACTCGCGTTCTCATTCTCACTCTGACAGCTTCGGCCCTTAGCAGATTCCCCTTTTTTATAGCACAGGTGGGCTGGCTAGGACCAAAAGCCTGGGAACTGAATTAAAACGCTTAACTCCTACCCCAGCCTGGGCCGGCTGCTGCCTAACTAAACTGTGCACACTTTGCATACAAGTTTGCTGTGTATACAATACAATACAACCTTTCCTTAAAGTGTTTTTAAGTGGATGCAGTAATCTATTGTTCCCAAGCAATACTATATCGTCAGTACTCACCTGAATATGTTTTCACTACAATGGTATTATCTTGCATATATTTACATCAATATTAATTATCTGCCTTTTTACCTCCGGCTCATGATTGTCTCTTCAATTATAGACATACCCTTGTCATGCTGATTCCAATCAGATAATCCTGAAGAAGAGTATAACTCGAAACGCGTCAGCTACTCCCCAAATGTGTGTTCCATATGTAACGGAGTCAAATGATTGTGAACTTCATACATTGTATTGCATGTTTGTTGTGTTACGCATCCTATATTCCTTTGTATATCCACTTTTGTGCATTGTAGACTTGTCATATCTACACCTTTTTTGATAATAAACCTTATACTTATGATCACCCCAGAGTAGCTTTTTCCCTTTAAAGTCCCATAAGAGGAACAAATTTCTATTTTCTTAGATTATTGGGGATGTGGGTTAACCCTACTCTCTAGACCAACATAGCACCACCCTTCCATTTCTACAATACAATACAAGCTCAGTTTCTATTTAATCATGCCCCTTTAAGCCCCTCCTTCTGCCAGTGCAATCAAGCCACACCCATTGTTAACTTTGGCACACATAACATGTTGCATCATTACTCTCAAGAGTGCAAGAGTATTTCACAATCCCAGCAATGCCCTTGGGGTACATAAAATTTGAGGAAACTTGACAGCAATCACAACAGAAGAATAGACAAAGAAAGTAATGTCTTTTATCTCCTTAGCATCTGACCAACATATGTGCTGTGATGCTATTTATAATAAATGTGCATGAAGTGATAATAAACCTATGTTTGGTGTGCCAGTTAAGAGAGGTTGGAAAGAGTTCTGCTCCTACTATTATTAAGAACAAGAGTGGCCTACAATCCAAACCAGATCATTAGATTTACATCACTCAGTCCACTGGGCTATATTTAAGATTCCTTGTTTAGTAAGAAAATGTAAAAGATTAGAAAAATTAGAAAATAAAAAACAGCGGATCAATGGATCATAACCAAATGAACAGGATCAGGTGAAATGCTCACAGAAGAAAATTTACAATGTTTGTGCTTCACTAAAGGAGAGATTAATAAATTGTTGATTTTTATTAAAGGGAAAAGTTGTATGTGTATGATATTAGTGATGAGCAAATCTATTCACCCAAAATATGACTGAGCCCGGGATTCGCTAAGTGAATTATCAAACGATCCTTTTGCTAGTGCTCAGCACTAAGTGGTTTGTAAATACTCCACTAGGAAAGCAAATCTCACCTTCCATTCTGCTAAATCATTTGCAGAGCACATGTGCCAAAATTCCCCTATCATATAAAATAAAAATGAATACAATTCAATATATAATTTGGTTCATACCAAATGAAAGTTTTTGGGGTTCAAAATATGATAGAGTTCTAATTACACAGTTAAAGTTTTAGAGTTTTGGAAAGTAACAAAACTACAGGTGTAGAAACAGGACCAGTAGCTACCTACATGATAACTCTGAGCACAATTTCATACTCAAGGCTTGTTGTCTGAGATTTTTGTGTGTATGGTAGATGTTCATTATAAGGGGATACAATGACATCTTGGTTTACAGTTTGTATCAGGACCTAGAGAAATTTAGCTATGGCTCTGAACATAAATTTTTAAAACTTCTTTCAGAACAGAAGTTCTAAAGAAAGCAGGATACCTGCAAACTGCCTCTAACAGACCAAATAGTCCTTGTGTTTTTTCTCTTCCAGGTATTGTGCAGTCTACAAAAAATCAATAAATAAAGGTTTAAAATGAAGTATTTTGGAGCTGTATGCCCATCAAATCTGGCTTTAGAATGAAATGATCATTAGCAGGAAGAAGAAATGTATTCCTGCTTTACATGAAGTGATTTTCTTGAGGTCTTTTCCCTTTCCATATTTAAACTTCCTTTAAAAATACTAGCAGATATGAATAAATAAAAAGAGCAATCCATTTTTGTTCTCCTTGTTTTAGCAGGTTTTTTTTGATGATTCAATAATTCAGTCATGTTCTCTGTAGAGTCCTCACTGACACAAATAACACTTTTCTGTATTCATGGGGATATCTCTCTGCAATATGCATAATTTCACATTCCCCTGATTTCCAGTTACATAAAAAATCTGAGGCATGAATCTATATATCTTCCAGGCTGCATTAGCACTTTTTCAGAAACCTTTTAAAAGCACCATGCTATGCCCACAAGCAGTTTTAGACACCGTGCCAGTTTGAGCCCAACAAAAAGTAGTTGTTTTGACCTAGAAGTAGTTTTGAAAAAGGAAACCTAGAATGAACAGGTTTTGAAATAAGTTATTGTGTATGTACACCTGCAAGAACATATTTAGAGTCACATTTTCTTGTTATGTCGTTATGGCAGCAGACAAGACTAAAAGTCTTGCAGCAGGAAAAAAAAAAAGGAACTGCTGAACTGAAATTGACCACAAAATAAGGACAATTAATGAGCTCCAAAGCTCAAAACAAGTCTAAAAAAAGAAAAAGAAGCAAAGGAATTGATTGTCCAAAGAGCTAGCAATCAGAAAATAAAATAAAGTTCCTTGACTCCCTCTAATCTCTTTGTAGTTTGTCAGCTTTTCTTATCATTTCCCTACAGAATTTTCCTATACACTGACAATATAAGCCCCTCCACCTTTGTTTTTATAGGAAGGAGCTGGCTTATCCAAAAGCTTATTGGACCCTTTAAGCCTGCAAATCATAGTTCAAAGGTTCTGATAGTTCTAATCAGTCGCAGGTGTGAATGCATTCTTACACTATTTTCCAGAATGTCAGCCTAAATAGACTGTTAGAATAGAATAGAATGTTAATGGTTTTATTGTGGGTGGCTAACATTAGGCTTTTTTTGGTCTAGAATGTGATGGCACTGTGCCCTGTGCGATAACCACTCCTGAGCCCTGCACCCTGTGCAATACACATTCCTTAACCCTGAACCCTATGCGATATGCACTTCTGAGGTCTTTGAGGTGTAATACACACTTCTGATGAATATACACTCTTGTGCCCTGTGCCGCTTGTGATACACACCCCTGAGCAATATATACTCCTGAGTTCTGCACCCTGTGTGATATGTAACCCATAGCATTGTGCCCCATATAATATGCACTCCTGAGCCCTCCTGATTCCTATGCGATATACACTCTTGAAACTTTATGGGATATACCCACACACTACTAAGCCCTGTTCACTGTGTGACATGCAAATCTAAGTCCTGCACCTCATGCAATATGCACTTCGGATCCCTGCACTTTGTGAGAGCCCTTCATCCTGTGAAATACTTACTCCTAAACTCTGCACCCTGTATGATATGCACTACTGAGCCCTGTGAATTGTTCAGTAGTCCCTCCTGATCCCTGAACCCCATGTGACACACACTTGTGACACAAACGGGGCACACCAGGTGTGTCACATGTGTGTGTCACATGGGGTGACAGACACCCCATGTGACACACACACATGTGACACACCTGGTGTGCCCCGTTTGATGCTTAATCCTTCTCCCTATGTTTTACATACTCCTGAACCCTGCGATCTGTGTCTTATGCACTCATGGGCTTTGCACTATACAGTATGTTGTATATTTCATAATGCTGACCACTGCATTCTTTGTTATATTTTATATTACATACTTCTGGCCAAAGTGTTTATGGTCTCAACAGTTGCTTGTTGCCAACTAATTTCTATTTCTTGAAGTTCGTCTTTAGGGGAGGAAAACCATATAGTATAATGAAAGATTTTCAAATAAAAAAAAAATATTATGCTGATGTACTGTATGTGTCTGTAAGTGTTTTACTTGTGACACTGTAATTAAAGGATATTGTGTATGTACAAGGACTGTAATATATGTGTGAAATGTATACAGTGAAATAAAAAAAATATATATATGTATCAGCTGTGGAGAATGGATTGAAAAAAGAAGGTAATAATGTAAACAGTGAGCAGACTAAGGTTTTGCCTCACCATTCTCTTTTAAGATCCTACCACTGTTGGTGCAGGTTGGTCCCATCCACTATTAAGCGTGGCAGACTGTACATTGAAAAAAAAAAAAGCTCTGATTAAAATTAACTAAACACAGAGCAAGCTCATGTAAGACACATAATGAGTTTGGTAATACTTGTATGCAGGTCTTTTTTTCTCAGAGAATAGGTGCAGGAACTCCCCTGTTCCAAGAAACCCCTTGTCTCCCACCCTATCCACCTCTGAACACCGTTCCTTGGTTCCAACCCTACCCACCTCCCAAGACCACCCCTTTTAGAGAATACAGTAACATATGTGGTATTAACTAATTTGTATAGAATGTGTTAATGATAACAAGAAATGCAGTCAGTTGGCTACCCTGCAACCAGCAATAATAGATCCCCCCAGCAACAATGGACCATCCACAACAAAATACCCCCCTCCCCAGCAACAACAGGCCCCCTGCAGCAACAACAGATCTCCTCATAGCCAGCCATAGCCACAACTGAACCCCCCAGAAACATAAGACCCACCCCCAGCAACAATAGATCCCCTGCCAGCAACAACAGACCCCACCCCTGCAATAATAGATCCCCTCCAGTGACAATAGATCCCCCAGCACCCAGCATCAACAGACTCTGCAGAACACCCCAGCACCCCATGCATATATTCAGTCCTGGAGGTGCCGGCAATGCGTCTCCTGGTGTTCCCACTGAGAAAAAGCCCTGCTTGTATGGCCAAATAAGCTGCCATTTAAAAAAAAAAACTGTTACTGTAAAATAACATTCCATAGTAAATTACCACAGTATTAGTGTAGTAATACTATTAGAAATCATAATCTTAATACTCTTTAATGTTGTAATTTTACTCCGATTTTTGGTTCTAAACCTCCTTAATAAAAACTGATTGAAAAAAAAAAAAATATATGTATATCATAATCTAAGTCACAAGGAGGGAGGATCCAAAGAAGAAGAATTTAAAAACACAGTTTTTCCCCCATGTGTACATGCAACACCATCTCTACCACACAGGCCATAATGAGGATCCAAGATAGTTCCCCAGAACAAGACAAGGCACTTTTTTCGTCTACAAGTTCAGTCTTTTAGGGGGCTTACTTTATTAACCCTAAAACTTTGTGGCAGAAAGCAAGCATACTTTCAGGTCTGGGCACATTCAGCCATTATTTAGGACTGCAGTACACTGGGGTGCTGTGATGTATCCACTGCAGCTTACGCATGTATTTGTAAATGTGTGCAAACTAAACCCCTTGGTTTTAGCGTGAACTGTTAGACGGAGGTAGCTGAGAAGCTAACTAGATATGTTTGATTCACCTAATTACAGATCAGATTTTATTATTCAGAGATTCAGATGTAGAAAAAAAACAGAATAGAATAGAGCAGGGTAATACTAAACAGAATAGAATAGAATAAAAAATAAAAGAATAGAATAGAATAAAACAGAATAGAATAGAACAGAATAGGATAAAAAAAGAAAGGAATGGAATAGAATACAGCTCCCCTGATGAAGTCACGTGACCGGTAACGATATGTGTCGGGATTGACTGACAGGCACACCGGAAGTGATGCGCTCGGCACTCGTGGATGATACACTGTGTCTCATCTTGCTTAATGTGAGTGTCATTCTGTGTTGGCTTTATCAATAATTTTTACACTACGTACTACACTATTGGGCTTCCCCTTCTTTCCTCTGCATCCTTCTCGGGCCGAGTGTGAAAGTCTAGTAAAGAGGAGCCACTATCCACCACCGAGTACTGATTCTTGGGTTAATGGGAGGAGGACCCTTAAAAAAAACAGAGAGCATATAGAAGCCACCAGCTATTCATGCAAAGACCTACAGAGGATTTCGGCATTATTGATTTTTCCCATGCTGTTACTCTACAGCAGTAAGGTGAGAGGCCACTTTACATAGCATGGAATGCATGGAATGAACAGACACCTGTTATGCCCTGTACACATGACCAGTTTTGCCATCGGAATAAACTCTGAAGGTTTTTCCAACAGAGTTCCGACAGATTTCCGCTCAAGCTGTCTTGCATACACATGGTCACACCAAATTCCAACCATCCAGAATGCGGTGACGTACAACACAGACTAGAAAATGGAAGTTCAATAGCCAGTAGTCAATAGCTTCCGTCTCATACTTGCTTCAGAGCATGCGTCGTTTTTGGTGCGTCGGAAAAGCATACAGACAAGCGTTTTTTTCCAATAGTAATTTGTTCCATCGGAAAAATATAGAACATGTTCTCTATCTAAGTCTGTCTGAATTTTCAACAGAAAAAGTCCAATGGGGCATACACACGGTCAAAATATACGATGACAAGCTCCCATCAGACTATTTCTGTCGGAAATTCCGCTCGTGTGTACGCGGCATCACTTACCTCATAGTTTGCATGATTAAGATTGGAGCACCACTTTTCACTCCTCACACCTGCATCCCAGGATTATTTTAGAGACATTATTTAGTTATTGAGATGTTATTGTTTATTCCTATGAACACTGATTGATTTATTATTATTTGTTATACAAGATTTTTATTCGCCCTGGATATCGTTTCTCACAGTTACATTTTGAAGGCTGTTTCTGCTTTTTGCACATTTGGTTTCTACTGCCATCTTGTGCACAGTTTTAGTATCACTTTCTACTTTATATCCTGTGGCCCATATGTCACACTACAGTCCTATAACAGAGCAGCACCATTTATTATAAAAACCCCCTTAAGGGCCACAGACACCGATAAACTGGGATCCCCCACCCTGCACAGCCAGGCAAATAAAATTTTCACTGGCACTCCAGAGTCAGAGAACAGTCTGTGACTTTGTTTTTGCTATTTATTGAGGGTAAGAATGAGCTTCGAGTTCGAGTCGAACTCATGTTCGACTCGAACATTGGCTGTTCGCAAATTCGCCGAACAGCGAACAATTTGGGGTGTTCGCGGCAAATTCGAATGCCGCGGAACACCCTTTAAAAGTCTATGGGAGAAATCAAAAGTGCTAATTTTAAAGGCTAATATGCAAGTTATTGTCATAAAAAGTGTTTGGGGACCCAGGTCCTGCCCCAGGGGACATGGATCAATGCAAAAAAAAGTTTTAAAAATGTCCGTTTTTTCAGGAGCAGTGATTTTAATAATGCTTAAAGTCAAACAATAAAAGTGTAATATCCCTTTAAATTTCGTACCTGGGGGGTGTCTATAGTATGCCTGTAAAGGGGCGCATGTTTCCTGTGTTTAGAACAGTCTGACAGCAAAATGACATTTTGAAGGAAAAAACTCATTTAAAACTACCCGCGACTATTGCATTGCCGACAATACACATAGAAGTTCATTGATAAAAACGGCATGGGAATTCCCCAAAGGGGAACCCCGAACCAAAATTAAATAAAAAAAAAAAAAAAATGACGTGGGGTTCCCCCTAAATTCCATACCAGACCCTTCAGGTCTGGTATGGATTTTAAGGGGAATCTCGCGCAATAAAAAAAAAAAAAAAAACGGCGTGGGGTCCCCCCAAAAATCCATACCAGACCCTTATCCGAGCAAGGACCTACCATTTCACTAAAAAACTGTCAAAACTGTTAAAAATGACAAGAGACAGTTTTTGACAATTCCTTTATTTAAATACTTCTTCTTTCTTCTATCTTCCTTCATCTTCTGGTTCTTCTGGTTCTTCTGGCTCTTCTGGTTCTTCCTCCGGCGTTCTCGTCCAGCATCTCCTCCGCGGTGTCTTCTATCTTCTTCTCCTCGGGCCGCTCCGCACCCATGGCATGGGGGGAGGCTCCCGCTCTTCTCTTCTTCTTCATCTTCTTCTCTTATTCTCTTCTTCCCTTCTTTATTTTCTTCTCCGGGCTGCTCTGCACCCATGCTGGCATGGAGGGAGGCTCCCGCTGTGTGACGGCGCTCCTCTTCTGACAGTTCTTAAATAACGGGGGGCGGGGCCACCCGGTGACCCCGCCCCCCTCTGACGCACGGTGACTTGACGGGACTTCCCTGTGACGTCACGGGGAATGCCACAGGGATGTCCCGTCATGTCCCATGCATCAGAGGGGGCGGGGTCACCGGGTGGCCCCGCCCCCCGTTATTTAAGAACTGTCAGACGAGGAGCGCCGTCACACAGCGGGAGCCTCCCTCCATGCCAGCATGGGTGCGGAGCGGCCGGAGAAGAAAATGAAGAAGAGAAGAAGAGAAAAAAAGAAGAAGAGAAGAGCGGGAGCCTCCCCCCATGCCATGGGTGCGGAGCGGCCCGAGGAGAAGAAGATAGAAGACGCCGCGGAAGAGATGCTGGATGAGAACGCCGGAGGAAGAACCAGAAGAGCCAGAAGAACCAGAAGAACCAGAAGATGAAGGAAGATAGAAGAAAGAAGAAGTATTTAAATAAAGGAATTGTCAAAAACTGTCTCTTGTCATTTTTAACATTTTTGACAGTTTTTTAGTGAAATGGTAGGCCCTTACCATTTCACACAGGGGGGGCTGGGATCTGGGGGTCCCCTTGTTAAAGGGGGCTTCCAGATTCCGATAAGCCCCCCGCCCGCAGACCCCCACAACCACCGGCCAGGGTTGTGGGGATGAGGCCCTTGTCCTCATCAACATGGGGACAAGGTGTTTTGGGGGGCTACCCCAAAGCACCCTCCCAATGTTGAGGGCATGTGGCCTGGTATGGTTCAGGAGGGGGGGGCCACACTCTCGTCCCCCCTCTTTTCCTGCGGCCTGCCAGGTTGCGTGCTCAGATAAGGGTCTGGTATGGAATTTAGGGGGAACCCCACGTCATTTTTTTTTTTAAATTTTGGCCGGGGTTCCCCTTAATATCCATACCAGACCTGAAGGGCCTGGTATGGAATTTAGGGGGACTCCCACGTCATTTTTTTTTTTTAAATTTTGGTTCGGGGTTCCCCTTTGGGGAATTTCCATGCCATTTTTATCAATGAACTTCTATGTGTATTGTCGGCAATGCAATAGCCGCGGGTAGTTTTAATGAGTTTTTTCCTTCAAAATGTAATTTTGCTGTCAGACTGTTCTAAACACAGGAAACATGTGCCCCTTTACAGGCATACTATAGACACCCCCCAGGTACGAAATTTGAAGGGATATTACACTTTTATTGTTTGACTTTAAGCATTATTAAAATCACTGCTCCTGAAAAAACGGCCATTTTTAAAACTTTTTTTTGCATTGATCCATGTCCCCTGGGGCAGGACCCAGGTCCCCAAACACTTTTTATGACAATAACTTGCATATTAGCCTTTAAAATTAGCACTTTTGATTATTCATGTTCGTGTCCCATAGACTTTAACGGTGTTCGCGTGTTGGAACGAACTTTTTTCCTGTTCGCATGTTCTGGTGCGAACCGAACAGGGGGGTGTTCGGCTCATCCCTAATTGAGGGTAATAACTTGGATAGGGATGGGAGGTTATGGGTTGCCCATTGACTTCAACAACAAACTTCAGGGACAACTCTTCCTATATACAGTCTCTATATATAGCTCCATTTCTTCCTCCAGCACTTGCAGAACTCAGCTGGATAACTGTGAAGCGTTGGCCCATTACAGGCAGGAACCCAAGGCCCCATGTATGTGTTGCAAAGAAACAGTGTCCAGCTTGTATCATGCTTGTGGCTACTGATCCCAGCACCACCTCTTCAGGCACTGCCAACCCACCTGACTGCAGTTACCCCCTTCACTAGTCCTCCGGGCTAACTTCTTTCCACAGTCCCCCAGACTGACTCTCATCAGCCCACCCAGATGACTCTCAGGAGATCTCTTAGTAATGCTGACCTACTCCTGCTGCCCTCTCTCCTTGCTCCCGTACCTCCAAGAAGGACTTCCTCTGTGTGTTTTGGTAGGATCCATCCAGCACCCTAACCTTTGCCCGAGATCACCCCCCCAGACTAGAGGGCCCCCTCAAGGGCCACCGACAGCCTCCTCAGCACTCCATCTCCATCTTTCACCTGACTGCCCCTGATGGCATGACTCATGCCTATTTATGAGGTGACCTGCCCTTTTACTGGGGATTGGCTGAGGTCCTCATAACTATTCCAAGCAGCTCCCCCTAACCTTCACCCACTATATCTAGAATATTCTCCAATGTCCCAGAAAACAGGGGGAGGCACCAGGGAGGCTGCTAGGATGCGTCATCCAGCCCTGAGTCACTGAACACTGACCCAGATTCACAGCTCAGGCCTAGCCCTGAGCTAAAATAAATTTACCTACTCTAACAATCTACACTAACAAACCTACACTACCAACTAGCACACGCTAAAGGGTGCTACACATGCAGACATTTACCTATTCTGCTATGAATTTAGAGCTAATTCATAAAACATATGATACTGTTTCATTCTCTGATACCAGATGTTAAAAAGCTGTCACTCACAGCAGGTCATATGCAATTGAACAATAACTGACTATCAATTTTGGTTGTGATATAAAGCCAACAGTTCTTTATATAACTTTGATCCAATTATAAAATAATATATATTGTTTTATTAAAAGCACTCTGTAATCAAGTGAAACTATTATTATGCTTTCCATGCAAGAGAGATCTGATAATGTGCTAATTAGGAGCTTTCTAGTGAATGACACACAATATATTAGTCTGTGTCTATCCTTTCCACTACATCATACTGCAGCACAAATCATACAGAAACTGAATTGAGAAAACTCCTGTTGTATAATGAGTTCCAATTCAATAGGCTTTCAATACAAAACAGGCGCACATCTAGGGAATTGTACACATTTATTATATGTCAATAAACAAATAGAGAAATCAGGACAAAGGCAACTCCACATGGAAAATGGCAGCTCCAGAAGAAATAGCATATGACCACAATATGCATGGGGCCTACATAATTCACCCCTCATCTTTATAGCTAATTACCCTGAGTTCTGACCAAAACTTTATAGTATACTTTCAAGTTCATTACCTTTTCTTTTTGTGGTTGCTCATTCCTGAATTATTAGTTGTACACTTGGTGGTTGTAATACCACTTATGGTATATTTATGTTTATGCAATGTTGCGTTTTTAAATGTTTTCCCAATGTCTGGCATTTAATCAGACACTTGCATGTGTTCTTTATATAGTATTACATAATGTATTGGGTATTTTACAGATAATTGTTTGTATTCCATTTGAGGCTGCCCCAGCATGATACACATCAGTTTTAAGTTCTCTAAGGATTATAATTGTGGTCCTGTTTATGATATTTGTTTATTGAAGCTTACCAAACTTGTAAAATTTATTTTTGTATTTACGTATTCTTGCTAAATTAGTATTTACATTTTGGATAAGTTTTGAAGCATGCAGTTGAGGTGAGCTTCCTTTTGGTTTTGCTTTATTGTACAGTGGGGATGGAAAGTATTCAGACCCCCTTAAATTTTTCACTCTTTGTTATATTGCAGCCATTTGCTAAAATCATTTAAGTTCATTTTTTTTCCTCAATAATGTACACACAGCACCCCATATTGACAGAAAAACACAGAATTGTTGACATTTTTGCAGGTTTATAAAAAAAGAAAAACTGAAATATCACATGGTCCTAAGTATTCAGACCCTTTGCTGTGACATTCATATATTTAACTTAATATTTATTTATGCTGTCCATTTCTTCTGATCATCCTTGAGATGGTTCTACACCTTCATTTGAGCTGTGTTTGATTATACTGATTGGAGTTGATTAGGAAAGCCACACACCTGTCTATATAAGTCCTTACAGCTCACAGTGCATGTCAGAGCAAATGAGAATCATGAAGTCAAAGGAACTGCCTGAAGAGCTCAGAGACAGAATTGTGGCAAGGCACAGATCTGGCCAAGGTTACAAAAAAATTTCTGCTGCACTTAAGGTTCCTAAGAGCACAGTGGCCTCCACAATCCTTAAATGGAAGACATTTGGGATGACCAGAACCCTTCCTAGAGCTGGCCGTCTGGCCAAACTGAGCTATCGGGGGAGAAGAGCCTTGGTGAGAGAGGTAAAGGAGAACCCAAAGATCACTGTGGCTGAACTCCAGAGATGCAGTCGGGAGATGGGAGAAAGTTGTAGAAAGTCAACCATCACTGCAGCCCTCCACCAGTCAGGGCTTTATGGTAGAGTGGCCCGACGGAAACCTCTCCTCAGTGCAAGACACATGAAAGCCCGCATGGAGTTTGCTAAAAAACACCTGAAGGACTCCAAGATGGTGAGAAATAAGATTCTCTGATCTGATGAGACCAAGATAGAACTTTTTAGCCTTAATTCTAAGCGGTATGTGTGGAGAAAACCAGGCAATGCTCATCACCTGTCCAATACAGTCCCAACAGTGAAGCATGGTGGTGGCAGCATCATGCTGTGGGGGTGTCTTTCAGCTGCAGGGACAGGACGACTGGTTGCAATCGAGGGAAAGATGAATTCGGCCAGGTACAGGGATATCCTGGATGAAAACCTTATCCAGAGTGCTCAGGACCTCAGACTGGGCCGAAGGTTTACCTTCCAACAAGACAATGGCCCTAAGCACACAGCTAAAATAAAGAAGGAGTGGCTTCACATCAACTCCATGACTGTTCCTGAATGGCCCAGCCAGAGCCCTGACTTAAACCCAATTGAGATTCTCTGGAGACACCTAAAAATGGGTGTCCACCAACGTTTACCGTCCAACCTGACAGAACTGGAGAGGATCTGCAAGGAGAAATGGCAGAGGATCCCCAAATCCAGGTGTGAAAAACTTGTTGCAACTTTCCCAAAAAGACTCACGGCTGTATTAGATCAAAACGATTCTTCTACTAAATACTGAACAAAGGGTCTGAATACTTAGGACCATGTGATATTTCAGTTTTTCTTTTTTAATAAATCTGCAAAAATGTCAACAATTCTCTGTTTTTCTGTCAATATGGGGTGCTGTGTGTACATTAATGAGGAAAAAATGAACTTAAATGATTTTAGCAAATGGCTGCAATATAACAAAGAGTGAAAAATTTAAGGGGGTCTGAATACTTTCCGTCCCCACTGTATAATGAGGACTAACCTTTTTTTTTCTTGATTTAGACGTGATTTGTTTTGACATGCTAAACTAAAGAAAGGTATTTTTCATTTAGAAGAAGAAATTTTTTAAATCTTACACTGAATTGTTTTGCTCCATGCACACCAGGAGCTTTAAAAAAAAGCTAGAAAAATGTTAGATAAAAAAACTCTCATATTTAGCATTTTTGTACCAGCCTTTAGTAGTTTTTGTGCAGGCATTTAGAAGCGAATAGCAGGCTGTTAAGGGGCGAGTGGCTACTTCGTCCTTAACAATTGACTCATGAGATGTCAGCGGGATTCCCCACTGACAACTGAATGTAAACACAAGAATGCCAGCATAAAAGAAAACTGCATGGGTGTGCGCCCCCCCAATTCATACAAGGCCTTTTGGGCCTGGTACTAATTTTAAGGGGAACCCTATACCAAAATAAAAAAACAGTGTGGGGGTCCCCCAAAATCAATACCATGCCCCTATCCAAGCATGCGGCTCCTCAGGCCAGGAAAGGGGAGGATGAGCAAGCGCCACCTTCTCCTGAACTATACCAAGTCGCATGCTTTCAACATGGGGGGGTTGCTTTGGGGTGGGGGCTCCCCCAAAGCACCTTGCCCCTATGTTGATAAGGACAAGGGCCTCTTCCCCACAACCCTGAGCTGGTAACTTATCGGAATCTGGAAACCCTTTTTACAAGGGGGCCACCAGATCTCAGCCCACCCCATATGAATGAATATAGGGTACATAGTACCTCTACTTATTTACAAAAAAAGAGTATTGTAAATAAAGACAGAAACCAGTTTTTGACAAGTTCTTTACTAATAAAAATAAAAAATTGTTCTCGGTTTATATCCATCGTCAATCACAGTCATCTACCTAGAATGCCCAGTTGATGATGTCACAAGGTGACTGTGTTAGCCAGTGACATCCATGGGTGTCCCCACTTTTTTTTTTGACTTTTACATTTCTGTTCAGCAGTTGGCATTCATCGTAATTGCATCTACTTTGGGGGCTTCGGGGGACAATTTTTAAATTTTTTTTATAAAGGACTTTTCAAAAACTGGCTCCTGTCTTTGTTTACACTACTTTTCTTTTGTGATTTTACGTACCCTTACTCATTCACATAGGGGAAAGTACCAGGATCTGGGGGCCCCCAGGGTTGTGGGGAAGCGGACCTTGCACTCATCAACATGGGGACAAGGTGCTTTGGGGGGGCAACCAGCGGGAGGACTAGCACACAGCTGCCGCTCCACTCCTTAACAACCTGCTATTCACTGGCTGCCTGCCCCTTAACTAACATGTTGTTTACTATAATGGAAAAAAAACACTGGGCATTTAGCGGTGCTTAGCAGCTCTTAGCAGTGTTTAGGAGCCTGTAGGAGCCTTCAGCGTTTTTTTTCTGCCAAAAAATTGCTCTCAAAAACGCAAACCAGAGAGTTTTTATTCTCGACTCCCAAACGATGAGCTAAAAAAAAGCCTCTAGACTCCAAAGTGTGCATGGACACATAGGAAATCATTATTTGCTTGTAGAGGCATATGCACCCATGCAATCCAATTCCAGTGCAGACCAAAAAAAAGGTCCTGTACCATTTTGGTCCGAATGCGATGCAAATTCAGCCATACAAACTGCATGGCTGAATTTGCATCGCACAGACATTGCATGTTGTCTGCACAGAAATGTGGTGCAAATCACATGCGATGTCTCTGTTTGCACCAGGATGAACCCAATCTTAAGGATAAATAAATATATTGGACACTTGCTATTACCTGAATAGTTGGCTTTACAGTACACAAAACCCTAACATCAGTCCTGTATCCCACAAAGTTTGTCACACCCCCCCAAGCACCACTATCTTTGATTGCATTACTGAGCTTTGAATTTTCTGCACAGGTAAGCAAAAGATTATGTTCAAGCTAATCACAGACAGCAGCTTGGAAATGCACATCAGGCTTTCACTGTGAAAAAAGTGGGACTAGGATGGGAGCCGAACACCCCCCGGTTCGGTTTGCACAAGAACTTGCGAACAGGCAAAAAATGTGTTAGAACACGCGAACACCGTTAAAGTCTATGGGACATGAACATGAAAAATCAAAAGTGCTCATTTTAAAGGCATATATGCAAGTTATTGTCGTAAAAAGTGTTTGGGGACCTGGGTCCTGCCCCAGGGGACATGTATCAATGCAAAAAAAAAGTTTTAAAAACTGATGTTTTTTCAGGAGAAGTGATTTTAATAATGCTTAAAGTGAAACAATAAAAATGAAATATTCCTTTAGATATTGTACCTGGGGGTCTCCTTAGTATGCCTGTAAAGTGGTACATTTTTCCTGTGTTTAGAACAATACCACAGCAAAATTACATTTCTAAAGGAAAAAAATCATTCAAAACTGATTGCGGCTGTAATGTATTGTCGGATCCCGGCAAAATTAGATAAAACTCATTGAAAAAAACAGCATGGGTCCCCCCTAGTCCATTACCAGGCCCTTTGCGTCTGGTATGAATATTAAGGGGAACCCCCACCAAAATGTAAAAAAAAATTGTGTGGGGGTCCCTCCAAAATCCATACCAGGCCCTTCAGGTCTGGTATGGATATTAAGGGAAAACCTGCAACAAATTTAAAAAGAAATGGCGTAGGATTCCCGCCAAAATCCACACCAGACTCTTCAGGTCTGGTATGGATTTTAAGGGAAACCCAGCGTCAAAATTTAAAAAAATGGAGTAGGGGTCCCCCAAAATCCATACCAGACCCTTATCCAAGCACGCAACCTGGCAGGCTGCAGGATGAAAGAGCCCCCCCAAACCTTACCAGGCCACATGGGCCTCGTCCCCACAACCCTTGCCCAGTGGTTGTGGGGTCTGCGGGCAGGGGGCTTATCGAAATCTGGAAGCCCCCTTTAACAAGGGGGCCCCCAGATCCTGCCACCACCTTTGTGAATGGGTATCGGGTACATTGTACCCCTACCAATTCAACAAAAAAGTGTCAAAAATAGTAAAAATGACAGGAGACACTTTGGGACAAGTCCTTTATTAAAAAATAAAAAAATAAAAATGTCCCGCGATGTCCATCCATCTTCGATGACAGCGCCCGACGGACCAAAAAAAGAAAAAAAAGAAGCAACAACTCTGCCTCCATGGGAGGCGTTCCACACACTGCAGGCTTCTCGCTTTGACAGCTGGTATATAACTGAGGGCGGGGCCACCCGGTAAGTAAACAGATGACCCCGCCCCCTCTAAAGCCACGTGACTGAATATTTCATTTTTATTGTTTCACTTTAAGCCAGGGGTCTCAAACTGGCGGCCCTCCAGCTGTTGCAAAACTACAAGTCCCATGAGGCATTGCAAGGCTGACAATTACAAGCATGACTCCCACAGGCGGAGGCATGATGGGACTTGTAGTTTCGCAACAGCTGGAGGGCCACCAGTTTGGGACCCCTGCTTTAAGCATTATTAAAATCACTACTCCTGAAAAACGGCCATTTTTAAAACTTTTTTTTGCATTGATACATGTCCCCTGGGGCATCACCCAGGTCCCCAAACACTTTTTATGTCAATAACTTGCATATACACCTTTAAAATGAGCACTTTTGGTTTTTCATGTTAGTGTCCCATAGACTTTAACGGGGTTCCGCGGCTTTCGAATTTTCCATGAACACCGCATAATGTTCGAGTCAAACTTAAGCTCGTCTGGAGCATCAGGCTCATCCCTAGTCTGCTCCTGGCTGTAGAGCAGTTCTGCGTTGGTAGCATTGTGTGTATGTTTAGGAAAGTGTTACCTCCCCTACTATAACCACAGTTATTTATACCAACATGTATGTCATTAACATAAGCATGACATGTTCTCTTTAAACATATTAAAATATGTATAGAAAGTAAATTTCACATTATTGAACATAATGTTTTTTTACCTTTAAAGCTACAAAGCACAGTAAATACATCAATTGAATAGTCATCTACAAGTAAAAGTCTACATCGATGTTTATAGATGGTTTCTAACATTATAAATCAACATTTGGTATTCATTGCTCCAACTCGTGCACAACATTGCCTAGAAGTTTCATGCAGAGGGCAAAGCAAGCTTTATTCTCTTTTAATATCTGGCCTTGGCATACAATTCAACTTTCATTTTGTTCCTTCATGGCTGATGGGTCCCATCAAGTAAAATTCAATCTTCATAACATGTTCCGTTCAAGAATGAAAGCCAAAAAAAGAAGAGTATTTTTCCTAGGAGACATCAGTTATTTGTGGTTATGATATATTTAATTTACTTTTTTCCTTTTTTTTTCGTTCACTCACACAAGAAGAGTATTGAATTTTTCTTCACTGTATTTCCCTAGCAGTAGCTATAATACATATGGCTGTAGCTGCCCTCTAAAATACATATAGAGGCATAAACAACAATATATAGAGATACAGATGAATGGGGGTTGATTAATTTAAAATAGAGAAAAAATTAAGTACAGTATTGGAGTTGTTGCCTATAGCAGGATCCTTGATTAAGAGTGATTTTCTTGTTTCCCATGAAAAAGTGGTTTCTGTAATAAAAGACTGTAAATGACCTTGAGTCTGACTTCCTCTATCAATGATGTAGCCTCCAGCAAAGTCTTCAACATTCAAAACATGCAGAAGAGCCAAGTGACTGCATTCCCTTTGGTGAGCTGTGGTGCAAAACACTAGTATTTAACACTTTCAGAAATGCTGAATGTTGAAGCCTGTTCCAGAGACTGCAACATTGTAGGACAAAGGAGTTTGGACTTGCTGCTCACCGGTGAGGTTAGTATTCACAGTGTTCTATTGCAGCTATTATCAGAAAAGAAGAAACCTAGATGAAACCACACTTTTTGTGTGCCTTTATTGTATACAGTTTTAATACATAAGATACATTGTTTTCACCAGTTTGTTGTACTGCATAAAATCCATAGCCCTGCCCCTGACATGTATGCAGGGCCGGACTTACCATTGGGCTTGACTGGGCTCAAGCCCATGGGCCCCGCCCAATAGGGGGCCCCCCGGGCCCCAGCCCAGTGTACTCGTGTACACAGAGCCGGTCCCGTGTATCTCGGCTCCTGTCGGCTTTTCTCGGCTCCTCTCGCAGTCCCGCCCTATGATGGACATAACACAGGGACTGGGTGTGACTGTGAGAGGAGCTAGCCGAGTACACTCGGCTATGTACAGTATGTATATCGGCGGCGCTCGGCTCCGCTCACAGTCATGCCAAGTCCCACCATTGGACCTGTGTTATGTCCATCATAGGGCGGGACTGCGAGAGGAGCAGAGAAAAGCCGACAGGAGCCGAGATACACAGGACCAGCTCTGACATTTTAACTGCAGCTTGTTCAAGGCTGCAAATGGACACTGATGAGGCTGCAGATGGAGGCTGCAAGGCTGCAAATGACACTGACAAGGCTGCAAGGCTGCAAATGACGCTGCAAGGCTGCAAATGACACTAACAAGTCTGCAAATGACACTGACAAGGCTGCAAGACTGCAAATGACACTGACAACAAGGCTGCAAGGCTGCAAATGACACCGACAAAGCTGCAAGGCTGCAAATGACGCTGCAAGGCTGCAAATGACACTGATAAGCTGCAAGGCTGCAAATGACACTGACAACAAGGCTGCAAGGCTGCAAATGACACTGACAAGGCTGCAAATGACACTGACAAGGCTACAGATGACACTGGACAAGCATGCAGATGGACGCTGTGCAAGGCTGCATTGATGAGCATTTAAATGTAAGTATTTTCCTTAAATAATTTTTTTCCTTAAAATTGCTTAAACTCTTATCTTGAGGTTTGCTGATTGGTTATTGGCAGTTACATAGTGCCTCGTTTACTTCCATTGAGAAAACCTGTCTGCATTAGACATTGATGTAATAGTGGACAAACGGTATCAGAGTGGCGCGCTTAAAAGAAAACTAAAGGTTTAAAGTAATGTATAGAAGGTAAGGCCCGAAAGTAACTCAAGCCCAGGGGCCCCCACCACCCTAAGTCCTGCCCTGCATGTATGTGTCAACTATATCCTCTAGCAGTGTTTCAAGTAGGTACACTTAAATTAACTCTGTCATCACAAGATCAGTTTTACCCAAAAGGTCACCCATAAAAAAGCATGACTATACATAACTTTCCAGTATTAAATCATCAGATGAGTTGAATAGTTGCTTTCCCTGCTAACCGTCGTGGCCGCTGTTAGCTTGAATGTCCTGTAAGATCTTGAATACTGGCCAGTTTACGTGTTTGGATACAGCAGGATCCCGGTTTTATATTTTTTAAACCTGATCATCTTTGTGCCATCTGAGTTTTCTACTTTTATTAATATTAGGAATTTTATGTGTTTTTTTACTATTGGGAATGCTTTCCCTTGTTTTGTTTCTACATGCAATATTTGCTATGGTAGGCAACTCCTGGATGATCTTTGTGGGACTCAGCTATTTTCCTGTCCCAGGTCTCTGTGGATGCAAGCTGCCTTAAACCATAAGTACATTTTGATTTTTTTTTCTTTTTCAAATAACTTGGTTTACATACAGCAGCAATACTCTAAGTGCCGGTTTACACAGGGCAACCTGACTTACAGCGCAACTTTGCAAAGTGATTTGGAGGTGACTTCTGCGCGACTTTGAGTGACTTACAACGCAACTTGAAGTCTCCTCCATTGTGGCCAATCAGAGCTAATCAGCTAATCTTGTGACATAATTGTTGTTCCTGTTCTCTTCCAGGTTCCCCATTTCCTGTGTCCTGTGCCCACAATGTTCTCTTTGCGTTATCTAATGACAGCTGTCATAACAGCTGATGTGGCAGTATTGATGGAAGAGGGGAAGCGGAGGATGAGGATGAGAAGAAGACGTCGCTACTGGATCCATCCAATCATTGCTAATAGATATAGCAGAGGCCATTTCTGGGCCATGTATGAGAATTTGCGTGCTTATGAGGACAAGTTTTTCAACTATACTTGGATGTCTATTGCAAGGTAAATAAATATGCCATATGTGGATATGCACATATTAACTAGCCTTTTTCAGATATTTGTTGCTTACTCTGTATCTTTTGCTAGATAAAGTCTTTATGAGCCCCAAACATTAGATATATATTTTTTAGCCTTGAGCCTAGAGAATAAAATGGCAGTTGTTGCAATTTAGCTACATTGGTTGTTATCCAAATAAGACTGACCATCAGTACTGGGGTGATGGCTGCAGCTGCATGCATCACCTTGGTAAAACCCTTTCAATCAGAGGTCACATATTTGCATACGGTGGGCTTGAAGGGGTTAATGTGTGTATGTAGTTACTGTTGGCTGATATTTCTTATTTTCAATATAGTAAATTACCTTCTTTATTAACTTCTTTTGAAAACTGACAGTTTTATTTATTTTCAACAATTTCTAACAGAAGATACAAGAATGCATGTGTTATTTTAGAAAAACATAGTCCCAGCACGGTGTCTACTTAACATAACCAGCGGTAAAACTTGGTTAAGACATGTAGGCCAAATAGCCAAAGACAGTATATGTCAATATCAAATCAACTGAGTATGACTCAGAATTTTTGTGTAACAGCCAAGTCTAAACTGCAAAAATACATGTAGATACGTACAGTAGAGAAGTAAGAGAGAGCAGAGAGAAAGAGAGAAAATATTAGAGTAAAAAAGTAGTAAAGGACAACCACCTACCATAGGACCCCTCCGAAGCCTGGGGTCGCCACCAACAGGCCACCTCCCCAAGACAAGGATTCATCAGGATATAGGGGCCTCCAACAAATTCCACTGCTTCCAGACCTGGTTATGTGTATCAAGAGTGTTATTTAAAGAGGCTGTCAAAAATTCCATCCGTTTCACATCTCTGATTCTGGAGTGCACGTCAAACGAGGGGGGGGTTCCCTCGTTTTCCACTACAGGGCGACCAAGCATCGTGCAGCAGTTAACATCTGAGCCATGAGTTTTTTAGACAATTTTGAGAAAGAGGGAGGTGGGAGGCCCAAACAGAAAGTTTTAGGGTTGAACGCCATCCAGGAACAAAAGATGGAATGGAGTAAGGTATGTACCGCCAGTAGGGGACGATCAGAGGGCAGGATCAATAGATAAGGTATAGCATCCACACATCTCTACTACAGTGCCAACATTGATGGTCGGCAGAGGGGTATATGGAGTAAAGCAGGTCAGGGGTTTGGTACCAGTGAAAAAGTATCTTGTATTGGTTTTCTTTGTACAATGTACAAATAGAGGTCTTAGATGCCTGAGACCAAATAAGCTGCCACATCTTCAGGGGTATGTCCTCACCCAAGGCCTGCTCCCACTTACGCATATAGGCATGCCAAGGTTCGGGGGCCGATAAGTCCATGAACAGAGCTGATAGGTGCGCAAAATCATACTTTTAGGGGATGAGTCTTCTAAGCAGATTTGTAAGTAGCTAAAAAAAAGCCTGTCTGGGCAAGTCATAAGCATCCCTCAGATCCTGGAAGGACCGCAAGGTTCTAGTTTTGGTATCCATGAAATGACCATAATGAAATAAGGCCCTTTCCATCCAATAGTGGGACATCTGCGAGGTCAAACTGTCCGGGACATTAGGTGTAAACAGAAATGAGGAAGCCAGGGAGGCAGTAGAGGCTTTATTAATTTTTTATTAACAGTTTTGACTAATTGCTTGGTCTGGTTTCCATCCATCTGGAGCGACAGAACACATCATATAGGAGGAGTATCTCACCCACTGAAAGACTGATTATCACAGTAAGGTAAACTATGTTTTTTTATGCACAACAGTATAATTGATTACACCTTTGGAAGAAATGCAGAAGTTCAAGAACGATCTTAGTAAAAAAAAATAAATAAATAAAACTACAGCAGCTCCATATTGCTTGATATATTTTTGGCCAACAATCCTTCAAATGGATTGTTTTATCATCATTGCTGCAGCAGATTATGCACCATGCATATTTTCAACATTAAAGGCGAAGTCCAGCCTGAGCTCATTTGGCTAGGCTTCTCCAACGGGTTACATGAGTGCAATTCGTTTTGCACTCCTGCGACCAGTTTTTAGCGCATAGTGGCCTGAAGTCCGCTCTGCGCTGATGTCACCAAAATAAGTTGAGGCAGCACGTCATCCCGACTTCGGACGTCTGCATGCACCAGCTGCCTCGACTGATGGTAGGCTCAGCCTCCCAGCGAGTCGTTCCCCGCCCCTCCACAGCTCAGCACTCCAATGAGCGTGGCAGAGCAGAGCAGGAGAGCTGCTGACTGACAGTCAGTAGCTCTCTGCTCGGGGAGGGGAGATAACTGAGCCATCAGCGATGTTTGGTGGCTCAGTTCTATGTGAAGAGGCGGTGGGGGACAGATGGTTCTTCCAAAAAAGAACCCCATACTGTATAACATATATTGCACAATATAGCACAAAAACATCCAATAAATTAAAAAAAAACACCAAAATTTTAATATCAGGGTACATCTTGAAAAATACAAAGAAAAAGGAACATTTTGTAATATTTTTCAAATTGCAACTGTTTGTATACTGGTCCATATTTCGAATGTGAGGTTGCAGTGCTTGTGGAAGGCCTTGGGGATAGTGTTGTTTGAAAGGTATTTAATTGATGAAAAAGTCTTGTGTTTGCTGGTGCGCCGATGGTGGAGGGAATTGGGGATGGAGATGAATATGGGATCAGTGGATGTGAAGTGTTCATTACATTGCCATACTCATCGGAGTATGGGCAGAAGCGAGGAGGATAGTAGGAGTGGGTTTTGGGTGGTGGAGGGGTTGGATATAAATAGTATGGACCGGATGGTGGACCAAAGATAGATAAGGAGCAATTGCTGGCTCATTGCGCAGACTCGCATCTAGGAGGTCCATCACAGCTTTCCTCACGTTGTTCTTCCGCTCTGGGGAAATATTTTTTAAGATGCCCACAACCATTATACCAAATCCATAATCTTCTGACTCTAGGCTGTCTAACTTTTTGTTCATGTGGTCAACTAGCTCTGCAAAGCGGTCAATGTTCTGACCATGCCTCCCTCGTGGAGGTCTGCTCGTGCGATGGCTTTGAAGCTGGCTAGGCCCAACTGGCTCCTCCGTGTACGCTGAAGGTTCTAAGTGGTTGCTCTCTTGTTGTGCTTGAGATTCTTCCATCAAAGAATACTCCTGCGACCCTTGAGAGTTAGGTTCCTGAGATGCCTCCTGCCCTTCTTCTCTCACTTCCCAACTGGATTGTGTTCTGCATTAAAAATATAATACTGTTAAGGCACACCCTTCTTTATATAACTGTATAGTAGCACTTTACAAATATGACAGATGCGCTCTCATATCCATGAAAGGTCTTAGAAACTCTAATTCATTAGCATGGACATAGGGTACCACCCTTTTTGATCTCGATCCACTCCTGGCCTCATGGATTTTTCGGAGGTATCATTTGAAACAATCTCTTAAGCCCTTCCATCAATTTTGTATAATATTCACTGCAAAACATAAATAGGTACATAATTAATTATGTACAGTGTTTTGTCTTTCAGGTACCTGGCAACCGGTCATTCCCTAGTGATACCATATGTAGCCTTCTAATGCTGCTTACTGTGATAGCCAGCTATAGATGGGGGCAAGTGGTGTCTTTTTTGTATCACTGTCGTGTTTTTTGGTCAGGCAATGCACTGACACCTTTGCAGCCATTGAGCTACATGCTGAGTGTTCAGTGTGCCCCTTTACATTTATGAAGGGGTGGCTCCCCTTCAGTCCACCTGCCCTCACCTATCCATCAGAATGCATGTGCCTCCACTGTGGGGACACTTATAAGTTAGCGTTAGGTACCACAGATATCAGGGTGCCGTGACGAGGCTCTTGGCTTACGCATGCATTTGCAAATGCGTGCAGACTAAACCCCTGCTTTTACGCATACTGTTAGACAGGTTTAATTGGTTGTCTGCGAGCTGGTCGGTAAGTAAGCTTGTTTTTTCCCTTGGATTTATCCTTGGCTCTGTTTATACCTTATGTAGCCTTCTAATGCTACTTACTGCGATAGCCAGCTATAGATGGGGGCAAGTGGCATCTTTTTTGTATCATTCCCTAGTGAGCCTACATTATGAGTTCATGGGGGGCAGGTCTACAATCAGCTACATCATCTAATAAAACCTGCCAAATTTTATGGAATGTGCTTAATAGCATAGTTATGAAGAGGCCTACACAAGAGAATTTGCAGGATATTGCAAGACTCTTTGAGAGGTGGTGTAATTTCCCCAATTGCATTGGAGCTATAGATGAGAAGCACGTGTGTGTCATTAAGCCTGTTGGTAGCGGAAGTATGTTCTTCAATTACAAAAAATACTGCTCCTTTGTACTGCTAGCCATGGGCGATGCAAACTACTGCTTCACCTAAATAGACAGAGGATCCTACGGAAGCAGCTGCGATTCACATATTTTTTCAAATTCCTCATTTGGTGAAAGACTATGAGATAATCAGCTAGGTCTTCCTGAGAACTGTCCCCTTCCTGGCACAACTGATCCCCACTACTCTATGTGTTTGTCGCAGATGAGGCTTTTGCATTGGGGGAACACCCAATGAGGCCTTACTCCAACAGGAATTTGACTACCCCTAAGAAAGTCTTTAAATATCATCTCTCAAGGGCAAGAAGGGTGGTTGAGTGCAGTTTTAAAATTCTTTAAAATAAATGGCATTTGTTACACACACATATTGCGTTAAACCTTAAAAATGCAATTACTGCTGTCAAAGCAGCATGTCTGCTCCACAATTATGTCCAGCTACGTGATGGGTACTGTTTCGAGGATTACCTTATGCATGGCATGGAAAGTGCACACCTCAGTGCTACTAGGGGATCCTGCGATGGTGCACTGTTCGCAAGCAATTTACTTCATACTTCCTTTCACCGGCTGGTGAACTAGAATGGCAATTGGACGTTATTTTCTAACTGCATTGCTAAGTTCTTTAAATATAAATTTTGCTGCTGTTGTTTTTTCTGTTTTGTTGTTTAACCTCCCTAGCGGTATGAATATTTCATATTTTTTGATGCTGAAAGTGGTACAATTATTTTGCATGGAAATTTGGTGTCCTATATTGTAGGCCTGTAATTCTCAGGAATAACTCACTTAAATCTGTCTAAACCAGAGTCTAGTAGACATCTCAGGTATGATAAAGTTTGAAACACAAAATCATAAATTATAATATAATAAATAACTATAAATAATTATACCAAATAATAATATAATAATAATAATAATAATTATTCAATAATGTAATCAAATCAAAAACACTAAAATTTGCTCAGTTGCAGAATTGTCACTGTCATTACTTTTCAGTGTTTGATGAGGGATCTCCCCACAAATCACTATCACTCAATTCCACGAGTGATTATAATTTATTATCGCTGTTTTCTAGCTGGTCTAAAATCCCTTTTGATGTAAAGGGACGTTTTGGTTGCTATAGACAATCTCCAGTTTCCAGCCAGAAAAGGATGTAAGATTACAGTATACTGTATGTATTGTGTGTGTTTCACTTTTTGAATTTGGTGCCGTTCTCCGTCCCCGTGCGACGCAACTCTAGCATGGAACGGAGCTCGGCTCCGTGATGAATCGAGCGGAGGACGAGCCGCTCACACTGCGGGAAGACATCGCAGGATGTAAGGTAAGTAAGCTCTTCCTGGATCCTGCGATGCGATCCCGAGTCTGGCTCGGGGTTACTGCTTTTGGTTCTGAAATCCCACCCCATGCCAGACTGGGGAATACTGCCAGGGAGGTTAATGCCTGTAAGGTATTTGTAAGTTTTTAATGCTCTGCTATACTGTCGTTAATGTTTTGAATACTATTTTTTGATATTGTTTAAATAAAATGTGATACTAAACTAATCATTTTTTGCTCTTGTGATATTGATCATTCATTATTTACATATATTATCAAAGGTAAGTTATTCAACAACATAAAGCTGACATGATTCCTATTCTGCAAAAGGACTAGACATCAGTGATAGTCTTGCACCAGGGTTCCCCATACTCTGGCCCTCCAGTTATTTGAAAAATACAATTCCCATCATGCCTAGTCATGTCTGTGAATGTCAGAGTTTTACAATGACTCATGGGATGTTTATTTCCACAACATCTGGAGGCCCATAGTTTTATGATCCCTGGTCTGCACTGATGACTAGCACTGATGACTTGCACTGATGACTAGCACTGATGATCTGCACTGCTGACTTGCACAGATGACTAGCACTGATGATCTGCACTGATTGCTAACACTGATGACTAGCACTGATGATCTACACTGCTGACTTGCACTGATGACTAGCACTGATGACTTGCACTAATGACTAGCACTGATGACTAACACATTTGGGGATACACAGTGCATATGAATAACAAACAGATATAAATAAAATAAAGGTTAAACTTACATTTTTCACTACATTAATTCGCTGACAAAATGTCCCAATTGTTCATACTGATACGGCAGATCTCCAGTCAGGCGTTGTCCCTCTTCATTTGATCCTTATAATTCGGATCACTTTTGTCGTAAAGGACTGTATGCTGCCTCACAAGCCTAATGAGAGTCTCATTGTCAATGGGCTCTCTGTGCATGACCTCCCTGTGGGCTCTGGTAGACATTGTATACAATCAAAATCTAGCATAGAGGTTGGCCAGAACATACAGAGACAACGGCATATAGGAAGTGCTCTGTGGGAGGGAGGGGCTGCCTGTGTGTAAATGTGGGGAGTACCTGGGTAAATTATTTTCTTCTTCCTGTAAAGTCGCTTTAATATAGATGGGAATCTGGCTTGGAGGTGAATTCCATTGAAATCTATGGGTACAAGTTGCCTAGAAGTCGCCTTGAGTTAGTACAGGAACCTTTTCTGAAGTCGGAGCGACTTCAGTAGTGTACATTAAGACGGTTCTCAATCACTAGAATGGAATTTCAAATGTCCAGCGACTTGGGGCGAATTGAGGGCTTACAAGTCAGGTCCTAAATGGCTGTAGTGTGAACCGGCTCTAAAAGTATTCATTTCATTTTGAAAACAGTTTTTTTTTTTTTTTTTTTTAGGTAGATTTAGATGACACATACATATTCACTAACCAGTTAAAGCGGAATTCCACCCTGAAAAATATTTTTACATTTTCAAAGTCCTTTATCAGTATTAAAAAACATTTGTAGTGAAATTTTTTTTAAAAAGTGCCCTGTTGCTATGGGGTGGGTCCTAATCTGCCACTTCTGGCTCCGTGGCACTCCACATATCTTCCTCCCTCGCCTGTGCTCCTGGGAAATGTGAGTCATCATTTCCCAGGATTCAGTGGGCAGTATTATGAGAAAAAATTGCCTTATTTCCCGACAGGAAATGATGCATTGCAAGGCAGTGGCCATCGCCATTTTTAAAGAGGGTAACCAGGCTTTTGTTGCCATTGTTACCCTAGCTTCCCATGCAGAAAGATCAGAGGCTGTGCAGTGGATACCCGTGGAGAAGAAGCAGGGCAGCAGCACTATAATCAAATTGAGGGCATTCAGCATCCCAGCTTTGTTTGCAGAGCCAGGGGGAAGCCACAGCATGTAAAAATATTATTTGTACATGCAGTATACTTCCTAGGTCCTGGAGGGGGAGGAGGGAAGAAGAGGTTTGCATAGCAAAGGGACAGCAACTTCCTCTGATGCTGCTGTTGCTATGGAAACTTGATCTGCAAGCTGTTACACTGCTTTTGCTGCACTGAGCATGTGCAAGATCTGCAAGAAAGAGATCCAGAAAGAAATACAGTCTGGCTTCAGATGCCCACACATGAGATGGCCAATGTCAGCTGGAAGTTTATAAAGTAAAGAAACTAATGCTACAAACATACAAAACGGACCTTAGTTTCCAGCCCAACTTTACTAGCATACATTAAGCTTGTGTATTATAGGGGTATCTTTATCTCAAAAGTATAATTTTTTAGCCGCAACACCGCTTTAAAGACCAAGCCTATTTCTGACACTTGTTGCGTACAAGTTAAAATCAGTATTTTTTGATAAAAAATTACTTAGAGACTACAAACATTATTTATATATTTTTTAGTAAAGACTATGGAGAATAAAATGGTGGTCGTTGCAATATTTTATGTCACATGGTATTTGCGCAGCGGTCTTTCAAATGCAATTTAAAAAAAAAAAAAAAATACACTTCACTGAATTTTAAAAAAAAAACTAAACCAGTGAAGTTAGCCCAGTTTTTTGTATATTGTGAAAGATGATGTTATGCAGAGGAAATAGATCCTTAACATATTACGGTTTAAAATTGTGCACACTCGTGGAATGGCGACAAACTACGGTACTAAAAAATCGGTTGTTATCGCCAGAAAGCCGACCACCAGCTCTAAAGAACGGTACCGGGGTGAAGCCTGCAGCTGCATACATATATTGTTTTGCGTGAAGTGGTTAAACAGTAATAGGCTGACAGACAAAAATCTGCCAGTTTGCTGTGACTTGTTCTTGATGATGCAAAACTGTGCTGCCTCTGGGCAATATCTTTCAAGTTCTCATTTAGAATTAAGAGATCACAAACATTATAGCAGAATAAAATTGGTGAGCAGCAGAACATTTCTAACCTGGGAGAATTAGCTGAAATATACTAGGCAAAATACAGAGACATCAGCCTATGGACAAAGTGCAGTATAGTCAAAGCTATGGTATTCCCAGTAGTAACCTATGGCTGTGAAAGTTGGACCATGAGGAAGGCTGAACTCTAAAGAATTCATGCTTTTGAACTATGGTGTTGGAGAAGTATAAAGTATATTATTCCTGCGCTACCATGCAGTGGTAGTAAAAAATAGTAGGGGGGAAAAGCAGCTTGCACCGAATGGGGTCCAGCCTGGCCCCTGGTATAGACGTAAGCTGACAAGTGGGAATGGTGCTGCGCTAATCCTAAAATAAGCTCTAATACATAAGTGCAAATATGCTACAATTTACTTAAGTGGGGGGGTTTATCTCTTGTCCTCGATATAATATGTGATGGTAGCCTCAAACAAACAGAAGGTGTAACACTGTGCTGTGCTAAAACAACTATATACATAAAAAATAAATAAATAAATAAAAGAAGCCAGACTCGACTAAATGGTCCTAAATAGAATTATATGTTAAATATCAACGTAATTGTATGCAATCAGCAATATAAACACTTTGCTTATGGTGCAAAATTAATATCAAAAGAATAAATCCGTTACGTAAGTTATATCAAAAAGTGCAATGTGACAATAAATGCCCCAAAAAATATACAATGTCTGTGACAAAAGGACTAAAGTGTCCAGTGCCAACAGTAAGTACTCACAGTTGTATAAAAGCAATACTACAGTTCAGTAAAACGTGATTTGTGCAGCAAAAATAAATCACTAAAAAATAATCACATAAAAGCAAATTCAGTCAGAAGGTACAATGTTACAATGAATGTCCAAAGAGATCACAGTAACTGTGCAACGTGCGGTCAAGTGTCCAGTGCCACCAATGGGTGCTCACAGTTATATAAAAACAATATTACAGTTCAAATAAAAAGTGACTTTGTGCAGCAGCAAACAACTCCAATGCTTCATTGGTCGTGCCAAACAGTGAAATAGTGCAGGCAGCAACTGGATTTTAGCATCACTTGCTTAGAAGAGTGGTGAATGTGAAGTGTATAGTGTAGTCCTCTCCATGCAACAATCCTTTAATGGTAGATAGTGGCCCCTTACCTCACTACACTGAGGCTACAGCATAGAGCAATCAGCACTTGTGGTGTCTCCTGTGAGGAGAGGTCCTGAGTCTCGGGCTGTCATACATTAAACCTCAGATCCATGGGGAACATCATGACAGATAAAAATCAAAGTAAATGTTCAGCATAACCACATCAGCAAAGCCTACATTCATTAACTTTGCAATGCCTTCCATCTCACTTATATATGGGTGAGAAAGATGACTGATATACTTATTTGATAGTCTTTGGATGAGTTCAAATTTGTAACCAGACAACTGCAGACTTATGCTTCCAAGGCCAGTATTAAGAAATAGTGGAGGTCTTTAACATGCTTCCTTCACTGTAGAAAGATTATCTGATATCTGATTATCTGATTATCTGATAATTATCTTCTAAGCAAGTGATGCTAAAATCCAGTTGCTGCCTGCACTATTTCACTGTTTGGCACGACCAATGAAGCATTGGAGTTGTTTTCTGCTGCACAAAGTCACTTTTTTATTGAACTGTAATATTGTTTTTATATAACTGCGAGCACCCATTGGTGGCACTGGACACTTGACCGCACGTTGCACAGTTACTGTGATCTCTTTGGACATTCATTGTAACATTGTACCTTCTGACTGAATTTGCTTTTATGTGATTATTTTTTAGTGATTTATTTTTGCTGCACAAATCACGTTTTACTGAACTGTAGTATTGCTTTTATACAACTGTGAGTACTTACTGTTGGCACTGGACACTTTAGTCCTTTTGTCACAGACATTGTATATTTTTGGGGGCATTTATTGTCACATTGCACTTTTTGATATAACTTACGTAACGGATTTATTCTTTTGATATTAATTTTGCACCATAAGCAAAGTGTTTATATTGCTGATTGCATACACTTACGTTGACATTTAACATAAAATTCTATTTAGGACCATTTAGTCGAGTCTGGCTTCTTTTATTTATTTATTTATTTTTTATGTATATAGTTGTTTTAGCACAGAACTATGGTGTTGGAGAAGACTCTTGAAAGTCCCTTGGATGGCAAGAAGATCAAGCCAGTCAATCCTGGGAATCAACCCTGAATATTCACTGGAAGAACAGATCCTGAAGCTAAAACTCAAATACTTTGGCCACCTAATGATGCTGGGAAACATGGAAAGAAAAAGGAGAAGAGGACGACAGAAAACAAGATGGATACATAAAAACCTTAAAAACCTTTATTAACTTACAAAAACCCCCAAAAATTATTGCAAATCAATATAAGTGGCGCTAGTATCAGTGGTTACACCACCTGGTGTTCAAAATAATAAACCCTTTGTGCTATAATGTTCTAGTGATATTGTGTGTTAATAAAGTATACCATACACAGAACAATCTATGCCAAAAATTGTATCAAAAGTGAAAACATATAAAAAAAAAAAAAAAAAAACTATAAGCATTTCATCCATGAAGAGTCCATAGAGAGAACACCGTGAAAAGTGTGCGATTTTCTGAAATGTCCACCAGTTCACTCAGTGCCAGTGATTCCTCTCCCTTTGAATTCAACACTCACCGACTCAATATGCCTCACCCTCTCGTGTTTTGGCAATCAAGCATAATCAACGAGATGGTCAGATGAAGGTAACAGCTTCAAGTTCCATCCGTTCCAGTATCATCTCATTCTATTGTGACTATGAACACAGGAAAATTCCAGGTGACTTTTGGTGCTCCCCCTCTTAGGTCCCCACTCACCAGCTCCAATCACCCCTACAGGGGTATCTCACATGTAGGACAGCCTTAGTGCCCAGTGGCTGCTTTGGATAAATTTTACAGAGTCACATTCAAAATCACACTTACTTTTCACACAGGGGTAAAAACACTTCTTTGGCTTTGAGCGCAGTGGTGGGGACTCAAAGAGGGCGCAGTTTTTTTGAGTTTCACTTTTCACAAGATGGATACATAGCATCATCGACAAACAATGAACATGAAGTTAAGTAAGCTCCGGGAGGCAGTGGAGGACAGAAAAGCCTGGCGCACTATGGTCCATGAGGTCACAAAGAGTTGGACACAAATAAACAACTGAACAACAACCAGGCAATAAAAAAGTACAGGCAGATGTTTTACTTCAAGAATTAAAAGACTACAGGCATCATAACAGTGTAAATTGGCCATCAATCAGCAATAATAGGCCTAATATGTATATGTCCATTTTTTTTATATATCGGCATACAGGGGAGTGTTAAATGTAAATAATAATAATAAGAGTAAGCTCTTAATATTTCCTCCGCCACGTGTCGCCTCCCCCCTCCCCTGACTTCACTGTCAAGATCAATGGCACATCTATCAGTCCGTCCCCACATGCCAGGGTGCTAGGGGTAACTTTAGACTCAGAACTGTCCTTTCAGGCCCAGGTACAATCCCTGTTCAAATCATGCCGCCTTAGCCTCCGCAACATTTCCAGAATACGCCCCTTTTTAACCAATGACACCACCAAGCTTCTTATTCACTCCCTGGTTATCTCTCGCCTCGACTACTGAAACTCCCTCCTCATTGGATTACCTTTACATAGACTATCCTCCCTTCAGTCCATAATAAATGCCGCTGCAAGACTCATCCACCTTACCAACCATTCAGTGTCCTCCACCCCTCTCTGTCAATCCCTCCACTGGCTTCCACTCACCCAATTAATACAATTCAAAGTACTAACAATAATTTACAAAGCCATCCATAACTCTGCCCCCAGCTACATCACTAACCTAGTCCCAAAATACCAACCAAGCCGCTCTCATCGGTCATCCCAAGACCTCCTGCTCTCTACCTCCCTTGTCACCTCCTCCCATTGCTGGCCTCCTGGATTTCTCCAGAGCTTCTCCCATCCTTTAAAACTCCCTACCCCAATCTGTATGACTGTCCCCTAATCTATCCATCTTTAGACAATCCCTGAAAACCCTTCTCTTCTAAGAAGCCTATCCTGCTTCTAACTAACACTGTTTTACTTCCTCCATCAGCTCATTCCCCCACAGCTATTACCTTTTGTATCAATTGACCCTTCCTTTTAGGATTGTAAGCTCTAACAAGCAGGGCCCTCAGATTCCTCTTGTACCAAATTGTAATGTAACTGTAATGTCTGCCCTCATGTTGTAAAGCGCTGTTGGCGCTATATAAAACCTGTATAATAATAATGATATAATGTGAATTTTGGTGCACACTGTAGTTGTACTTTTTTCCCTTTCATATGATGCAGCAGCATGCTGCAAACAAAAGTAAACTTAAATATATATGGCCTGCAAAAAGTGAAACAAAGGCATTTTTTTTATGCAGTGGGCCTGTATTCAAGAACAAAAATTGCACTTCAATGTGGACCTCCAACAAGAGAGAGCAATGCCACACAGCATCCACTTACACATATACATTTTTGAACACTTTTCCATACCAATAAACAAACAACCTTTAGAAATAAACACAGCTCGCCACACCAAATGCTGGCTGTCTACCAGATTTATCAAACAGTTGTCCTGAAGAAGTTCTATGGTCATATCATACACTTGTATATTACAAAACATCAGCATTATAATAGCAATACAAATAGGAGTTGTTTTTGACAATCCAATTTAGGCTTACTTGAAAAATCTCTTTTCTAGTTGTGATTGTTGACTGTCTGCTGGCCTTCTCTTTCTACAATTTCCTGGACTCTCTGCATGCTTTGCAGCTTCTCCTCTATATATTTTCAAATTCTAAGGACTACATATCCTGTGGTACCTTGTTGACTGCAAGCAGTCAACCCTGCATTGACTCCATCTCCTGAAACTCTTATAGGCACCTCTGCATTTCCAAAGGCAGGCTCTATGAACTCTGTGACACATCGGGCACCAATGTACAGGGTACAGTAAGTACATGTCACAGAATTCAAGGAAGTAAAAGTGTAGGGTCTTTGCAAAGTAAGTAATATTAGGAACCTGTTCGAGGTGTTCTGGTGCGAACGGAACTGGGGGGGAAGTGTGTTCGGCCCATCCCTAATACTAATCATGTGTTCATTTTAAAGTATACTCTTTCTATAGTTTGTTATATTTTTACAGTGCTAGAAGACAGGTACTCTGTAAGTTAATGTTAAAAAAATAAAATGTTGCTATGAAATTTATCCTAACAGCAAAAGCTCAATTAAAATAGGAAGCATATGAAATTGGTTCAGTTTCAGTCTTTGCTTGTCATGTATATTTCACATGGTGGGATATGACTGGGCTCAATAAAACCTTAATGCCTGACAAATGAGTTGTTGCTGCTCAGATCTCTGGCACTTCACTGGGAAGTATGGGAATAGATTATCATGGCATTGGAGGCTTTAGATTTATTTCAGGCAGCAGAAAGCAGCGAATTTCCAATTATGTCACTTCAAAGACCAGCTACGCCCATTTTGCGAACTATACGTACAAGGCATATATTTTTAATGAACATAATGTAAAAACTGAAGAAAAATTAATGAGATGAGTGACACCTGTGCCTAATCCTTGCACATTGATCTTGCATTGGAATGTGGTGTTCACATTACAATTTTAGTGCTTAGATGGTAGCTATATATTGAACCACTGCACACAATGACAATCTACCCAAATTCCAAAATTAGTCCTCACAAACATTTCTCAAGCTTAACATGTACGCTTTTCATATAGCTAAGTATTTGCAGCAAAATATATTAGACCACACATTTATGTTACCCTAGTTAAAAGTGTATGTTATTTCCAGTTAAAGGGATATTGTCAATTTATCCAATTGAATCTGTCTCTTTGTTTATTTTAGGAAGAGTGACAGGTTTTCTTTATAATCAAACTTACCTCCCCCAAATACTTCTTTACTATGTGCCCTCCGCTGCCCTTTTCACCAGTCATATTTCATTTACTCAACATGCTTAGATGTGGGTGCAGCCTCCTTTAACACCTTTGCCACAACTCCCTAGATTACTTACCCAAGAAAAATACGTTTCTCTGTAGTAGCTCAGAAAGCCCATATCTGGATAAGCAGAAGTCAAATGATCTGCAGCCAGATGCGAGGCCCTCCACTGACAGAACCAGTCTGTGGGTAGCTTGGCCAGAGCCTAATAGCACACAGCTTCTAGAAAAGACCCAGTTCATTTGGGGAGCTCTTCCCCAATTGCTACAACAGTACTCAAGTTCCAGTGGGGTGGCGCTTTGTCCTTATGACTTGCTGTTTTGCTTGCGTCTATCTAGAAAGGTTACTCTGTGGTATAAGCAAGGAAGCTGAACTTCTTCAGTGTGTAAATGTGCTTTGCTGTACATACAAAACTATTACAATCTTAGGAATACAATACAAGACTGAAAGATAACAAGCAAAAATGCCTAGCAAATGAACAGCCTATGGTCTAACAGTACAAATACACTTAAAGGTTACTTATCTTCTGTTACTGTATGTTCGTGATCTCCATTGGCAATTCTTTTTTTGGGAGCATCAGGCACTGTTCTTCTATCATAGGTGGCTTCTGATGTTACAGCATGATGGTGTGTGTGTGTCTGTCCCTACTCACCCCTTTTATGTGTCAGGCTGTTTACCATAGTTACTAAACAACAGCAAACATATATGTTTATTGTAGCTGTAGAAACAATGGACTGTGGCAAACTGTCAATTGAATACAAAAAATGGTATCTACGTACCATTGTCTAATCAAGCCAACACCTAACAGTAATCTAACAGTCATTTTTTCAGTTTGAGAGCTGAAAGAACCTCAGACAAGTACATTTCTTATTTGTTTACTGTAGCTATAGAGACAATAGCCTGTTAATTGAACTGTCAATTGAATACAACAATGATATTTACCCCCCATTGTATAAAACAGCATTTGTTTGAGAAATCTACTCAAGCAAAAAAACTGGCAATATCTCTGTGACCAACCACTATTGTGTAATGTTATGTCCCATGTATTGTAAGTTAGATTAATAAAAAAAAATCATATTGTAACCATCGCAACACACTTGCATACCACCAGCTTTTCACATGTGTTAGCAGAGCTATTGCGGACTTCATTATCTGTAAGGATCATCACAAATAGTTGTGCTTTTTACTGTTTTACTGAAATAGAGTGAATCTCACCTTGACCCTCTGCTGTTATAGAGTCTTATAAAAACTATGTTACCCTGACTTAGTCATAGACACGTTATTAATAGTCCATGTCTGACTAAAGGCATCCGAAAAGGTAGTCGGATTCGTGTAAGTTCCTTTGTAGACAAGGTAGCGCTTTACGCAGACGATTTAATACTCTTTCTAAGAGACTCTGGCCCCTCACTCTCAGAAGCATTACAGATCCTAGACTCCTTTGCGGCCCTCTCGTGTCTACATACTAATTGGGGTAAATCCCTCATTTTACCAATTGATCAGGAGGCTGGCTTATCTCAATTCCCCTATGCAATGGGCAACGACTAATAAATATTTAGGGATTCATATTTCTTCCAACACTAAGGACTTTAGACAACTTAACTTGTCCCCAGCTTTTCAGTAGTATAAACAGAGGCTGAAAGCTTGGTCACCTCTCCCTTATCCCTTATTGGGAGAATTCATATAATAAAAATGGAAATCCTCACAGTCTTATTGTACAACTTAGGCACTCCCCAGTCTGGTTACTGAAATCCCTTTTATAGGCACCTTCTTATGGCAATCCCGCCCAGCTAGATTTAGTAGGAAGATTCTATGCAGACCTTGGACACAAGGGAGCTTGGCTTGCCCAGACTTTTATAACTACTATTTGGCGGCCATGCTAACCCATGCTCATAACTGGCTTGTCTCTGATGACACAAATGCCTCAGTAGTTCTGAAAGCTGAGCACTCAGGATCCTATTGGACCCTCCATAATCTCCTTTACAGGGGTCTGAGAGTCTCTCACCCCCCTTTATTGCTGCTATGAGGGCAGTTATTAAGACCTTGTCAAGCCATGTTCAGGATTCGATCCTGGGGTTCTTTGGATGGTTTCCTATTGCCCAAGCCACCAGGGAATCTCCTTTAAGGTAGAATCCTTGTTATGTTCTGCTCCTTGAGTTTGGATGCTGGCTCCACCCTGTGACCAGCTGTAGGCAGTCACCTGATCTAGTGACCCTATAAATCATCACTTCCCCTTCCTGTCTTCACCCTAGTATAGGGCCTGTTTCCTGGTTGTTGGTGTTTAACACATTATATTTCTGCTGCTGACTTCTGCTTGTTCCCAATTACGCTTCTTGGACCATTCCTTTTGACTAGGGATGAGCTTTGAGTTTGAGTCAAACTCAGGTACGACTCGAACATCAGCTGTTCGCAAGTTCACCGAACAGCGAACAATTTGGGGTGTTTGCTGCAAATTCGAAAACTGCGGAACACCCTTTAAAAGTCTATGGAAGAAATCAAAAGTGATAATTTTAAAGGCTTATATGCATGGTATTCTCATAAAAAGTGTTTGGGGACCTGGGTCCTGCCCCAGGGGACATGGATCAATGCAAAAAAAAGTTTTAAAAACGGCCATTTTTTCGGGAGCAGTGATTTTAATAATGCTTAAAGTGAAACAATAAAAGTGTAATATTCCTTTAAATTTCGTACCTGGGGGGTGTCTATAGTATGCCTGTAAAGGGGCGCATGTTTCCCGTGTTTAGAACAGTCTGACAGCAATATGACATTTCAAAGGAAAAAAAGTCATTTAAAAGTACTCGTGGCTATATGAATAGTCAGTCCGACAATACACATAAAAGTTCATTGATAAAAACGGCATGGGATTTCCCCACAGGGGAACCCCAAACCAAAATTTAAAAAAAAAATGCTATGGGGGTCCCCCTAAATTCCATACCAGGCCCTTCAGGTCTGATATGGATATTCAGTGGAACCCCGAGCCAAAAAAAAAAGGCGTGGGGGTCCCCCTCAAAATCCATACCAGACCCTTCAGGTCTATGGATTTTAAGGGGAACCCCATGCCAAAATTTAAAAAAAAAATGGCGTGGGGTCATCCAAAAAATCCATACCAGACCCTTATCCGAGCACGCAATGTGGCAGGCCACAGGAAAAGAGGGGTGATGAGAGAGCGCCCCCCTTCCTGAACCGTACCAGGCAACATGCCCTCAACATTGGGAGGGTGCTTTGGGGGGCCCCCCTAAAGCACCTTGTCCCCATGTTGATGAGGACAAGGGCATCATCCCCACAACCCTTGCCTGGTGGTTTTGGGGGTCTGCGGGCGGGGGGCTTATCGGAATCTGGAAGCCCCCTTTAACAAGGGGACCCCCAGATCCCGGCCCCCCCTGTGTGAAATGGTAAGGGGGTACAAAAGTACCCCTACCATTTCACAAAAAAGTGTCAAAAATGTTAAAATTGACAAGAGATAGTTTTTGACAATTCCTTTATTTAAATGCTTCTTCTTTCTTCTATCTTCTATCTTCTTTCTTCTATCTTCTTTCTTCTATCTTCTATCTTCCTTTGGTTTCCTACTCCATCTTCTTCTTCTTCCTCCGATTCTCTGCTTCTTGCTCCAGTGTTCTCGTCCGGCATCTTCCTCTGCGGCGTCTTCTTCCCTTCTTCGTGCTCGGGCTGCTCCGCATCTATGATGGGAGGCTCCCGCTGTGTGATGCTTCTCGTCTTCTGACGGTTCTTAAATAACGTAGGGTGGGCCACCCGGTGACCCCGCCCCCCCTCTGATGCACGGGGACTTGACGGGGACTTCCCCGAGGCTTTACCCGTGATGTCAGAGGGGGCGGGATCACCCGTTAGGTAACGGGTGACCCCGTACCCTCTGACATCACGGGGAAAGCCACAAGGAAGTCCCCGTCAAGTCCCTGTGCAACAGAGGGGGGTGGGGTCACCGGGTGGCTCCGCCCTCCGTTATTTAAGAACCATCAGAAGACGAGAAGCGTCACGCAGCGGGAGCCTCACATCATGGATGCGGAGCGGTACAAGCAACGCGGAGGAAGATGCTGGACAAGAACACTGGAGCAAGAAGCAGAGGATCGGAGGAAGAAGAAGAAGATGGAGGAAGAAACCGAAGGAAGATAGAAGATAGAAGAAAGAAGAAGCATTTAAATAAAGGAATTGTCAAAAACTGTCTCTTGTAATTTTTAACATTTTTGACACTTTTTTTGTGAAATGGAAGGACCCCCTTACCATTTCACACAAGGGGGGCCGGGATTCCGATAAGCCCCCTGCCCGCAGACCCCCACAACCACCGGGCAAGGGTTGTGGAGATGAGGCCCTTGTCCTCATCAACATGGGGACAAGGTGCTTTGGGGGCGACCCCCCCAAAGCACCCTTCCAATTTTGAGGGCATGTGGCCTGGTACAGTTCAGGAGGGGGGGTGCTCTCTCATCCCCCCTCTTTTCCTGCAGCCTGACAGGTTGTGTGCTCGGATAAGGGTCTGGTATGGATTTTTGGGGGACCCCACGCCATTTTTTTTTTTGGGACGTTTTTAAAACTTTTTTTTGCATTGATCCATGTCCCCTGGGGCAGGACCCAGGTCCCCAAACACTTTTTATGACAATAACTTGCATATAAGCCTTTAAAATTATCACTTTTGATTATTCATGTTTGAGTCCCATAGACTTTAACAGTGTTAGCTTGTTCAAACAGATTTTTTGCCTGTTCGCATGTTCTGGTGCGAACCGAACCGGAGGGTGTCCGGCTCATCCCTGCTTTTGACTTCGCTGATCACTGTTGCTGACTCTGCTTGTTCCAGACCTTGCCTCTTGGACTACTCCTTTGGACTTTGCTGATCACTGTTGCCGACTCTGCCTGTTTCCGACCTTGCCTCTTGGACTATTCCTTTGGATTACTCTTATCGGGTTCACTGACTTCACTCTCTACCAACTGTGAGTTGTTTGTTTGGTGTTCCTTGATTTAGTCTGTTTGCACTTCCCATTGTGGTACCTTATTTCTGGCTACAGGATCTCAACCGCCCTTCCACCTGATACTGGGATAACAAGACTACCGGTCAGGAAACTGAAGGGATGGTTAGAGTCTCCTGGCAGACCTGACGGTGCTGGCATCTTGTTATTATTAAACCTAATACAGTGCAGGGTAAAAGGTCCCCATCCACGCCTCTTTGGTTTAATCCCATGTTACCACAATTCCATTCGTTACCGAACCCCAGTTTATGGGCTGCCAAAGGAGTTCAGACATTTGTGATGGGTGTGCACTATTTATGTTTGACAGGTTAAGGAATAAATTTACATTGCCTAATGTGTTCTTTTTCCGATTCCTGCAACTCCGACATGTATATGCATCCCAATTTGAATCCTCTCCATTTAGATTGGAGCAGGATGATTTGGAGGTTCTCCTTCAGGATGACGCTCTCAAAAAAACACTATCTGTGATCTACAAATCACTACTGACTTCTGTTCATGAGGGTCTAGATGCCCTGCTTACTGTGTGGCATTCAGAGGAGCAGGACTTGGACAATGAAGACTGGGAGGATCTCTGGGACAGCCCATTCCAAGAATTAATATTGACTAAAGACAGGTTGATTCAATTTAAAATAGTGCACATAATTTATTTTACATCACAAAGACTACATCGTATCTACCCTAATTCCTCTTCTTGCTGTTGGAGGTGTTCTAGTGACCCTGCAGGATTTGCCCATATCTTTTGGGAGTGCCCTCAAATTAGTAACTATTAGAAGGATGTGACCCAGTTTATATATACTCTGACTACTATGCATGTCCCTGTAAAGGTTGAAGTTTGTCTCCTGGGGTTAGTTGACACTTTGGCTGCTAATAGGGTGATGCGTACTCTATTGGGTTTCTTATTATTTTATGCCAGGAAGGTGATGGTGCTCTTAATTTGTCCTTCTGGAAGCATCTAATCAATACGGTTGCACGCATAAACAAAGCAGGCACATGTGCCGCGTACAGCGTGACCGTGCCCGTGGGACTGGCGGACTCGCTGTCCGCCGATCTCCCGGCGATCATGTCACGGAGACTCAGAATGGGAACGTGCCTATGTAAACAAGGCATTTCCCCGTTCTGGCTTGTGTCATGACAGAGATCAATGGTCTCTGTCATCGAGAGCAGTGATCACTGTCATGTGACCTGAAGCCCATCCCCCCACAGTTAGAATCACCCCCTAGGACTCACTTAACCCCTTCATCACCCCCTAGTGGTTAACCCTTTCACTGCCAGTGTCATTTACACAGTAATCAGTGCATTTTTATAGCACTGATCGCAATGGTCCCAAAACAGTGTCAAAAGTGTCTGCCATAATGTCGCAGTCCTGATAAAAATCTCAGATCAACACCATTCCTATTTAAAAAAAAACTAAAAATAAAAATGCCATAAAACTATCCCCTATTTTGTAGACGCTATAACCTTTGAGAAAACCAATCAATATACGTTTATTGTGATTTTTTTTACCAATAATATGTAGAAGAATACATATCGGCCTAAACTTAGGAAAAAAAACGTTTTTTTATACAATTTTGGTGGATATTTATTATGGCAAAAAGTAAAAAATAATGCGTTTTTTCAAAATTGCCTCTCCTTTTTTATTTATAGCGCAAAAAATAAAAAACGCAGAGGTGATCAAATACCACCAAAAGAAAGCTCTATTTGTGGGAAAAAAAGGACGTCAACTTTGTTTGGGTGCAATGTTGCACGACCGCGCAATTGTCAGTTAAAGCAACGCAGTTCCGAATTGCAAAAAGTGCTCTGGTCAGGAAGTGGGTAAAATCTTCCGGGGCTGAATCGGTTAAGGAAGTGGAGATGGTCACATCTTTCCGCATACCTAGAAGTGCCTGGCATTTAACAGGATTCCATCAGTTAAACGGGGCAATGGGGAAGCACAACAATGTATTCTAAAAAATAAAAACTGTCACTTTGCCTTGAATGTACAGAGTTTACATTAAAGGACCTCTTATAATTTACACACTAACTGACAGATTAGAAAAATGGCATCAAAATATTAACAAGATTTGACACTTGGTAGCTCAGGTCCAATACAGATACAGTGAAATTGGCTCGCCAATATTTCTGGCCAATTCACATAAATTGTCAAGGACAGTTGTCAATTGTACAAATTGGCTCCTCTAGCAAAAATAATCTAAAAGAGAACCCGGTCTTCTCCAAATCCTCTTATGACAAGGGTGGAAGTAGTTGCAGAGTACTCACGGGTTGTGACCTCTACAGTATTTTGCAGCCACCATGAACAGCACAGAGAATAAATATTAGTCTAATACACTAATGTTCCCAGATTATAGAACCAGGGAACAGTAAGGTTAGACAGCGTAGAATCAGCAAGAGGTATGGAGCAAAGTACTGGAAAGCACAAGACGTTAACCAAGTGGAGATTAGTATACAGTATGTATCTATTTATAATTTTTAACACCTACCTGTGAAGCAACTGGAAACCATATGTTTTTTTAACAATATGAATTAAATACTTTGCCTAGAATGAGTTCTGCATAGAACTTCCAAGAGTGCATGAGCTAAAAGGGAATCGGGGTAAGAGTTTACTGTTTTTTGCATGTTTGAATCTGTTAAATTGATCTTGGCTATGACAGGACAACCACCCAATCTAGCTGTTTTTCATTATGTTCTGATAGCTATCACTGTAGCAGACAGTGGACGATACAATGTATTGGACATTTAAGGAAAACTCACTATTGTATCCCTGTGTTTAGTCACTCCTCCAGCCCCTCCCATCTCCATTGACATAAATACATCCCCTCAGCTAAGCTGGGGGTATATGTTTACTTAGTACTCTTCAGTGCTGTGCAAACTTTTTAGTGTGAAAGCAATCAGATTATTTTCCCCACACATCTGACCACCCTCTAAATGCTATTGGGACCTTTGGAGTTGACTACAACAGATTATACTATTATGATTTAAAGATCAATAAAAGGGATTATATATCCTGCTGGGGCTTCTATATACTGGATGTCAGTGCTGAAATAAGGTTCCCAAATTATTCCTTTATTTACTGATGCACTAATTACATGAGCTCTTTGCTGATTAATTATAGGTAAGGCACAGGCTGAATCTAATTAAGCACAGAACCTGTATATTTATTATATATCAATGATTAATATCATACGTCGGTAACCCTGCTTTGCTTAAAATGAATTATCATTAAAATACACATTAAATTTGTGTTCTATTCTTGTCAGAGCAAACTGAGATGACATTCTAACAGAATAATATACCTTTCCTGCATTGCTTTCCAAATGACATGTGTAAATAACTGTACATGTGTTCAGATGCAAAAAGCTTACGTTCTTCTATTCCATTTTAATATGACTTTGAGAAATGCTAAACAGATTAAATGGTCCATTGCTGTTGGTATAGTTATTCATAATGGTTCTTGTTTAGTGAGAGTGGGCCAAATCACACCAATGCGTTGTGATAACACACATGTTAATGCTCACATGAACACAGTGCAAGGCAACACAGCATGCACACGTCGCATTGCAGTGACATATATATATAATCAGTGACACCCCAAACCCACCTGTTTTGCAGTGCACATCAACACATTATAGATATGACTGGGCTATTTTTCTGGTCTTTGGGAACCCCTGCTAAACATTATAATTCATGGAACTCATGGTGTATTTGAATTTCAGCAAGTTGTAGAACTTTTAAATAAAGAAAACTAATGAATATGGCAGATCTAAAGTATTTGACACCCAGGGCAGAACATTTTTTTCACTCTCTCTTGCTTTGTACAACAATTATTTTCTGTAATAATTGTGAAATTAAACCAAACCACCTTAGGTGGAACTTCCAGTGACGTCACTTCCGACGATTGGAGCGCAAACCGCAGGTATTAGATTGTACACTGATTTTATTTGTGAACATGTTGTAAGAAATGTGATTCGAATAGCCATTGTTTTAATACAATTTTAAACAAAATAAATGGATTTACACTATGGATACTTTCTAATCTCCTCCATGCTAAACCTTTTTGAGATATTCACTGGCTTGCTTGGAAGTTTGAGGAACCATTGATAAACTATATTTGGGCACTTAATCCATCTGGAACTGATATTCATTGGCTTGCTGGGAAGTTTGAGGAACCATTGATAAATCATGTTAAGATGCTTAACCCACCTGGAGTTGGTGAGTAGGGGCACAGAAGGAGGGGAGCACATCTGCACTACTTACATCAAGAGTTTATGAGCACGGACTGCACTTTATGAAGATTGTGGCACATTGCCAATTGATGGAAACTTTTGTTATGTCATAAGTCTCATTTGCACTAGTATGTTTGTTTAAAGATATCATGGTCACATTGTAAAATATAGTTTTAAAAGTTTGTTTAGGATAAAAGACAGCGCAGTCAACGCGCATATTACATATCACTGAGGGCACCACACCTAATTCACCACAACAGCAGTCAATTAAATATATCCTTTTCATCACCAAAGCTCAGGAAATATAAATATATTGATTGCCATCAGTGATTATTGTAGAAGTGACCAGTTTTAAAGGTTGTTGGTGGAAAATTGCCTTCAAGCATTGGTAGTGTAGATTTGAAATCAATTTGCCACCTCTCAAGGAATCCATAACAATGTCAAAAGGAACCTTGGGTGAAAGAGGCTGCTTTAGACAAACAGTGCAAGTGGTAACTGTATCATGCTCTTGTAGTGTTGGTGTTCATACCATTATTATTCTGCCTAGAATCATTTACCAGGCAAAGACCTAGCAACTATTTTTCATTTTCCATTCCTTTGGGCCTCTTACTACAGAATAAGCCTCTTCAATAGTCACTATTAAAGTGAAATGCCAGGCAAACAAGTAAAAACGCAATTGAAATACATACATGTTTACTGTTTTGCCAGGAAAAAAGTCATATTACTCACATTACATGAAAACATACAGCAAATGTATTCTTGAATTAACATTAAAGTAAGACTCATTATGAACTTATTATTGACATGGCTGTGCTTTGCTTATATAGTAGTTAAACCCTGTAATACATTTTTATTATATTTTATGTTGATAGGTCTCCTTTTATTATACAGGTGCATCTCATGAATTTAGAATATCATTAAAAAGTTAATTTATTTCAGTAATTAAATTCAAAAAAGTGAAACTCATATACAGTATTTTATATAAATGCGTTACACACAGAGTGATATATTTCAAGCATTTTTTTCTTTTAATTTTGAAGATTATAGCTTACGGCTAGTGAAAACCCAACATTTTGTATTTCAGAAAAGTAGAATATTACATAAGACCAATAAAAAAAAAAGAACTTTTAATACAGAAATGTTAGCTTACTGAAAAGCATGTCCATGTACATACTTTGTGTGTTATGAAAGCCATCTGGTTTAAAGTGGAACTTTTTATTTCAACTTTCCATCTATTAAATCTTCTGCCCTTGTTGTTTTAACTTTGGATAGTAGAACTTTTTTTTTCTGCATGTTGTCTGGTAAAAAGCCTAGGCTTATGACATCATGCACAGCTTTCTCTCTCACTGTTGTGAGTGTTTGCCAGGAAGGGAGGGGGGATAAGTCATAAGAGGGCCAATGAGAGCTGCAGAGCTGGAGGTGTGCCTCTGTGTGTCTGTGTAAATCCAGGAAGTGAACAGGCAGCAGCTTCAGCTGCCCACAGTTGAAACGGTTGCAGCCAGTCTCACTGGAGGGAGATTTCTGCAGCATATTTGACAAGTACAGAATCACAGTATATATAAAATAATATGCAAAGTGGTTGGAGGGAAGCTTCAGAATGACAAACATGTTTTTATTAGGACTGCAGTTCCTCTTCAAAGTGGAAGTAAACCTATCGTTTTCAGCCAAGAAAGCTGCCATCTTGGCCTCTGTTTAATCTACAACTAAAATGATTCTGCACATGTGATCAGTGATGACATCAGCTATTGGATGGTTTGACAGTTTGGTTGAGAGCACAACCAATGGGAGTTTTACATTTCCGGCACATGCCGGAAATCTAACTGTTTTTTCAAACTGTTAAATGGCTGGGTTTACTTCTACTTTAATGATCATGGTATCGCTGTGCTTGATTGGCCAACAAACTTGCCTGACCTAAACCCCATAGAGAATCTGTGGGGTATTGTCAAGAGGGAGATGAGAGACACCAGACCCAACAATGCAGATGAGCTGAAGGCCGCTATCAAAGAAACCTGGGCTTCCATAACATCTCAGAAGTGCCACAGGCTGATCGCCTCCATGCCACACTGCATTGATGCAGTTATTCATGCAAAAGGATCCTGGACCAAGTATTAAGTGCATACTATACTGTACATGGACATACTTTTCAGTAAGCCCACATTTCTGTATTAAAAATCCTTTTTTTTATTGCTCTTATATAATATTCTAATTTTCTGAGATACAGAATTTTGGGTTTTCACTAGCTGTAAGCCAAAATCATCAAAATTAAAAGAAAGAAATGCTTGAAATCTATCACTCTGTGTGTAACACATCTATATAAAATATTTCAGTTTCACTTTTTGAATTGAATTACTGAAATAAATTAAATTTTTGATATTCTAATTTAATGAGATGCACCTATACATCTCAGGGCTGGCTTCTGCTGTGTGCTAGAATGCAGGTGCACACCTTTGAGCAATGATCTGGCTAGCTCATCAGCTGATCTGAGGACTGCTGTAATGCTGCAGCTTTGAAGACTGATACAAAATTGATAGCAACCAAGATAAACATGCCAGCACACTGTCAGCATGTTAGCTTGTAATGCAGAATGAGCAAACGTCCTAGGGTTTCAAGGCTGCTTTTGCATAGTGAGGTAGTGTTGTCACTCTAGAACAGGAAGTCCCAGAGAGATTTGTACTGGCAGAATCACCAAGTTCAAATAGAAGAGGAAAAAGCCTGCAGTCGAAGGCAATGAGAATCACAAGATCTAACAGATATTGTTCCCACAGTAAGCGGGTGCCTATAGACATGTGGCTAGCATGTAATATGGTAAATCTAACAGATTAATTTTAGAGTTTGTATACACATAAATACTAATCTCAGTATTGCAATTCAGGACAAAATACACCTTTTGATTTTAAATGCATGTGAAAACAAGCCTTATCCATGTTCAAAGACTGCATTATTTAGATTGCTCAGTTGTAGAATGTGGGAGTTGGCAGCCCACAATATCAACTGACAGTTGCAGGGAAGCAGAGGCCCAGACTGGAGTGATGTTCAGAAGTAAGTTTTACAAGAAAAAGTATCTGTTTTAGATAGTAAATTTGCAAAACGTCACAACATACTGACCAATAGGTGCCTGCTATAAAAGTAATACAATTGATCAAATCTTTCACAAACGAAGGGAGCGAAGGATACTTGTAAAGTAAGTTTAGGGTACTGTAAAAGAAAGATGACTGGGGCTGAATTTACATCTCAGTAGCCTACAGGCACCGAAAATATATAATATACAGTATCTCACAAAAATGAGTACACCCCTCACATTTTTGTAAATATTTTATTATATCTTTTCATGTGACAACACTGAAGAAATGACACTTTGCTACAATGTAAAGTACTGAGTTTACAGCTTGTAAAACTGTGTAAATTTGCTGTCCCCTCCAAATAACTCAATACACAGCTATTAATGTCTAAACCACTTGCAACAAAAGTGAGTACACCCCTAAGTGAAAGTGTCCAATTTGGGCCCAATGTGGTGTCATGTGACTCGTTAGTGTTACAAGGTCTCAGGTGTGAATGGGGAGCAGGTGTGTTAAATTTGGTGTTATCGCTCTCACTCATACTGATCACTGGAAGTTCAACATGGCACCTCATTGCAAAGAACTCTCTGGGGATCTGAAAAAAAATTGTTGCTCTACATAAAGATGTCATAGGCTATAATGGAGCTGCAGCACGGTGGCCAAGACCATACAGCGGTATAACAGGACAGCTTCCACTAAGAACAGGCCTCACCATGGTCGACCAAAAAGTTGAGTGCACGTGCACAGCGTCATATCCAGAAGTTGTCTTTGAGAAATAGACGTATGAGTGCTGCTAGTATTGCTGAAAAGGTTGAAGGGGTGGGGGGTCAGACTGTCAGTGCTCAGACCATACGCCGCACACTGCATCAAATTGGTCTGCATGGCTGTCATCCCAGAAGGAAGCCTGTTCTAAAGATGATGCGCAAGAAAGCCCGCAAACAGTTTGCTGAAGACAAGCAGACTAAGGACAAGGATTACTGAAACAATGTCCTGTGGTCTGATGAGACCAAGATAAACTTATTTGGTTCAGATGGTGTCAGGTGTGTGTGGCGGCAACCAGGTGAGGAGTACAAAGACAAGGTCGTCTTGCCTACATGCAGTGTCATGGTCTGGGGCTGCATGAGTGCTGCTGGCACTGGGGAGCTACAGTTCATTGAGGGAACCATAAATACCAACATGTACTGTGACATACTGAAGCAGAGTATGATCCCCTCCCTTTGGAGACTGGGCCACAGGGCAGTATTCCAACATGATAACCACTCCGAACACACCTACAAGATGACCACTGCCTTGCTAAAGAAGCTGAGGGTAAAGAAAATGGACTTGCCAAGCATATCTCCAGACCTTAACCCTATTGAGCATCTGTGGGGCATCCTCCAATGGAAGGTGGAGGAGCGCAAGGTCTCTAACATCCACCAGCTCCGTGATGTCGTCATGGAGGAGTGGAAGAGGACTCCAGTGGCAACCTGTGAAGCTCTGGTGAACTCCATGCCCAAGAGGGTTAAGACAGTGCTGGAAAACAATGGTGGCCACACAAAATATTGACACTTTGGGCCCAATTTAGACATTTTCAGTTAGGGGTGTACTCACTTTTGTTATCAGCGGTTTAGACATTAATGGCTGTATATTCAGTTATTTTGAGGGGACAGCAAATTTACACTGTTATACAAGCTGTACACTCACTACTTTACATTGTAGCAAAGTGTAATTTCTTCAGTGTTGTCACATGACAAGATATAATAAAATATAATAAATATATATATAATATAATATAAAATATAATATAATAAAATATTTACAAAAATGTGAGGGGTGTACTCACTTTTGTGAGATGCTGTGTGTGTGTGCGTATGTATATATATATATATATATATATATATATATATATACACACACACATCTCACACCCAAGCCACACCCCTTTGTGCTGATTAGTTTTTTCTCAATTAGTGTTACACAATCTGCACTAAAAAATGTACCAGTTTGTCACAAGATACTGGGACCTTAGGCAGCACACAGATTTCACCAGCTTAGCTATCATCCCTGTATACTCCTAATAAAACAGGAGCAATTTTTACATTAGGTATAGGCATATTTATTTAGCAATAAACTTTATTCATATAAATTAATATAACTACTTAGTAGAAAAGTGAGTACATACAGTATATTGCTTCTCCTTAAGAACAATCAAGAATTTATTTTGGCAATATTGTCTTATTGCTATATGTGTCCTTATTCATGATCTAGAAAAGGGGGAATATATCCAAAAGATTGATGTATTTCAGAAACTAAATAATGCTGATCAAAATAATCTAAATGTAAAGACCTCCTGGATCTAAGAATATTTTACTGGTTACAAAAATATTTTAGAAAGAATATCCATTTTTTTTATCAAAATATAGAACTATGAACGTAAACACTAAAGGCCTTTTACAAAGGCTTTCTGATCAGGTCCGCCTCTGTTTTTTAGGTGGACTTGATCAGAAGCCCCTTGAAAGTCTATGTGTGTCCAATTATATCCACTTAACTCCAAGTCTGGTAAGGTCTGGAAAAAAAATAGAAAAGGTCTGTGTCATTTTCTATTTTTCCAGACCTTAGGTCCCTTTCACACATGCAGACTGTTTGTCTGTTTTTCCTCCATCCGTTGATGGATGAAAAACCGCTATCAATGCACCTCTATGGAAAAATGGATGTAAATGGATGATCATCCATTTACACCCGTTTACATCGACTTCCATCAACATCCTTTTTTTTGGAACAGATCAAAGCCCTATTTTTCTTTCATTAAAAAAAATGTATCAGATGAAAAAGGATGTATATGGACAAACAGTTCATTTTTGCATGACAAAATGGCTCCATGACTCAAGTGGTTAAGGACAGCTGGCAGATGTAAAAACGGATGAAAAACTAATGATAAAGTGATCATAATGTGTGAAAGGGGCCTAAACATGATTAATTGGAGGTTGCCTGATGTAGTCTAATACGGCCACCCATAGATCTAAAATGGATCCAGAAAGCTTCAGTTTTTGGATGGTTATAAATGCTGAACAGACATGCAGTAGGTATTACAAAAGTGACATCCATCCTGTTCTTCTCTGATTAAGCAGAGTGAAAGGGGCCTAAGGGCCTGTGCGCACTCCCTTGTGCTGTTTAATCATGTGTTGCTGCAAGCTGTGTTACCACAGCTCATTCACTTTAAATGGGTCCCAACACAGGAAAAATCCTACCTGTTCTATTTTTGAAAGAGTGAAATACCACAACACACATTAGGGTCTATTTATTAAAAAAAAAAAAAAGGATAAATGCATTCATCCAGAATTTATTAATTCTGCTTAATCTGGTAATTTTCTATGAACCGTAGCTCCATCTAGTGGCCATAATGCAGAATTTCCCATATTGAGATTTTTAGGAGATAAATTTAGGAAAACACATTATGGTCTCTAGACCATTTCAAAGGAAATTGATGGACTAAATAAAACACAGTCAAAATTTTGTGATGACTGGGTGAATGATTAAGATATTCATTCAACATTTTTTTTTATAACTAGGTCCCAATATGTTTTGTGGTGCAATACAGTGTACTGTAGATGGCACCGCAACGTGCCAGCGGTTTAGACATTAATGGCTGTGTGTTGAGTTATTTTGAGAGGACAGCAAGTTTACACTACTATACAAGCTGTACACTCACTACTTTACATTGTAGCAAAGTGTCATTTCTTCAGTGTTGTCACATGAAAAGATATATTAAAATATTTACAAAAATGTGAGGGGTGTACTCACTTTTTTGAGATACACACCCCTTTGTGCTGATAAGTTTTTTTCTCAATTAGTGTTACATAATCTGCACTAAAAAATTTACCATTTTAGGGTAGCAGCCTGTCACAAGATACTGGGACCTTAGGCAGCACACAGATTTAACCAGCTTAGCTATCATCCTTGTATTGTATGTGTGTGTGTGTATATGTCTATATATATATATATATATATATATATATATATATATATATATATATATATATATATTCTATTCAAATACATTTCAAAATATATTTATTTTTTCAAAGGCATTTCATTTATTCACAAAAAGTAAAACTTAAAAAAGGGGGCTTTGGAGTTGCTTTAGAGAAAGAAAAACAGGGTCACTTGTAGAAAAAAAAAAAAAAAAAAAAAAAAGCATTCCATCTTACTGATTGGCACAAACCATCCCTTACTGTAATTTTCTTTTGGAGCTGCATTCAATTTTTAAATTGTGCTTAATTTAGAAAATGCTCTGCATTGTACCCAGCTCAATAGCTATGTAAATGAGTTTACAGTGTGCTGAAATGTTGAAGCAAATGCACACAAAGCTATGTAGTATTACAGCATATCATTTAGATGAGGTGTGCTTAACTCCTTGAAAAGAGGATCATAGATTGATTAAAACAAATGAGTGCTAGTTTGCCCATACTTGTCAACTATGCTGAAAATGTTTACAACATATTTCACATGCCCTGCAAAACAACTGGCAGCACAACATGGGTATTCTATCTAATTAATTGCTGAAGTGTTGTAGCTACTATGTAGCTAGTGCAGTCATGTACGAAATGTTAAATATTCACTTATTCAACTGAACCAATGCTCTGCCCAGTTTAGGGGGAAAAAAGCAGGTTACCTACACTTCCTAAAGAAAGAACTTTTAGCTTACACTGAGCAGAGGACTTTCTCCTGGCTCCCGTGTGACATTGCTGACCCAATTACCAAGTACCAGCGCTGTCACATGTGAGTCAGTTAACATGCTCTCCCTTACAGGAAATACTGGGTATTACATTTTGTTCCTGTTGGTTAAAATGAATGGCACACTTGTGAGAGGAAGGTGAGCCTATGGTGGTAAAGAGGAAGGGAGTTGAGTGAACTTGCTTCTTTTGTTCTGTTGATTTTTCTCAAAGTGTAAATGTTTATGAAAAGGAGTCTTCTTTACTTGCAACGGGTTTGTCAACACATAGGTGTAGTCATACTTTTTGGAGTGGAGAGCACAAAATAGTGACAAAATACTTTAGCCTGTAATAATAATTGAAAGTAACATGTTCAGTACTGAAAAGTTATGCACATGACCAGGGCTTTCTTTTTTTTACAGAGTAGGTGCAAGAACTCACCCCTCACCAGGTCACACTTGTCATCCATTACCCCCCCACACACACCTTATAGCACCACTCATTGTCTCCACTCCTACTTACCTCCTAAAACCACCCTTATTAAGAGAACATGGAATTAAGTATAATTTTGTGGAGATACACAACTAATTTGTATAGAATTTGTTAGTAATATTTTGGAACAACCCCAATGCATTCATGCTCTTCATTAGGGATGAGCTTCGTGTTCGAGTCGAACCCATGTTCGACTCGAACATCGGCTGTTCGATCGTTCGTCGAATTGCGAACGATATGGGCCGTTCGCGCCAAATTCGTGTGGCGCGTCACGGCCCATAATTCACTGCGGCATCGCAGTGCATTGCTTGCTGATGATTGGCCAAGCATGCACTATGACCCGCATGCTTGGCCAATCACAGCGCCGCCTTAACAGAGAGCCATAATTGGCCAAAGCCAAGGAGGCTTTGGCCAATTATGGCTCAGGGGATTTAGTACACGCCCCACACTATATAAGGCCGCCTGCACGGCGGCCCTGTGCAGTGTGTTCCGGTGTGCTTAGAGAGAGAGAGAGACAGTGTCATTTCATTTGAGTTAGCTAGATTAGGCAGGACAGTCAGTCAGTTAGCTGCACTTAAAGTGTATTGTGTATATATATGCATCCCAGGTGTTGCATATATATATATATACACTGTATTCAGTTTAGCTAGATCCGTTCCTGTTATCTTCTAGACTATTTACATTTAGTGCAGTGCGTCCTGCTCACAGTGTTCAGCTAGATCCGTTCCTGTTATATTCCTACTGACAGGCAGGCTTGTCTTGTTACAGTATTTTGAAAAAAATTACTGGTGTTCTTTTGATCCTATTAGTGCCACAGTCAGGCAGCTAGACTATTTACATTTAGTGCAGTGCGTCCTGCTCACAGTGTTCAGCTAGATCCGTTCCTGTTATCTTCTTACTGACAGGCAGGCTTGTCTTGTTACAGTATTTTAAAGAAAATTGCTGGTGTTCTTTTGATCCTATTAGTACCACAGTCAGGCAGCTAGACTATTTACAGTTAGTGCAGTGCGTCCTGCTCACAGTGTTCTGCTAAACCTACAAGTTAGTGGGGTGCGTCCTGCTCACAGTGTTCAGCTAAACCTACAAGTTAGTGGGGTGCGTCCACCTCCCAGTGTTCAGCTAAACCTACAAGCTAGTGGGGTGCGTCCTGCTCACAGTGTTCAGCTAGATCCGTTCCTGTTATCTTCTTACTGACAGGCAGGCTTGTCTTGTTACAGTATTTTAAAGAAAATTACTGATGTTCTTTTGATCCTATTAGTACCACAGTCTGGCAGCTAGACTATTTACAGTTAGTGCAGTGCGTCCTGCTCACAGTGTTCTGCTAAACCTACAAGTTAGTGGGGTGCGTCCTGCTCACAGTGTTCAGCTAAACCTACAAGTTAGTGGGGTGCGTCCACCTCACAGTGTTCAGCTAAACCTACAAGCTAGTGGGGTGCGTCCTGCTCACAGTGTTCAGCTAGATCCGTTCCTGTTATCTTCTTACTGACAGGCAGGCTTGTCTTGTTACAGTATTTTTAAGAAAATTGCTGGTGTTCTTTTGATCCTATTAGTACCACAGTCAGGCAGCTAGACTATTTACAGTTAGTGCAGTGCGTCCTGCTCACAGTGTTCTGCTAAACCTACAAGTTAGTGGGGTGCGTCCTGCTCACAGTGTTCAGCTAAACCTACAAGTTAGTGGGGTGCGTCCACCTCACAGTGTTCAGCTAAACCTACAAGCTAGTGGGGTGCGTCCTGCTCACAGTGTTCAGCTAGATCCGTTCCTGTTATCTTCTTACTGACAGGCAGGCTTGTCTTGTTACAGTATTTTAAAGAAAATTACTGATGTTCTTTTGATCCTATTAGTACCACAGTCAGGCAGCTAGACTATTTACAGTTAGTGCAGTGCGTCCTGCTCACAGTGTTCTGCTAAACCTACAAGTTAGTGGGGTGCGTCCTGCTCACAGTGTTCAGCTAAACCTACAAGTTAGTGGGGTGCGTCCACCTCACAGTGTTCAGCTAAACCTACAAGCTAGTGGGGTGCGTCCTGCTCACAGTGTTCAGCTAGATCCGTTTCTGTTATCTTCTTACTGACAGGCAGGCTTGTCTTGTTACAGTAAATACAGCTACCTGAAGAAAATTGCTGGTGTTCTTTTGATCCTATTAGTACCACAGTCAGGCAGCTAGACTATTTACAGTTAGTGCAGTGCGTCCTGCTCACAGTGTTCTGCTAAACCTACAAGTTAGTGGGGTGCGTCCTGCTCACAGTGTTCAGCTAAACCTACAAGTTAGTGGGGTGCGTCCACCTCACAGTGTTCAGCTAAACCTACAAGCTAGTGGGGTGCGTCCTGCTCACAGTGTTCAGCTAGATCCGTTCCTGTTATCTTCTTACTGACAGGCAGGCTTGTCTTGTTACAGTATTTTAAAGAAAATTGCTGGTGTTCTTTTGATCCTATTAGTACCACAGTCAGGCAGCTAGACTATTTACAGTTAGTGCAGTGCGTCTTGCTCACAGTGTTCTGCTAAACCTACAAGTTAGTGGGGTGCGTCTTGCTCACAGTGTTCAGCTAAAGCTACCTGTAGAAGGTTGGTGGTGTTCTCATACTACAGGCAGGCAGTTGATTTTGCTAGCTGCAGTATCAGTATATATATATATATATATATATATATATATATATATCCCAGCTTAGTGCAGCTACAGGCCATTAGTATGTCTGGAAGGCCAAGAAGGAGAGGCAGACAGTCACAAGCCAATAAGAGAGGGCAAGCAGGCTCTGTGTCTAGTGCTGGTCGTGGAGACGGTGCATCCTCATCAGCACGTGGCCATGGGACATGCTTGGCCTTTTTTTCGGCAGCTGGCCATGTTGAGCCGCAACATGCGGAAGACTTGGTCGAGTGGATGACCAAGCCGTCCTCATCCTCCTCATCCTCTCTCACCCATGCCCAGGGTACTTTGTCTGGCAAAGCAGCGGCCTCTTCCCTCGGCTCAATGTCATCAGTGACTCCTTCCCTAGCCCCACCATGTCCTCCTGAGGAGTCCCTCGAACTGTTTGACCACAGTGTTGGGTACATGCTCCAGGAGGATGCCCAGCGTTTGGAAGGCTCTGATGATGATACTGAGCTCGATGAAGGCAGTAACACGAGCACGGACAGAGGGGGTGCCCAAGAAGGACAGCAATCTGGCAGTCATGCTCCCCCTGCTGCAGCATACTGCCAGGTTTGCTCCAGTGATGAGGAGGGAGGGGATGATGAAGTCACTGACTCAACGTGGGTGCCTGATAGGAGAGAGGAGGAGGAGGAGGAGGCGGCACATCACCAACGAGGCAGGATGCCCTCCAGGGGCCAGCCTAAGGGCAGCACATTGACTGCATCACACCCCAAAGCTCCACATGTGCAGGGCGCTGCAGTCTCTGCGCGTTATTCAAAAAGTTCTTTGGTGTGGGCCTTTTTTGAGACGAGTGCATCAGATCGCACCTCTGCTATTTGCAACATATGTCTCAAGCGTATCTCGCGTGGCCAAAACATCTCCCGCTTGGGTACCACATGCTTGACCAGACATATGTTGACCTGCCATGCAGTTCGTTGGCAAGCGTATCTAAAAGACCCACACCAAAGAACAAAGAGGACCTCTGCTTGCTCCTCATCAGCTGAGATTTCCAACCCCACTAGACCTTCAGTCCTCTCTGAGACCTGCACTGAGAGGAATGAAGGTGTAGAATTAGGTGTGTCACAGCCACGTACTTGTGGGCAATCTGATTTTGGTACACCGACGTCAGATTGTACCAGGCAAATTTCCCTGCCCCAGCTGCTGCACCGCCGAAAGAAGTTTGCTCCCAGCCATCCACATGCCCAGCGGTTGAATGCTAGCTTGGCAAAATTGCTAGCACTTCAACTGCTGCCTTTTCAGTTGGTAGACTCTGCCCCCTTCCGTGAGTTTGTGGAATGTGCAGTTCCTCAGTGGCAGGTACCCAAATGCCACTTTTTCTCACGGAAGGCGATTCCGGCTCTCTACCAGCATGTGGAAGGCAATGTCTATGCCTCGCTGGACAGGGCGGTCAGCGGTAAGGTGCATATTACCGCTGACTCATGGTCCAGCAGGCATGGACAGGGACGTTACCTAAGTTTCACGGCGCATTGGGTGACTCTGCTGGCAGCTGGGAAGGATGCAGGACAAGGTGCAGTAGTGTTGGAGGTTGTTCCGCCACCACGCCTCCAAAATGCTAATGATTGTGACACACCTCTCTCCTCCACCCCCTCCTCTTCTTCTTCCTCCATGGCCTCTTCCTCGGAACCAGCGGTGCTCCGTAGTCGTTCAAGGGGCTACGCAAGTACGCAGGCCAAAAGATGCCATGCGGTGCTTGAGCTGGTGTGCTTGGGGGACAGGAGCCACACTGGGGCAGAGGTTCTGTCAGCTCTGCAGGGGCAGGTTCAGAGGTGGTTGACGCCACGCCAACTTAAGGCAGGAATGGTGGTTTGCGACAATGGCACCAACCTCCTCTCTGCCCTCCGACAGGGACAAATGACCCATGTGCCCTGTTTGGCTCACGTCCTTAACTTGGTGGTGCAGCGGTTCTTGGGCAGGTACCCGGGCTTACAGGATGTCCTGAGGCAGGCCAGGAAAGTCTGTGTGCATTTCCGCCGATCATATAATGCCAGTGCTCGGCTGACGGACCTCCAAAAGGAGTTTAACCTGCCCAAGAACCGCCTAATCTGTGACATGCCCACCAGGTGGAACTCAACGTTGGCCATGCTGCAGCGGCTGCACACGCAGCAGAGGGCCATCAATGAGTATCTGTGCGACTATGGCACCAGGACAGGGTCAGGGGAGCTTGGTTTTTTTTCCCCACGCCAGTGGGCCATGATCAGGGATGCATGCACTGTCCTGTCACCATTTGAGGAGGCCACGAGGATGGTGAGCAGTGACAGTGCATGCATCAGTGACACTGTCCCCCTTGTCCACCTGTTGGAGCACACGCTGCGTGGAATAATGGACAGGGCACTTGAGGCAGAACAGAGGCAGGAAGAGGAGGACTTCCTTAGCTCTCAAGGCCCCCTTTATCCAGATAGTGTTCCTGCGTGCCCGCCGATCACACAGGAAGAGGAGGAGGAGGAGGAGGAAGATTGTGTCAGTATGGAGGTGGAGCCTGGCACTCAGCATCAGCAGCAGTCTTTAAGGGATCAGTCCCAAGAAACACATGGACTTGTACGTGGCTGGGAGGAGGTGGCTGCGGACCATGTCGTCCTTAGTGACCCAGAGGACTCCGGACCGAATGCCTCAGCAAACCTACGCTGCATGGCCTCCCTGATCCTGCAAAGCCTGCGTAAGGATCCTTGTATTCGTGGTATCAAGGAGAAGGACCAATACTGGCTGGCAACCCTCCTTGATCCACATTACAAGGGTAAGGTTGCGGACCTTATCTTGCCATCGCAGAGGGAGCAGAGGATGAAACATCTTCGGGAGGCCTTGCAGAAAGGTCTGTGCAACGCGTTCCCAGAGACTGGGAGGTTACAAACTCCTGTTTCTGGACAACGTGTTGCTGAGGCTTCAGTCAGTCAAAGAAGGAGCGGTGGAGAAGGTGGCCGTCTGACCGATGCGTTCAGACAATTTTTTGGTCCGCAGCCCCAAGGTATGATCGGTTCCAGCAACCATCGCCAGTGTCTGTTTTACATGGTGCAGGAATACCTAGGGGCAAGATCAGACTTGGACACCTTTCCCACCAAAAATCCTCTGGGTTACTGGGTCTTGAGGATGAATCACTGGCCAGAGCTTGCACAGTATGCAATTGAGCTACTGGCCTGTCCTGCATCCAGCGTTCTTTCGGAACGCACATTCAGTGCTGCTGGAGGCGTGGTAACCGATCACAGGGTGCGTCTGTCCACTGACTCGGTCGATCGACTGACCTTCATAAAAATGAATGAGTCTTGGATCACCACCAGCTACCAAGCACCTGATGCTGATGTAACTGAATAACTTTTTTTGAAATCTCAGATCCCTTCAAAGACTGCCTATGCTGAGTGACTATTCCTGAGTAATTATCCTCTTCCTCCTCAATCATCACGCTGATAGCTTGTAAGAGCATTTTTGGTTCTGGGCGCCACCACCAGTGCCTAAGGCACAATTTTTCAGCCCCTGTTTAACAGGGGCGTGTAATTACGATTTTTGATGTAATACTTTGCAGCAGGGCTCGTTCCTGCATTCCAACTAGAGTGTCTGTGAGGGGTTGCAGTGTTGTGGCACCAGCACCAGTGCCTAAGGCCCAATTTTTCAGCCCTTGTTTAACAGGGGCGTGTAATTACAATTTTTGATGCAATACTTTGCAGCAGGGCTCGTTCCTGCATTCCAACTAGAGTGTCTGTGAGGGGTTGCAGTGTTGTGGCACCAGCACCAGTGCCTAAGGCCTAATTTTTCAGCTCCTGTTCAACAGGGGCATGTAATTACAATTCTTGATCTAATATTTCACAGCAGAGCCCTGTGAGGGCTTACAGTGTTGTGGCCACAGCAACACCTAAGGCCCAAATTTCTGCTGAGTATATAGGGCAGGACCCTACTTTCAAACAACTAACTTACAAACGACTCCTACTTGCAAACGGAAGGAGACAACAGGAAGTGAGAATAAATCTACCCCTAGGAAGGGAAATTCTCTCCTGTAAGAGTTAATATGGGAAAAACATTTCTCCTTTCCACTGATGCTTTCCAATCCATTGGGACAAAAAGTGAGGTGAAATCTTCTGAAGAGGAGGAAAGACAGCAAAACAAATGTCACAGGGGTGATAACCCTTCCCTATGTTTTCCAAAAAGCTTAAAAAAGATTTTTTGGCTGGAGCTAAACACGTTAAAAATGTACCCGTTCAAAATTACAAAGAGATTCTACTTAACAACAAACCTACAGCCTGTATACTGCTGTTCAGAGTATATAGGGCCTGGTGGCCCCACACCTTTCCTTATTTTAATTTGGGTGCGGGGTTCCCCTTAATATCCATACAAGACCCAAAGGGCCTGGTAATGGACTGGGGGGTACCCATGCCGTTTGTCTCACTGATTTTCATCCATATTGCCAGGACCCGACATTACATTAAACCCGCAAGCAGTTTTAAATGAGATTTTTTCCTTTAAAAATGACATTTGGTGCAGGGACTGTTCTAAACACGGGAAACACGCGTCACTTTACAGGCATACTATAGACACCCCTCAGGTACGATATTTAAAGGAATATTTCACTTTTTTTTTTTTTTACTTTAAGCATCATTAAAATCACTGCTCCCGAAAAAACGGCCGTTTTTAAAAGTTTTTTTTGCATTGATACATGTCCCCTGGGGTAGGACCCGGGTCCCCAAACCCTTTTTAGGACAATACCATGCAAATTAGCCTTTAAAATGAGCACTTTTGATTTCGAACGTTCGAGTCCCATAGACGTCAATGGGGTTCTAACGTTCGTGCGAACTTTCGGTCCGTTCGCAGGTTCTGGTGCGAACCGAACCGGGGGGTGTTCGGCTCATCCCTACTCTTCATGTTACACACTTCTGCCCCGTGGCAGGTGGGTAAAAGAAGAGAGGACAAACAAAGCCTGGTGCTCTAGGTACAGCATACCCCTCGGGATTTTTGAGAACAGACCAGGAAGGTATATAAAAAATTCCTTTATTGTTTAACAGAATAATACAAATAGAAAAAATGAAATCTAAAATCAATGGTAATAATACAAAGTAGCAAGCATTGTTATCACTTGATTGGAGATGCAAGTGTTCCTGGCTGTCATCTCTGCCGAAACTACAGAAGCAGCTCAGCTGCAGTTCTCAGTCTAATTTAAAATTGCTCCCCCACTGGCAGTTCCCATCAGCCAAGGTGCTGGAACACAGTTCCTGCAAATTCCACCAGAAAAAAAGCTCTATTTATGAAAATGTTTTACACTAGTCCGAAAGAAAGATCTAAGGAGATCAATATTTAAAGCTCAATTGAAATATGGCATCTTATACATTTTTTAGATTGCTAAGTACTGCAGTAAGATTTGAATAACCTTGTGCTGCACACAGGGGAGTTGGACAGAAGCACACAAAGCAGCTGCATGACTCATTAGTTGTCCGACATGTACAACCAAACACTGCCCCATTTAAGTCCTTGCTCGAGAATAACATTTCAATTAGAACTGGTAATCCTGATATCACAGTTTTTGTTCAGACACTTTCTGTTATGTGGTGACAGCACTTTGTCCCACAACCATGTGCTCTCCAGGATTGTCATATGCAATTCCATTGGAAAATTATAAGTGGTGCCAATGTTTATTGTGTCAATGTTTATTGTGCAGGCATGTTCCACCAGCTTCACCAGCTTGTGTATGCATGCTTTTAGACAAGAAGTGGCTAGGACATTTCAATGATATTTCAGAGGGAGCCTGATATTATTACTACTAGACTAGGCCTAGCCTAGAGTTTAATTGCCATAGCAGCTCTTTATTACAAAAATAACATTATTGACAATAAACAACAAAATCTGGGTTGATGATCCTTGAAGGCACCAAGAAGAAACATCCAACCATAGCATTGTATCTGCAGCCCAAAATCTGTTACTTACAAGTATCCCCAGCCACACTACACTGCCTCAAGAATAATAACAGAAATCTACCACATAATACCAATCCCTACATCATTTATGGGTTACAACTGGACCACACTTAATCTGAGCACCATACCTTAGATAGGTCCCCAGCCGCTTTTCACAAATGAAGGCTTTCAAGGAATTTTCAAACAACCATAGTTCCTCAAGCGTAAAACCTTATCCTCGTGCCCACTTCGCAGGGCTTTTTGAATCCTGAACAGGATACCGAAATACCACATATTGGTGAAAACTGCATTTACATACATTCCAGCACCTCTAAGATAAAACTGCATATCAGTCTATAGCTCTACATGATACATTACAGGCCCACCATTATGGACAATAAATCTCACTGGCTTTTTATTAACCTTACTTTTAGCCTTGTTCAATTTTTTGATAGAGCAAGTCATTCACAAAGTTTGAGCAACAATGCCTACCATACAATAATCGTTCCTGGGGAAAAAAAGAGTAAAATAAGTACATTACATTTATTGTTCCAAATAAGCTTCCTCATAGGCCACGTACCCAAAGCATTTTTGCTGACAATTAAGACCAGGATGCCACGTGGTCTGTCTAGCCAAGCATAGCAGTGATTTTCTGTAATTGCTTAGATCCAAAGCATCTTAGGTTACCTGATACCCCTTACATTGACCTTGCTCCATAGACCTCCCAATTGCCTGCTTGCAACCATACATAAACAAAATATCATAAACCATTTGACAATGCAAAAAATAAAAGACAGATACCCAATGCAGTCCCAGCACAAAAATACTGACCAATTATTGAAGATGGACATATAAATGGTACCTTTTAGATTTCCCCACTTTGCTGCCTTTATTGATGCACCAATGTGAACGGAGAGTACACAATAGTCCACAGCTTGATGGCCTGTCACAGCCACACATTTCTGAAAAACAGCAACAAAATGAGCGTGACATAGAGCAGTGCTATTAACATGAACAAAAAGGGGACCTTCTGAGGAGTTAAATAAAAAAAAAGAAAAACATAAGTCTCCTTTAAACATGTAGAAAATCTGAAAATGCAGAGAGGGTTCTTTACAGTCTGAGCAGCAAAAATGTAGAACTCCATTCCCCAAGTAGTGATAGCTTAGAGTATAGAAAAATTCAAAAAACTTCTAAATGTCTTCTTTGATGAGCACAACATACTGGGATATGTATACTCCTAGAAACAAAGTTACACACAAATATAGGTTGGACTGGATAGACCTGTGCCTTTTTTCAAATGTATCTACAATGAAACTATGTAACTTAGGATGTGTAAGTTTGAGTTTGTGAGATCCTCAGGTAGGTGACATTCAATCACTATCAATGATAATACCCAGAAAGCTAATCTGAAATGTTGGACCCTTAATCTTATTAGGCACCAATAGTACCCAAACTGATCACCCACATGTTATACCTGCCTAGGAAAATGACACAAAGTGAAGACACTGGCTGAGCAAAACATGAAAAATCATCTAAGATAGAGCTAACTCCCAAGACATCCCAAAGCACCCACTCCAGGAAAGAGCTAAACATTTATAACAGGGAACATAAAATGGGACAACCCACCAAAGGCAATGATGCACAAAGAATCCCTCTTGCCACTTACAGCCTAGTAGAGGAAAGCTTTCTGGGTGAACTGGTAATAAACAAAAGGTGAACTCAGTATCCATTTTGGCCAACAAGGAATATCATCCATAATGCTGGACAGAAGTAATTGCTGCATCATAAGACAAGGGTAAATGGCTTTGTTAACAGAGTCCCTTTTTGAGTACAAATGATGGATGAGCCAAATTGTATACAGCTTTTTTTCAGAACCAAGTCCAAAAGTAACACTATCAACTTATCATAAGGAGGGGGCACAAATACCCCCCCACCCAAACTTTTAGTTTTGCAACTTCAAGTTACATGGGACAAGGGGAATGGCAGTAAGATTACATGAATCAAAAAGTCTTAATAAAAACCACATTCCAACAAACAGCCCCTACAGTTAGCTGATTGAGTTACGTACTTAGAAAGGTCACATGCTTTCCACCATCACTGGTGTTCTCACTTTTTTCCTGAAAATCACCAGGACAAACTCTTGCTTGAAACACCACACGGACGATTGAGAACCTCTGCAGCCAGTGCATTCAAGCTTAAAGTGGCAGTTTTCAGTGAACTTACAACCACCCTCATTAAACTGCCAGCAATACCCCTTCTTTATTGTCCCAGGATAGATGCACTACCCGCTTCCCTGGAAATGACAATTTGTCCACTCGAGCAGACCTCATTAGCTTTTTCCAGAGGTTAATATTTTTATGGTTCCAGTGAACTGTCGGATGCCCTGCCTTGCACTTACAAAACAGCTCATCATAACTGTAACACAACCTACCATACACGCTGCACCTCGCTAAAAGCATCCAGACAGCAGAAAAGAGAGGAGTGATGCTCCGGGTTTTTTTTTTTTTTTTTTTTTTTTTATCAATGACACTGAAACTGGCCATGATTGCAAATGCCAGCAACCAGTTCATAAGTATCCTTAGAAAAAGACTATACCTATGCTTTTCTTCATCCTCATTCTTGCTGTTGTCTAATTTCACACTGTTCAGCCTAAACTTCTCCAGGGGAAGCAACGATTTCCACAAATCCTCCTTTTACATACTTTTTCTTTTACTTCCAGTTTAAGGTGCACCCAGAGATGATGTCAAAACAACTACAACAACAACTAGTCTTGTTGTCAGCATACATTGCCTTGGCTTGCACATTCATTGCTGTCCCACCAACCTTTGCTGTTGCAGAAACAGGGGCCATGGTGGATGTAACTGTCACAGAAGAAGGCACAGATGCCCCTGAAGGTTATTTCCTTAACCCTCTAGTTGCCAGTTGTTCAAACCTATCATATGGCCCCTATGTCTTTTACCTTTGTCTTCTTGCTCTTGGCTCTTCTGATCTATAGTAATGTAGTGCAAACAAGGGTGAAAAACTATTTTTCTAAAAGAAAAATCATGTTAGTTATTTATGATATTTTAGCAAGCTAAATGTAATCCAGCTAGGCTTTACATCTACTTTAGAGCTTTAGGAATGCAGTCATTTTCTAAAATTAGGTGCACTCCACCTCATGTATTTATTTTTTTTATTTACAACTAACCATTTTACTGAGCACTAGGAGTACAGCTATCTTTATACTCCCAGCACTCTGAAAGGAGAGATTTTGCTTTCTTACACAACAGCAGCTCTGCCTTCCCCTCCCCTCTGCTGTCCATTCACAAAAGGCATCATTGTATTTTGTGAATGGGTTCACATAATGCAAAGTGCTTTGTGATTGGGCAGGAGGAGGGAAGAGGCAGGTACAGTTGTTGCATTTGAATCTGCAGCTGCAGAAACTAAGACCAGAAGGTCCAGCAGTGCACAAGAAGTATAGTGACATTATTGTACTGTAAGTCCACAAAGTAATTTTGCACATTTTAGAAAGTGGTTGAGGAAGGCTGGAGTTCAGCTTTAAGCAAAAGAAAGAAAAATAATCTGTATTGATTTGTTGGCTAAAAGTTGTCTCTTGTTTTAGCAAGAGTTTCCCTTGTCTGTAGCAATAATGCCTTTTTGTAAGTGGCTTTATCGAACAATATGGAGCTCTCTAAATAGATCAAGTTTGCATTGTGTTTTTAAAGACACAAATTTTGCTTAGTAGCACTTTAAACGTTATCATAAGTGTTTTTTTTTTTTTTTCCATACTTTTTTTTATATACCTTATTTGGTGACCTGAAATATGTTTTGTCAAGGATTCTGAAAATTCAACTAGTGTTTACAATGGTAAAAGACCTGACAATACAAACACCATTAATTTTGTTTGGTGTATAATAAATTGAAATTAGAATGCACTTACAACTTAATTCCTAAAAAAAATATTGCAAATAGAATTTTTTTACATTTACTGATTTTTCTTTCTACAATGTGAACAATTGGGATAGTTCACATTGTATAAAATAAAATACTTTCTACTTTTAGTGTATAAACACTATACAACATTCTTTAGCAGCTTTCATTTACTCCATCTATTAAGATTCCTTACCAGTTCAATGCATTATAATATCTGAGCATTGTAACTGTGCTCTCCTGCATATCCTAATTGAGAGAATACCATTGCAATGAAAGCTCTGTAACACCCATTCTTTATGGTACAGAGGTTGCTAATTTGGAATGTGCAGAAGAGCTTGAGGTGTTCCTGGGACCTGTACAAAAGTGACATGCAAAGCAAGCAAATAGGAAACAAGAACTGCTATAATGTACAGTACTTATGCCTTGTGAAATGAAAAGTGAAAAGTAAACACAAAGTTACAAACGAGAACATTGAACTCATTCTTTCGTGGATTCTCAATGCATATTGATTAAACATATTCATATGTGTGTATTATGTTTACATCATTCCTTGAGATAGCTAACCAGGTATGCAAGGATTTTAAAAAAGGCTTTAGTTCTATAGGTTTTATTAGAAAACCTGCATTCATTTGTTATATTAATGTTTAAGATTGAAAGAACTTCCTGCAACAGGAGCAGCACACTGTTCCTTCAGTTTTTTGATACTACTGTTTTTCAGGAACTAAGATATTAACCACTTCCTGTCCACTCACTATAAAAAACGGCCAGACAGGAGCAGTATTGATGTGGGAGGGTGTATATACTGTATATGACCTCCTGCACCAGCCAGTCATGTGCACCTCCTAGCACGTGCAGCGGTGTGCTCTGTGATCGCTGTACCCCTCGGACGTGATCACTGTGAGCAACCACAGGGATCACATTTGTAAACAGAGGCTGCATGCCTGAAGGCTTTGAGTCTTTTCCTCTCACAGTTATCGGCTATAAGAGGAAACTAACTGTATAGTCATACAGTCATCAACTAGTGAGCAGTCAGAGAGTAAAAAAAAGACCAAGCCCTGAACAGTACAGGGTTACTATGGTGACATTGCACTGCTCTGTCTATTGATCAGAGACCCTGACTGCTGCACTGATGGCACTGCTCTGGTAACGATATGGAAGAATATCTCTTTATATCTATATATATACACTTTATTTAATAAAGATAGATAGGTAAATAGATATTATCTTCCTTATACTGTCACTACAGTTTATTAAACTTTTGAAGCTAAAGTTCATGCAAATCTAAATACACAAATGAAACACATTTATGGAATCTGGTTTTACATTTCTGTCCAATAAGTCAGACAGAACTGCCAGGAGAATGACACCATGTTCTCTGTTGCAGTTTTAGAATAGATACAGTGGACAGAGTCAGATAAATACACTGGTTGCATTTAAAAAGATACAGTATATTTAAAAGTCAACTCCAGGCACAAAGGACTTTCCCTCAAACCTATTCCTTAATACAGGGCCGGTTCTACCACTAGGAAAACTAGGCAGCTGCCTAGGGCGCACTTCTGCTTATGGGCGCCCAGCCACTGGTGTTCCTACTCTCTTCTCTCTGCAGCAAGCAACTAAGTCTCAGCATCAGCAGGCAGCTGCTGCTCCGTTCGCGGTGGTGGAGGACTGTGTCTGTGTCCCGACTCCCGAATGGTGAGGCTGCATTTGATGGACGCTGGTGAGACTGCATTTGATGGGTGCTGCATTAAAAAGGTGGGGTATACATGGGCAGGGCAAAGGGGGGTGAAGTCAGTGGTGGAGCCAAGAGGGCAGCAAAATGAGGTTTCGCCTAGGGTGTCAAAAATCTTTGCACCAGCCCTGCCTTAATAACAACAGAGAATACAAAAATCCACTTTGCGGACACATATGTACAAGGGGTTCCTCTTCAACAAAGCTGTAACTGCTGTTCTACAAAACTACAAGTCAGCCCCATATAGCACCACTAGGGAATCACCTGCACAAATCATGATAGGTTGTGATTTACAGGCCTCACCCAAGTTTAAAGGCACCAAATATAATAACAGATCTCTGTAACCATGAGCTAGAGTGGAGATGCACTAGGCCAAAGCAAGAACACACAGTGATGTAAAAAGAAATGCCAAGGCAACTATCCTACTTCCTGATCATTGGGTGAAGCTAAGGAAGTCACCAACCAAGCAAAAGTTTAAGCCCAGTCTATCTAATCCTGCACAAACCCACACCCAATTGGTACCAGTAACCTATAGGCTTGAGGATGGATCGACATAGAATATGGTTAGCAGGTTAGAACCTGTTAACCACTTCCAGTCTGGGCCAATTCTGGCATCCCTCTCCTACATGTAAAAAACATTTTTTTTTTGCTAGAAAATGACTTAGAACCCCCAAACATTATTATTTATTTTTTTTTTTTTAGCAGAGGCCCTAGATAAAATGGTGGGCGTTGCATATACTGTATTTATATAGAATGAGTTAATGAAGGGTGATTTCTGTATGTACTTTGTGGAGAACTTTTTTTTGGATGAATGATTCCTAAAGAAGGACTGTGTTCATTTTGCATACTCTTTTTTGGACACTTTGTATTGTTTTGTATAGTTTATTCACATATCTTTATGGATGTTTTCTCTTTATTATACGTTTGAATATATGTCACATATTGATTTTTTTTATTACTGCTGCTCTTTATTTGTACTAACTGCATATTTTTATGTCAAACTATATTTGCGCAGCAGTTTTTCAAACACAATTTGTTTTAATCACTTCAGCCCCATCGGGTTTCTCCCCTTAATGACCAGGCTTTTTTGTGATACGATACTGCGTCGCTTTAACTGACAATTGCATGGGCATGCGACAGTGTACCCAAACAAAATGTATGTCCTTTTTTTTCCCACAAATAGAACTTTCTTTTGGTGATGTTTGATCCTCTCTGCGTTTTTTATTTTTTGCACTATAAACAAAAAAAGACTATTTTGAAAAAAAAAAAAAAAACAATATTTTTTACTTTCTGCTATAATACATATCTGAAAAAAAAAATATATAAAAAAACAAATGTATTCATCAGTTTAGGCCAATATGTATTCAGTAAGTGTATATTGATTGGTTTGCACAAATGTTATTGCGTCTACAAGATAAGGAATAGATTTATGGACTTTTATTTTTTTTTTAGTTTTCACTGGTAATGGTGGCTAACTGCAGTTTTTAGTGGGACTGCGACATTGCGGCAGACAAATCTGACCCCAAGTGACAATTTTTGGGGACCAGTGACATTATTACATTAATCAGTGCTAAAAAAATGCACTGATCAATGTATAAATTACATTGATCAGTGCATTTTTTTCAGCACTGATTAATGTAATAATGTTACTGGCACTGAAGGGGTTAACACTAGGGGGCGATTAAGGGGTTAACTGTGTTCCCTGGGTGTGTTCTAACTGTGTGGGCGCTGGGCTGCCTGGGACAACACAGAGGTTGGTGTTCCTGACAATAGGAACAGCATATCTCAGAGTTGTCCCCTGACAGAATGGGGATCGGCGTTGTTGACCTAGGCAGATCCCCGTTCTGCCTCTTCTTACCGCAGTTGCGAATGGCCGGTGGACATCGAGTCTGCCAGACCTGTGGGCGCACTCCCATGGAGTGCAGTGGACGCGCGTGCTCCTGGGGCATGCTGCGGGTGCGCACACAATTTACCATGCATTGACCGACATACAGGTACCGCGGTTTGCGCAGGAGAGCCGACCTGCCGCCGTATATATACAGTGGCTGGTCGGCAAGTGGTTAAAGTAATACACTTTGTGTTTTTGTGCATTAAAATACATTAATTTAATACCCACTTGTTTGGTAGAATATAAAAGGTGATGTTACGAGTAAAGAGATACCAAACATGTCATGCAGGGAAAGCATGGTATCCAGGGGTATAATCAAAGTGGGGGTATCTGGGGGTGTGATCAGGGTGGAGGTGTCTGAAGTGTAGGTATCTGCAAGGTGTGATGGGGGGTATCTGGGAGGTGTGATCAGGGTGGAGGTATCTAGAGGTGTAAGCAAAGTGGGGGTATCTGGGGGTGTGATCAGAGTGGGGGAGTATCTGGGGTGTGATAAGGGTGGGGGTATCTGAGGGGTGTGATCCGAGTGGGGGGGTATCTAAAAGTCTACGGGTTAGGGGGCGCAAATTACTTGCCTTGCCCCGGGCACTGACAACCCACGCTACACCACTGTACACAACACAGGTGATCTGCTACTTTTAGTTTTACAAACATGCAGGGCTTTTCTGTTACCTGTAGTTCCATGTACATGTGGGTTATTCTGTACCTGTAGTTCCCTAAGCACAGAGTTCTTTTGTTGCCTGGCTGTCGCACTGGTCTGTTAGTTTTAGGCAATGCAGCTTCTCTGCTAGTCTCTGTGGGTACTTGCATTGGTACTTGCAGAATCCATGCCAGTACTTCCTATGGTACTTTCAGAGTTCCTTGAAATGACGTTTCACATGCCCTCTGACCAAAAGGGTAGATAAGCTCTGGCAATAAAGGATTAAAGTGATACTAAAGTCTTGTTTTTTTTTTTCTTTAAAAATAACAAACATTTTACACTTACCTGCTCTATGGAGTAGTTTTGCACAGAGCAGCCTAAATCCTCCTCTTCTTGGGTCCCTCTTGGGCACTCCTGGCTCCTCCCTCCTGTCGAGTGCCCCCACAGCATGCAGCTTGCTATGGGGCACCTAACCCGAGCCGCACCCCTGTCAGTCCATTCAGACAAGGAGCCCTGGTTCAGCCCCACCCCCTCTCTCCTTATTGGCTAACTGACTTTGATTGACAGCAGCGGGAACCAGTGGCACCGCTGCTGTGTCTCAGTCAATGAGGAGGGAGAGTCCCGGATGGTCGAGGCACTCGTGCACATTGCTGGATCGAGATGGGGCTCAGGAAAGTATTAGGGGGGCTAAGGGGGGCTTCTGCACACAGAAGGTTTTTTTTTTTATCCTAACCACTTAAGCCGCGGACCATTTGGCTGGCCAAAGACCAGAGCACTTTTTGCGATTTGGCACTGCGTCGCTTTAACTGACGTCCTTTTTTTTCCACAAATAGAGCTTTCTTTTGGTGGTTTTTTATTTTTTGTGCTATAAACAAAAAAAGAGCGCCAATTTTGAAAAAAAACAATATTTTTTCATTTTTGCTATAATAAATATCCCCAAAAATATATAAAAAAACATTTTTTTTCTTCAGTTTAGGCTGATCCATATTATTCTACATATTTCTGGTAAAAAAAATCGCAATAAGTGTTTATTGATTGGTTTGTGCAAATGTTATAGCGTCTCCAAAATAGGGGACAGTTTTGTGGCATTTTTATTATTTTTTTTTTTACTAGTAATGCCAGCGATAAGCGATTTTTATCGTAACTGCAACATTATGGCAGACAGATCAGACACTTTTGGTGCTATTTTTGGGACCAGTCACATTTATATAGCGATCAGTGCGATTAAAAATGCATTGATTACTGTGTAAATGTGACTGCAAGTGAAGGGGTTAACCACTAGGTGGCACTGTAGGGGTCAAGTGTGTCCTAGGGAGTGATTCTAACTGTGGGGGGGGGGGGCTACATCTGACATGACACTGATCACCACTCCCGATTACAGAGAGCTGTGATCAGTGTCAGTGTCATTAGGCAGAACGGGGAAATGCTTGTTTACATTAGCATTTCCCCATTCTTCCTCTCCGTGAGACGATTGCGGGTATCCCCATGGACATTGAGTCCCGCAATTACACCCACAGAGCTCCCGGCGGGCGCGCGCCCGCAAGCCGTCTCCTAAAGGGCAATGCACAGGTATGTTAATCTGCCTGTATGTGCCCTTCTGCCTCAGTATATCTGCATGAGGCGGTCGGGAAGAGGTTAATGCATAGAATGCATTGAGATAAAAAACTCTTCTGCCTTTAGAACCACTTTAACCTTACTACTCTTTTTTTGCCATCTGCCTCAAACTAGATATGACTATTCCCCCTTATTTCTGTCTGCAACGAACCCTAGGCCTTTCTATTCTCTTTTCAATCCCATAGTGTACAGTCTCCACACCATAGCATTCCTGTCCTCACTCACCCCTCGGTGGGTCAGTTCTGAAGGCGGTGACCTGCTACCAGTCTGCAGTAATGCGCTCTGGGGGCCATTAAGGCCCATCTCCACCATCACGACCTCTGGAGAGACTCAGCTTGCACTTAGATAGGGTGAGCATGCATCACCTGCCAGTGTGCGTTGTTATAACAATGATAAACACACATATTTTACATATTATAAAGAACAGATACTCCTTAGAGAATTTCTTAGAATGTACTGTATGTTGTAACCTGTGGCAATCTGGTTAGTAAACTCTTGTTTACCTCTCAGATCTAAATTCAGCCTGTTATCTCTCTCATTTATCCTGAATCCTCACTTCACGAAAATAATTATCCACTTCTCTGGCATGCATTTGATTTACCTGCACAGTCACTAATTGCAGCTCTTTGATTTGTGTCTAAATAATGCGACAGAGCTAAAATAACACCATTGCTATTTTTACTGAAGTACTGCCCTAAGAATTTTTTAATTTAATTTTAATTGAAATGACAGGAAGCAAACAATACACACAAGTGATATTCCAGAAAAAATAGAGATAAACTAAAATGAAACATTATAACACCTTAAAGCGGACCTTCACCCTAAAAGGAAAGTTCCACTTTAACATCTCCTACCCCTTCCTCTCCCACTTGGAGGTTTGCTTTATTGCTTTATATGAGGAACTGATACTTAGTTTTAGCAGGTATTCCCCCCGACTTCCGCTTAAACCGCCTAGGTGATCGGGCTGGACGTTTTTTCCCTCTCCTCACCAAATAATTTTTGGGACATGTCACAGGTCCCAGGAGGCTGTGGGTCAAGTCACAAAGTGCAGAGTGACTTGTGCATGCACAGTGGGAAGCTGGCTGTGAAGCCACAAGGAATCACAGCTGGCTTTCCTTAGTAAACATGTCAGCACCGGGGACCCGAAGACCTATGAAAAACCGGTCCAGGAGAGACCTGCACTGCATCCTTGGACAGGTAGGTGCCTTTTTTAAAAAAGTCAGCAGCTATAGTATGTATCTGCTGACTTTTAACTTTTTTTTTTTTTAAGACTGAAGATCCTCTTTAAAGCAGAGTTCCACCCAAAAATGAAACTTCCGCTTTAAGTACTGGTGACCCCCTGACATGCCACATTTGGCGTGAAATTTTTTTTTGGGGGGGGGAGCAGGTACCCAGTTTTGACAGGTACCTAGCTCCCACTTCTTCCCCTGGCGCCGCGGCGCCAGAAGGAAGTTTACCTTCCCCCCCTCCCTGAAATCTTCTGGGACATGTCACAGATCCCAGAAGATGGCCCGGCTGCAGTGCACGCCCAGCTGTGAAGTTACATCTGGGCGCCCACAGTTACAATGCCAGCGCCGCGGAGAAAAGGGGGAGAGGAGCGAGGCTTCGTGCACCAGCATCGCTGGACCGTGAGACAGGTGAGTGTCTGATTATTAAATTAAATGGCTGGAACAACGCTTTAAGGACTAGAGGAAACTATTAAAGTAATTAAGACAGAAAAATAAACTGCTGAAGCAGACATTAAATCAAAAGTAATGGACTTATTTTGGGCTGATGTTGCCTATAAACAAGACAGTCCACGACCCTGACCATGACCCAGGGCAGCTGAATCTCTACCTTCCCATACAAAAGGGTTTCTGAACCTTTTATGAATAAAGTTATACTAAAGGTTTTTTTAATTTTTTTTATTTTTAGATAAAATAAAAACAAGGTAATACTTACCTGCTATGTGCAACTATATTGCACAGAATGGTCTCTTACCTATTTTTCTGGACGTCCGTCGCCACGCTGTCTGTTCCTTTTTCCTACTGTATGTGTTCCCTGTTAGTATACTTGCCAACTTTCCCTGATATGTCGGGACAGTCTCGATTTTTGTTTACCTGTCCCTGGATGCATTTGACCAGCTCTGTGTCCTGATATTACAGCTTGAAACTTGCTGAGCCTGTCACTACCTCTTCCTAGCCCTGCCACATTGCAGTATACAATGTGCAGAGCCGACTTGCAAGAGGGGCTTAGTGATTAGCTGGATGTTGGTGCCAAAGCGCAAGTCCCTGCCCTGCTCCTGTCCTTTCTAGAATACTAACCCTCCTGCTGAGTCTATAAACTCCACCATATTGTGCCCCACTCCATGCCAGAGGCCTCCACACACAGGGCTGGACTGGGACAAAAATTTGACCCTGGGCTTCATCCAGACCGGCCCACTTTAATTTTGCAAACACACACAAAAACAGTATATAAACTATACGCAATTGCGCAAATACGCAACCGTGACCAGTGACATTAAATTATTAATCAGTTACCGTGACTAGTGATATTAAATTATTAATCAGTTACCATGACCAGTGACATTAAATTACTAATCATTTACCGTGACCAGTGACATTAAATTATTCATCAATTACTGTGACCAGTGACATTAAATTACTAATCAGTTACCGTGACCAGTGACATTAAATTACTAATCCGTTATCGTGACCAGTGGCATTAAATTATTCATCAATTACCGTGACCAGTGACATTACATTATTATTCAGTTACCGTGACCAGTGACAATAAATTATTCATCAGTTACCGTGGCAAGTGGCATTAAATTAATAATTGACCAGTGACATTAAATTACTATTCAGTTACCATGACCAGTGGCATTAAATTATTCATCAGTTACTGTGGCCAGTGGCATTAAATTAATAATTGACCAGTGGCATTAAATTAATAATTGACCAGTGGCATTAAATTATTCTTCAGTTACCGTGGTCAGTGGCATTAAATTAATAATTGACCAGTGACATTAAATTAATAATTGACCAGTGGCATTAAATTAATAATTGACCAGTGGCATTATATTAATATTAATGCCACATTGGCATTAATATTAATATAATGCCACTGGTCAATTATTAGTTTAATGCCACTGGTCAATTATTTAATGCCACTGGTCATGGTAACTGATTAATAATTTAACCATGACCAGCCCAGTGGCAGTACATTTACAGTACAGATTTACCCCTACCCCCTACCCCAGCCATGCTGCATATTCAGTTACTATTACATATTACTCAGTTACTTTCTTATTAGTAAAGTATTAGTGCTTACTTGAATCACACACAGTCACAGTCGATTTGGTCCCTGTCTGACTGTACTTGCTGGCTGCCTGCAACTTGGTTCTGGTAAGGTAACTTCCGAATCCTCCTCCTCAGCTGCGCTGGCTCGGCCTCGGCTCCTCTAGGTTGCAGGCTTGCTTGCTACGCTATGCTCCTGGCTCTGCCTCCTCATCCTATGTCCCCGGACTGCCTCCACCCTCCGGCCGGGAGTGACGTCACGGCGCCAGGACAAAGAGGCCGCCCAAGGCTGTAATGTTAGTGGGAGAGCCTGGGGGAGTGACTAGTGAGTGGCAGCCAGCGTCATGATGATGCTGGTGCTTGTGTGACGCCGACCGCCGGGTGCAGGAGCGGAGCCGCCCGGCGACGGCGTTATTCTAACAATGACAATGGAGACTTGGAGAGAGTCAGAAGTGTAATGGCCCACTGCCAATCGTTGCACCGGGAAACTCCAGCACAGGCCTGTCCACACAACATTCCCAGTCATAAATCCCCAAAGGAAGGAATGTCCACACATGGATAAGGCTGTTGCACGTCACTGATGGTACTTAGAAACTGCACAAAACAGTCACATCACATTGAAATACATTCCAGAGTCACTTGACAGTATGTTACCAATCGCATTTAGTGGATGGTCTGTAGCAGTAACATTTCAAAGCCTATGTAGCACTTTAAGAAGCCTTCTTCAGACAGCCTCTCCCTCTCCTTACATGTCCCACTTCATAGCTCTACCCAGCTGGGTAAGCTCCCTGCAGTTACTCATCTGATCCCAGAGTCATTAGTACTCACTGAGAGGGCTCTGACTTGAATATTAGGCTTTAGGAATCCAGCTCACAGCTCTCCTTTAGTTGTTCAAGAGACAGGATTGCTGCAGTTGTTGCTACTGAAATCTGTACACCTTTCCTGGGACTTCTGCCAGGGCCTTGGGTGTGCTGAGTGCTGACTACATCTGCTTAAGGGTGGGTTACTTGGCTCCCATGCCCCATCTGCCCTAAGGCTTCGCTCCATGGTTTATATATAGGCCCATGAAAAAAAGGAGGGGGAGGCCGGAGGCCAGGTGGGACTTTAAATGAGGCAGTAGACAGATTGGAGTAAGATAAAAAATGTGTACAAGTTTATTGGTGAAAATTCTGGGTATACAACACATATAAAGGGTTACGTGTGCATGCGCACAGACCATAGCCTACATGAATGCATATGTATACAGACAGTCAGAAAATGTGTGTCTAACCATATATAGCTGTCGCAGATGTACACTGTACAATAAATACATATATATATATATATATATATATATATATATATATATATATATATATATATATATATATATATATATATATATATATACTGGGGAGCACAAAACACATGGTGTAAAAAGTGAGTGTGAAAATAAAATAATGAGGTACATCAAAACATTGATAACTGTCAGATCCAATTAAAAGCCCAGTGGCTGCATCCTTGGTGACAGACGCGTTTCTGTGAATACACTTCTTCAGGGGCGGATGCTACAGGATTTCTGAAATTACAAAGTATGAAGCCATCAGAGAGTAGAAATAAATAAATACAACCAGAAAGGACAATGTGTCAATTTCTGGGTACTCACGATGTAACCAGACTGTGGTACAGGGCAGGGACTGGGCAAGGTGTTAGCGAAATTTGATTGTACGCAAAGCACACAGCCAAATCTCCTGTTAATAACAATTTCGTCTAATGATATAATACCAATACCATCTCACCTTTTGATCGTATCCATCCTCTGGTGTGTGCCCCATCCAGACCACTAGACAAAACACATCCTCATCGTTCCAGCTCAAAAAAACCCACTGCCGCCAGCCTGTCCCAGCTGTCTGCGTGAGCCACTTTATTAGCATATCAATAGGAGGTCCCAAAAGCTCGAGGGTTCCACCTCCAACAGCCAAACACCTCTTACAAAGCTTGTGACCTCACAGGATATCAATGACCATATAAGGATTTAACACAGGAAAATGCAACAACCAATGAACAATGACTACAGGAGTCTTATGGGTGTGTCTGAGCGGAGACAGGGTGCATGTATGTTTTTAGAAGCCACATGGCTTTCAAACATTAACCCTGTCTCCAACCAGAACCCAAAAGACTCCCGTATTTCCGTTGATAGAAATCCCTATTATACATTGTTCCAGAGAACAATGTATACCTGGGATTATTCTACTGTCTTTGTGGACGAGAGATTATCGGCAGGCGTACACTCATTGGGCCACAAATGTGTTGATCAGGCACACAGGGGCAACATGAGAGCACACTCGTTAAACCGACAATGTCTTTGCAGAGCGAACACATCCCCACCAGACGATCGTTCTGTGCATCGCACAGGGGCCCTTAGCTGGCGGACATGTCCCCACTCCACAAACATTTCTCTACGTCCCCAAAGAGCTTTTCACTACCAAACGGATCTCAACCAGGGTTGGCCTGCCCCAGTCAGCTATTAGAGCGGACTGTGATTGAACACACACACTGGGAGACTTATGACAACACATTAATATAGTTAATTAATATCCCCAGTATATATATATATATATATATATATATATATATATATATATATATGTATTTATTGTACAGTGTACATCTGCAACAGCTATATATGGTTAGGTTAGACACACATTTTCTGACTGTCTGTATACATATGCATTCATGTAGGCTATGGTCTGTGTGCATGCACACGTAACCCTTTATATGTGTTGTATACCCAGAATTTTTCACCAATAAACTTGTACACATTTTTTATCTTACTCCAATCTGTCTACTGCCTCATTTAAAGTCCCACCTGGCCTCCGGCCTCCCCCTCCTTTTTTTCTTGCATTCGGGATGGAGGCACAGCCCCACGCCTCATTTAAAGTCCCAAACCGTTCCATATATATAGGCCCATGACATCATTATTGGAAGGACTTCTCTAAAAGGAGAGCTATCACTTGCTTATAACTTTTCCATTTACCATACTATTTTAGGACAGAGTCACCTAGTGTAAGACTAGCTAACTGCACCTGCTTACAGAATGATGTGTAAATGACCTGCCATTCATATGTAATTGACATGGAGCTCATATGTAAATGATCTAGCATTAATAAGTAAACAACTTGGCTAATTTTTATGCAGATCCCATCCCCCCAGAGGCCCCACTATCCTTCACCTCCACAGAATGCTCCGCAGGTGGGTAATGTAAAAAATCAGAAGCAGACTTGGAAGTCCTACCTGCCACTGAGAATGACACCAGGTTCAGAACTTGAAGGCTGCTTTAGCACTGCAATGAAGGTAAACAGAAGGAAGGAGTGTTACCTTATGGAGTGAAAATGTGCGCAAGGGGGGAAACAGAAGTATACAGAGGAGGGGTTACCATTTGGGGTTCAAATGTGACCAAAAAAAGGGGGAGGTGCACAGGTATACAGAGAAGGGGGCATATGATAAAAGTGGGAGATGCAGAGGTATACAGAGAAGGGGGAAATCTGATGTGATTGTGACAGACTCCAGACACTGGACTGGGTATCCCTGCCAAGAAGCTGCTTCCCAAGCTCTGGAACATGACACCAGTGAATCTGGCTATAGTTAACCCAAGAACTAGGCAATACCAGTTTTGTAATAAACCAGAATAAGAACTGTTTATTCAAACACAGGTTCAAAGAGATATACATTCAGGGACAATCCCCCTCCTTTGCATAGTGACAAAGGGCGGGGTAAACTTTACCTCCGCCAGTAATATGACACACAGGTATATTCAACTTTCCAGTAGACAGTCTTTAGAAGGGGCTGTTGGAGAAATCCCCCCTCCTCCTCTAGCATCTAATCCACATACACATATACATCAGATAATACTTTGCTATTAAGGCAGACAGAAACAATAGAACAGCGGGATACAGGCACTTAACAAACACATAACATCCCCACCCCACCTTAAACTATCTAGAAATAGTCTAAAATGAAAGGTGGAATTTATCTTCATATATTTCTTGAAGGATATTGTTCAGAAAGAGCCCCTTCATTCTTTCAACCACACATATATAACCCAGGATAACAGGGGAAAAACGAAATGTGTGGTTGTACGGTAAGTCTGGTTAGTGCAGACCCGACTGGGGTTCTTGGTCATGGTAACCCTGTGCCCTTAATTGACACAGGGGAACTTACACATAAGAGGGGCCGGGGGAACTGGTCAAGGAGTTTCCTGACATCTCTAAGGTAAGCTGGATTCCACAAGCCCCCCACCCAAAGTGACTTCTGTCACACATAACAGAATTTCTTCCCACACTCCGCTTAAGTGCTTCCGTCATGTACCACTTCCTCCAGTCTAAAGATAGATATCAGATATTATAGCCGCATAATGCAACCAAGAACTAGGTAGGACTTGTTTGGCTGCAAAGCTGGAACTTCTTTATTTGAACAAACTAACACAAAATATATACACTACAGAAGGACACCCCCCTCCTGATCATATTACCCTAACAATACAAACTGCACACAGGATAATAATTGGAACAACTGACGTATACTATAAACATTATGTTAGTTAGCCACCTGGATGACTCAGAAGTCTCATTCCAGGCCAGACTTGCTGACTTAAAGCTCATTTTAAAAAAATACACATTATTACAAGTATAAACACAACCCTCAATAGTAGTGTGCTAATAGACAAAAAGTGAATTAATTAGCACTTAAAGTGGAACTTCAGTCATTTTTCCATCTATTAAATCTTCTGCCCTTGTTGTTTTAACTTCGAATAGTAAAACATTGTTTTCTGCCAGTAAATACCTTATACAGCCCACTTCCTGTTTCTTGTCTGGTAAAAAACCTAGGCTTAGGACATCTTGCAGAGCTTTCTCTCTCTCACTCTCGTGAGAGTTTGCCAGGAAGGGAGGGGGATGAGTAATAAGAGGGCCAATGAGAGCTGTAGAGCTGGAGGTGTGCCTCTGTATAAATATTACTGTCCCATTTGAAGTAAACCAAACCACATTCTTCCATTAAGTAGTTGTCCATTATTTTCTCTGTCACCCTATGCCCTAATAGACAAAGGGTGACTTACACATAAGAGGGGCATGGGGAGCTGAGACAGGGGTTTCCCAACCTGCCTAAGGTAAGCTGGTTTCCACGGGCCCCCCGGGGCAAAGTGACTCCCGTCACATTGGTGTTAGAATTTCAGTGTAGAAAACTCCTGTTTCTTTGGTGGTCAGTGTAAATTCCTCGTTACATTGGTGGTTAGTGCAAATCCCCCCTTACATCGGTGTTCAGTGTAGAAATCTCCCTGTTACATTGGTGCTCCATGAAGATCCCCATTACATTGGTGATCAGAGTAATTTCCCTCTTACATTGGTGGCCAGTATAGAAATTCTGTTACATTGGTGGTCAGCATAGAAATCATGCTACATTGGTGGTCAGTGTAGAATCCCTACTTACATACATGCAAAAGATCTCCATCTTTTCTTTAATATACAAGCTTTTTGGCACCTACCAGCAATCACAACAGGTGTCGTAGTACTCAGCAGAACAGTCAGTGTCCCAAGATGTTTTCCAAACATTTGTTTATTGCCAAATGTGTTTACAGTGTAATTGGTGCTTATCACTCTATTCTCCAAGAGCTGTTCGGTCGCTGCACTTTAAATAAATTGTGTAAATTTCCCTTGTTCAGGTCTGAATGAGAGAAATTATTTGATTCCCCTATCCAGACTAAATAGTGTGATTGAAGGAGTCTCTTCTGAAGGATACTGTACGAGACAGCCTCGGCTGTCTAAACACACAAACAGTGACTGAAGCCAGCTTTTGTTGAACCTGTTTGGCTCATATTCAGTCAATTCATCAGGAGTCATGTATAGTCAATTAAAAAGTTAGCTAGCTAATTTTGAACAATGCCTTCTTTGTTATTTTTCTATCCCTATTATGATAAATCTTTCTCTATACACAATATTTAAAATTTTAATTGTTCACAGGTTAATGATATGCCTCTTGTAGTGCCACTCCAATTTTAAATGAATGTCCCACCCCTAACTTAAGAAATTCAACAATAGCTTGCTGGGTACACAGCAAAAATGTGTTCCTATAATTTTTTTTTAAATGTTGGCAACTTTGCCTCAGCAATCTGTTTGCTTTAGGGGCACCCATGCATTCACGCTCCTAAGCCGACCTGTGTGCATCCATAGACAAACACAGTGCTGGTAAGCCACGCCTGCCATCCCTCCTCACAGGAGTTTGACTGAAAGTATATCTGAACCAGAAAGTGAGAGGAGCGGTGCTACAGCTGGGACAGAGCTGGATTGGCAAGAGAAGCCAGGTAAGTGTTTAGGGATTGGGGAAACAGTTAGTGGGGAGTTTTTTTTTTTTTACCGGATTCGGTCATTTACAGCAGAACTGGAAAAAGGAACTGCAACATCTATTTTTTTGGAAACCTTAACATATATACAGAGGATTTAACACTTGTAATTTGAATGTGATGAAGGTGTTCAGTGATATCAAGATACAAGCAAGCTTTTTACTTATAACATTTAAGTTGTATTAAACCGAAAAGCAAGCATTTATTTTATTGCAGTTTACCAATTCTTAGATGTGATTACTGCATTCGTTTTCTTTTTTAGGCTTTCTTCTTTTTTTATGTGGTGATCCAGCCAGCAAGTCTGTTGTTTTTCAAAAGCTCAAGCTCTCCAGCAGAATGCATCAGCTGAGATGGATGAAACCAACCACTTAACACTGGCAGGGGTGGTAAAAATTATCATCTTTTATTAATTTATGTAAAGCCTTTATCTCAAAAGGAAAAAAAAAAACTGTTTGCTATAACTGGTTATAAAGTGTGAGCTCAGGTTTGGCTTCAATTAGTTAATGTATTTAAATCTGCTAATTCTTTAAAACACTCCGCTCTCCCCCAGACTGACAATGCTGCGGTCTGCTGTGACTCCTGTGCTCATTCATCCAGAGTTGTGTTTCACTAATACAAGAGGTGTCTTACTGGCCAGATCACTAGGGAAAACACTGGGAAAAAGCCAAGGAGCAGCCTTAGGCTTAATGTACATGGGACGTTTTTACAACCTCTCCTGAACGATTTAACTTGACAGATAGTAACCCGCGTTTAAAACATCCGTTTTGCCACTTGTACATGCCGAGTTTAGACGCATTTAAAAGCGTTTGAAAGATTTTTTTTTTTTTTTTAAATAGCCAAAAATGAAAAACGCCCGTAAATTAAATGCGGAGAAACGCGAGTCACCACATTTGGCGTCTGAACTCATTTTTTTGCCTTCAAAGAAAAGCCTAGAAACGCAACTGCCTAAAAATGACATTAAATCAACTTGTATACATGTACACATAAGATAACATTGGATGAGTCCAGGGGCAATTGAAAAAAGCATCCAACTGCCTCTAAATGTCCGTTTACCAGCAGCAGTGTACATGAGGCCTTACATGAAAGCTAAATGACCAATCTGTGTGTGTAGTCGTAAGGGGTTGATGAGTATCTCTGTGTGCCAGTCATTAATAGAGTGGAGCTTTATTTTGATTTGAAGACCGCCCTTATCTTTTATCCAAAAATGTTTTCTTTGTATGGAAGTATTCTGAGCAGCTTGTGCTTAACTATCAAACAATGAAAAAAACGAAAAAGATACAATTCATGCACCCTTTTGAGTTAACTTCTCCACAATTTTATTAGCAAAAAACACATAAAAATGTCAGCATCCTGCCCAATGATCCTCTCTAACCCCCCATATTCACCCACTCCCCCCCAGCAGGGCCACACCCTAAAATCTATCTAACTAACTATATCCCTCCCTAAAGCAACTCCCTACCTAGTGCATAAAATATATATAAATAAATAGCCACCCCCCAGCCACACCATATAGAGACTAGATATAAGAGACTCTCCAGGTAGATAAGGTCCGGCCTGCAGTGTGGGGATGGTCCCGTGGGAACTTCGTCATGACATCCTGATGAAGTTATGGTGGGCGGAACAAAACATGTAGATGGACGGATGGGCGCCCACCTCCCTGTGTCACCGCAAGCTTTGATCCATTCGATCCAACTCACCTGCATTTAATTGGAATTCAGTGAACCAGCCAGCATAGCAATGGGGATTAGATACCAGCATGATGGCTGCTTGGACTGCCTGGATTGATTGTTATTACTGCCTGGAACATCGGCATTGCAGCAGGGATTGAGCTTTGAGAGCGTGTACTGCTCAAGCTATAGCTTAGGCCAACTTCACAGATGACGGATGCTGGATACAAGGACTGTTTTGCTGCAGGATCGTGAGTAGCATACACCACATAGACCCCAGATGCATATGTACCGGTCATATCGGCTGCGGTTGATATTTGGGGATAGGTTACCCAACCCCATGGACAATCCCCACACTGCAGGCTGGACCTTATCTACCTGGTGAGTCTCTTATATCTAGTCTCTATATGGGATGTATTGACTGCTCCTGCAACACTTATCTCAGCTTTATAACCTCGACTGCACTTGCAGTTTAGCAGCACTGGATTCATCCCTTGATGTGATATCTACCCTTATTGCCTATATGTCAATATAGCAGTCCTTCGGTATCCTACACTGCTTCACCATATATATGTTCATAAACATCAATTAATCACAATATTTACCTCTATGTTAAGGATCTTGTGACTTTTGCAGTAGGATTCAGTGGCTCTGGACTGCCTACTATTTTTGAGTTTTTGGATATTGAAGGCTTTTACATTTTTGGTCTGGATCAGCTCCCTATAGTGCCTGAGGAATTCAGCCCCCTATTCACCCATTGTGGTTCTAAGGTGGGGTGTTGGCTCCTCAGGACTATTAGGTTTGTTGTGTATATATATATATATATATATATATATATATATATATATATACAGGGAAGGGGGGCCCCTTTTGGAAGGTTTCCACCAGCTCCCACCCGGGGGGCTATTTATTTATATATATTTTATGCACTAGGCAGGGAGTTGTTTTGGGGAGTGATATAGTTGGTTAGGTAGATTTTGAGGTGTGATCTTGCTGGGGGGAGGGTGGGGAGTGGGTGTATATGGGGGGTGTTAGGGAGGATCATTGGGCAGGATGCAGACATTTGTATGTGTTTTTTGCTAATAAAATTGTGGAGAAGTTAACCCAATAGGGTGCTTGTATTGTATCTTTTTTGTTTTTTCATTTTTTGATAGTTGATTTGTAGATTAGCATCCTCCTCATGTATTGGAGGTAAGTACTTCTCCCCCTCTTAGGGGTCGGATAGCAAGGCTCCCAGGATCAACATTTTTCTTCATGTAATGGAGCTTGTGCTTTACCATAGACTATCATATTATGGTAAAACAAAAGGACCATCTTGCTAAGACTGTGGACAGTAAGCCTTCAACAAGAGATCTGTCAGGTTTCTGTGGTAGTGAGACCCTGTAGGAAGCCAACTCAGAGTTCCCTAGGGAGTTGAGTCTAAGCCTCAGCCTTCTTTTTCACCTGGGTCCCTGTTGATGGGGATGGACTTGCAGCATACTGAAACCAGGTTACGGCCCCCAAATGTGCCCAGTTGATAATGCGGAGACCACTAACATGTGCAGAGTTCAGATGGCAGGAGACAAAAGAGGATCCAGGAAATGAGCCAAAGTCAGGACGGGTGGCACACAAGTAAAAATGGTAGACGAAGCCGGGGTCAGTATATGGGTAGTCAGGCACAGATTACAAGTAATACTAGACAAACAAGGAGCTCAGAGAAACTATGAAGTTTCTCAGGCTGCACTGAGCATGTCTATATATAGGGAAGCAGGCTGAAAGGTGGGCCAGGAAATGACAGATGGGAAAGGGTTATCAATTCACAGTAGAGCAGGTAATGCCCATACACAAAAGCAAACAGCACATGTGAATGGGATCCCAGATCTAACAGAATCACTGCAGTAAGGAGGTTAGAATTACATAAGCAGAAAACTGCCTGCTAGGCTGTGACAAGATCCAATTTCCGCTGCACATTTAAGATTAATAAACTGAGACTTTCAACCAAGGAATTACATTCAAATTAAAAATACCAAACCAATTGAATTTACAGATATTCAAAAATGTGATTGGGTTTAAACTGAAAAGGGTAAACTGATCTGGAAACCGGATGAGAGCTGATACTAAACATACTGTTTAATTTAAAATTGTCCCTTCTATTTTTGTATGTGGATGATGGCACTGTAATTATTTTAATAAAAAAAAAAATCTAAGTACATTTTTGATATACAGCTGTCACATGACCCAGCTCTTTCTCAGCCTGTCTGCAGGGAAACATAAGCAGGAGGGTCTTCTAGTCCTCCGCTGCTGTTATGCAGACCAGTTTCAGTCTCTGCATCAGCAGGACCGGCTACACTAGAAATGCCTTCAGTATCAGTCATTTTCAATATTGCAACCAACAATAGCAATAATTAAAAAAAATGTTTTTATATATTTTTTTTATGGAACAAAATTGGCAACAAAATATATATATATTTTGCACAACTATATCCCTTTAAACTTAATTTAAGTTTCAAACTTAGGCTTTTATCTCGCTGGGGCCTCCATAATATGTCAGGGTATTTATACTGAAATATTAAACAGTGTTATATTTATGGGAATAAACAAGGATCTATAATTTAGGAGATTCCTATGTATTTCCACAAATCAACAATGTAACTCGAATTTGTTTATCTGCGCTAACTTGAAAACAGAAAGGAATACGATATTGTGAATATATATATATATATATATATATATATATATATATATATATATATTTATTTATTTACTAAAATCAGTGCAAAATAATATCAAAATATAATTGGCGATAAACACAGAATATAAATCCAAATATCACAATATTTATTTATTATTATTATTTATTTCAGGTACTTATAATGTGCTGTCAATTTACGCAGCGCTTTACATATACATTGTACATTCACATTAAAAAGTGTGCTATCCACTACACCACTGTGCTGCCCCTACAATATGGGTAATACATATGATGAGGCAATAACCACAAGCTCCAGTTTTAAAATACCAATGTCTTAAAACTTTGTAACTGCTTTGTAAATAGTTAACAGCTTCTCCGTTGCTCTGCAGATTAAGAAAACAAACAAGTGTTGAATTTGACACATGACTTCTCTCAAAAAAACAGACCTTGTAAACTCAAACTTCTCTTAATGGTATATGGACAAATTTGTTATACCATATACAACTTGGTAATTTAACCAAGAATTGTATTTAAGGTGAAGATAAATCACTGATTTTACATTTAAGCATACAACACAACTAAACCATTGATAAGACTTTGAACTCAGCTTCGAAGAAGATGGGCCCCCTTCCTCTTTTACACAGGCAGTATTCCTGAGGGAGCTTGTCAGCTTTTTCACTTATGAATAGGGATGAGCATTGTAATTCGGTGTTCTCGTCCGGCATCTCCCTCCGCGGCATCTTCTTCTCTTCATCTTCTTATCTTCATCTTCTTTTCAGGCTACTCCGCATCCATGATTGGATGGAAGGCTCCCGCTGTGTGATGCTTCTCTCTTCATCTTTTTCTCTTTATCTTCTTCTCTTCATCTTCTTGTCTATATCTTCTTGTCTTGTTAAAGAGGGCTTCCAGATTTCGATAAGCCCCCTGCCCGCAGACCCCCACAACCACCAGGCCAAGGGTTGTGGGGATGAGGCCCTTGTCCTCATCAACATGGGGACAAGGTGCTTTGGTGGACTACCCCAAAGCACCCTCCCAATGTTGAGGGCATGTGGCCTGGTACAGTTCGGGGGGGCGTTCTCTCATCCCCCCCTCTTTTCCTGTGGCCTGCCAGGTTGCATGCTCGGATAAGGGTCTGGTATGGATTTTTGGGGGGACCCCACGCCAATTTTTTTTTGTTATTCTGGCGCGGGGTTCCCCTTAAAATCCATACCAGACCTGAAGGGTCTGGTGTGAATTTTGAGGGGGACCCCCACGCCAGTTTTTTTTTAAACTTTGGTTCGGGGTTCCCCTGTGGGGAAATCCCATGCAGTTTTTATCAATGAACTTTTATGTGTATTGTCGGACCGGCAATTCATTAATAGCCGCGAGTAGTTTTAAATGACTTTTTTTCCTTTGAAATGTCATTTTGCTGTCAGACTGTTCTAAACACGGGAAACATGCGCCCCTTTACAGGCATACTATAGACACCCCCCCAGGTACGAAATTTAAAGGAATATTACACTTTTATTGTTTGACTTTAAGCATTATTAAAATCACTGGTCCCGAAAAAACGGCCATTTTTAAAACTTTTTTTGCATTGATACACGTCCCCTGGGGCAGGACCCAGGTCCCCAAACACTTTTTATGACAATACCATGCATATAAGCCTTTAAAATTAGCACTTTTGATTTCTCCCATAGACTTTTAAAGGGTGTTCCGCGGCTTTCGAATTTGCCTCGAACACCCCAAATTGTTCGGCGAACTGGCGAACAGCCAATGTTCGAGTCGAACATGAGTTTGACTTGAACTCGAAGCTCATCCCTACTTATGAAGGTTCTTTTGGCTGCAAGATAAAATCACACACATGTCTCCCCCCCCTTGCCATTTGGCATTGGAGTGGCTAATTTCTTTTCAGGCATATAGACATTTGGGTTATCTGGCTTAATTTTGCTTACTGGTAAATTACAGGCATTGGCATGATCTGAGACTTTAACTTGCTCATCATTATTGGTTATTGAGCTGGGCTCTTGGCAGGAGTGGCCTCCTCTATAAAAGGATTTTTGGATTTAACCATGAGGAAATTGGAAAGTTTTTCCATCTGTTTGGCCAACACCCCAAACTGATTCTGCATCTGATCCATACGATCATTTAAATTACTTCTATTTGTCCAATGACCCTTGTGGGTGGATTTTGGAATTTAGAGGTTTGGGACTTTTCAGACCCTTCTGATTCAGAATTATTTTGAACCTTTTTCTTGTCAAATTGATTATTCCTGTAATCATGTTTCTGATTTCTCCCATATTGATTGAACTGCCTTTTTACAAACTGTTTCTTTTGATTTGGATTTTCAGAAACAACAGGTACCTTTTTATCATCTAGCTTTCCTCTCATTGGGAGGACTGGGGCTTTTAACAACTTCAGCATAACTTCTCTTTGGAGCCTCAAACTGTCCCTGATCCCTTTTAATGTGGGTCTCAGCTTCTTGAGCAGGCTTTTTAAACTATCCTGAGACTCGTTGCTATTCTGTAGAACAGCATAAAGGGTGGTACTCTCCTTTAATAGCCAATCCAGACTTCTTTTGGGATGGTAATCCTGGGCCACAATCATTTTTATTTTATTTGACAAGGAATCATAAAACAGTTGAATGAATTCATGAGTCTCAAAATTGGGATCTTTCTCAGCCAAGCTATAGACATTTTTGAGACCTGACAAATTGCCCTGGACTTTGATTCAACCTACATTTCAAAGTAATAATGTCCCTTCTTGCTGCGTTAGCTGGCCGATGAGGACCAAATTCAGTTTTTATTTCTGAGATGACTTCAGACCAGGTATGTTTACCCATGTATCATAGGGAATTAAAGAAATATTTGTACCTTGGTTCAAATACCCATGAAATAAAATCAATTTTATGTTTGTCATGTTTTGATTCAAGGGTCCTCATCGCCTCCTCATAAATTTCTATATGATTAATTATAGAAGGTGATTCTTTCTTATTAAATAGACCCACGGATTCTTTTAAAAACTTTATCACTTTTGTGGTGTCTATTACAGGCTTATGGTCTCTTTTCTCACTCCTATGCGACATACTTTTGGAATACTTTTGAGGTGAGATTGGCTTAAAGTGGAGGGCCACCCTGAAAAAAAAATTCCCCAAACATCCTAAAAAAAAAAAAAAAAAAAAACATTTGGAAAAAAAAAAAATTAAACTTACCTAAACCCTTGTTGCTAGGCAGTCTTCCTAATCTGCCTCTTCCTATTCCACGGCGTGTTTTGCTCCTCGGTGAGCGGGCCCATTGTCTTCTGGGAACTGTGTGTGTTCACAGAGGCCATTCACAGAGCACCGCGCTGCTCACGCATGCGCAGTAGGAAACTGGCAGTGAAGCCGCAAGGCTCCACTGCCTGTTTCCCTTACCTAGGATGGCGGTGCCGGGACCCGAGAGTTTGTAGTTGCTGACTTTTACATTTTATTTTTTTTTACGGCCGGAATCCCGCTTTAAATTTAGGAATATAATGATCCTTAGTGAATATATGTTCCTCTTCCTCTGAGGGGAGACTATAAACACTTACAACCTCTGAAACCTTTTCTCTGATGTCTTGTTTTACAATAGCAGGTCCCCCGGACCACAAGTCTGGGGAAAAGCTTCTAACAGTTTTTGTGAAGTCGGCTCCCTCCCAAACAGAAGTTGTTGGGGTTTTTTCAATATCTTTATTGTTTTTTTTTTTTTTAACGACAAGTAAATATCCAAGTATAAAAATACATCACTTAACATCCACCAAATACTAGTTACCTTAATTAGTCCCCCTTTTTTATTGCTAAATGCCTGCTGTGACTCCCAAACCTATCCATTCCTCTACTCTCTTTTAATTCTACATATCTCCCTGACTGCTTAAACTCTCTCCAGATCTTCCATTTACTTTCAAATCGTTCCAATCCCTCCTCTCCACAAAACATGAGATATTCCATATTGTAAATCTCGTCTACCTTACTACACCAGCTTCCCATCTTAGGACTTTCCTTCTCCTGCCATTGCTGGGGTATTAAACTTTTAACTGCATTCATTAGATGGGGAACCAATGTTCTCAGATAATGTTTGATTGGCATTCTTACCCCATGAAACAAACACCTCCATGGATCTTCCACAATCTCTATATTAGTGATCTCTTTAATTACCTGCAACACCTCTCTCCAATAGTTTTTAATTTTTGGGCACATCCACCATATATGGGCCATCGTTCCCACCTCCCCACACTCCCGCCAATATAGTCGTAAGACTTTCTTTTGATATTTAACATTTGTAAATTATTTAGATAGTGTTACTATCTATTGCCGTGGAATGTGTCATCTTAAAAATCCTGATCTTTCTCTCCCTTCCCCAGTTCATGTTCCCACTTTTTTATGAATGGCAGTATTTCCGGCCCCTCCAATCTCACAAGCACTTTGGAGACCCTTGAGATCCCCCTCTTTGTTCCTTCTGTCATACATAACCACTCAAATGGTCGTAAGTCCTCCTTGGATCTTACTGGCTGGGGCAGTGATATAACGAAATGTTTCAGCTGGGAGTACCGCCATTCATCGATTACCATTAACTAATTTTTTTGTTTTAACTCCTGTAACGTATATATTTTACCTTTGCTCGTGATATCTTTTAGTTGTGCGTCTTCTTTTTTAATCCATTCCCCAAACAATCTCCCTTTCCCCAGTGGAAAAGTTTGTTTCTTTTAATGGTATCAAGGATGAATTAAATTCCCATTTTCCTTCATGTGCATCAAGTCCCAAATTACCAATTTTTTTTTTTTTTGAGATAATGTGTGCATTTTCATTTATTTCTCTGTACTCAGGTGGTATCCATATTTCCCAGTGCAACATTGCTAATTGTTTTTTCCAATTTAACCCATCTTTTTTCCTTGTTCATTTTTACCTGTTCTAACACCCATGATGGTAATATTGCATTATAGTATTTTTTAATATCCGGCACCCCCAGTCCTCCTTGCTTTTTGTCTTTGTTCAGTACCGCAGGGCTTATCCTCTGCTTATTTTTCTGCCATATAAACCTGAGTAATAAAGTTTTTAATGTATTAAAGTATGCTTGTGGGAGGGGGATCGGCAGCATCTGCATTTTATACGTAATCTTAGGTAAAATTGCCATTTTAAAAATATTAATCCTGCCTAACCAGGAGAGGTGTCCTGTTACAGTTTTATTAATTTCTGTTTTTATTTCATTCAGGAGAGGAATAAAATTTACTTAGTTTATTGTCTCTTCAGAGGGTATTATTTTTACTCCCAAGTATTTTTAATTCCTTTTCCTTGTTGGAATATCTGCACATCCTGTTTCTTTACGTTAATATTGAGAATCTCTGATTTCGAGGGGTTAATTTTAAAACTTGATATTTCACCATAGGTTTTCAGTAGTTCCGTTGTAAAACAGTATATCATCGGCATATGCTGCCAGTTTGTGCTGTTCATCTTCAATCTTGATCCCCCCTATGTCTGGGCTCTCTCTGGCTGCCGCCAGAAGTGGCTCCAGCGAGAGAACGAACAACAGGGGGGACAGGGGACAACCCTGTCTGGTTCTGTTTTGCATCTCAAAGGACGTAGACCCTGACCATTGACCTCTATCCTAGTTGTTGGATGGTTGTACAATGCTTCAATCCAGTTGGTCATCTTTGGAACTACTCCCATTACCTCCAGTGTCTTTATCATGAATCCCCAGTCTACCGTATCAAACGCTTTTCCGCGTCTATTGAGAGAGGTAGTCCTGGGGACCCATATCTTTTTATTTCATGCATGATTAACAGTGTTCTAACCCCATTATCCCTCCTTTCCCTTCCTGGAATGAATCTGACCTGGTCTGCATGGACCAAGTTGTTCATTACCGTTTTCATCCTACTCACTAGAACCTTAGTGAATAGTTCTGTATCTGCATTTAGCAATGAGCTAGGTCTGTAACTTGAACACAGCGTAGCGTCTTTCCCTTCCTTTGGGATCATTGTAATAAGCGCTGCTAGGGTTGTCCCTTCTCATCTCCCAACTTGATCCTATCCCATTCATATACGTACATAATCTAGGGATTCAAATTTCCTTGAACCTCTTATAGTAAAATATTGTCAGCCCATCTGGGCCTGGACTTCTCCCTGAGGTTGTCTCTTTTAGGATCCTACCTATTTCTTCTTTTGTAATGGGTTCTTCTACGGCGCTTAATCTGTCTTCTGAGATTGTATTTAGACTTACTTCCCTCAGGAACATTATCTTTTTCTCTCTCCTCTCTTTTTCATGCTCTAGGGTCCCTTTCTGTTTTACTGAATACAGTTCTTCATAATATTTTTAAAATACACCTGCTATCCCCTTTATAGTAAAAACCATTTCCCCTGGATTTTCTCTATATAATTTTGAGTTTTTTTCTTTTCAGTATTCGAGCCAGGTACCTCCCGTTTTTTTCCCTCAGAGATACCTCTCTTTCTTAATTCTATTGTAAGTACTACGGGTTTCTTGTTCTATTAGCTATTTTAATTCATCCTTTTTTATGGTGAGCTCCTTATACACTTCTTTCTCTGCTTTTTTTATGTTGCTGTTCTAAATCATATGTTTCTTCCATTAATATTTCTCTTTTTCTTATTCTTTCCTTTTTTTTCCCGCTCCCATTGCCTTCAGGATTCCTCTTATGTAGGCCTTGTGGGCCTCCCACAGTGTCGCCGCCATTCTTCATTTAGTCTCCATAAATTTAGTTCTTCGTTTAGTCTCCATAAATTTAGTTCTTCGTTTAGTCTCCATAAATTTACCCTCTCTTGGGCCCTACTTATCCTCATTTTCATTGTTACAGGGGCATAGTCTGAGAAAGATGTGACTTCTATATTTGTACTAATCACTGAAACCAGTAACCTATGTTCAATTAGAAAATAATCTATTCTTGAGTGCGTCCCGTGTACAGGGGAGTGGAATGTATAGTCTCGTGTTTTTGCATGTTGTATCCTCCATGCATCCATCAGCTGGTTCTGATGCAATTTCTTTTTTAATATCTTCCATCTAGCATTCCCGATCCCCTGCATCCGGTACGTACTATCCATCTCAGGTTGCGTACAGAAATTAAAATCATCTGCTATAACAACTCCCCCTTTTTTTAATTCCATTAGTTTCTCAATAACCGCATTTAAATATTTTATCGGGTTCTTATTTGGGAAATAGATGTTTGCCAGGGTGTAATCCTCCTAATTTAGTCTCCCCCTCAGGAATCGGTAACTCCCTTCAGGGTCCACCTGCCTCTCTTTTGGCGTGATGCTTACTCCTCTGGCCGATTGCCACTCCCTTAGCCCGTTTTGTTGTAGAATCTCCATAGAACCATCTTGAAAAATCCTTTGAGCTTCATTTTATAGTTGTTTCGTGAGAGATATGAGTCTCCTGCAGAAAGACTGCCTCTCCAGAGAGTTGATTAATTTCTCTTAAAAATATATTTCTTTTTGTATATGTGTTTAACCCCTGTACATTATACCTCAAAAAGTTCACTATGGTGATCTTTGCTCGCTGTTTTCCCCCCTCCCAACCCTATTTTCTTTACTCTTCCAGAAGTTGAATTCAGGATAGTTAAATCCACATACTGGTGATTTCTGCTTTGGTGGGGGATTCAGCGAGCCCATAGAGATTTGGAGCTCCACGACATTCTCCTGCAATATCCGCTGGTTTTCTAATTCTGTGTACTTTTTTGAATATGATTTTTTTCTGTCATTGCCCTTCCCAACAGTGGGCCAAATACATTGTCCATTTTATCTTGTAGAACTTCTCTCTGTATCTCAGGTAGGCCCCATATTTGTAGGTTTTTCATTCTGTTGCGGTTTTTCTGATCTTCTATTTTGTACCTTCTATACCTTCGTTCCCGCTGCAGCTCCTCCATCTGTTCCTTAAGTTCTTTTATTTCTAGCACTTGTACTTCCAGTTTTTCTTCTGTTTCTTTCACCCTCTTTAAGATCTGGTTTAGATCTCCGTGCAATGTTGCCATTTCCCCTTTTAAGGATAGTTCCAGTCTGGAGAACATCTCTGCCATTTCATTTTTCATTGGAAGTTGACTTTTTGTTCTTAATTCTGTATCATTTTCCTGCTCTTCATTAATGGTCATTGAGCTGTTTGCTCCCACATATAATCTGCTCTGTCCAGTTCTAGAGGCCCCCATTTATTTTCCCAGGCTTTCCTTGCCTACTTCTGGTGTCATGTATTTTTTGATTGTCCCTGGGCTAGCATTTACTTTGGGGCTTCACTCCTGCTCCTCTCCCTGACTTCCCCTTCATATTGATGTTTTATATCTGTGGTATTTAAAATTTTTACGGTGTTCGATAGATACCTTGCCTCCCTGACTGCTTGCACTTTTTCTCAGAGGCTCCTCTGCAGGTCAATCTCTCTCACAAACTGTTTCCTGCCTATAACAGAGCCTGACTTTTTATCTGTATTTATCTGTGTTTTGGTTCAGAGGTGGCAGAGGTGCTCCTTTTTAATTAGCCTCTCTCACAGGCTGTTTCTGGATACTACACATGTATATTTTTAGAGGTGTACCTAAAAAGATGTTCTTTAACAGTTTTACTGGTGCCAAGTAGTTCCGTCACAGGTAATAAGAATAGAAACAACAGAAGACAATTTGTAGTTTGGATAGTGCCCAACTCCCTTCTTTCCTTCTGGTCAGTCTCTCTCATCGACTATTTTCTGCTGATAACCTGGCCTGTCTTTAGCTGCTAAATTTTTAGTTCCAGCATGGGCTTTCTGTGTAATTTTAAAGGTATATCTTTAACAGTTTAATGATGGTTTAGTAACAGTTTTACCGGTTCGGGCAGAGTAGTTCAGGCAATATTGGTAGGGGTAGTAAAAAAAAAATTGTAGTCCTGTCAGTACCTGGATCCCAGCTTACTGCCAGATCTTACCATCTTACCATCCATCCGGTCCCGCAGGCACCATTTCCCTTAGAGGACATAAGAGTTACAGTGTATCTAAAGGCCTATACAGGCTTCTAGCCACACGTAGAGTATGGGAAAGGGGGGTCCCCCACTGAGCCAAACTACCTCTCTCTCTCAGTTTCCTATAAGCTTTTCAGACAGTCTTTTCCATGAGCCAGTCTGTCTCAGTCTCTCTCACAGACTGCTTATAGTCTTCGGGGGTAAGTTACAGTCCAATCCACATCTTTAAAAAAAAAAAACAGACATGACTTACCCCCCTCTGTGCCAGGAATCTTGCTGGAACAGGTACTGGTACAGGTGCGGAGTTCAGGGATTCCTTCCAGCTCCAGATAGTTCTTACTAGTCTGTCTGCAGCTTCTTCAAGTCCTGGGGTAGTGATTAATTCAGGAACTAGGCAGGGGTCTGGTGCCCAGATCAGGAGGGTGGGGGACGGAGTCGGCCCTTTCACAGAGGCATTTGCACTTCCTCCAGCTTGGATCAAGAGACCCCTTTCCTCTTCTCTCTCTCTGCATCCCTACCCTCTCACTTACCTCCCTCTCTGGGCTCTACTCCTTGCCGCATGCCACACACTTGTTCTCTCTCGCTCCTACTTCCACCTTCCAACTGGGGATTAACAGTGCTCCTTGCTCTCATTGTTCCTCCTGCTCACCGCTGCAAATCACCACCGGACGGCACACACTGCAGTGTCCCTTCAGATGAGGTTCCTCAGACACCGCAGCTCAGGGCTCAAGGGAGACCGGTAGGTGGGAGAGTGAAGTAGGGAGGACGCTGGACAGAGCCGGCCTCTCAAATTACCGTCCGCATTCGGGATGTAGAGAGGGGTTTCACAAGCTCAGCAGCAGCAACATCTAACCGACACCATCATCAGGCTCCTCCCTCTGCGACCATCGCCAAACAGAGAGTTTAGCCTTTACAATGCTGGCATGTTTTTCCTGCAGATGTGCCAAACTTTGCTCATTCAACTCCTGCTGAAGTCTTGAAGTAGCCTTGTACAGCCTTTCAACGTCTTCCTCCAAAATCTCTTTTAACCTTTGACAGTCTAACAATTCTTTACAGAGTTGATCTTGACTCTTCTTAAGAAGACTGATCATTTACAAATATTGGTTATCTTTTTCACGATACTCCAACATTTGGGCAGAAAATTTCTTAACCTCAGTCAGACATCTTTACAGAGTGAAAACTCACAAAATTCCTTCTGTAAATTTTCTAACTTATCAACTTCCCGACTGATTTCATATTTTGCTTTTATCTAATTGATCTGCCAATTCACAAATTACATAAAGAAATTCTGGCCAAGATTTGCATATCAGCAATTCTCTATCTTTCTTCATAGTGGCTTAGACCGAAAGAAGAAGGTAAGTTGCAACACGTAATTCATGAGACCAGATATCATTTACATAATCTGCAATTCTACTCTGTATTTCAATTACCTATTCATTTTTAATCTCCAATTTTTCTTTGACATAAGACATCACTTGATATTTTACCAATCCTCTGGTATTTCTGTTATGCAGACCAGTTTCAGACTCTGCATCAACACTAACTGCATCAAACCGGCTACACTAGAAATGCCTTCAGTATCAGTCATTTTCAATATTGCAACCAACAATAGCAATAATAAAAAAAAATGTTTTTATATATTTTTTTTATGGAACAAAATTGGCAACAAAATATATATATTTTGCACATCTTATCCCTTTAAACTTAGTTTAAGTTTCAAACGTAGGCTTTTATGTCGCTGGGGTCTCCATAATATGTCAGGGTATTTATACTGAAATATTAAACAGTGTTACACTTATGGGAATAAGCAAGGGTCTATAATTTAGGAGATTCCTACACATTTCCACAAATCAACAATGTAACTCGAATTCGTTCATCTGCGCTAACTTAAAGACAGAAAGGAATATGATATTGTGCAAAAATATATATATATTTATTTACTAAAATGAATGCAAAATAATATCAAAATATAATTGGTGATAAACACAAAATATAAATCCAAATATCACAAAATACAGATAATGAGACAATAACCACAAGCTCCAGTTTAAAAAAAAACAATGTCTTAAAACTTAGTAACTGCTTTGTAAATAGTTAACAGCTTCCCCGTGGCTCCGCAGATTAAGAAAACAAATGTTTATTTGGACACAACTTCTCTCATATAAACAGACCTTGTAAACTCAAACTTCTCTTAAGCGTATATGTACAAATTTGTTATACCATATACAACTTGGTAATTTAACCAAGACTTATATTTAAAGTGAAGATAAATCACTTATGCATTTTACATTTAAGCAAACAACACAACTAAACCATCGATAAGACTTTGAACTCAGCTTTACTAAGATATACCAAAATGTGTATTTCTCTTTACTTGGAACATAATTATGTCATACTGCAGTTAGAAATAAAACAATTCCAATATTAATGCTACAAAGATTAAATGGTTTAGCTATGTATATGTTCAAATAATTCAATTACCAATAGGTAGAAGAAAATTATACTTTACCAGAAATATAAGAGTCTTTTGTCAGAGAGATATAGCTGTGTATCCCAAGGGGCCTTTCTACCCTTCCTTGATTTTTTCCATTCTCCTCTCGTCCTCCTTTCCTTTCAATCTTAGCCCTCTGTTCTCTCTACTCTCTCACTGCTATTTGTCTACCACCTTTATCCCACCCAAAAAGTTGGTGTGTATGTCTCTATTATGTAATGAATTACATTGATTACCTGTCAATTCCCCTATAACTACTGACAGAGGGAAGTATTTTCCCTTACATCACTACCAGGAGGTGGCAGTATAGGCTCAAAAAAGATTTTGGAATGTTTCTTAAAATGTCAAAACATCATTCCAAATTACCTTTGATCTAATTCTCAAAGAATACTATAAATATAATGAACTGTCTATTATGTGTCAGACTTTGCTAGACTTTCTGACTCTTCATGGGATATATGGCTTTAGGAAAGTTTAGATAAGGCCAACAACTTAACTTCTCACATACCTTGAAGTTTAAGAAATGGTTACGAGAAACATACCGGCTATTCATAAGTATTACCACTAATAAGATTCCTCTACAGCTTTCTCATATATAGTACTTTAAACCTGCTATACTCATATTAATGAGATGTACTAATACATTTTGTAAGTATATCCAGTATATGTAAAATTATTAAATTAAGCAAGCATATAATCTCTCCAATATAATGTAATAATGATATAATAGAAATTATTGCCACAATTTCTTGTAATAAATAAGGCTTGATTATAAGACAGTTATATGAATTAGTCCCCTTTTCCTCAGTTATGAGAGAAAACAGAAAAAAAATATATATATATATGTATACGTCTCTCAGTTCATTGTTCCCTTGAAACATGAATCATCAATCTCATTATACCATAAACACGGGCCTCATGACTAGTTTCTTATCTCATCTGGCTGCTTGGAATTCACAAATCATGACCTGGTAGACTGCACGATGATAAAAAATAAAACTTTCTTGTAAAAGATTCTATTCATCAGCTCTGAACTTACATTAACCTCTTACAGATGAACACAAAATGGCTTCTAAGATGCTCATGGAATCATATGTATGTATGTATGTATGTGTGTGTATGTATGTGTGTGTGTGTATGTGTGTGTGTATGTGTGTGTGTGTGTGTGTGTGTATGTGTGTATGTGTGTATGTGTGTGTGTATGTGTGTGTGTGTATGTGTGTGTGTGTGTGTATGTGTGTGTGTAGGTGTGTGTATGTGTGTGTAGGTGTGTAGGTGTGTATGTGTGTAGGTGTGTAGATGTACATAGCCTTAGAAATTAATTGTTTTCAACCCCAATGGTTCTGACAAATCCCTCCCTTGTTTCCCCTGGTATTCAGGTGAACAACATTGGACATATTAAGGAAACAAGTCATGAGAAATATCATAGTTACTAAAAAGATATGACCATTTGTTTATTTTTTTTTTTTTTTAATTGAAGAATGTTTCTCTCTTTTCATCCATGATGATAAAAGAATGTTATTGTCTGTCTTGGCTAATTTCTCCATAGAATTTTTTTGAATCTTCACTTCCGCTTGCAAAGTCTTTATGGAAATAAAACTGACTGCTGAAGTGGTGGTGGAGACCACCATCCCGAGTGTAGCGAAAACAATGCTGGCAATCAAGAAACCGATGAACCTTCTCAGTCGTTCATGTTTAGCTGCTCTGTTTACATGTACAATATACCATTCTTGCATCTCCACAAGTTGAAAATGGGATATATTATAATTCCTCTCGATGGATATCCTTGGATCCAAACTCACGAAGATCTTCTGAGACAAAATCTTTTTTTCCATCAATAAGAATCCAGAAGCATCTTGCATCATGATTCCTGATGAAGGATCTGGTTTGATGACAGGTTCTGTCTGGAACTCAGTGCCAAGGATTAACACCATCCATAAGATCGCTGTGTCTTTGGTAGTCATCATCGTTTTTACCAATCAACGATCTGGTTTGGTCTGTCAATCTTTTTCTATTTAAGAAAACAGATAGTATGAAAACATATTCTTATCAATTGATATTTACATTTTCTAGTTATGCTATATATGATATATCGACTGGTTTAATATTTTTCAGATAGCTAAAATGTATCAATGATCTACGATTTTGGTATTCTGTCCTGATTGGCAGGACCAAATAATAATGTGTAGAGGCTCAAGATATGAAGATCTGTAAGTTGAGAGAGAATTATCACAATGTCAAATCATTACATTCATATTCTTTTGAGATAATTATTAGGTCTCTTCTTCTACATTACCTTCCAGCATTTGCAGGTGGGACCTAGGATGACAAGCACGTAATTGATTGACATGAACCCATTTTTCCACAAAACCATAATTTTTGACAATTCTTATTTTGTAAACCACAGGTGAGATCTTGTCAATGATATTGTACTGACCCTTCCATGATGGAAGAAACTTATTTTCTTTTACTTGGTTCCAAGCAAAATTGTACAGATACACTTTATCACCTGTTTCATACTCCTTCTTAGTGGTTTTGAGATCATAATAAGTTTTATTACTTATTACTTCTGTGCAAAAGCATGTTGAAGATGCTGACAAAGGTTTTTCACATACTGATGTGTCATGGCTGCATTGATCAGGTTATGATCTGATGTGCGATACAACAGACGTTGTGTATGTACCATTTTCCTACCTGTCATCAACCTTAAAGAGTGACATCTTAGTAGCAGTAGTAGTTCTGATAGTCATGAGCACTAGAGGCAAATTCATGTCCCAGTCTTTAACCGATTCTTTCACAAATTTATTAAGGATGTTGGCAATAGACTGGTTATGGCACTCTACTGATCCACTGGATGCTGGATGATAGGCAATGTGTAATTTCCATTTGACACCCAAGATTTTCCACATTTTAGACATTACCTCACTTGTGAAATGCTGGCCCTGATCTGAATTAATCCTTAACTGTGTACCAAATCTGGAAAATACATGGTTAATAAGCAAATGGGCGCATGTTTCAGCAGTGTTATTATGAGCTGGTACACATTCTACCCACTTGGTAAATACACCAGTAACCATTAACATGTATTTGTTTCTCCTGGATGACTTTGTGACAGGACCTATAAAGTCAATCTGTATGTCGGACCATGGCAATGAGAAACCCTTTCTCTAAAGTGGGGCACGATGTGTGGGACCTTGAGGTTGGAATTGAGCACAAACTTGACAACCTTGACAAAAGGTTTGAACATCTTTCAACATATGTGGCCAATATGCATAATCACGTAGTAATTCATAGGTAATCTTCTCACCTCGGTGACCTGCTGTAGGTGCGTCATAAGCATGTTGTAACATTAGGGTATTCAACAGTGGGTAGGAACTATATCCTATATCCTCTGAAATAGGATTGTTACTAGGATCTTCAATGTGTTTATAGAAGATCCCAACTATAGGATCTTCCTTTTGGCTTTTAATTAGATCCTCACTGGTAGATCCTTGACTCTATTGTGCCACATTATTTACAGTCTGTAACTTAGCTCGGTGTCTAGTGACAGCTTCAATGTGTATCATTCCTAGTAAATGATCTATGGCTACATTTTCTCCATTTATGGCACCTTGTTTGGCAAGTTGATCCACTACTTTATTACCTTCCTTGTCCATGTTCTGGGTTTTAGAATGACCTTTTGTTTTCTCCCAATAAATGGTTAATCCATTACTACTGGCTAATTCATCTATGGTGCAAAACAATTTGTCAATTGGGATTTACCTGTCTGAGTGATTCCAATAGCGGCCACTAGTTTTCTCTCATCCCCTACCATGGTGTGATAAGCACAACCATTAACATATACACAAGAGAGTAGAGGACAGTAATACTTATCATATGAATTGTAAATAACACTGCGCTAACCCAATAAACAATAGTGAAGCTGCTACATACAAATATGACCAATATTCAAAAAGTGTTGTAAATAAATGTAGCGCTAGTAGTGAACAAACAAAAAAAGTAATATGGTGATCGGTGAGTGTAACTCACTGAGACATAAAAATAAATGAAAAGAATAAATAAAATGAATAAATATAGTTCAATGATTATGTAATAACTAAACCATAATGAAACTAGGTAAAATAAAGTCCCATAATAGAAAATGAATGGTGAATGGAAAATCTTCAGGTCTGTGTTTCATCAGCATGAAAATCTTGAATAAGAAATAGATGCAATACTCTTACCAGAGACGGTGGATTCGGATGCCGGTGACACCGAATCAAACAGGCTTAGAGATCCAAGATGGAAATGGTCGTCCAAGGAACCCTGGATCTCAAGGGAAATCCCTTCTCCGCTCCACCGATCAGGACCGCCAATCCAGAGAGACCGAGGGGAAAGATGGAAGGTCAAAACCTCGTAGGAGTCCCAGGAATGTATGGAGGCACAAAAAAATATAAAATGCGCCAATGGTGCAGATCAAAAAATATAATTATTGGGTGACACCAATAAACAAAACAGTTAAAATAGCGTGATCACGTAAATAAAATCAAGTGTAGGGAAGAGTGTAGCTCGGCTGACGTGTTTCGTCCAATTGGACTTCAACTGGGGCATCAAACTCATCCCCTACACTGTTAAAATATATATATATATATATAGGATTCCCCTTGAGATCCGGGGTTCCTTGGATGACCATTTCCATCTTTGATCTCTAAGCCTGTTTGATTCGGTGTCACCGGCATCCGAATCCACCGTCTCTGGTAAGAGTATTGCATCTATTTCTTATTCAAGATTTTCATGCTGATGAAACACAGACCTGAAGATTTTCCAGTAACGTTGGATTCATCATTCATTTTCTATTATGGGACTTTATTTTACCTATTTTCATTATGGTTTAGTTGAAATATTACATAATCATTGAAATATATTTATTCGTTTTATTTATTCTTTTCATTTATTTTTATGTCTCAGTGAGTTATACTCACCGATCACCATATTACTTTTTTTGTTTGTTCACTACTAGCGCTACATTTATTTACAACAAATCCTTATCATATGCTTTGTAAAGGGAAGAGATTTGTTCCTCGAAGAAATCATCTAACAACTCTTCTTTATGAGAAGGAACCACACAATCATGAAGTTCAGCAAGTCCTTGAGCTACTGGACACTTTTTATTTTGTTTATACAAGACTTCCAATGGCCATTCTTGTAGAGATAACATCCAAGCAGTTATTCTGCTGTTTGACAAATTACTCTTATTATTTTATCACTTTGAAAATATTGTAGAGGTTGATGTGCTGTTTCAATTAAGATTTTCTTACCCTGAATGTAATTTCTAAAGTTTTGAAGGGTCCAGACTGTGGCTAATAATGCTTTTCCACAGTCACTAAATGTTACCTCTACAGGTGACAAGGATTTACTTGCAAATGAGATGACTTTGTTCAAACTGTCTTGTTTTTGACACAGTACCGCACTGATACTGAGGTTAGTAAAATCAGTTTCCAGACAAAAGGGTTTACCCCCCTCTGGATAAATCAAACATGGGGCTTGGGTGAGTTTTCTTTTAAGCTCAATCATGGCCTGTTCCTGATCCTCTCCCCACATCCATAGTACATCCTTCTTTAGTAGTGCCAACAGTGGTTTACTGATTTCTGCATAATTCTCAATAACCTTAGGTGAATAATTCATCATACCCAAAAATGATCTCAGTTCACTGATATTGGTAGGGGTTTTTGACTTCATCACAGCCTCCACTTTCTTCTTTTGGGGATTTTGGTCTTCAGAAGTAACCTCATGTCCCAGGAAATTAACCTTGGAACGACACCATTGGGCTTTCTGTAATGAGATTTTAACACCTGCCTCTCTTAACGGATTAAGCACATGCCTAATCTCTTGGATATGCTTTTCAAACTAGGTAATTTTTATCAGAGTATCATCCACGTATCCACGTACCAAACGTAAATGTCAATTTATATTGGTCTTCAGGACTTACCTTTTCAGTCCAATATCCTTGAGCACAATCCAGGGTGGTAAAGTACTTAGCAACTTGCATTTGTACAAAGAATTGGTCAATATATGGCTTGGGCCAGCCACACATACAGTATATACTCATTTATTTAGCTGTCAGATCAACACATAAACACCATTGACCATTCAGTTTAAGGATCCCAAGTATAGGATTATTAACTGTGCACTGATATTATAACATCTCTTTCCTTGAGATTCTTAATGATTTCCGCTAGCGAATCATAACAGGCTAGGGTAAGACGGTACTGCTTGATATAAACAGGAGGTGCCTCTGGATCAGTCTGAATCCTGGCAATGTGTATATCTGTTAGACCACAATCATAGGAATCTTTGGCAAACATTTCCTTGAACTCCAAAAAAAAAACTTCTTATAACCTCCCTGGCGGTATGATTATTTCGGATTTTAGGTGCTGAAAGCGGTACCATTATTTTGCATGGAAATTTGGCGTTTTATATTGTAGGTCTGTAAATCTTAACAATAACACACTTAAATCTGTCCAAACCAGAGTCTAGTAGATATCCCGGGTATGATAAAGTTTGAAACACAAAAACATAAATTATAATATAATAAATAAAAATAAATAATTAAAAAAAATTTAAAAAAATAGTAATAAAATAAATTTCCCCACAATTCACTATCGCTCAATTCTGCAAGTGTTCTAATTTACTATCGCTGTTTTCTAGCTGGTCTAAAGCCACTTTTGACGTAAAGGGACACTTTTTGGTTGCTATGGACAATCTCCAGTTTCCAGGCAGAAAGAACAGTGTATATCATGTAAAACTGCATGCAGGGCATGGGCCAGAGCACTGGGGACAAAAGGGATGTGAAATCATTTCATACAGTACTGTAATCTGTAAGATTACAGTACTGTATGTGTTATGATTTTGACAGTTTTTTGAATTTGCCGCCAGGCTCCGCCCCCGTGCGTCGCGCCGCTCGCAAGGAACGGAGCCTGGCACGGAGAGGCTTCGAAGGAGGACGGAGCCCTCGGACACTGCGGGGGACATCGCAGGATCCCGGGGACAAGGTAAGTAACGCCGCCCCAGGATCCTGCAGTGCGATCCCGAGTGTGGCTCGGGGTTACCGCTAATGGTACTGAATTTTAACCCCGAGCCACACTCGGGAAAACCGCCAGGGAGGCTACCTGTTGGCACTCTGTCATTAGAGCATAGATCGGTTAACAATATTTGCTATTGGACCATTTCCATAAATCCTGGGAAATTCTCAGGTTGACCTATTTCATAGGTTTCTTCAAGCTCGTCAGTTGGGTCATGTTTGACTTACTAGCCTTCTCTGTATACTCATGATATTCCTCTGCTCCCTGCTCATTAAGTGTATGATCAAAGGTGAAGGTTGCATTATGAAACCCAAGTATAATAATCTGAATCTAAGGCCAGACTAATTATGGTGTCTTTAGACAAAGAGACCTCATTTGGAATTCTATTAAAAACGATTACTTGGGTTTTGAATAGATGGATGTTTACCATGGGGGAATGATTTACTAAAATTCCCAGTTGTTGCATCCTGTCTGATAGGCATATTAATGCATCAGGATTCTTTAATCTTTGGTCTTTTTGTACCTGGATAGGTAACAGGAAATTATTAGCACCTGGTGGAATGTAAATATCATGTGGTACTGATATACTTATTGCATATGGCAGTATCTGGGATGATTTGAGGGCTTCGTGTTCATTTATGAAACTATATGGATTTCCTTTTAATCTAGACCACAATGTGGAATTTACTAGATCCATGTGTATAGCAAAGCAATGTAACATATCGTTGCCAATGTAAATATGATACAGTGGTTCATTAATTACCAGGAATAAATGATTGGCCGTTTTTCCCACAATTGAAATGGATAACATGCATTTTGCAATTATATTATGACTATTTAAGTCATTATCCAGATCATGGATCCAGTTATCCTGAAGATTTGGGTACCTAATTACTTTAGTATTAGCTAATTGTTCTAGTAGATTTCTACTAATGTATCTATTTTCCTTGCGGTCATTAACCTGTAGGGGAAAGAACACCTCCTCATTCACCTTTTTAATCCCTGCTTGGAATTGATTAAGATTACTGAACCCAGTAGAGTAAGTATTTTTGGGATGGAGGTGAATTGCGATGACATCACCTTCCAAGCAAACATCTCTAACCCTTTCAGGAGTCACACATATGGTGTTATCCTCCTGTCCACCTACGGTGGAGTTTGGTGTTGCCTGTAAGAAGGAGACATCTGGAACTTGGCTATTCCTGAGATGGATCTCAATAGAGTCCAGCTTTTCCTCAATCACATGGCAGTTACGCTGATACTGATAGGATCAGGAATGTTCATAGTTAATGGGCATTTTCACTTGAGACCAGATAACCTTATTGATAAAATCAACAATAGGATTTAACCTCTTAAGGAGATTGATGCCAATAATTAAGCAATCATAGGGCAAGTCAACTATAAGTTTGGGATGGAAAATTATTTTGTTCCCCAAGTTGAAGTTCAACCAGACCTTTCCTATGACTTTTAGGGCAGTGCCTGAAACACTTAGAGGTTAAGCTGTGAAACTTTTCAGCTTGTATTTTTCAAAATATAAATCCTGTATTTGTTGAAAATATTTCTGAGACAAAATAGTTGCTTGGCTACCTGTGTCCAATAAAGCCATAATGTGTGGTAAATTATTATGTAATTCCACTTCCATGAAATACCAGTAATCTATTTCCTATAAAGAGAAAATAAATTTTGGATGTGAAACTGTCTTTTGGCTTGTTGTGTATCTTACCAATCAAAGAAGATGCCCCCCCCCTTCCTCTTTTACACAGGCAGCATTCCTGAGGAAGCTTGTCAGCTTTTTCACTTCTGAAGGTTCTTTTGGCTGCAAGATAAAATCACACACGTCTCCCACCCTTGTTGCCATTTGGCAATGGAGGGGTTAATTTATTTTCAGGCATATAGACATTTGGGTTAACTGGCTCACTTTTGCTTACTGGTAAATTACAGGCATTGGCATGATCTGACACTTTAACCTGCTCATCATTTTTGGTTATTGAGCTGGGCTCTTGGCAGGAGTGGTCTCCTCTAAAAAAGGATTTTTGGATTTAACCATGAGGAAATTGGAAAGTTTTTCCATCTGTTTTGCCAACATCCCAAACTGATGGTGCATCTGATCTATACTATCGTGTAATTTACTTCTATTTTTCCAATGACCCCTTGTGGGTGGATTTTGGAATTTAGAAGTTTGGGACTTTTCAGACCCTTCTGATTCAGAATTATTTTGAACCTTTTTCTTGTCAAATTGATTATTCCTGTAATCATTTTATCCCATATTGATTGAACTGCCTTTTTACAAACTGCTTCTTTTGATTTGGATTATCAGAAACAACAGGTACCTTTTTATCATCTGGATTGGGTCTAGCTTTCCTTTCATTGGGAGGACTGCGGTTTTTAACAACTTCAGCATAACTTCTCTTTGGAGCCTCAAACTGTCCCTTTTAATGTGAGTCTCAGCTGCTTCTTGAGTGGGGTTTTTAAATCTATCCTGAGACTCGTCGCTATTCTGAAGAACAGCATAAAGGGTGGTACTCTCCTTTAATAGACAATCCAGACTTCTTTTGGGATGATAATCCCGGACCACAATCATTTTTTATTTTTATGGCAAGGCATCAAAAAACAGTTGGATGAATTCATGGCACTCAAAAATGGGATCTTTCTCAGCCAAGCTATAGGTATTTTTGAGAACTGACAAAAATTCCCTGGGACTGAAATATTGAAATATTTGTACCTAGGGGGGCGTGGCGACCGAGCTCCAACATGGACGCTTAATGAAATATTTGTACCTTGGTTCAAATACCCATGAAATAAAATCAATTTTATGTTTGTCATGTTTAAATTCAAGGGTCCTCATTGACTCCTCATAAGTTTCAACATGATTAATTATAGAAGGTGATCCTTTCTTAGTAAATATACCCACAGATTCTTTTAAAAACTTTATCACTTTTGAGGTGTCTGTTACAGGCTGATGGTCTCTTTTCTCATTCCTATCGGACATCCTTTTGGAATACCTTTGAGGTGAGATTGACTTATATTTAGGAATATAACGATCCTTAGTGAACATATGTTCCTCTGAGGGGAGACTAAAATCACTTACAACCTCTGAAACCTTTTCTCTGATGTCTCGTTTTACAATAGCAGGTCCCCAGACCACAAGTCTGTGGAAAAGCTTCTAACAGTTTTTGTGAAGTCGGCTCCTTCCCAAACAGAAGGTTTAACCTTTACACTGCTGGGATGTTTTTCCTGCATAGACAGCAGATGTGCCGAACTTTGCTCATTCAACTCCTGCTGAAGTCTTGAATTAGCCTTGTACAGCCTGCAACGTCTTCCTCTAAAATACCTTTTAACCTTTTACAGTCTAACAATTCTTTACAGGGTTGATTCCGACTCTTCTTAAGAAGATTGATCATTTCCAAATATTGGTTATCTTTTTCACGATACTCCAACATTTGGGCAGACAATTTCTTAACCTCATCAGACATCTTTACAGAGTGAAAGCTCACGAAATTCCTTTTGTAAATTTTCAAAATTATCAACTTCCCACCTGATTTCATATTTTGCTTTATCTAGTTGATCTGCCAATTCCCAAATACATAAAGAAATTCTGGCCAAGATTTAATTATCAGAAATTCTCTATCTTTCTTCATAGTGGCTTGGACCAAAAGAAGGTAAGTGGCAACACGTGATTCATGAGACCAGATATAATTTACATAATCTGCAATTCTACTATGTATTTCAATTACCCATTCATTGATATCCTTTTTAATCTCCAATTTTTCTTTGACATAAGACATAACTTAATATTTTTACAATTCTCTGGTATTTCTGTTATGCAGACCAGTTTCAGTCTCTGCGTTAGCAGGACTGGCTACACGAGAAATATCTTCAATATCAGTAATTTTCAATATTGCAACCAACAATAGCAATAACAAAAAAAAATGTTTTTATATATTTTTTTTTATGGAAAAAAATGGAAAAAAAATATATATTTTGCACAACTATATCTCTTGTTTCAAACTTAGACTTTTACCTTGTTGGGGCCTCCACAATATGTCAGAGTATTTATACTGAAATATTAAACAGTGTTATATTTATGGGAATAAGCATGGATCTATAATTTAGGAGATTCCTACGTATTTCCACAAATAAACAATGTAACTCGAATTCGTTCATCTGAGCTTGAAGTCAGAAAGGAAAACGATATTGTGCAAAAATACCGTATTTTTCAGACCATAAGATGACCTTTTTTCCGAATACTGAATGGAAACCCCCCCCCCGTCTCTGCCGTTTTACATACTGGGCCAGCAGTGGTCAGAGAGCACGTCCGCAACCGGCGCCATCAGCTAGAGCTTACGGGGGGGTCAGACTGGTCCATGGCAGCATCTTCTTCCCAGCAGCACATCACACAGCAAGGGAAGGGGGCGGCCCATGTAAAAGCAGGTCCAGTGCACAGAGGCACGCCCACACAACGTCATTACGTGTTGCTCCGCGCACTGGGCTTGTTCAACAACAGCTGACTAGTAAAGTGAGCCCTCATTGGTCGCTGCCTCAGAAATCCATTCCAGTTCATCTACAAGCAGTGCCCGCCCTGCAATCTGCTTTCTACAGTATAAAGTACAATATACAGAACAAAAAATTCTATACACTTTGAATACTGGTAATTAACACTGACCAGGTGCCAGCTCAGCCAACCACTGACAGGGCCAGGTGCCAGCTCAGCCAACCACTGACAGGGCCAGGTGCCAGCTCAGCCACCCACTGACAGGGCCAGGTGCCAGCTCAGCCACCTACTGACAGGGTCAGGTGCCAGCTCAGCCACCCACTGACAGGACCAGGACCAGGTGCCAGCTCAGCCACCCACTGAGAGGACCAGGACCAGGTGCCAGCTCAGCCACCCACTGACAGGGCCAGGTGCCAGCTCAGCCAACCACTGACAGGACCAGGTGCCAGCTCAGCCACCCACTGCAGGGCCCAGAGGTCAGTTCAACCACCCACTGACAGGACCAGGTGCCAGCTCAGAAACCCACTGCCAGGACCAGGTGCCAGCTCAGCCACCCACTGCCGGAACCAGGTTTCAGCTCAGCCACTCACTGTTGGGACCAGGTGCTAGCTCAGCCACCCACGGCTGGTCCAGGTGCTAGCTCAGCCACCCACTGCTGGGACCAGGTGCCAGGTTAGCCATCCACTGCCGGGACCAGGTGCCAGCTTAACCACCCACTGCAAGGACCAGGTGCCAGCTCAGCCACCCACTGCCAGGACCAGGTGCCAGCTCAGCCACCCACTACAGGGACCAGGTGCCAGCTCAGCCACCCACTGCCGGGACCAGGTGCCAGCTGAGCCACCCACTGCAGGGACCAGGTGCCAGCTCATCCACCCACTGCCAGGACCAGGTGCCAGCTCAGCCACCCACTGCAGGGACCAGGTGCCAGCTGAGCCACCCACTGCAGGGACCAGGTGCAAGATCAGCCACCCACTGCAGGGACCAGGTGCCAGCTCAGCCATCCACTGCAGGGACCAGGTGCCGGCTCAGCCATCCACTAAGGGGACCAGGTGCCAGCTCAGCCACCCACTGCAGGGACCAGGTGCTAAAGCAAAAACAATGATGAAGCAGAAAAGACTAGCATATAAAATTTCTTTTAAACTGGAGGTAGTAAAATATACTAAGGAACATGGAAACAGAGCAGCGGAAAGACATTTTGGGCCACCTCCAACTGAAAAAATGATAAGAGAGTGGAGGAAACAGGAGGATCAGCTGCAAAAAGCAAATAAAAGTAATAGCTTCTCAGCCTCTACAAAAATGACAATATATGAAGCCAAATGCATTGCTGTAGAGAAAGGCATTCAGGATTTTACTGGATCACTATCGTGATGCTACAAATTTATGAGGCGATGTGACCTTGTTATGTGCACCAAAACTAGAATTGGGCAAAAAATGCCAAAGGTATATGAATCTCTAAGAGTCTGTCTTTTCATAAATTTGTGATTGATGCTAGGAAAAAAATGGTTTTGAATTGGTCAGATTGGGAATATGGATGAAGTCCCGCTAACGTTTGATGTGCCATCTAATAGGACTGTTGATCTGAAAGGTGCCAAAACCGTAACTGTGAAAACCTCAGGACATGAGAAAACACATTACACAGTTGTGTTGTCCTGCTGTGCAGACGGCACCAAATTGCCACCCATGCTAATTTTCAAAAGGAAAACATTTCCAAAAGAAGTGATTCTACGAGGAGTTGTTGTGCATGTTCATGACAAAGGATGGATGGATGAAAATGGAATGAGAGTATAAGTTGAAAAAGTGTGGTCCAAACGTCCTGGAGGGCTTCTGAAAAAAACTGCCTTATTAGTGTTTGACCAGTTTAGAGCACATATTAGCGAAACTTTAAAAAAATGCTTTAACGTAGTGAAGACTCATCTAGCTGTCATTCCTGGGGGTCTTACCAGCCAGTTGCAAACTCTGGACGCTTCCATCAACAAACCATTTAAAGTCTTTATGAGAGAAGAGTAGAATAAATGGATGGCTGCTAGTAATCATGATCTGACACCTACTGTACAAATGAAGAGGCCCACTATCACTCAGGTTTGTGAATAGGTGAAAACATTATGGCACTCAGTGAAGGAGGAAATCGTTGTATAGTCATTCAAAAAATGTGACATTAGCAATACCTTAGATGAAACTGAAGAGTGTATTGTATATGAAGATAGCGAAGAAAGTTTTCCTCCTCTAAAACCTAGGTGTGTCTTATGGTCAGGTGTGTCTTATGGTCCGAAAAATATGGTATATATATTTATTTACTAAAATCAATGCAAAATAATATCAAAATATAATTGGTGATAAACGCAGAATGTAAATCTAAATATCACAATATGGGTAATACAGATGATGAGACAATAACCACAATCTCCAGTTTTAAAATACCAATGCCTTAAAACTTAGTAACTGCTTTGTAAATAGTTAACAGCTACTCCGTGGCTCCGCAGATTAAGAAAACAAACAAGTGTTGATTTTAACGCATGACTTCTCTCAAATAAACGGACCTTGTGACCTCAAACTTCTCTTAACGGTATATGGACACTAGGGATGAGCCGAACACCCCCCCCAATTCGGTTCGCACCATAACCTGCGAATGGACCGAAAATTTGCGCAAACTTTAGAACCCCATTGAAGTCTATGGGACTCAAAGGTTCTAAATCAAAAGTGCTAATTTTAAAGGCTAATTTGCATGGTATTGTCCTAAAAAGGGTTTGGGGACCCGGGTCCTGCCCCAGGGGACATGTATCAATGCAAAAAAAAGTTTTAAAAACGGCCATTTTTTCGGGAGCAGTGATTTTAATGATGCTTAAAGTGAAAAAAAAAGTGAAATATTCCTTTAAATATCATACCTGGGGGTGTCTATAGTATGCCTGTAAAGTGGCGCGTGTTCCCGTGCTTAGAACAGTCCCTGCACAAAATTACATTTATAAAGGAATAAGTCATTTAAAACTGCTTACAGCTTAAATGTAATGCCCGGTCCCGGTAATATGGATGAAAATCAGTGAAACAAATTGCATTGGTACCCCCCCCAAGTCCATTACCAGGCCCTTTGGGTCTTGTATGGATATTAAGGGGAACCCCGCAACCAAATTAAAAAAAGGAAAGGCGTGGGGCCCCAGGCCCTCTGAACAGCAGTATACAGGCAGTGCAAACAAGACAGGGACTGTAGGTTTGTTGTTAAGTAGAATCTGTAATTGTGAACTGCTACATTTTTAAAGTGTAGCTCCAGCCAAAAAATCTATTTTTAAGCTGCTTGGAAAATATAGGGAGGAGTTATCACCCCTGTGACATTTGTTTTGCTGTCTGTGCACCTCTTCAGAAGATTTTACCTCACTTTCTGTCCCAATGACAAATGTTTTTTGACAATTTGGGGTTTTTAGTGAAACAAGGATTGGTGATAATGCATCAGTGGAAAGGAGACATGTTTTTCCCATATTAACTCTTACAGGAGAGAATTTCCCTTCCTAAGGGTTAGATTTCATCTCACTTCCTGTTGTCTCCTTCCGTTTGCAAGTAGGGGTCGTTTGTAAGTTGGATGTTTGAAAGTAGGGGCCTGCCCTATATACTCTGCAGAAATTGGGGTCTTAGGTGTTGGTGTTGCCACAACACTGTAAGCCCTCACAGTTACTCTTGGTGGGTGCAGGAACGGGCTCTGCTGTGAAATATTAGATCAAGAATTGTAAGTACATGCCCCTGTTGAACAGGGTGAGAAAAATTGGGCCTTTGGTGGTGGTGGTGGTGCTGGTGCCACAACACTGTAAGTCCTCACAGTTACTCTTGGTGGGCGCAGAAAGGGGCCCTGCTGTGAAATATTAGATCAAGAATTGTAATGACATGTCCCTGTTGAACAGGGGCAGAAAAATCGGGCCTTAGGCACTGGTGCCACAACACTGCAACCCCTCACAGATACTCTAGTTGGAGTGCAGGAATGAGCCCTCCTGTAAAATATTGCATCAAAAATTGTAATTACACGCCCCTGCTAAACAGGGGCTGAAAAATTGGGCCTCACAAATACTCTAGTTGAGTGCAGCAACGAACCCTCCTTGCAAAATATTGCATCAAAAATTATAATTACACGCCCCTGTTAAACAGGGGCTGAAAAATTGGGCCTTAGCCACTGGTGGCGGCGCCCAGAACCAAAAATATTCTTACAAGCTATCAGCATGATCATTGAGGAGGAAGAGGATAGTCACTCAGCATAACAGGATAGTCACTCAGCATCAGCATAGGCAGTCTTGAAGGGATCTGACATTTCACAAAAAATTATTCGGTTACATCAGCATCAGGTGCTTGGTAGCTTGTGGTGAACCAAGACTGATTCATTTTTATAAAGGTCAGTCAATCGACCGAGTCGGTGGACAGGCGCACCCTGTGATCGGTTACAAAACCTGCAGCAGCACTGAATGTGCGTTCCGAAAGAACGCTGGATGCAGGACAGGCCAGTAGCTCAATTGCATAATGTGCAAGCTCTGGCCAGCCATCCATCCTCAAGACCCAGTAACCCAGAGGATTTTTTCGGTGGGAAAGGTGTCCAAGTCAGATCCTGCCCCTAGGTATTCCTGCACCATATAAAACAGACACTGGCGATGGTTGCTGGAACCGATCATACCTTGGAGCTGTGGACTAAAAAACTGTCTGAACGCATCGGTCAGATGGCCACCTTCTCCATCGCTCCTTCTTTGACTGACCGAAGCCTCAGCAACACGTTGTCCAGGAACAGGAGTTTGTAACCTCCCAGTCTCTGGGAACGCGTTGCACAGACCTTTCTGCAAGGCCTCCTGAAGATGTTTTATCCTCTGCTCTCTCTGTGACGGCAAGATAAGGTCCGCAACCTTACTCTCATAACATGGATCAAGGAGGGTTGCCAGCCAGTATTGATCCCGCTCCTTGATACCACGAATACGAGGATCCTTCAGCAGGCTTTGTAGGATCAGGGAGGCCATGCAGCGTAGGTTTGCTGAGGCATTCGGTCCGGAGTCCTCTGGGTCACTAAGGACGACATGATCCGCAGCCACCTCCTCCCAGCCACGTACAAGTACATGGGTTTCTTGGGACTGTAAATGATCCCTTAAAGACTGCTGCTGATGCTGAGTGCCAGGCTCCACCTCCATACTGACACAATCCTCCTCTTTCTCCTCCTCCTCGTCCTCTTCCTGTGTGATCAGCTAGCACACAGGAATGCTGTTTGGATAAAGGGGGCCTTGAGAGCTAAGGAAGCCTTCCTCTTCCTGCCTCTGTTCTGCCTCAAGTGCCCTGTCCATTATTCCACGCAGCGTGTGCTCCAACAGGTGGACAAGGGGGACAGTGTTACTGATGCATGCACTGTCACTGCTCACCATCCTCGTGGCCTCCTCAAATGGTGACCGGACAGTGCATGCATCCCTGATCATGGCCCACTGGCGTGGGGAAAAACCCAAGCTCTCCTGACCCTGTCCTGGTGCCATAGTCGCACAGGTACTCATTGATGGCCCTCTGCTGCGTGTGCAGCCGCTGCAACATGGCCAACGTTGAGTTCCACCTGGCGGGCATGTCACAGATTAGGCAGTTCTTGGGCAGGTTAAATTCCTTTTGGAGGTCAGCCAGCCGAGCACTGGCATTATATGACCGGCGGAAATGCACACAGACTTTCCTGGCCTGCCTCAGGACATCCTGTAAGCCCAGGTACCTGCCCAAGAACTGCTGCACCACCAAGTTAAGGACGTGAACCAAACAGGTCACATGGGTCATTTGTCCCTGTCGGAGGGTGGAGAGGAGGTTGGTGCAAACCACCATTCCTGCCTTAAGTTGGCGTGGCGTCAACCACCTCTGAACCTGCCCCTGCAGAGCTGACAGAACCTCTGCCCCAGTGTGGCTCCTGTCCCCCAAGCACACCAGCTCAAGCACCGCATGGCATCTTTTGGCCTGCGTACTTGCGTAGCCCCTTGAACGCCTATGGAGCACCGCTGGTTCCGAGGACAAAGCACAGGAAGAGGCCATGGAGGAAGAAGAAGAGTAGGGTGTGGAGGAGAGAGGTGTGTCAGAATTACCAGTAGTAGCGTTTTGGAGGCGTGGTGGCAGAACAACCTCCAACACTACTGCACCTTGTCCTGCATCCTTCCCAGCTGGCAGCAGCGTCACCCAATGCGCTGTGAAACTTAGGTAACGTCCCTGTCCATGCCTGCTGGACCATGAGTTAGCGGTAATATGTACCTTACCGTTGACTGCCCTGTCCAGCGAGGCATGGACATTGCCTTCCACATGACAGTAGAGAGTCGGGATCGCCTTCCGTGAGAAAAAGTGGCGTTTGGGTACCTGTCACTGAGGAACCGCACATTCCACAAACTCACAGAAAAGGGCAGAGTCTACCAACTGAAAAGGTAGCAGTTGAAGTGCTAGCAATTTTGCCAAGCTAGCATTCAACCGCTGGGCATGTGGATGGCTGGGAGCGAACTTCTTTTTGCGGTGCAGCAGCTGGGGCAGGGAAATTTGCCTGGTACAATCTGACGTCGGTGTACCGATAGCAGATTGCCCACAAGTACTTGGCTGTGACACACCTAATTCTACACCTTCATTCCTCTCAGAGAGGACTGAAGGTATAGTGGGGTTGGAGATCTCAGCTGATAACGCACAGAGACAGCAGCGCCCTGCACATGCGGAGCTTTGAGGTGTGATGCAGTCAGTGTGCTGCCCTTAAGCTGGCCCCTGGAGGGCATCCTGTCTCGTTGGTGATGTGCCTCCTCCTCCTCTCTCCTATCGGGCACCCACGTGGAGTCAGTGACCTCATCATCCCCTCCCTCCTCATCACTGGAGCAAACCTATCAGTATGCTGCAGCAGGGGCAACATGACTGCCAGATTGCTCTCCTTCTTGGGCACCCCCCCTGTCTGGGCTCAAGTTACCTTCCTCTAGCTGAGTACCATCATCAGAGCCTTCATAACGCTGGGCATCCTCCTGGAGCATGTACCCAACATTGTGTTCAAACAGTTTTGGGGACTCCTCAGGAGGACATGGTGGGGCTAGGGAAGGAGTGACTGATTCCATTGAGCTGAGGGAAGAGGCCGGGTTGGCAGCTGCTTTGTCAGACAAAGTACCCTGAGCATGGGTGAGAGAGGATGAGGATGAGGAGGATGAGGACGGCTTGGTCATCCACTCGACCAAGTCTTCCGCATGTTGCGGCTCAACACGGCCAGCTGCCGAAAAAAAGGCCAAGTGTGTCCCACGGCCACGTGCTGATGAGGATGCACCGTGTCCACGACCAGCACTGTTGCCTCTAGACACAGAGCCAGCTTGCCCTCTTTTATTTGCTTGTGACTGTCTGCCTCTCCTTGTTGGCCTTCCAGACATACTAATGGCCTGCAGTGAGATATAGCTGCACTAAGCTGGGATATATATATACTGATACTGCAGCTAGCAAAATCAACTGCCTGCCTGTAGTATTATTAGTATGAGAACACCACCAATCTTCTACAGGTAGCTTTAGCTGAACACTGTGCAGAGGTCGCAATACACTAACTTGTAGCTTTAGCTGAACACTGTGCAGAGGTCGCACTACACTAACTTGTAGCTTTAGCTGAACACTGTGCAGAGATCGCACTACACTAACTTGTAGCTTTAGCTGAACACTGTGCAGAGGTCGCACAGAGGTTGAACGGATGGGGTGTCAGCCTTTCAGTGCTTAGACCATACGCCGCACACTGCATCAAATTGATCTGCATGGCTGTTGTCCCTGAAGGAACCCTCTTCTAAAGATGATGCACAAGAAAGCCCACAAACAGTTTGCTGAAGACAAGCAGACTAAGGATTTGGATTACTGGAACCATGTCCTGTGGTCTGATGAGACCAAGATAAACTTATTTGGTTCAGATGGTGGCAAGCATGTGTGGCGTCAACCAAGTGAGGAGTACAAAGACAAGTGTGTCTTGCCAGTCAAGCATGGTGGTGGGAGTGTCATGGTCTGGGGCTGCATGAGTGCTGCCGGCACTGGGGAGCTACAGTCCATTGAGGGAACCATGAATGTCAACATGTACTGTGACATGCAGAGCATGATCCCCCACCTTCGGAGACTGGGCCGCAGGGCAGTATTCCAACATGATAACGATGCCAAACACTTTTCCAAGACAACCACTGCCTTGCTAAAGAAGCTGAGGGTAAAGGTGATGGACTGGCCAAGCATGTCTCCAGACTTAAACTCTATTGAGCATCTGTGGGGCATCCTCAAATGGAAAATGGAGGAGCGCAAGGTCTCTAACATCCACCAGCTCCATGATGTTGTCATGGAGGAGTGGAAGAGGACTCCAGTGGCAACCTGTGAAGCTCTGGAGAACTCCATGCCCAAGAGGGTTAAGGCAGTGCTGGAAAATAATGGTGGCCACACAAAATATTGACACTTTGGGCCCAATTTGAACATTTTCACTTAGGGGTGTGCTCACTTTAGTTGCCAGCGGTTTAGTGGCTGTGTGTTGAGTAATTTTGTGGGGACAGCAAATTTACACTGTTATACAAGCTGTCCACTCACTACTTTACATTGTAGCAAAGTATAATTTCTTCAATGTTATCACATGAAAAGATATAATAAAATATTTACAAAAATTTGAGGAGTGTACTCACTTTTGTGAGATATTGTGTGTGTGTGTGTGTGTGTATGTATGTGTATATATATATATATATATATATATATATATATATATATATATATATATATATATATATATGTACATAGATGTACATAGCCTTAGATATTATTTCTTTTTAACCCCAAAAGTTCTGACAAAATTGTTTTAAATTGGCATGCAAATAGATATTTGAAATCAATTTTTTTATTTTTTGTGAAAATAACATGGTGTGGGTGAATTTCTGCCAGTCACAGGCTGTGTCTTAGGATAAGAAGGAGGTGAAGCCACCATTAATCTACATGTAATAGCCCATCCCATTGTGATTCATTAGTTAGTGGGCATAGAGGAGGAGGGAGGGGAGAGGGCTGTCATTTACCATTGTGTATATATCCACATGTGTTACTCTATAGCCACATTGGCTGCTCAGATGTGATAGGGAAGAAATGCTCAGCATAGAAACCCTCTGCAAACTAAATGTGTGCAGAGTTACCACCACAGCTACAAAATTCCTAGCTGAATTGGAGACATGGACAGAAGGGGGAGACAGGGTGTAGCAGGATCAACCAGGTTTTTGCAGAATACATAAAATGAATCCCATAGTGACTGAGTGAGTATGAACAGCATGTAATACACCATTTATTCATAGTTTTTTTTATGATTTGGGTCTAGTGACACTTTCAAATATTATGAGAGTCTAATTTACAAGTATTATTGCCAGAGCTTTGCATACTTGACAAAAAAAAATCTAAATAAAAAAAAAAGTAGGTAATATGCCCTCAGAACCATTCTTAAAATGATTGTAAAGGCAGAAGGTTGTTTTCTTTTAATGCATTCTATGCACTAAGATAAAAAGCCTTCTGTGTGAAGCAGCCCCCCTCAGCCCCCCTAATACTTACCTGAGACCCCTCTCCAGCGATGTGGATGAGTGCCTCGACCGTCCAGGACTCTTCCTCCTGATTGGCTGAGACACAGCAGTGGCACCATTGTCTCACACTACTATAAATTAAACTCAGTTAGCCAATCAGGTTAGAGAAGGGGTATGGACAAAATGCAGCTCCATGTCTGAATGGACACACAGAGCTGCAGCTCGGCTCAGGTGCCCCATAGCAAGCTGCTTGCTGCAGGGGCACTCAACAGAAGGGAGGGGCCAGGAGAGTCAGCCAGGGACCCGAGAAGAGGAGGATCCAGACTGCTCTGTGCAAAACCAACTGCAAAAAGCAGGTAAATATAACATGATTGTCATTTTAAGAGAAACTTAGAAATTTAGATTCTGCAATAGAGCTGCACAATTAAGCATTAAAAAGTCATTATAGCGATTCAACTCCCCTTACGATCTTAATAAAGCTATTCTTCAATTTATGTTAAACAAGTGCAGAGCCATTATCTGCTCAGTGCTGTCAAAAGAAAAAAAAAAACTCAGCTGGGCAAATGTTTATGAACAGCCATAAAGAGAAACAATGTATCTCTCGGTTCTTTTAGATCGGGGGTCTCAAACTGGCGGCCCTCCAGCTGTTACGAAACTGCAAGTTCTACGAGGCATTGCAAGGCTGACAGTTACAAGCATGAGTCCAACTGGCAGAGGCATGATGGGACTTGTCGTTTTGCAACAGCTGGAGGGTCGCAAGTTTGAGACCCTTGTTTTAGATCAAAGGCATGAACTTCTGTCTCTAAATTAGGTCAGTTTAACCACTTAAAGAGGAACTGCAGTCTGCTCACATAATTTGTAATAAAAACATTTTTGCCATTCTGAAGCTTTCCTCCAACCACTTTGGATATAATTTTATATATACTGTGATTCTATTGAAGCTGCTTCCTGTTCACTTCCTGTATTTACACAGACACACTCAGAGGCACACCTCCAGCTCTGCAGCCCTACAGCTCTCATTGGCCCTCTTTTGACTCACCCCCCCTCCCTTCCTGGCAAACTCTCACGAGAGTGAGAGAAGGTCAGGTGCATGCATTGGCCAATCATAAGACGCCAATGCGATCTTGCAGTGTATTATGGGGCATTCCGCAGTGCTCGAATTTGCTGCGAACGCCCCATAATGTTCTAAATTCGGCGAACGGGCAAACACCCGATGTTCGAATAGAACTTACGTTTGACTCGAACAGTAAAGTTTAGTTTTATAATGTGAAAGATGATGTCACACAAAGAATCATGAGGGAATTGTGATCTTTATTCTAAGCAAAAAAAAAAGTGATTCTCATTTTATCCAGAATCGTGCAGCTCTACTTAACAATCACTTTAAGATGAAATAACATGTTGGAATAACAGAATACATCCTAGAAAACCTTAGACCTTTCACACTGACGCAGTTTCAAGCATTTTAGTGCTAGAAATAGCGCCTGAAAACTGCCCCCCATTCATTACAATGGGTGCTTTCACACCCGGGCGGTGCGCTTGTGGGACGTTCGGAAAAGTCCTGCAAGCAGCATCTTTGGGGCAGTTTGGGAGCGCTGTGCTCCCAAAACACCCCTGACCATTGCAATGAATGGGCAGCACTTCCAAAGCGCCTGAAAAAGGTCTTCGGAAATGCTGCAACATGGGAGTTTTTAACCCCTTCTTTGGGGTTAAAAGCACCCCGCTAGCGGCTGAAAAACACCACTTAAACCGCGCTAAAGCACTGCTAAAACTAGCAGCGCTTTAGCGCTAACGCAGCCCCAGTGTGAAAGGGATCCTAATGATTAGCTGTGTTCAAAGAGGAGAAAGCATGACAACTTATGCCCAGGTAAAGTACATGGAGGTAATAGCCTCCACCTGCGCATTTGTTCTGCCAAAGAAGACTTTGGGGGCCTGAGCTGTAGGGTACGGATTGGGGCTAGTAGTGCCAAGATTGACACTGTTGCTATGGGAATTGTAATTGATAGAATTAAGCTTTAAATGACACTGTGGGCTGTTTGTTGTTAATGCAGCTCTTTAGATTTAATGCTATTCCTTTCACAAGATATTAGCATTACTAATAGGTGATAAAATGTTATGATGATGGCAGATGACAACTCCCCCGATGTCTCCTTCTGCAAAAATATTTACCAGCAGTGATGTAAGTATGAACACCTGCTCTATTGTCGATCAACAAATATGTGCCAAATGTCTGTTTAATGCAGTACGAGGTTGGCACTCAGAAGCTAGTTACTTTTCATTCCCATCCATCCTGGCTCAAGCGCTGGGATTTCAATAGAACTAGTTTAACCTGTATCACAGCTAGATATCAACTCAGCATGGCATGATGTACTGCTTTCCAGGAAAGGAGGGAGTTAATGCTTACAAGTTACGGAAACTTTTTCATTGTACAGTAACAGAAGCTTCTGTCGATAAGCAAATGCATTGGAGTATTCAGAAACCTCCTGTGTACAAATAAGAGGATGGAAGGGAAGGTGAAGCATTGAGATCCTGGGAGGCCTCATTAGCAGCAAACATACTCTAGCTGATACCTACTGGTTTTGAAACTCAGATTCCGTCAAACATGCGACCAAGATAGGGAAAGAAAAGAAAGCATGTTATGCTCAAGACAGCTGAATAAAGCCAGAAGCGACTCAGGAGCTGGGCTACAGAGACACAATTACAGAACCCCTGGGAGGGACTTAGTGCAGCCTGAGCATATGCTGAGCTGTTACTGATAACAAATGCTCATATCCAATCAGTGAGGACCTGCTACTTTAGCCGCTAAATAAATTACAAGGGAAAAAAAAGGACCCTGAATTTCCTTACATATATATCATTCATTTTGACTGAAAAATATAATGAAGTCCTAAACTGCCACAAACCATTTTTTATGGCCTGTTTACATTATGAGCAGGTTTCATCCGTATATTTGAATCTGCAAAGAATAAGGAAACGCCTTACTAGGAAAAACACATGGGCTGCAATTCTGCCAATGCTAAAAACCCAGCTATATTAATGATCCTCTTCCATTGATACTTCAGACACTAAAGGATAGATGCGTATTCTGGTGCATTCATCACGCATGTACAAGCAAATTGTGTGCTTATATAAGAGGATAAGTCTATCTAGAGCTACTGAGACCAGATTTTAGGAGGAAACATCACCAAAAAAGCAGGAGAAGCGCTTGACTTTGTGTAACACATTGTTTTAATTCATATTGGAAAAAAAAAGCAATCCCAATAAATGTGTGTTTATTTAAAATAATGTATAATATATTTAAATTGCTCTATGTTGACAGATGTTTGAAGACATTGCAGATTTATCTTGCTTGCATAAAATGTACTGATTTAATAAACCACCTCCTATGTGATTATTATAAGATGTACCTCATATTTTGGTCTTCTCTAATCAGTGCATAATTCAAAGATGTTTTATAAAATCCTTAAACATTTTAAAAATCAACATCAGTCAAAATGTTAGGTAATCATAAACAATTAAAAGCTGAAAATGCATATTCCTGAAAGCTTTTCAATAGGGCTGAAATACTTTCCTCCTCTCCAATACTGTCCCATTCAAACTCTGCGATTCAGCACTGCTCATCTTCTGGGATGAAGAATATAATAATGAATAAGCAGACGCCAATATTTTTTTGTAAGTGTGCTTATTCATATAATATTATATCTTATACTGTGATAGAATAGCATAGTACTATGATAGGATCAGGACACCTGCACCCTTGCCATTGAACAAAACAACACTGCAGGGACTATTTTGTACTCTGTCCACCCCACAGAGTAAGCAGGTACCAGTATTTGTGGGGTGATATTCTGCCACCCTGTGCCTCTCCCTGTAGTGATATTGTATTATGACAGGGAGAGGTGGAGGGAAGCCACATATTACCCCCCTGGAAACCTGCTAACTTTGCGGAATGGACCACGTCTAAGTACAAAATAGTCCAGCTACCGGAGACTCCTCTCCTGGCTAACTGTGCACTGTTTTGTGGTCATTTACAATGTATTTTTATTTTTTGCTACTATGCCCCTACTCATTTGAATGAGAGATCTATTGTTGCTACTGGAAGACACTATTGTTGCTACTAGAGAAAGCTATTGTTTCTGTTGGGGATCTATTATTTCTGCTGGTTGACCTATTGCCACATGGGATCTATTATTGATGCTGGGGTCTATTTTTGCTGAGGACAGTGAGGTTTAATGTTGCTGTTGCTGCAGTAACACAATCTAAATGTTCATGTACAGGGGTAAGCTGTAGGGTGTAAAAGCTGGGTGTATTTCAGAACCTGTGCATCACAGGCCTTGCGTACAGCCAGCTGACAACTCCCTGTAGGAATCAAAAGCAAGCTGAAATACACAGCACATCCAGAAATGTATGAGTACAGGCACATATGCACTGAACAGTCTGCTTTTGGGGCATACATCCCTGTATACATCTGTCACTGTATGCAAGTACCACTAGTATGTGCCTAAAAAAGTATATTGCTACTGCGGATTTCAGCCTGGCATTGGTGTCTATAGGCTGCTAGGAGGTGGTTAGGGGTGAAAACAAGTGTGACACCTATTCTGTGGCAAAAAAAAATCACTGGATAAAATTTTTTTGTAATATCATAATATTATGATATGAATACATTATATAATAATACTATGATAGGACAGTACCCTCTGAAACAGCACCTCTGTCATGCATGTATGCTCTTGCTTATGTGGCACTCAAGAGGCAAGCAAATCTCTAGCCTGAATGTTGGCCAGTGTCAGTACTCCCGTTGGCATGTGTGCAGTTAGCTTGCCTGGCACTGGGTGTTCTGTTGCCATTATAGCATACTATGGGAAAAGCTGTAATCAGGTGTTAGCTCCCCTTCTAGAAAAGTCCCTCCTTATTGATGCCATTGGTGTACAGGTGTTAGTTCCCATACAAATGCCAGTATGCGTGGGACCCAAGGTAGACAGGGCATTGGAGGGGGGACACTACAAATCTGTTAAGATATAGTCTACTGCACAGCTGACCTAAAGGGCCCTTGCAGGGTCCTGAAGTCTCAGGCGAGGTGGTACAGAGCATAGGAAGATTAGCTGTAGTCGCCCTGTCTCCTCTGCATAAGGCTTTGAAGTTCTGAACAGAGTCCTCTGATGTAATTAATAGTGGAAACCTGGGAATGAGTTTGCCATCTGGGAGCATGCCTGACTAGAGCTATGGAAGGGACATTGGTAAGTGAATGTTATAATAAAGAAAGCACCTTAATCCCCCCTCACCCTCAGCTGTGGGCCCGGGGACTTGGTAATGGAAGCTTAATGCTGTGGACTTATATGTAGAGAAGTGGTACCAACTCTGTGGTACTCCCAAGGGGAGGAATGAAGGTGTAGAGGGAAGCTGGCTGAAGACTCAGCTAGTATTTGAATGTGATATTCACAGAAGGTTTACAGTAAAGTGAGAAAAATGCATCTATGGTTGGACATTCCCTTATTCTTGAATATTAGGGCCTCTGGCCAGGGATGTCACCTCAGGCTAGGAGTATGACACAAGATGGTAAAGATTTTCTCGGCAGCTGGGTAGTTGTCCTATCCGAGAAGAAGGGGGCAGGGACTTGTACAATTTTGCACCAACACCTGCCCAATCATAGTCCCCCTTACACTCTGAATTTGCAGGTCATTACTTAGCATTGCTCTGCCAAGAGTAAGGATTGCACACTACCGCAGGACTGGCCTGAAGACTGCAGCAAAAATTTATGTATAAATGAATTGCTTATAAAAAAAGTAGTTGGGGAGGGATTCGGGAAGGGAGGAGAGGGCAAGGGTGCTCACATGAAAGCTGTAGTTGAGCTTTAAACATGTTTTAAAGATGTAATAAATAAATAAATAATTTAGACTTATTTAAAATGTTCTTTTCTATATTCCCATCGCACACTTTCCTGGATCACAAGGCTCATCAGTAATGGGTGCTATAGCGACTACCAGCTGGATACTGGATACATCACTGATCAATGCACATACTCGCCAGCCAGAACGATCTGCAATAAAAGCTTTGACTACGTTTGATGTAAATTTGATTTGATCCATGGTGTGCTGATGAGTATGTCCATTGTACTTTAAAATGTTTTCAGCCATTTGTGTAACTTAAAACTTTTAATCAATGTTATATTATTTTTCTTCATTCAGTAGGTCCGATCAGACACCCAGAACGGTAGCTTGAAGCTTGTGGCCCCTGATGCAAAAGTCACCCTGGCCCCCCCCCAATACCACCTGCTGCTTCCACCATGCACCAAGATATTCCCATTCCGCGCCAATATATTCCAAGAAGTTAAAGAGTTACCGTATTTATCGGCGTATAACACGCGCCGGTGTATAACACGCGCCGGCGTATAACACGCACCCCAAGTTTAGGAGGGAATTTTAAGGAAAAAAACTTTTAGGAGGTAAGTTTAAGGGAAAAAAACTTACATTTAAATGCCCATCATTGCAGCCTTCTCAGTGTCATTGAAGCCTTCTCAGTGCAGCCTTGTCAATGCAGCCTTGCCCCAGTGCAGCCATGTCAGTGCAGCCTTGCCCCAGTGCAGCCATGTCAGTGCAGCCATGTCACTGCAGCCTTGTCAGTGCAGCCTTGCCCCAGTGCAGCCATGTCAGTGCAGCCTTGTCAGTGCAGCCACGTCAGTGCAGCCATGTCAGTGTTGCCCAGTGTTCATTGCAGCCTTGTCCCTGTGCAGCCTTGTTAGTGCAGCCTTGCCCCTGTGCAGTCTTGTTAGTGCAGCCTTGCCCTAGTGCAACCTTGCAATCCCCGTCGATTGTTTGCGATCGCGCCGACATACACATCCGAGTGTACAGATTTAAATATGGCGCCGGTGGACTCGGGGGAGCAGAGCGAGAGCCGCCGAGATCAAAGGGACTGGCCGAGATACACATAGCCGAGAGTATTCGGCTCCTCTCGGCTCCGCTCACAGTCACGCCCAGTCCTGCCATTGGACCTGTGTTATGTCCATCATAGGGCGGGCCTGGGTGTGACTGTGAGCGGAGCCGAGAAGAGCCGAGTACTCTCGGCTATGTGTATCTCAACTCCACCCAGTCCCTTCGATCTCAGCGGCGCTCGATCTGCTCCACCGAGTCTGCCGGCGCCATATTTAAATCTGTACACTCGGATGTGCATGTCGGTGTGATCGCAAAAAATCAGCGGAGATCGGCGGGGATCGGCGTATAACGCGCACCCACAATTTTCCCCTGATTTTAAGGGGAAAAAAGTGCGTGTTATACGTCGATAAATACGGTATTTCAGATATTTATTTACATATTGAGAGGGATTCAAAAGATTTTGTAGAAACTGTCAATTTTGACATAGTTCTCCCTTGTACTGTAAAGGGGAATCCTGCAAACTCTGATGTAAAGGGGAAATCTGAGGACACTGATTTAAGGGGGAAAGCTGGGCATGCTAATGTGTGTGTGTTTTGGGGGGACTCTGGTGAAAACAGACCACCTTCTGCAAAATGAATACCTTTTTATACCTTTATATCAGTGACTCAGGTTTCTAAATCAGAAACCTGAGACCCAACCCCCCCCACAGTGTGACCTCTTGGCTGGAGCTGTCATGTCATTTACACTAACCTCCATAATTGCGGATGCAGGGCACTGGGGGTAGGCTTTGCCTCTGCTTCTTTTCCAATTCTGAATCCTGGGGTCTCCCCCCCTCCACCTGCTCCACTCCTTGCATTCAGACTTGCATTTTAGAATAGTCGCCAAGCACCATGACATCACCATGCTCACCCCAGTCTGCCTCAAGCCCACCCTGAACCCAAGCACCATTCGGATGCCTTCAGAACTGCGTGCGCAGTTGTGAAGCTGAACCATGGCCATATATATTTTTTTTTTTCACAGGCGGTGGTTGTCTTTCCCAGACATTTATGGACAGGATACAAATTGGCCGATTTTTGCAAACTGTCCGTAAATGTGTGGGTGGTTGGCAATCCTGTATCCCCCCTCCTGGTAATGACGCATGTCTCCCCCCCCATAGTTATAAAAAGTCAAATTCCTCCCCCACCAAGATATTAACAGAGGTTCACCCCCTCCTGGTAAGACACATGCCCTGCCCCTCCAAGTAATGACAGATATCCCCTACCTCCAGGTAATGATAGGTGTCCTTCTCTTGGTAATTACACATGACATGCCCCCCTCCTTGTAATGAAACATGTCCCCCCCCCCACCTTCTCCTCCCTGTTGTCATTTGTCTTTCTGGTATTTTAACACATGAACACAGCTCACTCTACATTGAGAAATGTTGGGCTGAAAATTTTATTGACAGAGGAAATTGCAACAAATGAGCATGTGAATTCAAGCAATCTTTTTAAAACACATGCAGACTTTTAGCCGGTGCTGTTTTGTGAATCAGGGCCTTAGTATGCAATGCTTAATGCATAACAGAAGATACACAGCAGGCCATTTAAATTACAGAAGACCAAAATACAGTGGGAATCATTCGTTTTTCTGCCAAAGAACTCATTTAAAAAGAAAAATGCAGTTAGGAGCTACACTTAGAGCTAATATAGCACTGAATCTTGAATTTTGCTGCAGCTCTTCTTTAGTTTTGTGGTACAATTTTGTATTGTGTCTAGAGACATATTATTTGCAATTTCAGCTCTATAGGAAAATGAATTTGGATCTAGTAAAGGAAAAATACTAACCAAAAATATGCTGTTAGCTTAGCAATCAAAACACTTCTACTTACACTAGGTTCTGTAGGGACTGATACATATAGCTTTAGTTTGATTTTTATTTTGTTTATTTTCATTTATCTTACTCTGGAGATCAAAAGATATAATACAGCTCATAACAAAAGCATTTTATTTCCCCTAAAAAAAGAGGGCAGCTGCTGCCTGCATTTCCTTATTTGCTTCTTTTTATTCATGTGAAAATAACATTTCACTGGAAAACAAAAAAAGTTTTGTTGAAAAGTAATGCATACACTTGTACTATAATCTGGCTGGGGAGACAATATTGCAGGCTTAGAACCTCCATTTGGCTATACTAAACTGTGCTACAGTCTAAAAGACTTAGATGACAGGCAGTGTGCAGGTCCCCTAAGAACATGGAACTTGTCATGCTTGCCACTCTTCAACCTTTGTTCCTATAGCACCAGGTATTTTGATACGGGTATATTGGTTGGACTGTGAAAATACAATAGTTAAAAAAGGTTAGTGAATCCTAAATGTAAAGTATTTTAGAAATGAGACACTATTCAAGAAAAACAACAAGCTTGCAACCTATTAAAGTATAACTATAATATAACTATAATATAACTAAAAAAATAATAGGAGTGAAAACAACATAGGCTTAAAATGGTATTTACTTAAACTAAAAAATACACTATATTACCAAATGTACCTTTACACACACGTGAACTTTAATGGCATCCCAGTCTTAGTCCGTAGGGTTCAATATTGAGTTGGCCCATCCTTTGCAACTATAACAGCTTCAACTCTTCTGGGAAAGCTGTACACAAGGTTTTAGAAGTGCGTCTATGTGAATGTTTGACCAATCTTCCAGAAGCGCATCTAGAAGTTCAGGCACTGATGTGGACGTAAAGGCCTGGCTCACAGTCTCTGATCTAATTCATCCGAAAGGTGTTCTATCAGGTTAAAGTCAGGCCAGCCAAGTTCCTCCACCCCAAACTCACTCATCCATGTCTTTATGGACCTTGCTTTTTGCACTGGTTTAAATTATTTGGTGGAGATGGGATTATTGTGTGGGGTTGTTTTTCAGGGGTTGGGCTTGGCCTCTTAGTTCCAGTAAAGGGAACTTTTAAAGTGTCGGCATACAATGACATTTTGGACAATTTCATGCTCCCAACTTTGTGGGAACAATTTGTGGATTATCCCTTCTTGTTCCAATATGACTGTGCACCAGTGCACAAAGCAAGGTCCATAAAGACATAGATGAGCGAGTTTTGGGTGGAGGAACTTGCCTGGCCTGCACAGAGTCCTGACCTCAACCTGATAGAACACCTTTGGGATGAATTAGAGCGGAGACTGAGAGCCAGGCCTTCTCATCCAACCTCAGTGCCTGACCCCACAAATGCACTTCTGGAAGAATGGTCAAACATTCCCATAGACACACTCCTGAACCTTGTGGACAGCCTTCCCAGAACAGCTAAAGCTGTTGTAGCTGCAATGGGTGGGCCAACTCAACATTGAACCCTATGAATTAGGACTGGGATGCCATTTTTTTTCACATAAATAGAGCTTTCTTTTGGTGGTATTTAATCACTACTGGGGTTTTTATTTGTTGCTAAATTAACAAAAAAAGACAGAAAAGTTTGTTATAAAATTTTGCAAACAGATAATTTTTCTCCTTCATTGATGTGTGTTGATGAGGCTGCACTGATGGGCACGGATAGGCACTAATAAGGCAGCACTGGTGGGCATTGATATGTGGCATTGATAGGTGGCACTGATGGGTGGCACTGAAGGGCACTGAGAGGTGACACTGAAGGAAACTAATAGATGGCACTGATAGGTGGCACTGATGGGCACTGATAGGTACTGTTAGGTGACACTGATAGGCAGCACTGATGATGAGGCACTGATGGGCACTGATTGACAGCACTGATAGGTTGCACTGGTGGGCATTGATAGGTGTCACTGGTGGGCACTGGTAGGTGCCACTGGTGAGCACTGATAGGCAGCACTGATTTGCACTGGTAGGTGACACTGGTGGGCACTGGTAGGTGGCATTGGTGGGCACAGATAAGGCGACAGTGGCTCTCCGTGTTCGGGACCAATGTCCCTCTGACAGAAGCCGGTGATCAACTTTTTTTTCTCCTCACACTGTCAGCATGAGGAAAAAAATAGTCGATTACGGCTCTGTTTACATTACGTGATCTTACTCCAATCTATGATCAGCCAAGTCTCATGGATTCGCTGATCACAGAGTGAGCCGTGGATGCCCCGCAGGGGGCGCACAGGTAGCTCTTGCACAGGAGGATGTACATGGAAATTTCGGAAATTTCTCTCGGAAATTTAGGCCATCTTTCGACTATATCGAGGGCAGGAAGAGGTTAAGCACTCCTCCCCCCTCCCCTGCTACATTTGGCATGTGTTTTTTTTTGGGAGGGGGGGCGGCTACCTAGCTTTGACTAGGCGATTTGAGTGGAATTTATCCTCCCCCTCCCTCCCTGCAGTCTTCTGGGACACCTCACAGGTTCCAGAAGACTGCTGGATGATTCAGGACACACAGCGTGACTTCTGCATTCACAGTGCACACCCGGCAGTGAAGCCGCAAGCTGTCACAGCTGGGTGCCCACAGTTGAAATGCTGGCACCGGGGAAAGGAGAGGGAGAGGAGTGACCGCTCGGGTGAGCACATCGCTGGATCCTGGGACAGGTGAGTGTGTGTTCATTAGCTACACTTTTTGTAGCTGCTGACTTTTAATAAACACAAACGACTGAAGCTCCTCTTTAATGTAAGGAATTGCATTGTAAAAACAAACGTATCTTTAATAAAAACAATTCTTTAAATTAATTTACAGTGTCTGGTGTTGTAAAGAGTTAATAAGTCTCATCTCTCTGGTGTCATTAAAGAGCAGGAAAAACAAGAAAAGCGCCAGCAAAACATGCCTGGTTTTAATTATTGATAAGACACTTTTTTAATAATTCAGATATGCAAATGAAGCAGGGTATCAAATTTGTCTGTTAAAGAGAGCCACCTGGGGAAAGTTGATTTGTGCGAGGCAGCAGAAGGGAACATGTTTCTAATTCAGAAAGGGAAATGTCTTAATGATTCTCTGTGTGATCAGCAAATCTGGACTACTGTAAGTTAACGTAGAAGCTTCTCAGTGCTAAGAAGGCAGATGTCATTAGAATATATTAGATACTGCTGTGTGTTATGCCATCAGATTTCTTTGTATGCACATGGTTATTTTATTAAAAATAACAAAGAGACCATCAGGACATTTGCCATGTAACTACCAGGTCAATGGACCCAACACATTGCTAATGAAGCTGTCATTGTTAGGTGTTGAAGAAGCTCATATATCAGTCTCTGGAGCCCTGGGAAGTTAAGACAATTGTTGAAGACAATTTTTTTTTCCATATATGAGATCAATAAAATCTTAAAAATAATTTTTCGAATATATATATATATATATATATATATATATATATATATATATATGATTATGAAACTATTTGTAAGGCTTGTCTGCCAGGTCCTATTTATGTACTCATTACCCAGATTAGCTGCTAATGTTTTTCATGGAACTCAACTGTTCAATCTCCTAATATAAATCCCCAAAAACAGACATGTTAACAAAGAACTGAATTTGTTTGATATGAAATGTCAAAAATATACAATGAATATGATTTTACAGGGAGATAAAGAAAGACAAGAGAAAGTCTTCACACTGGGCCTGAAGTTTAAAGCAAAAATTCTCTTCTGCCATAAAATATCTTCTCTCTGCTAGCAGTTTTTTAGTAAATATACAACGACAGCCATGCATGTGCAGCTCAGTGCATAATTCTAGCATTTGTAAGAGACCAGAAAATGCAACTCCTATTCACAGGAGTTATAGGTATGTCATGCCATTTAAAGCAGTCAATGCAGCCAAAGACTCCTAAACCAGGAAGGAGAAGATATTAGGAGAATGGGGGGAGCATGTATGACACTTTGCTGAAGGGGCATTTTGTACGGTAAGAATGCCATAATGTACAAATATACTGTACATAGTTTTCACTTTGTGGCAAAAGTTCCTGGGGAGCTTTGAAAGTTCAATTCCAGTTTACCGCTTCCATCCCAGGGTCCTTTTCTCCCTTTCACCTCAGAATTTGTGTTCTGATTCTTATGACATTCGCTTTTTTACTTTACTCTAACATAGATTTTTTTTTTTGGGAGGGGGTACAGATAGTATGCAGATTTTGATACATATCATATTTTATAATATATTTACTAGGATTTAATTAGGAAGAAAGAGGACAGAGACTTCTCGTCTCACACCTAGATCAAAATAGAATTGGTCTGAGCAGCACTCAGCCATTCATCGGCAGCTTTGAATTCTGTGAATGAATACAAAGCCTCCTTTGATTGGCTGAGAGATGGGTTGAAGATGTCAGAATCTCCAACTCAGCAAATCAGAGGATCTGGAAGCCTCTGGTGTCCTGCTGCCCAGTGACATATCTCCCCAATCCATTCAGATGTTAAGTAGGAATTCCTGCTGATAGTTGAATATAAACAAAGGGACAGGTATGGTGTAAAAAAAAATGCAAGCCCCCACCCCCCACTCCAAATATATTACCAGACCCAAAGGAGAACCCTATGGGGGAAAAAAAGGGAGCCCCCCCCCAAAAAAATCTAAACTAGACCTTTTATCTGAGCATAAAATAAGTGAAGAAAAAACTGCGCTTTAGGGCCTGGCTATAGGGTCAGAAACCACAGGTTGCTGCCTCCCTTTCCACAAAGTCCCTATAAGGTTCTTTGCACAGTGTATAAAGGTAAAGAGTTAGGGTATGTTGGCGCTACCTATACGCATTAAAAACTGGGATAGCCTATAAGTATGTCCCCCCTTACTTATAGTGATAAATCCATAAGGTGAGTAGGTTATCTAAATTCTCCTTATAGTGTAAATAATACCCCAGCAAACAATTATATGCCTACTAATCATAAATTAGGTAAATTGTAACACACATCAAGTGTCGCACAACATAGAGGGTCCTACAGTGTCTAGAATAAAGGCCAGAGGCTATATTCCATTATGTGCATTTTCTAAAAAACATATACCAATGCGGTGATGTGCATATAGGTAATATACTAAATTGATACCATATGCGTTTTAGACATAACTTGAAATTGCATACAAACAAAACAGCTAGTAAAAACACAGAACATCCAGCAGATAGATCTCCAATATATATTATGACAGTCCATATACTGATGTTACTATGATAATATTCAGATTCCCAATGGTGACTTTGGTGTTGAATCAGTTTGTCAGGTGACTCTCTTGCTCCCCCTATTGGTTGCCTACTCACCAGCTTCCAGAACCCCACCAGGGGTATAACGCCTGTGGTGTAGTATGCTGGGTCATTTTACTTGCTGCTTCATCTGGTAGATATTGCTGTAATCGACTCCCCAGACCCCACGCCAGGGAAATGCTCCTATGTTGGAAAATGGGCCGTCTAGCTGTTGTATATTGTGCTGGGTGACTCCTATATTTTTCAATCCATAGATGCGTTGCTTCCCCTCATATATTCAAAAAGAAAGAGCTTCCATGGCGTAATAAAGTATGACCACTTTATTTAAAAATATATATGCCCACAAAACAAGGATACTGGGCTAAAAATAATAAATTAAAACAAACAAGGCTAGACCACAGAAAGTGATTTGCAAAACAAAAAAAATTAAAAAGTAAATAAAAGGGGCGTGGCTTGGCGCGCGGCGAGGATGGTCGCACACTAACTGAGCTCCGCAGCACACACAGCCATCCGCAACCTAAATACCCGACCCAGAGCCACCAGATGCCGGGTAAGAAGCTACACTACACACCTAAATCCCGCCCGAGACGTGGATCGGTGCCTCACTCGGCTTCTACGATTCCGGACATCTTTAAAGCTAAACAGCTCACCGACAGCAAAACGAGATCCAAGATGGCGCCGGCGCACAACGAGGAGGAGTACAGCGAGGACTCCCAGTCGGCTCAGGAGGATTCAGGCAGGGGTAAGCACAGACCGGATCACCCCTTAACGTTCGCTGATATGTCCCTGATAGCGGCTGACATCAAAGCCACTTTCTCTGCTGCCATCACGGACCTTAAGACCAGCATGCTGGTTATTAATGAGAAGATGGCGGCGGCAGAGGCCGCGGGAAGACACAGGGATAAGGCCATAGGCAGACTTGAAAAGGCCTCACTGACACAATCCCAGCACCTAATAAACATGAACAGACATATCGAAGACCTCGACAACCGAGGCAGAAGGTGCAATGTCAGGGTGAGAGGGATACCTGAATCAGTGGAACAGGCCCAAATAGCCCCAGCACTGCAAAGGGTGTTTAACAGTTTATTAGAGAGACCTGAGGACACAGAGATTGACTTTGTCAGAGCTCATAGAGCCCTCAGACCGAAAGGTCCAGACACAGCCCCTCCAAGGGATATAATATGCTGCCTACAAAGTTTTGTGTTAAAAGACGAAATAATGAGGAAAGCAAGGAGAAATGAGAGAATTGTCTTCAATGGAGCAACGATCATGCTATTTCAAGATTTGTCCCAGATCACTTTACAAAACAGACGCGCTTTGCGCCCTCTGCTGGAGAAAATAAGGGAAAAAGATCTCAGATACTCTTGGCGATTCCCTTTTGCCCTTTTGGTCTCCTACAATGGCCACCAACACACCCTACGCACCCCCGCTGACCTCCCAGAGTTCTGCCGCGCTCTAGATTTGGATCAGATCGACCTACCAGAGTGGTACGCTGATTTCCTCCGGACACCTATTGAAAGAAGCCCACCGAGCTCACCTCTCTCTACACCCGACAAGAGACTGTCCAAGAAATCCAAATACAGCAGATCTGGAAACTCCAAAATGGGAACCCCGAGAAGATCCGCAGAGGAAGCCAGATTCCAGGAGGATGAATGAAGTGACGCCTATATCCCAATCTGTTGTCAGTGTTTACTAAAGTTTGCACAGTTATGTTGTTCACGGGTGCTTTACAGATACTTCTTGATAACTCTCGTTTACATCTGCTTTGAGCAGACCCAATTTGTTCACCTACCCTTGAACCTCAAGACCCTTGGCACGAATGTGAGGCCCCACAGTTTCACAGCTGCTCTTATTCCGCATGTTCATCTTAAGTCACAATTGAAGTTCAGCTGTTCTCACAGGGCGGAAACATAGTTCTTACAAAGAGGACGATGATACCATTAGTGCACCATTTGGTCTCTTTCTACAAGTCCTTAAAGAACTTTAGCTTTAGTTTTGAATTTTATGTTAGGTCTCAGCCCTAGCCTTATAAGATATCCCACCACCTCACCCCGAATTTTTGACTGATACCTGGGTTGGGTGTACGATGGTTCAGTTTTATTTCTTTTTTTCAGCTAATTTTCTTAAGGCTGTGTGTGACTCAATAGAGTTCTCTCTCAAATCTAATTTTACACATTTACTAATTTAGTTGGTGTGCCCCCGCTTGGTCGTTGACGACTCCCTCTTCCCCCACAAAGTGATCCAGTGACCTGTCTGCAGGTCTCGGGGGTCACTATCATATCCAGTGGGCTCCCCCTCTGGGGCGACAAAAGCGCGCTCTGGTGAGGGACCCCCCAGTACTTTATTTGCTCCTTCAATCTTCTCTTCCCTTTCCTTATTTACTTATCGTTTATCTTTCTCTCTCTTTTCCCCTTTTTTTTTTTTTTTTTTTTTTTTTTTTTGTTCTGGTGCTCAACCTTTTGTTCTATCTTACTCAGACCCATACCAACTGGGACTGAGATTGAGAGTCTGTGATAATAACAAAGTGTTTAAACCAGGCTTTTGTAGCTGTCTCCTTGCAGATTGTCCTCGAAGCCACCTCCTCCTGACCTGCCGCCATGGCCTACTCATCGCTAGGGAAAAATCCTCTGATCATCTCACACAACGTAAGAGGACTGAATGTCCCTGAGAAACGTACTTCCCTTCTAAGGGAGCTCCAAAAAGGTAAGCCGCAAATTGTTTACTTGCAGGAAACTCATTTTAGGACGCATCGTGTCCCTAAACTTACGAATTCCCACTTTACAAGGGCATTCCATGCTACAAATAACGATTCCAGATCCAAGGGAGTATCAATTTTATTAAGCAAAAACACACCTTTTGAACTAACTGAACAACTCTCTGACCCCGAAGGTAGGTTTATTTTTTTAAAGGGATCTCTAGGAGGCACCCCAGTAACTCTGGCGAACGTATATTTCCCGAATAAGGCCCATGTCACATTTTGCCAACGAATGGTAAAGGAGCTGCAGGGATTTGCCTCCGGCTGCCTGATCCTCGGAGGGGATTTTAATGTCCCACTTAACCCTCTAGCAGACACGTCCAACGGGAAAACATGTATCACCTACAGAATACTCAAAAAACTAAAGGCAATGCTCCAATCCCTACAGTTGGTTGATACATGGCGCTTTCTCCATCCTGAGGATAGAGATTTTACCTTTTTTTCTATCCCACATGCTAGATATGCGAGACTAGACTACCTATTTATTTCACAGAGAGATCTTCAGTTGGTGGAGGGTGCACACATAGGAAACCAAACGATTTCTGACCATGCACCTATTTCTCTGTCGCTGGATTTATTAAATCCTCCACAGAAACAACCGACATGGAGATTAAATGCATCACTCCTGACGGACCCGTCGTTTCTTCCCACTCTAACTTCCACACTGACTGAGTTTTTCAACTTAAACAACACCCCAGACGCAGACCCTCTTATGATTTGGGAGGCCCACAAATGTACGATTAGGGGTGAGTTGATAAGAATGGGATCCAAACGTAAAAGAGAAAAAGAACTTACTATTAAAAAATTGATCACACAAATCAACACCCTAGAGACCTTGCATAAACAGTCTCTATCTACAACCACTGCCACACAACTACTAGAAGCTAGAAAGACTCTTCAACAAATATTGGATTCTAGAGCTAAAAGAACTCTATTCTTTAGAAAGAAACTATATTACGAGGCAGGAAATAAAACAGGAAAACTTTTAGCAAGAGCGATAAGGGAACACACAACCTCTAATAACATTCCCGGCATCAGAGGGACACAAGGTAAAATTGACATAACAACAGAAGCGATTGCCGATCATTTTCAGAAATATTACACAAAACTTTATAATCTTCCACCACAACACAGGGAACAAAACATGACTGACGATAGAATCCAAATCATAAAAGACTACATACTCAGGAGCGGTCTCCCAGCTCTTCAGGAGTCAGACGCCGTCCTACTAGAGGACCCAATCACACCACTAGAAATTACCCAGGCCATTAAACATTTAAAAAATAGCAAGAGCCCAGGACCGGACGGTTATTCAGCCATTTATTATAAAACCTTCTTGAGCATCCTTAAGAATCCCCTGGCGGCTGCTTTGAACTCTCTGTCCTCGCCTAGAGAGGTGACCCCAGATTTTCTCTCGGCCCACATTACAGTGATACCGAAACCAGGAAAAGACCAATTAGAATGCCCAAGTTATAGACCCATTTCCCTGCTAAACCTGGATGTTAAGCTATTCGCCAAAATACTCGCAACGAGACTGAGCCCACTATTGCCAGAGCTGATTGATTTGGATCAGGTGGGTTTCGTCCCTGGAAGAGACGCAAAAGATAATGTCACTAAAGCGCTCCTTCTTATACATGCAGCAAAAGCGAGGGATATCGAGGGCCTTCTCCTGTCCACGGATGCGGAGAAGGCCTTCGATAGAGTAGCGTGGGACTTCATGAAGGCAGTGTGCCAACATGTGGGACTGGGTACGCACATGCTCTCCTGGATATCAGCTTTATACCAAAACCCTAAAGCACAATTAAAGATTAATGGTACCCTCTCTAAACCTGTACACATTACGAATGGGACTAGACAGGGGTGCCCGCTGTCACCCCTGCTATTCATACTAACCCTGGAACCATTCATAAGAACGATTAAACAAAATACCGCAATAGCAGGATTCCGGATTGGGGACAGGGAGTTCAAGGTGGCAGCTTATGCGGATGACCTTTTATTTTTTCTCACGAACCCCACTGTCTCCATACCTAACTTACTTAAAGAATTTAGTACATACAGTTATATTTCAAATTTAAAAATAAATTACTCTAAATCTGAAGCCCTCAACATTACGCTACCAGATAATCTGCTCCGCCTAACCACCGCCAATTCACAGTTTAGGTGGGTCCCCAATACACTTAAATATTTAGGAGTCTGGCTTACTCCTCGACTCCAGAACACGTTTGAAAAGAATTTTCCACCACTCCTGAAGAGCTGTGAAAAAAATCTTAAAGACTGGCACTTAGATTTTCTATCTTGGTTTGGGCGGGCTGCTATTATAAAAATGATTATTCTACCCAGGTTTCTATACCTAATGCGCACCATACCAGTTAGAATCCCTCATACCTTTTTTCGTGCATTAAACTCTATAATTCTGAGATTCCTGTGGAACCAAAAAAAACCTAGGATTAGGTTACCCTGGTTGACAAGACCCAAAGATTTAGGGGGGATTAACCTCCCTAACTTTAAACATTACTATTACGCTTCACATTTAGCCAGAGTGATAGATTGGCATTGCCATGGCCACATGAAGGACTGGGTACCCCTGGAGGGAGAGTTGAACGCCCTTACGTTACAATACTACCCATGGATCCCCTGGGTTAGATACCCGCTGAATGTCCGCAAACACCCTATAACTGGCGTCACGCTAGAGATTATACACTCACTCGCCAATCGCCATTGTATCACTTCTGACGTAAGCCCACTGACTCCACTAACAGATAACCCAGATTTTGTCCCTGGACTCGGAAACAAATTGTTCAAACCCATAACTCAGGACGCATCTCCATTACTGACGGGTGACTGTTTTACATATGACAGATTTAAAGATTGGACGGTATTGAAGGTGGAAAATAACCTACCACATCTAAGGCAATGGTCTTATTTTCAATTAAGAAGCTACCTAACCAACCATAGTCAAAAAGGGGAATTCCTTAGACCTCTCACGGATCTGGAGTCGGTCTGCCATAGTAAGACTCCTCTAAACAGAGCCATTTCATTTGCATATGCTTGGCTGCAACACCCCAAGAGCTTTGATGATGGCGGTCACAGGAGGAGGTGGTCAGAGGAGCTTGGAGAGGACATCTCGGATGAACAATGGAGGTATGCATGTATTTTCGCTCACAAAGGTTTTATAAACACTAAATCACAAGAGACGAGCTATAAACTACTAATGCATTGGTACAACACACCAGACAAATTGCATAAATGGAACTCTCAGAGGTCAGAATTATGTTGGAGGTGTAGGGGAGAGTTGGGCACATTGGCACATATATGGTGGCACTGTCCTCCTATCGCAAATTTCTGGTCTACAATAAAAAATTTGATTAAAAAAATCACCGAAACAAGAATAAATCTCACGGCTGCTTGCTGCCTTTTACACGTAACGAACTTTTCATTCAAGCGGTACAAGCACTCTCTGACTAAGCACCTTCTAAACGCGGCTAAATCTTTGATCCCGCTATATTGGAATTCAGTGAAAGTTCCTTCCACAGCAGAATGGCTGAATAAAGTTGGCGATATTTGCGAGATGGAGGACATGCTAGCGCAGGACAGGGGCCACATTGAACGATTTCATAGAACCTGGCAACCTTGGTTCACCTTTAAGTACTCGCAAGATTTCACTACAATCCTGGCACAAAGTCTGGTCTGACTCCTCTTTCACCTCCCATCCACACTCCCCCCCCCCCCCCCTTTATATATTTTTTTTTTTTTTTTTTTTTTCTTTTCTCCTCCCCTCTCTATTTTTATAACAGTTAATATTAAGAAGAAGGTGATGTTTACATAAGATGATAAACCAATTGTACTCTGTAGATTACTGCAATGTATGTTGTTTAGTTACTAAGAGGAGGTAATTACCCCTTCTTGGGATATGATATGGGTTCAAATGTTTACACCATAACTAACATACAGATTGAGGAAACTCAGTTAACTTTCAATTTGGTTCCTTAGACTATATTTCATAAGTAATGGCATACTGATGATAATTGCACAAAAATTAATGTAATTCCATCTTGTGCTTAAAATGTCTACCTACTATTGTAACATATCTGACAAGCAATTGTTCTCTGCTGTTACTTTGTAAGCAAATATTTTTTACTTTTCAATAAAATAAAATGTTTAAAAAAAAAAAAAGTAAATAAAAAGTAAAAACGGAAGGATCCAGGCACTAATATATATCTCTCTGTCCAGATGGAATAGGACAGCAGTAGACCTGAACAATGTACATTTAAAAAGTCCCTCCAAATAGGCATAAACAGCGAGGTGGGGGTATGTATCCACCAGCCGCTACACAGCGTTCTCCTCCCTCGTATGCCCTGGAGCTGACTGACAGAGCGTGATGCCGTTGTATCTGAGCATGCCATTTAGCTAGCAAAGATAGGCGAAAATGAGCATGCACTCTCCTTCCTGAACATACCAGGCCACATACCCTCAACAAAGGGATGACACCTTTCCAAGGAGGACCTCTATGAAAGCACCTTGATAAAAACAAGGTCCTGTTTGACACAACCCTGGCCCACTAGTTGTAGGAGTCTGTGGGACGTAGTCTTAACAGAATCTGGGAGCCCTTTAGAAACTAAAGGAGCTGGTTGGCAGTTTTTTTCTTTCAGTGAGTCAGCAAGCTTTACTTAGTGTGATTGACAAGGATATGTGTGGGGTTTCCTGTTAAAATCCATACTAGCTGATAGAACAAGCTCTCACATAAAGTGCACTGTCACCATAAACTAGCAGGGGGCGCCATTTTGTTCTGAACCAGACCATTCCAAAGCTCTAGTCACTTGAAACATGTTAGCCTTTGGGAACTTCACCTCCTGTCCTGTAATTTGTTGGACTATGGACTGAATGATAGGGTACCATGTGACAAATCTTGATGCTGTACTTTGTGATGAGCTTTTATTCAATTGTAAATTTGTGAGTATAATACATACCATTTTTTAATAGTAAAATCTGCTTTAAGGATAATGCACTAGGTCGGTGCGCCCTTTCTTTCTTTTTCTTGTGGCTCCAGAGTATCAGACTTCTCCAGACTTTAGAGGGCAGCAAGATGGAGATATAGCACATCCTTCCTGAGTGAACCCACTCTCAAGCGCAGAAGAAGTTGTATTTGTGACTATTCCTACACAAAACAAGTCATTTTGCCTGGTGATTGTGTTGAGACTGTGTTGGGCATAGCTGCCCAATGCAGCCTAATTGGCCTCGTGTGAACAAGCCTTTAGATGACTATTACTCTACACATTACTTATACCCGAGCACATTAGAGGTTTAGGAAAAAAATTGGTTAGATTTACACATTTGCACTGTGTTGTGATGCCTTATTACAGGAGTGATAAAAGTGTATAGGTGTAGCGCTAAAGTGCTAGGGTTAATTGACACAACCCTACCATAAATGTGGAAAGGTATATAAAAATATCTTAATAAATCAAATACGCAATCTAAATGGATAAACCAATATACATGACTTGTAAAAATACCACATGTGATATATAACATATATGTGACTAAAATTGAAAAGTAAAAATCAGTGCAAAGTATATAGTTAAGTCTGTAAAAATCTCAGAAATTCACAATGTGTAGTAATTGCAGTCCAAAATAAAATTGACTTTTCTTCAATTTTATTTTGGACTGCAATTACTTACTACACATTGTGGATTTTTGAGATTTTCACAGACTTAACTATATACTTTGCACTGATTTATACTTTTCAATTTTAGTCACATATATGTTGTATATCACATGTGGTATTTTTACAAGTCATGTATATTGGTTTATCCATTTAGATTGCTTATTTGATTTATTAAGATATTTTTATATACCTTTCCACATTTATGGTAGGGTTGTGTCAATTAACCCTAGCACTTTAGAGCTACACCTATACACTTTTATGATTATAACAAAAATTTCTGTTTGTTGTGTTAGCATCTATTATTAATTCAGGCAGCGTGGAGTACTTATACTTATTACAGGGGTGCCCAACCACTAGCCCTCTGATGTGGTCCCCACCTCCTGCTCTGGGGTGGTGGGTTGGCAAGCCCAGATCCCGGGTTCCATACCCACCATCCCAGAGCATTAATGTGAAGAATGGAGCCAGCAGTATAGGAAGCATGTGGCTGCAGTAGAGAGCAGAGCCAATGCTTCCTGTCCCTGCCAGCTTTACCCACCTTGGGGGGACAGCCAGCAGTACCTGCCAGCTGTACCCACCCTGGGGGACAACCAGCAGTACCTGCTAGCCATACCCACCCTGGGGGACAGACAGCAGCAGCCACCAGCCATACTCGCCTGGGTGACAGCCAGCAACAGCCACCAGCCATACTCGCCTGGGTGACAGCCAGTAGCAGCCACCAGCCCTACTCACCCTGGGGGACAGCCAGGAGCAGCTGCCTGCCATACTCACCCTGGAAGACAGCCAGCAACAGTTGCCAGCCATACCTGCCCTGGGGGACAGCCAGTAGTAGCCGCCAACCATAGCCGCCCGGGGGGACAGTCAGCAGCAGCCACCAGCCATACCCGCCTGGGGGACAGCAGCAGTTGCCAGTCATACCCACCCTTGGGGCAGCAGTAGCCGCTGCCATGCTCACCTGGGGGACAGCAGCAGCTACCAGCCATTCCCACCTGGGAGACAGCAACAGCCACTAGCCATACCCGCCTGAGGGATAGCAGCAGCTGCCAGCCATACCCACCATGGGGGACAACAGTAGCCGATAGCCATATCCTCCCTGGGGGACAGAAGCCGCCAGCCATACCCACCTGGAGGACAGCAGCAGATGCCAGCCATACCCACCCTGGGGGAAAGCAGTAGCTGCTGCCATACCCACCTAGGGGACAGCAGCAGCTACCAGCCATTCCCACCTGGGAGACAGCAGCAGCCACCAGCCATATCTGCCTGAGGGATAGCAGCAGCTGCCAGCCATATCTGCCCGGGGGTCAGCAGCAGCCACCAGCCATCCCACCCCCGATTGGACAGCAGCAGCCTCCAGCCATATCCACTCTGGGCAACAGCAGAAGCTGCCAGCCATACTCGTATGCCTAAGTGACAGCAGAAACCACCAGGCATACCCCCCCCCGGGAGACAGCAGCAGCCGCCAGCCATACACACCTGGGAGACAGCAGCAGCCGCCAGCTATACTTCCCTGGGGAACAGCAGCAGCCAATCATACCCACCTGGGGAACAGCAGCAGCAGGATACCTGCAGGAATCCTGAGGAAGAAGTGAAGATTGAGGTCAGTTTTTAAATAAGCAAACGGCAATGGGCATATCTGTTCTCTACACTGGTACACTGGGCTGCTTTCAAACTGATCAGCAGGTGCAGTGCAGTGCACCTGCAGGTTACCTGCAATTCATAGACTTCTGTTATTACTTGTGGGTTTGGTGCGCTTTCAGAAAAGTGCACCACACCTGTAAGATATAATAGAATTCTATGGAAAAGTGCAACTAACCCGCAGGAAAGCCACAGGTACACTTCTCTGCACCTGTGGTGCAGGTAAACCACAGTGCATCAGTGTGAAAGCAGCCTTAGGCCCCTTTTACACAATCAGTCTAATCAGGTCCACCTGTCTCTTTTTTAGGCAGACCCAATCGGACCCTCTGTTCACCTCTATTGAGTGGCAGATGTACAGTGGGGACGGAAAGTATTCAGACCCCCTTAAATTTTTCACTCTTTGTTATATTGCAGCCATTTGCTAAAATCATTTAAGTTCATTTTTTTTCTTCATTAATGTACACACAGCACCCCATATTGACAGAAAAACACAGAATTGTTGACATTTTTGCAGATTTATTCAAAAAGAAAAACTGAAATATCACATGGTCCTAAGTATTCAGGCCCTTTGCTCAGTATTTAGTAGAAGCACCCTTTTGATTTAATACAGCCATGAGTCTTTTTGGGAAAGATGCAACAAGTTTTTCACACCTGGATTTGGGGATCCTCTGCCATTCCTCCTTGCAGATCCTCTCCAGTTCACTCAGGTTGGATGGTAAACATTGGTGGACAGCCATTTTTAGGTCTCTCCAGAGATGGGTTTAAGTCAGGGCTCTGGCTGGGCCATTCAAGAACAGTCACGGAGTTCGTTATTTTAGCTGTGTGCTTAGGGTCATTGTCTTGTTGGAAGGTAAACCTTTCGGCCCAGTCTGAGGTACTGAGCACTCTGGAGAAGGTTTTGGTCCAGGATATCCATGTACTTGGCCGCATTCATCTTTCCCTCAATTGCAACCAGTCGTCTTGTCCCTGCAGCTGAAAAACACCCCCACAGCATGATGCTGCCACCACCATGCTTCACTGTTGGGACTGTATTGGACAGGTGATGAGCAGCGCCTGGTTTTCTCCACACATACCGCTTAGAATTAAGGCCAAAACATTCTATCTTGGTCTCATCAGACCAGAGAATCTTATTTCTCACCATATTGGAGTCCTTCAGGTGTTTTTTAGCAAACTCCATGTGGGCTTTCATGTGTCTTGCACTGAGGAGAGGCTTCTGTCGGGTCACTCTGTCATAAAGCCCCGACTAGTGGAGGGCTGCAGTGATGGTTGACTTTCCACAACTTTCTCCCATCTCCCGACTGCATCTCTGGAGCTCAGCCACAGTGATCTTTGGGTTCTTCTTTACCTCTCTCACCAAGGCTCTTCTCCCCCGATAGCTCAGTTTGGCCGGACGGCCAGCTCTAGGAAGGGTTCTGGTCGTCCCAAATGTCTTCCATTTAAGGATTATGGAGGCCACTGTGCTCATAGGAACCTTAAGAGCAGCAGAATTTTTTTGTAACCTTGGCCAGATCTGTGCCTTGCCACAATTCTGTCTGTGAGCTCTTCAGGCAGTTCCTTTGACCTCATCATTCTCATTTGCTCTGACATGCACTGTGAGCTGTAAGGTCTTATATAGACAGGTGTGTGGCTTTCCTAATCAAGTCCAATCAGTATAATCAAACACAGCTGGACTCAAATAAAGGTGTAGAACCATCTCAAGGATGATCAGAAGAAATGGACAGCACCTGAGTGTCACAGCAAAGGGTCTGAATACTTAGGACCATGTGATATTTCAGTTTTTCTTTTTTAATAAATCTGCAAAAATGTCAACAATTCTGTGTTTTTCTGTCAATATGGGGTGCTGTGTGTACATTAATGAGGAAAAAAATAAAAAATGAACTTAAATGATTTTAGCAAATGGCTGCAATATAACAAAGAGTGAAAAATTTAAGGGGATCTGAATACTTTCCGTCCCCACTATATATATATATATATATATATATATATATATATATATATATATATATATATATATATATATATATATATATATATATATAAATAAATATAAAAATATATAAAAGAAAAATGGATTATGTCCAGCAGGAATAAATAAACAAAAAATGACATATCTGCTTGAGATAATCGCTATGGGAGATCCAACCAATGTGAACCAGGTGAATCATCAGATATAGTAGGGGGAGTTTCTGAAAGACCATATGGTAAATTACCTCAATAGGACCAAATGCAGTAAAAAGATCTAACTGATCTCTCAATTTAGCAGTAAGATGTTTTAAGTAGCACGGTTCCGCTATACCACTGAGAAAGTGAGACAGAGTCAGAGGAACTGGTGATCTTCAGTGGAATGAAATATGTCACCTAGCCACCATCAGAATATGTGTTATCTATGCATATTTAGGCATTCCAGGATAAGGTAGGCCAAATATACAATGTATAACGTCTAAGGTTAAAGATACATCAAACACTCGTTGAAGTACTTGAAATACCTGTTGCCAGTATGGCTGTATAGGTGAATAGAATAGGTGAATTAGTGTCCCCGTGGCTTGTCCACAGCACCATCGCCATTGAGGGATAGAATGATCAAGGGCATATAAGACCCCAGGGGTCCTATACCAAAACATTAATACCTTATAATTAGTTTCCTTATGTAGCATACATGTCAATGATTTAGCTGCCCATATTTTACCCAAATATACAGGGGAAATAGGATGCTGAAGAACAGCCTCCCACTTTTTCATATAAGCATGATGTATTCCTGAGGTGTGAGTAGAATTATGCTGACACTTTTTGTTTACATGTAAAAATCAGCTTTTTTTGCTTGAAAATTATTTAGAACCCCCAAACATTATATATATATATATATATATATATATATATATATTTTAGCAGAGGACCTAGAGAATAAAATGGTGGGTTTTGCAATTTTGTCATGTCACGCGGTATTTGCGCAGCTGTTTTTCTAATGCAAATGTTTGGGAAAAAATACACTTAAATGATTTTTAATGCACACAAGCACAATATAATACCTTTTTTTTGTTAAATATAAAGGATGGTGTTATGCTGAGTAAATAGATATCTAACATGTCATGCTTTAATCACTTCAGCCCCGGAAGAATTTACCCCCTTCCTGACCGGGCCATTTTTTGCGATACAGCGCTGCACCGTTTTAACTGACAATTACGCGGTCGTGCGACGCTGTACACAAACAAAAGTGATGTCCTTTTTTTCCCACAAATAGAGCTTTCTTTGGTGGTATTTTATCACCTCTGCAGTTTTAATTTTTTGCACTATAAAGAAAAGAAAACAAACTATTTAAAAAAAATATATATATATATATATATATATATATATATATATATATATATTTATTTTTTTTTTTTTTTTTTTTTTTTTTACTTTTTACTATAATAATTATCCCCCAAAAATATATATAAAAAAAAAAATTTCTTCCTCAGTTTCGGCTGATATGTATTCTTCTACATATTTTTGGTAAAAAAAATTGCAATAAGCGTATATTGATTGGTTTGCGCAAAAGTTATAGCGTCTACAAAATAGGGGATAGATTTATGCCATTTTTATTATTATTCTTATTATTTTTACTAGTAATGACTAGCAGTGATTTGCAATTTTTATTAGGGCTGCGACATTGCAGTGGACAGATCAGACACGTTTAACACTATTTTGGGACCATTGACATTTATACATCAAAGCTAAAAATAGCCACTGATTAATGTACAAATGTAAGGGGATAACACTACGGGGCGATCAAGCGGTTAGATGTGTTACCTAGGGAGTGATTCTAACTGTGGGGGGATGGGACTGCCTGGGTGAGGATACGGATCGTTGTTCCAAAGCATTAGGAACAACAGATCACTCTCCTCATTCCTGACAGAATGGAGATCTATCTGTTTACATTGACAGATCGGGGCCGCTGGCCACGTGCATGAGCTCCTACGTCACATGCGCCCTATACGCCTTAAAGCGCCCGCCGTACAGCTATGGCGTTTTGTGCCGTGGGCACATTCTACCACCGTCAATAGACAGCGGCCGGTCGGCAAGCAGTTAAAATTGTGCACGCTTGTTTAATGGCACCAAACTACAGTATTTAAAAATCTCCATAGACCACGCTTTAAAAGCCTTTACAGGTTACCAGTGGAAAGTTACAAAGGAGGTCTGGTGATAGAAATATAACTTTTACTCTGATGTATGCAGCAATACTGTACCTCACAAGTGTGGTACGCTTGCGTTTACATATGGCTGTGGGTTCAACGGATGCATTCACCTTAGCGCAAGAGGACAGGGTACATTAAAAAAAAAAGTTTTTTTTTTTTTTTTTTTTTACTGTTTGTTCATTTTTTTATCACTTTTATTGCTGTCACAAGGGATGCAAACATCCCTTGTGACAGCAATAGGCATGTGACATGTACTATTACAGGGCTATTAGACCCAAGATGTCACCTCTGCCCTTAAAAGCATTTGATCACACCAAGATCGGTGTGATCAGATGCTTTCCTATTTTAAAAATGCCACTGTTTACATTCAGGAAAATCGGAAATGACAAAGTACAGGTCGCTTCCGGCTTTCTATACCATACACTTGATTGGGGACCTTCTGAACCCTGAAAAGCTCTATGGTAATCTGGCGGAAGCCCCGGCTTTATGTCTGGTTTCTACAGTGGGATGGAGAGCCCGGAGGGGCACTGGCAATCCAGTGGCTAATTAGCTGCTAGGATAGCTTTCACAAAAGAAATTGCCACCGGCAGAAAAAATTTACATTGCGTCATTGATGAGCACGGACTGGAAGGTCCTTTGATGATGCCCTGGAGGAGGGGCGAAACGTGTAGACCTACTTCTGGTTCGTGCTAACCAGTGATGCAATTTCCGCCTCCGTGGAATGCACGCAACACAGTGGCGAACTCGGATGTTTTTTTACTGATGCCTGTCTTTGCCATTTAATGCGCTTGATAACTCATGTTAAACAGTATTTCACTATGAGTTCTTTCTCTGTTTTCCCATCTATGGAGTGTGGTATATCCTTCCTGTCATAAAGTATCTTCATGGAAGAGTGTGCTGAGGAACCATCCTGCATATTCCCAGATCATTAGATAACTGCTTTTTTGATCCCAGCTGAGGATCTAATATTTCTGGTGAGTGGGGTCACCAAAGGGGAAGTCACTTCACTCGTTCAAAGTTTTGGAGCACCTTTCACTTTTTACAAAAGCACTAAGCACTTTTCAGATTTTGTGTATATTTGTATTTTATGTCACAATTACATTGATGTATAAGGCACCATTTATTAGGATGTATATTGTTTAATATAGGCTGCCAGCGCTGTTTCATACTTTATATTCTTTAAGATTCTAGCACCTTTGTGCAGCAGCTGCAGTCCCATCATTTTCCATGTTTATTCATTTTCATTTGTATTTATTTTTGATTTAACACTTCAGTGCAAGTTTTTGAATTAGATTTATTATGTATATGCTTTAACCTACAGCTGTGAGCAAAAGTTTTGAGAATGACACAAATATTAATTTTTGCAAAGTCTGCTGCCTTAGTTTTTATGATGGCAATTTGCATATACTCCAAAATGTTAAGAAGAATGATCAGATGAATTGCAACTAATTGCAAAGTCCCTCTTTGCCATGAAAATTAACTTAATCCCATAAAAAACATTTCCACTGCATTTGTGAAGAAGGCTTCAGAGCGCCCAAGAACGTCTAGGAAGCACCAGGACCACTCCTACAGTTGATTCAGCTGTGGGATTAGGGCACCACCGATGCAGAACTTGCTCAGGAATGGCCGCAGGCAGGTGTGAGTGCATTTTTATGCACAGTGAGGTGAAGACTTTTGAAGGATGACCTGGTGTCAAGAAGGGCAGCAAAGAGGCCACTTCTCTCCAGGAAAAAAACATCAGGGACAGACTGATATTCTGCAAAAGGTACAGTAATTTTCTTTGATGGATCCCCTTTCCGATTGTTTTGGGCATCTGGAAAAACCTTGTCCGGAAAAGAAAAGGTAAGCGCTACCATCAGTCCTGTGTCATGCCAACAGTAAAGCATCCTGAGACTATTCATGTGTGTGGTTGCTTTTTAGCCAAGGGAGTGGGCTTATTCACTATGTTGCCTAATGCCCCGTACACACGGTCGGACTTTGTTCGGACATTCCGACAACAAAATCCTAGGATTTTTTCAGACGGATGTTGGCTCAAACTTGTTTTGCGTACACGCGGTCGCACAAAGTTGTCAGAATTTCCGATCGCCAACCACGCGGTCACGTACACCACGTACGATGAGACTAGAAAAGGCCGGTTCAGAACCAAGCGCGGCACCCTTTGGGCTCCTTTTGCTAATCTCGTGTTAGTAAAAGTTTGGTGAGAGACGATTCACGCTTTTTCAGACTCGTGGCTTTCAGATCGTTTTCTGCCGTTCAGCTTGTGCTTGTGGGTTTGTATCTGCTCTTCAGTGCGTGCAGCAAGTTCCGCGTGACTTTAATTAGTCATTGTATTCTTGTTAGTTCGTTACTGTTTTTCAGGTCGCTCTTCACAGGCCTTGCTGTTCTTCAGTGCGTTCTGTTACTTCGTTCTGAGCAGCCGACCGTTTTCTAGCCATGTTTCGTATGCGTACTCCTCGTAGAGTTCGTGCTGTGCGGGGGCTTGGTGTTGGGGTCCTGACCTTGACACAAGTCCAGTCCATGAACAGTGTGGGGAGGAGTTCATGGACCAACAATTGGTTGCTTCAGCGTGACCAGTTCTCTCATATGCTTTTGCTCCGTGAGATCCGTGAGAATAATCCTGATGATTTCAGGAACTTTCTCAGGATGATGGACCCCATGTTTCACCGTCTGTTGGCTTCGCTGACCCCTTATATTAGCAGGCAGGATACCTGCATGAGGCAAGCCATCACTCCGGAGCAGAGGTTGGTCGCTAACCTGCGGTATTTGGCGACAGGGAGAAGCCTGCAGGACTTGAAGTTCTCGACAGGCATCTCCCCCCAGGCTCATGTTTTGAAATGTTATTTTTGCTTTAAATTCAGGCAGAGTGCCAGAGGCTTTTTTTTGGTGGTGTCCCCAAATAATTTTTAGTAACTCTCCCTCCCCCAACTGCTAAGTCAGCTGATCCCAATTCTCTATCCTCAATCATCTATCTGCTGACTTTGCCAAACCCATACACACTATACTCATCTCTTTTGTGCTCTGATTTATGGATGAATTCCCCAAAGCATGTAGTGCAAGGGCCTGCCTGTATACTTTCAAATGGTACTGTTTAAGGTTTTTGGATCCTATTATTATCTTGATACGTAATAGCAGAATGTCCAAATGTCCTCAAAGGTGCACAGTGTGTATTTCTATCTTTGTATTATGACACTTCTTACCTGTCCAGTGGGCTGCCAATAGTGTAACTTAGGAGGGGCTGTTCCAAATAATACCCATTATTTAGGCATTCATCTCTCAATGGAGTGAAGAGGGTTACCTGTCCAAGATTTCCACACACCCCATAATGTTAGAAATGGTCCATGAGAGGGGGGGGGGAATATGATAGGTGTACCTTATACTTTGGCGTTGTTAAATTCCCCTTAATAAATGCTATCTGGTGGTTGACCCATAATGTTTGTGTCTAATCTGCTTGCCATGTTTCTGATCAAAAATAGTAATGTTTATTGTTTTTTCCTCAACAGTTTCCTTCCACGCCACAGGAATGGCAGACTGTGGCCTACCACTTTGCCGAGCGGTGGGACTTTCCTAACTGCGGAGGGGCAATTGGTGGGAAACACGTTCACATTGTCCCACCACCCAACTCGGGGTCGTACTATTTCAACTATAAGGGCTTCAATAGTATAGTGATGTTGGCGGTGGTGTCGGCTAATTACGACTTCCTGTATGTGGACGTGGGGAAGAATGGCCGGATGTCCGATGGTGGAGTCATCGCCCAGACGGAGTTTAACAGGTGTCTCCAGAATGGCAGCTTGGACTTGCCAGCTCCAGAGGACAATGTGGAAGGACTCCCATTCGTGTTCGTTGCTGATGAAGCGTTTGTGCTGGGGGACCACCTGATGCGGCCATTCCCAATGAGGACCCTCACCCCGGAACAGAGGGTTTTTAATTACTGGCTGGCCAGAGCCCGAAGAGTGGTGGAGAACACATTTGGAATCCTGGCCAGCCGGTTCCGCCTATTTCTGACACCCATCCATATGGCGGAGTATAAACTGAACCATATTATACTTGCGTGCTGTGTTCTCCATAACTTTTTAAGGAAACATTCGGCCAACTATGCTGGCTCAGTTGGGCCTGAGGCCGGAATGATACATCAAACCACACTGACGGCGCTTGAAAGCGGCCGTCCTGGCTTGCCCTCCCTGAGTGCCCGTGATGTCCGGTTACGCTACCTGGAGTTCTTTGCGGGTAGGGGGGCCATCAATATGCCAGCAAATATGTGAAGCTTTTTTATAATAAAAAACAAAAAGAAATTCTTTGTGGACATTTACTGCTTGTGTTTGTTTTAGCTGACCCTGACAGAAATGTTTTGAGTGCAGAAAATGGCGTGATTGTGTAACCTTATACAAAGCACTGTTGGCTGTTATTTACTAAATGCAAAAACACATTTCACTACAAGTGCACTTGCAACTGCACTGAACCTGCACTTGTAGTGCAAAGTGGATTTGCCCTTAGGAAATAACCCCCATTTTCGCTGAAAACAGCAATTACATCACCCCAAAAGTGTTGTAGTGTTGAGACAATAATCCACACATTCTTGATTAACCAACTTTTTTATACCCGCACAATCACATGTGCATTTACCAAAGGTTTTTAAAACAAACCAACATGTTTGTTGTATAACAATTTTTGGGGTGGCATTATCAAAAATAGAAATGTCCATTTACGATACAACAGGCCTGTGTAAAACCAACAAGAAAGACAAAAAACTTGAACTTACAAAGTTCACATATGGTAAAACCTGAAGGCAATATCAGACATGAGTATTTAGGAACTGTGTTTGATATTGCGTTCAGATGGGGGGAAATCACCCCTGGAAAAGCCAAATTTGGAAGATGCACACCAATTTACGAATGTCAACATGTGCTAGCTGCCATCACGGGCGATCAAGGGACGTGTTTTGGGGGAGCAAGCCCTTCCTCACCGCTACTTTATAATTGAGGAAGGGGTTGCACCCCCAAAACGCGTCCATTGATCTCCCGCGATGGCAGATGTTGGCACACTGTGTGCATCCTCCAAATTTGGCTTTTCAAAACATTGCAAAAACATTTAAAACATTGGACCACAATCAAAAAAGTGATTTTGAGGGATTTTAAATTCGCCCCAAAACATCAATGATGTTATTATTTTTTTGAATCACATCATTTATTTTTTTCTGGATGTTTTGCAATTCGACATTACACCCCATGATCTCCCCGATCAGGATCTGGGCACTTTCAGATGTGAAAGGATCTCGATCCCTCACATCACGATCACCTAAAACGAGAGAAACCAAACAAAAACAGGTATCAAAAATCTGCCAGCATCCATCTCTTACCTGAGCCTGTGGTCGCAGACACTCACCTGTTGTGGTGCCAATTTCCACCACATCTTCTTCCTCTCCTGCTCTTCTTGGGTTGGGAGTATTTCACCTTCTTCCATAGGTGGGGGGTCTGTGGTCTCCTCGGATGAGGGGTGTCCTCCGAGTCTTTTCTCCCCTATGTAAAACAAAAATGGTATAATTAGCACACAGATATTTGATGGCAGAACTATAAATAGGAAACATTGCTTGGAAGTGGGGTGCAATTGTCAATTTTAGCCGAGTTCCAAGATGTAGTTTTTTTATTGCCCTTTGTCAAGCTGCAATACTTTACCTGTTTAGTACAAGCTTCACAGATGGAGACCCCCCTATAGTATACACTGGAGCACCTGTGTGGCCCCCCCTAATAAAAAGGGTGTTCTTGTGTCCCACACTAGTGCTCCAACGTCCAGATGTGAAAACAGCTGCTCAGTGTCCTCTCCTTACACAGAAACTAGTTTGCATTTCATTCTAGTAACAAACCCATCTACACAAACAAATATTTGGCATCCAAGTAGGGCCTAAAAAATGTGGGAAAATGCATATGGCCTAAACAATGGTGTTTTAGAGGCCGAAAGAAAAATTTTTGATACGAACGAATAATGGGCCCATGAACATTAAAGTTGCCCTTTTAAAAACTGTACAATTAAGAAAAGCATATGGAGCAGCACGAACGCAATAAAGACAGAAAGAATAGGAACACAGCACAACTACTTACTTTTTTGCAGCACTCTCCGGATCTTTCTGTACTGCTCGGGCTCTCTTAATTTTAGGTCCGACCACCGCTTCCTGAGCTGATCTTTCGATCGTCGTACCCCGAAATTCCTGTGAAGACTTTTGACCACTTTCGCCATGATCTTGGCCTTTCTGATATTGGGGTTGGGGTAAGGCCCATACTTTCCGTCATAGTCGGCCTTCTTCAGGTTGTCCACCATCTCCAACATCTCCCCAAAGGACATATTTGTGGCCTTAAAACGTCTCTTTCTAGATCGGGACGTGTCCGGATCCGGGCTTTCCTCCTCCTCCTCCTCGTTCCTGTAATTATCACGCACCTGCTGTGACTCTGCCATGTGCTCTTCCCCCACTGCGCCGAACGAAAAGGGGCGGGGAATAGAATAGAAAGAACGTCTGGGGCGGGCGGAGTTACACGTATGCGCAGTGTATATAAAGCGTAACACACGTGCGTATTACATACGATCTGTGAGCGGAGGAAGGAGTATTGGACGCGCCGATCGTAAGAACAAAGGTAAGAGACAAACTTGTGCCTATACTGCTTCTACATTGAGGCCTATATTGTAACAAGATTAGGAGAGTTTTGTCTGACATTAGGCTTTGTCTTGTGTTGTGTCTTGCAGTGAACATGGACATGCTAGTGAAAGACAATGACTTCATGTCAGTATTCATAGATATGTTAAGGGAGCTGCCATGTCTGTGGGAGATTAAACACCCCCATTACAAGAACCAAGCAAAGAGGAAGGCAGCACTGGAGCAATTGTGTGTAATTGTGAAGCAAGTGATCCCCACGGCAGACATCACATTTTTGAAGATCTTAAGTGGTGGCCTGAGGAGCACATTTGTAAGGGAGCGCAAGAAAGTCCAGGATTCACAGAGATCAGGAGCAGCAGATGACATCTATGTCCCCAGGAAGTGGTACTATGACAGGCTGCATTTTCTGGCAGGCCAGACTGAACCCATGTCATCACTCTCCAGTCTTCCTTCCACGCTTCCTTCCCCCCCAGCTGAGGCTTCTGACGCCCAACCTGGGCCTTCCAGGCAACATGTGGAGGAGCCCAGATTGAGCCAGGTCTAGCATTCCTCTAAATATTGCTGGTTGTCCAATCAATGATGTTAACTAGATGTTAGTTGGGAGTACTAATTTATGATTGTGATTGATGATGCAACAACTAAAACCATGTCCCTTTTTCATACACAGGGAAGTCTCAGCCAGGAGGTGGCCGGGCCAAGCCGGCTGGCTGATCTGCAGGTACCTCCACCCCCCCTGGAAAGAGAAAGTGGCAGGAGGAGGAGTGCCCTAGAGGAGGCTGCCAGAGGACTCTTTTGGAGGGCTACAGAGGTCCTGGGAGCACCACACACCGTGGAGGAGGACATTGCTGCCACCATTGCCTATAAAATGCAGAGGATGGAGGAGGGCCAACAAGCCATGTGTGAGTCGCTCATATTGGAGGCTCTTAACAAAGGTATGAGGGGCCAAATTACAGCTCAGACACACCTTTGCAATGGTCCTCCTCCTCCTCCTGCAGGTCCTCCTCCTCCTCCTCCTTCTCCTCCTTCTCCTCCAGGTCCTCCCAGTCCTCCTCCTCCTCCAGGTCCTACTCCTCCTCCTGCCACATCTCCAACAGCACAGCCACAGCCCGGAAGGAAGCGTGGAAGGAAGACCAGAAAGTGAGGACCCTGGATCCAGTCTGGTCGGCCAAAAAATGCAGCCTCTTGTGGTACCACAGCCTGGGGACACAGATGTCATCTGCTGCTTTCCGGATCTCTGCGAATTCTGGACCAGACTGCCCTCCCTTACATATGGACTCCTCAGGCCACCAATTTTGATGTTCAAGAATTGATGTCTGCCGTGGGGGCTAATTTCTCCTGTTGATCCAGTGTTGCCTTCCTCTTTGTTTGGTTCTGATCCCTTAATAAAGGATTTTTGTTTTGAATTATACTCTCCTATGTGTTTTACTTCAAAAAGGACAGTTTTTTTGTGAGGATTCAGGTACATTTCAAATATACAATGTGAAATTAACAAGGGACACCAACAACAAACAATCTCCTTGAGATTAAATAATAAAAGATATCAATGGTGTTGGGGTAACTTGACACACAAAACACACACAAAAATATTCTGGAGTAAAAATAAAAATAACTGAACAAAGATCAGCCTTGGAAAAAATACAAACATTAAATCTAAAAAAAAAAAGGCTTAAAATCCCAAAAAAAATTAAATAAAAAAAAAAACATTCTGTCAGATGTGACAACTAATAACAATATATTCAGGGAATCCCAATAAAAAAACAAAAATAAAACTTTGTGAGAAGTGTGTGTGAATATGAGCAGCAAAATTACTTAATTCTTGTCACATTATAAAGAAGAAGAGAGTGCGCTGTATTAAACCATTTTTGACATTGCAGCGTGACGAAAGTGCTGTATCCATTGCGAACGCTAAGTTTACCAGAACGAGCTGTTCCGTGCCGGAATTTCTTCTGAGCATGCGTGGCACTTTGTGCGTCAGAACAGGCCACACACGGTCGGAATTGATGCTATCGGAGTTTGTTGTCGGAAAATTTTATCTCCTGCTCTCCAACTTTGTGTGTCGGAAAATCCGATGGAAAATGTCCGATGGAGCCCACACACGGTCGGAATTTCCAACAACACGCTCCGATCGGACATTTTCCATCGGAAAATCCGACCGTGTGTACGGGGCATAAGAACACAGCCATGAATAAAGAATGGCACATAAACATCCTCCAAGAGCAACCTCTTCCAACCATCCAAGAACAGTTTGATGATGAACATGCCTTTTCCAGCATGATGGAGCATCTTTCCATAAGGCAAAAGTGATAACTAAGTGGCTTGGGGAACAAAACTAGAAATTTTGAGTCCATGGCTAGGAAACTCCCCAGACCTTAATCCCATTGAGGCGGTTAACAAAAACCCAACAAATTCTGATGAATTCCATGCAAGAATGGACTGCCATCAGTCAGGATATGGCCCATAAGTTGATTGACAGCATACCAGGGCGAATTGCAGAGGTCTTGAAAATTAAGGGAGCATGTGCAGCTCCTTCGTCAGACCTACGCCTGTACTCCTCAAGCTGGCTTATGAATGGTGAGTGGGAGGAGCAAGGAGAGGAGTGTGGGCAGATGTTGAATGCACAATGATAAGGGAAGTGACAGATGTATTACGAGGACAGCCAAGACGACCGTGCACTCGCAAAATGGATCATTAACGTCACTGCTAGATATAATAAAGTCCTGAAGGAATTATGACACAGGGGTACAGGGCACAGATGGCAGTGGTTAAATTAACAATAATAAATAAATATACAAACGTAAGGTTGACATTGAATCAATATACAGGTGTGTTACATGGTCGGCCGGGTGTCTATATGCATGTGTTACAAAGGCGGCCGTAAGTCTAATGTTGAGTTCACAATGAATAAATTTACAGCCATGTTACAAGGGTGAAACATAAATAGATAAAAAACACAGCGCTCGCAAATAAATAGATTATATTGAAAACTAATTCATGTGTTGCAGCTGCTAGATGAAAAAAGTGCTAACACTTTAAAAATATATAAAACAAAAAGAATCTGCGCTGGCAACTCCCCAAGTGTATAATTGTGAAAAAGTGATATTTTGAATTTTATATCAAAAAGCATATATACCATATGATGTTGCACAAAACCACATTTAGTGGGTATTATATGGAGATGTACCAAGAACTGTGCATAAAACTACCAAACTATTGGAATAAAAATAAATCAATAAATATTGTGATCTAAGTCAATTCGTCCAAAAAACTCACTCTTGGACGCTATGCGACTAGAAAGTCACTAGACTGTTATAAAGATAATCCCATACATTTGTGAGTTACAATAAATTAATCTCTGGAGAGTAAAAAATATGTGAATCAAAAGTCATAAATCATAACATAAAGTCTGTTAAATTAAACCGTTCCTTCACATGATGACAATCTGCAGATTTCAAGCTTGATTCATTCAAATGATAGATTCCAAATAGCAGATAAGGCTGATGCCGGTAATGCTTGAGAGGAGGCTTTAGAAATCACAACCCTCGCATTCCACCAGAAAAAGGAGAAGAGAAGACACATAGCATAAAACCTAGCATAAAACCTATGACACCGTGAGATCACCTCCAAAAGTCTTTGATAACGCCCTGGGGGAGGGGCGAAACGCGTCGACGTAACATCCTGCCCACGCTTGTAAACCGAGAACCAGTGACATCACTTCCTGGAGTTGGTGGAACGCACGCCGCACAGCAGCGAACACCGACTAAACTATCTGAATGCCTGCTCTGCACATCGGTTCCGTGAGTAGCGCTTTTATGCGCAGGTGATCTCACGGTGTCATAGGTTTTATGCTATGTGTCTTCTCTTCTCCTTTTTCTGGTGGAATGCGAGGGTTGTGATTTCTAAAGCCTCCTCTCAAGCATTACCGGCATCAGCCTTATCTGCTATTTGGAATCTATCATTTGAATGAATCAAGCTTGAAATCTGCAGATTGTCATCCTGTGAAGGAACGGTTTAATTTAACAGACTTTATGTTATGATTTATGACTTTTGATTCACATATTTTTTACTCTCCAGAGATTAATTTATTGTCACTCACAAATGTATGGGATTATCTTTATAACAGTCTAGTGACTTTCTAGTCGTATAGCGTCCAAGAGTGAGTTTTTTGGACGAATTGACTTAGATCACAATATTTATGTTTATTGATTTATTTTTATTCACATAGTTTGGTAGTTTTATGCACAGTTCTTGGTACATCTCCATATAATACCCACTAAATGTGGTTTTGTGCAACATCATATGGTATATATGCTTTTTGATATAAAATTCAAAATATCACTTTTTCACAATTATACACTTGGGGAGTTGCCAGCGCAGATTCTTTTTGTTTTATATGTTACAAGGGTGGCCAGGCATTTATACACATGTGTTACAGGGGTGGCCAGGCAGCTATGTGCACGTGTTACAAAGGCAGCCGGGCATTTGTACACATGCAAAATAAGGTCGTAAGTCTAATGTTGAATTAACAATGAATAAATATGTAGCCATGTTACAAGGGTGGCTGGGGAGCTATACACCTGTGTTACAGGGGCGGCCAGGCGTCTGTACACATGCAAATTAAGTGATAAATCTGTTGTAAGGGGATAAAAAAAAGGAATAAGCGATAGTGTATAGTGGATGTTGTGTGAATTGTACTGATTATATCTGTAACAATGATAAAACAATGCTGAATATTACTTTACTATGAATAAGTGTATAGGTGTGTTACAAGGGTGGCCAGGCGTCTATACACTAAAGACAGATAGAGGAAAATAGTGGATGCTTATACAAGTTGTACAAATTGTGCAGATTATGCCTGTAGCAATAATCTCACGGTGAGAGGTATTACTCAACTGTGTACTAGTATATAGAAGTGTTACAGGGGCGGCTGGGCGTCTATAAACTACAGAAGGGTAATAGGAGGTGGTGGATACTTATGCAAATAGTGCAGATTATGCCTGTAGCAGTACTCTGACGATAATAGATAATAATAGATGATAATAGACTGTAAATAAGTATGCGAGTGTGTTACAGGGGAGGCCGGCATTTACACACCCGCAAATAAGGTCACAAATCTACTATAAGGAATTAACTTATAGGAATAGGTAATAAGAAAGGGGTGGCACAGTGGTGTAGTGGTGTAGTGGGTAGCACTCTCGCCTAGCAGAAAGAAGGGTCGCTGGTTCAAATCCCAACCACGACACTACCTGCCTGGAGTTTGCATGTTCTCCCTGTGCCTGCGTGGGTTTCCTCTGGGTACTCCGGTTTCCTCCCACACTCCAAAAACATGCTGGTAGGTTAATTGGATCCTGTCTAAATTGTCCCTAGTATGTATGAATGTGAGTTAGGGACCTTAGATTGTAAGCTCCTTGAGGGTAGGGACTGATGTGAATGTACAATGTATATGTAAAGCGCTGCGTAAATTGACGGCGCTATATAACTACCTGAAATAAATAAATAAATAAAATGTAATGGATTCTCTACAAAAAGTATTTGATTGTGACAGATGGCAGATATGTACATGTATAACAGGCAAACACCATGATGTATGGATATGATAATAAGGAGGGATGTATTAGATCATATAACTTACTGTAGTAGATCATATAACTTACACAAGATAAAGTTAGGAGGTTAAAGGTGGATAGTATACTAGTAGTGGATAACAAATAGACACCATAATATCACAGTCTGTATGTTAAATGTAGTATCATCTAGAGCAGTGTTTCTCAACTCCAGTCCTCAAGGCGCCCCAACAGGTCATGTTTTCAGGCTTTCCATTATTTTGCACAGGTGATTTGATCAGCTTCACCGCCTTAGTAATTACAACAGCCATTTCATCTGAAGGAAATCCTGAAAACATGACCTGTTGGGGCGCCTTGAGGACTGGAGTTGAGAAACACTGATCTAGAGTAAGGTGCTAATTTCCAAATTCTTCATTAATACCTCCAGGCGAAAGTACGTCAAGAGCCTATATCGAATAATGCCCTGTACACACGATAGGATTTTCCGATGGAAAATGTGTGATAGGACCTTGTTGTCGGAAATTCCGACCGTGTGTAGGCTCCATCACACATTTTCCATAGGAATTTCCGACACACAAAGTTTGAGAGCTTGCTATAAAATTTTTGGACAACAAAATCCGTTGGCGGAAATTCCGACCGTGTGTACACAAATCTGACGCACAAAGTGCCATGCATGCTCAGAATAAATGAAGAGATGAAAGCTATTGGCTACTGACCCATTTATAGTCCCAACGTATGTGGTTTACGTCACCACGTTCAGAACTATCAGATTTTCCGACAACTTTGTCCGACCGTATGTATGCAAGACAAGTTTGAGCCAACATCCGTCGGAGGAAAAAATCCATGGATTTTGTTGTCGGAATGTCCGATAAATGTCCGACCGTGTGTACAGGGCATTAGTCTCCCATTGGCAGAGACGTTTAAAACTCTCTGCCACAGGGAGAGTGGCTGGTATGGATTCGATGATCCATATTTTTAGGCCTACAGTGGATTTAGAATGATGTTGGGTGAAATGTCGTGGGACGCTATGGTGGTCTTTACCGGCCTCGATGAATCGGCAGTGCTCTCCAAAATGCTCACATAGGGGGTGTATAGTTTGACCTACATAGTGGAGGCCGCAGAGGCAGGTCAGGCAGTATACTACATGGTCTGTAGAACAGGTGTAGAATTCTGAAATTTTGTATGTTTTATTTTTAATCGTGAATGTTTTTTGACCATGTTGTACAAAACTGCATGTAAGGCAAAGGGGGTTGCGGCATTGATACATCCCAATCATAAAAAAGAGTTGGAGTGAAGATGATGTATTTGTTTTCTTTTTGAGTTTGCTTGGGGCAAGCTTTCCCTTAATGTTAGGTGCTTTCCTATATGAAAATTTAAGTTTATTTGGTATACTGTCTTTGAGATGGGGATCCTGCAGTAGTATTGGCCAATGTTTATGAACTATGTGTTCCATATTTTTGTATTAGTTATGAAATTGAGTCGTGAACCGAATTCATTTTATGGGTATGAGTATCAGGATTGACATATGTGGTGTAGGCTTGTTTGATGAGTGATGGAGGGTAGCCTTTTTCAATAAATTTTTGTTTGAGATTTATGCTTTGTGTCTGATAGTCTGACTACATGGTGCAATTATGTCTGAGACGGCAGAATTGACTTTTTGGGATGGTGCCCATGGCAGTGCCATGGGTTTGAAGGTAGTAGTGGTCTTCAAACATGAAATAATTATGAGTCAGGCAGAAGAATGTGGCATCTAGAATGAATTTAACTTGGTTTGGATGAATAGATGGGTCTAGGTGCAAATTTTGACTGTGTGCATAAACTTAATGCAGTTTCAATGAAAGCTCTTGACACTTATGAAAGGCTTGTAATTATATTTCAGTTTGCCATAGTAACATCTGACAAAAAGATCTAAAAAAATGAAGCAGCAGACTTTGTGAAAATGGATAATGAGGGACAAAAAACAAAGAAGCAGCGCTCTTATGGGTAAAAGCATAGATACTTATAGACCATTGGCTAAGTAAAAAGTTAGTTTATTGCACTTGAGAAAGGTGAACAACAACTGTCAATTATAAAAACTTGCGGAGGTTGCAAAAAACAGTCATAGGAGCATATAGCCAGTATAGATACTAGTAAAAAAATGTTAAATAAATGGTACCACAATGACATCCGTGTAGGAAAGGGTTAACATCATCCAGTCGGCTTGTTGGTTAAGCATGGAAAGAGATGTAATAAACCATGTGAGATAACGATGGAAGCCCAGTGGAAGGGGGGGTTGTGTGACAACCCTCTGCCTCAAGCTGGTGGTCAAGCTCTGCTGGTGTCCAGGATGGAGACTGCAATGGCGAAGGACATTGCAGGAAGCTGTAAGATGCTGAAGCTGGTCGCGGGAGTGAGCCACGCTGAGTCACAGACAGTGTGGTATAACGTCCACCGCTGGGAGATGGAACCGGGAGAGCCGAACAAACTCACTGGAGCCGGGCGCACTGGATGATGTCAGGGCCGCACCGGAAACAAGGGGAAACAGGAAGCCCATCTGTAGTGGTGAACCGCAACCTCTGGTTGCCGTGGCTTTGTGAAAATGAATGTTTGTCTTATGCTAAAAACTTTTGGCCACGGCTGTACACATTTCGTTAAAGTGGATGTAAACCCACTCTCATCCTTTCTAAACTACTGCCATATTGGTTATCTATAAGGATATGCATGCCTCCTGCATGTATCCTTACCTGCCAAATGTCCCCCCTCTATCTGCTATGAGACCTGAAAAACTGCAGAATCTATCGGCAGGTCTGTTGTCTGGAGCTCGGTGGGTGGAGTCGTGACGTCAGTAGACTCCCCACCCACCTCTACACTCCCCTTGTCAACATGCATTTTCTCCTGTGTATTTCTTCTGCTGGTTTTGTGGATTATGCCTCATGATCACTCACATCCAGAAGAAAGAAGGGGGATGGGAAGTACACAGAATGCCTCTGTCACCTTTGTGCATGAGATATATAAATCACCTGTCACTCACAGCTAGGGATGAGCTTTGAGTTTGAGTCGAACTCATGTTCGACTCGAACATCGGCTGTTTGCCAGTTCGTCGAACAGAGAACAATTTGGGGTGTTCGCGGCAAATTGAAAGCCGCGGAACACCCTTTAAAAGTCTATGGGAGAAATCAAAAGTGCTAATTTTAAAGGCTTATATGCATGGTATTGTCATAAAAAGTGTTTGAGGACCCGGGTCCTGCCCCAGGGGACCTGTATCAATGCAAAAAAAGTTTTAAAAATGGCCGTTTTTTCGGGAGCAGTGATTTTAATCATGCTTAAAGTGAAACAATAAAAGTGTAATATCCCTTTAAATTTCCTACCTGGTGGGTGTCTATAGTATGCCTGTAAAGGGGCACATGTTTCCCGTGTTTAGAACAGTCTGACAGCAATATGACATTTCAAAGGAAAAAAAGTCATTTAAAACTACTCGCGGCTATTAATGAATTATCGGTCCGAAAAAACACATAAAAGTTTATTGATAAAAACAGCCCTTCCGGTCTGGTATGAATTTTAAGGGGAACCCCGCGCAAAAAAAATGCCATGGGGTCCCCCCAAAGCACGTAACGGGTGACCCCGCCCCCTCTGATGTCACGGGGAAAGCCATAGAGAAGTCCTCGTCAAGTCCCCATGCTTCAGAGGGGGGCGGGGTCACCGGGTGGCCCTGCCCTCTGTTAATTAAGAAGTGTCAGAAGAAGAGAAGCGTCACACAGCGGGAGCCTCCCATGGATGCGGAGCGGCCCAAGAATGAAGCAGGGAAGAAGACGCCACGGAGGAAGATGCCGGACGAGAACACCGGAGCAAGAAGCAGAGGATCGGACGAAGAACCAGAGGAAGAAGAAGATGGAGGAAGAAACCGAAGGAAGAAGGGAGGAAGAAGGAAAAAGACCCAAAGAAGATGGAAAGAAGAAGACTTTAAATAAAGGAATTGTCAAAAACTGTCTCTTGTCATTTTTAACATTTTTGACACTTTTTTTCTGAAATGGTAGGGGTACTTTTGTACTCCATTACCATTTCACACAGGGGGGGTGGGATCTGGGGGTCCCCTTGTTAAAGGGGGCTTCCAGATTCCAATAAGCCCCCTGCCCGCAGACCCCCACAACCACCGGCCAAGGGTTGTTGGGATGAGGCCCTTGTCCTCATCAACATGGGGACAAGGTGCTTTGGGGGGCCGCTACCCCAAAGCACCCTCCCAATGTTGAGAGCATGTGGCCTGGTACGGTTCAGAAGGGGGGTGCTCTCTTGTCCCCCCTCTTTTCCTGCGGCCTGCCAGGTTGCATGCTCAGATAAGGGTCTGGTATGGATTTTTGGGGGGACCCCACGCCATTTCTTTTTTAAATTTTGGCGTGGGGTTCCCCTTAAAATCCATACCAGACCTGAAGGGTCTGGTATGGATTTTGAGGGAGACCCCCACGCCATTTTTTTTTTAAATTATGGCACAGGTTTCCCCTTAATATCCATACCAGACCTGAAGGGCCTGGTATGGAATTTAGGGGGACCCCCACGCCTTTTTTTTTTTTAATTTTGGTTCAGGGTTCCCCTGTGGGGAAATCCCATGCCGTTTTTATCAATGAACTTTTATGTGTATTGTCGGACCGACAATTTATTAATAGCCGCAATTAGTTTTAAATGACCTTTTTTTCTTTGAAATGTCATTTTACTGTCAGACTGTTCTAAACATGGGAAACATGAGCCCCTTTACAGGCATACTATAGACACCCCCCAGGTACGAAATTTAAAGGAATATTACACTTTTATTGTTTCACTTTAAGCATTATTAAAATCACTGCTCCCAAAATAAACGTCCGTTTTTAAAACTTTTTTTGCATTGATACATGTCCCCTGGGGCAGGACCCGGGTCCCCAAACACTTTTTATGACAATAACTTGCATATAAGCCTTTAAAATTAGCACTTTTGATTATTCATGTTCGAGTCCCATAGACTTTAATGGAGTTTGCGTGTTCGAACAAATTTTTTGCCTGTTCGCAAGTTCTGGTGCGAACCGAACAGGGGGGTGTTCGGCTCATCCCTACTCACAACAAGGGGGAGGAACTGACATCTATTTCTCTGCCTGACCATTTTTATCTCACTGAAAAACGATAAGAGGACTACTCAGAGCTGGATTAAGAGCTGGATTAACTCTTTGTGGCAAGACTGGGCACAGATGACATGAAATCCTATATTATACAAGGTACAAGCCTTAATTTAAAAAAAAAAAATCCGGTTTACATCCACTTTAACCACATGCCACCCAGCCGCCTCAGTTGTACTGTGGCAGAATGGCACGGCTGGGTGAAACCATGTTATGTAACGTCACTTCATCCTGTGGCCCCCACGTGCACCCCCCGCGCGGATGCAAGTGCCCGGCGGTCTCGATCACCACCGGGCTCCTGCGATTGCTCAGGGCACATGGAGAACCGGGATCTGTGAGTGTAAACACACAGTTTCTGCTTCTCTGAGGGGAGAAATGACAAATCGTCTGTTCATACAGAGTATGAACAGACAATCTGTTAGTTTTCCTGCACAGTCCACATCCCCCTTCAGTTAGAACACTCCCTAGGACACACATTAACCCCTTAACTGCCACCCTAGTGTTAACCCCTTCACTGCCAGTGACATTTTTACAGTAATCAATGCATTTTTAATCGCACTGATCACTGTATTAATGTCAATGGTCCCAAAAATGTGTCAAAATTGTCCGACGTGTCTGCCATAATGTCACAGTCATGATAAAAATCGCTGATTGCCGCCATTACTATTAAAAATAAATTATTAATAAAAATGCCATAAAATTATCCCCTATTTTGTAGACGCTAACTTTTGCACAAGTAAATCAATATACGCTTATTGCAAATTTTTTTTTTTACCAAAAATATGTCGAAGAATACGTATCAGCCTAAACTGAGAAAAAAAATGTTTTTTTAATATATTTTTTGGGGATATTTATTATAGCAAAAAGTAAAAAATAATGCATTTTTTTCAAAATTGTCGCTCTTTTTTTGTTTATAGCGCAAAAAATAAAAACCGCAGAGGTGATCAAATACCACCAAAAGAAAGCTCTATTTGTGGGGAAAAAAGGACTTTGATTTTGTTTGGGAGCCATGTTGCACGACCGCGCAATTGTCAGTTAAAGCAACACAGTGCCGAATCGAAAAAAAGTGCTCTGGTCTTTGGCCAGCCAAATGGTCTGGGGCTGAAGCAGTTAATTGTCCATATCTGATTATACAGCACAACAAAAATGCATTCTTTTGTTGTTCAATGTACACTGTAAACAGGGACTGCAACAAATTCACTGAATATAATTTTGCAGGAGATAAGCCAATTATCATCGCATAATCATAGATATTTCTCCCTTTTCTTGTGTTTTTCCTTTGAGAAATCTGACCTTATGTGCTCATTTCTATAACTTTAGCAATGAATAGGCATTGATGTTACACTCTTTGTTTGCCATTTCAGCAATGAAACAGTGTATTACCTTTTATTTTCGTAACACCTCGGTACTCTATATGGTGTAATTTCAAAGGTATTTTCAGAAGAATGTAGTAGCAGAAATCTTTGACTTTGCATATTTTTAAGCTTTTCACAATTCCATTATTCCAGATGAGATCCTTGATTTAATCTTATGGAACAGACTTTTTATGTTAGCAGAAATGGGTTTTCAGTTTAAAAATAGATTCTGTATGTCCTTATAAATAGGGTTTACTATAAAGGTAACCTGTGGTCCATTACTGCTGCATTATACACTGTCACTGTTCTTTATATATATGAGTGTACTTTTAAAACCCTATATTTGCAAAGTACATCTGTCAGGCTTTAAAACTGAAGCTATAGGTCCAACTATCCTGTCTTTTGAAAGTCACAGCCAGCTCCATTCTGAAATAAAAAGAAAACTATAGTTACATATCAAATTTGGCATTTGTGCGCAGGTAAAGACTGCTTAACATAAATAATTTCCCTGTATTTTCAGTGAGCTCTAGATGGCTTAGGTTTTAGGTATACTAAAGCAGATAGAAACAGAAATGTAAATTTCTAGAAGCTTAGGATGTGCATAACAATACCGGTGCTGTTTCTTTAGCACACCCAGTGTAGATTTTACAAGGATGTACAGGCATGCCAAGAAGCCTATTTTGTTGTATACAGCTGTTGTTATTTGGTAAAATTGATTTTACTAAAGGTAAGCCTAAATAATAATAGGGCATTCAAGGAACAGTATATCTACAGACCAAAAAACACATTATTTTCACAATTGCAATATACAGAAAGCATCGAACAATTATAATAACATAAAGCAATAAGCAAAAATAGAAGTGTATGTATTATTTTTTCTTCTCGATAATCTAAACCCACAATGTTTGCTTCATCTGAATTTTTGCTGGTGTATAAATCCTTTTGCAGTGTCAGGAATTGGTTGACACCCAGATCCCTTAAGATGCTCCAAAGATGGAGAGGTTGCTCAAAAAAAGTGTCATAGGTCATAACCTTTGAATTAGCTAGGAGTGTTAAGCCTTTCACTGCTGAGTAAGTATGAATATTTGTTAACTCAGCAGGTCAAGATTTGTATTTTCTTTTTTTTTTCTATACAGATGCTTGGATGGATGGATTAATGTATGCATGGACAGGCAGGAAGAAAGAGATGAATACACTAATTTATATATAAATAGATATATGAAAAAAGGAAAAAATACTGCGCTAAAGTGCATAGATGAATAATAAATAGAAGAGCAGCTGCTAAAACTATGAGATACACATAGAACTAATACAATAAAACAAGGTAGCAGTGCTAATAAATGTGAAAAAAAAATATTGAGTGAGTCCAAAACAATTTGATGTGTCTGAAATGAACAATTGAATGTGACTAGGATGAATTTTGAAGACACAATCCAAAAGGGCACATATGTGAATGCTGACCAAAACACCTCTTGACGACAGTGCACCACCACCACATAGATATGTGCTTACCAGAGGCAAGCTATAAGAGAGCCTGTGGCTAATACCCAGCCAGGGCCTTTTCCACAAGGAAGTTGATGTCACACCACCAGCAGAGGGAAACCTGGACCACACTCCAAATGGCTCAAAGATCGAACGTCAGCCACCGGGGGTTAATAAAGATATTGGCCAAAAAATAAAGGAGAGAACTCCATAGTGCAGATTTTTTTTTTTTTTTCTATGTTATGAGCCATTCGTTTGAGCTTCTTGACAACTATTTAATTCATTAGTTTATGTGTGCAGTTTTTTGTATCTGTATTTCATATCCTTTTTTTTTTTTCTTTTTTTTTTAGGGACCATTTTTTCTATAATTTATTAACTTGGTCATATCTAGTGTGTTGGTCGCCTCCATTTGTCACTATTTGGGCGTATTTATTCACACCATTTATGTGGTGTGTATGGTCCGTTTTTTATTTATACTTATTTTTATTTTTAATATTTGGCTCCCTTATATCAATCGTTAGGGTGCGTTTGATATTTTATATATCAATTAAAAAATGTTTTTTCTAATCTGCGCTACTCAACAATTTGTTACAAGTATATTGCTCTCTGTCCTTTACATTGCATGTACTTTTTAAATGTCCTAATAAAGTTTTTTAGGTCTAAATCTCGATGGCTTTAGGTTCCCGGGTTTCCACCTCCTAAGATTCTCATCGAGGCTTGGTTCCGTTTTAGATTTCCGGGTTCATGCTTCCCAGGATTCATATCGAGGCTTGGTCCCAGTTTAATACTATTTAGTGCGATGACTCAGTGCGTCACCTGATCCCCGAGCCGACGTCTTTTGATGATGAAACGCGCGTAGGGAGGTGGACGTACTGACGTCATCTGGCTTCTCAGTGACAGGTGTTCGCTTGCTGGTTGGCCGTTTTTATATGTTTGTTTTTATCCTTTACAATGTAAGTGTACTACTTTTAGTACATTAAATCATATTGTGGTACAGTCTGCACTATGGAGTTCTCTCCTTTATTTTTTGGGCAATATCTTTATTAACCCCTGGTGGCTGACGTTCGATCTTTGAACCATTTGGAGTGCAGGCTCTCTTATAGCTTGCCTCTGGTAAGCGCATATCTATGTGGTGGTGGTGCACTATCGTCAAGAGGTGTTTTGGTCAGCACTCACATATGTGCCCTTTTGGATTGTGTCTTCAACATTCATCCTAGTCACATTCAATTGTTCATTTCCGACACATCAAATTGTTTTGGACTCACTCAATAATTTGTTTTCACATTTATTAACGCTGCTACATTGTTTTATTATAAATAGATATATCTTGGTGGGGGGGGGGGGGGGTTGTAGCTGGATTATTAATCTCTTCATAACAAAGGTAAAACAAATTTTAATGCCTGAAACCAGTTTTGCAGCTCTGGCATGTGTCAGTAAAACTGTACATATCATCCTAACTACTTAGTATATCCAGGTGAATACCTTGTTTCCTTTTTTCTTTTTTCAGGACAAATTGGGCTTTCATTTAGTGGTAAATGATAACTGATATTTCCGATTTTCTTTTATTCAAAGGAAGACTGGCCCAAAATAATAAAATTTAGCTGTATATATATCTTGCCCAAGAAGAGGAGGATCTGGGCTGCTCCATGCAAAACCACTGCACAGAGCAGGTAAGTATGACATGTTTGTTATTTTTAAACAAAAATAAACAAGATTTTATTATCACTTTAAACCCTTCCTATAAGGCAATTTAATTCTCTCCTTACTGCTTATTTGGCCATAAGGTTTATCTATGAGAAGATTTCTATATTTTTTGTTTGCTTTATTATTTAATTTTACCATGGATTTAAAGGGTCATACACCTTAACTCGTGGAGTAGCCTGTGACATCTAGGATTATAACAGAGCAGAAGAAGGAGTGCAAAGGAGCCTGTTTTTGGTACCCCAGGATGGAGAAAGCGTGATTTGACCTGGAATTGACAGGTCAAATGTGGAGGTGAGCACAACTTTGAATGGTGGTGGGAGTCACTGATATCACCTTTAAGGATTGGTATAAAGTGTGGATCACACTAATATATGAACTGCATTACTGATTTACTGATTGAATGGAAGAAGGATATTTAAAGACTGTGTTTTTATGTGTTTGCATTGAAGTTATTATTAAAATCATATATATATATATATATATATATATATATATATATATATATATATATATTGGAAAGAGACACAAAGAAGGATTGAATGTTTATTTGAGGCACTTTATGTAAGAAGATTGGTATTTATTTATATCACTGGCGGATTTAAATAGATGCACATTTAAAGAGGGAGGCGCAGCAATATTTATTTTATTTTATTTGTTTGACACTTATATCTCTAACTGTAATTCTATTGGTTTGAACATTTGTTTGCTTACTGATCTTCTAAAAACTTCTGTTGAGCATCCAGGGTAAAGACACCTTTCAGATGACCTACTGAATATGATGTTGATTATATGAACTGATTATATTAATTTGTGTATAAATATATTCATGTAATTTGAATGTTTGATTTACATGTGCTATTTTTTCTATTTATCGGTAGTGGCATTGTGTACAGTGCTTTACAAATCTCCTGAGGAAGCCATTGAATGGTGAAACATGTTGAGCTGAAGTCACTGTATATACACCATGACCGCATCAATTTTCTGTGATGGTTTTAAGACAATGGACAATCTACTAAAGGCAAATCAACTTTGCACTGAAAGTGCACTTGGAAGTAAAGTCACCATAGATCCGAGGGGGACATGCAAGGAAAATAAAAAACAGCATTTTAGCTTGCATATGATTGGATCATAAAATCAGCAGAGCTTCGCCTCATTTCAGATCTACCCTTTAGATTTAGAGCGACTGCACTTCCAAGAGCACTTTTAGTTCCCTTTCAAGTGCACTTGCAGTGAAAAGTGGATTTGCCTTTCGTAAATAACCCCCAATGACTATTTTTAACTTTCAATATCTATAATAAAATGCTGTGATTTTATAAATAAATCCCTGGTATACTTAATTGTCGGCACCTTAAAAAACCCTTTCTTTGTCTTTACAAGTTTTCTGTATTTTGGGATGTGGTGTCTTGATCCTCAGATTTCTGTCTGATTATCTAATTAGAAAAATACCTGTTGCAATGCCAGAAACTCACTCAACTCCACACAGCCTTTTTTGGGCTCAGTGAAATCAATCCTGCTCAGTCCTTTTTTGCTGAACTACTAAGTCCCTGCTTCTGTCCTCATCGCTCATCTTTCTCTAGACTCATAGGGGTTGAATTATTAAAACAGGAGGGTGAAAATCTGCTGCAGCTCTGCAAAAACCAATCAGCTTCCAGGTTTTATTGTTAAAGCTTATTCAAACGAGCTGAAGTTAGAAGCTGATTGGCTACCATGAACAGCTGCACCAGATTCTGAGTGCACCAGTTTTAGTAAATCCACCCCATTGTGTCTAAGTGTTCTGTAGTCCAAGATCAGAAGGGCTAATTAGACTCCTTAAGGTAACACAGGGCGTGAGCCTAGGTTATAGGACAGCTCTGAATTTCTGGCAGGTTCAACTGTTTTTTCTGTACTTATTGAATAGATATAATAAAATGCTTCCAATGGTATATTTAACAGACCAAAAGGTAGCAAATAGGAGAAGATTATTGTTAAATTCACATACACTGTCAGTGCAATAATCTACAGCAACCATTTGGGATTTAATTTGTTTAAACTATTCTTGTACAAGATAATTTCTAATTAGTTGATATGGATTACCGGATTTAGAAAAACCCTATTAATTATTTCTGATTAGTTGATATGGATTACCGGATTTAGAAAAACCCTATTAATTAAGACCGGCATATATTTATTAATCACTTGGTGCCCGTGCTATAGCCAAAAGATGGCTACAGCATGAGTTTAAAATGCAGAGAGAGCGTCTATGTACGTCCTTCTGTTCTCATGTTGCTGGCATGTCCCCTAGGGTGTGTGGCCAGCATGCCCTGTGATCACTGAGGCCTTGGGCTATTCACTGATTGAGGTAAGGAGCCATTCAAAGGGGGCCCTTAACCACATGATTAGCTGTCAGCCAATGACAACTGATCGCAGAAGTAAACAGAAGCTGGTTATCAGCTTTTTTTTTCTTCATGCTGTCAGCATGAAGAAAATAAGAAAGCCATTAACCGGCTTCTGTTAGAGGCACATTGTTCCCCTTAGTGCCCTCCAGTGCTGCTAATCAGTGTCCACCAGTGCCACCTATCAGTGCCCATCAGTACTGCTAATCAGTGCCCACCAGTGCCACCTATCAGTGCCCATCGGGGCTGGCAATCAGTGTCCATCACTGCCTCATTATCAGTGTCACTGTGCTGCCTATCAGTGCCGCCTACCAGTGCCTATCAGTGCATATGAGTGCCACCTCTCAGTGCCCATCAGTGCCACCTCTCCATGACGCCTATCAGTATCCCTCAATGCCACCTATCAGTGCCCAACAGTGCAGCCTCATCAGTACCTCATGATTAGTGCCCTCCAGTGCTGCCTCATTAGTGCCCATCAGTGCCACCTATCAGTGCCGCCTCATCAATGCCCATCAGTGCAGCCTATCAGTGCCCATCAGTGTCACCTCATAAGTGCCCATTAGTGAAGGAGAAAAATTACCTGTTTGCAAAATTTTAAAACAAAATATGAAAAACATTTTTGTTTTTCAAAATGTTTACATAGTTACATAGTTAGTCAGGTTGAAAAAAGACACAAGACCATCCAGTTCAACCATTAAAAAAATAAATAAATAAAATAAAAAATATCGTACAATCCAATATACCCAATTCTATACCGACAGTTGATCCAGAGGAGGCAAAAAACCCCAGCAGAGCATGCTCCAATTTGTTACAGGAGGGGAAAAAATTCCTTCCTGATCCCCCAAGAGGCAATCGGATTTTCCCTGGATCAACTTTACCTATAAATGTTAGTACCCAGTTATATTATATACATTTAGGAAAGTATCCAGGCCTTTCTTAAAGCAATCTACTGAGCTGGTCAGAACCACCTCTAGCGGGAGTCTATTCCACATTTTCACAACTCTTACTGTGAAGAAACCTTTCCATATTTGGAGATGAAATCTCTTTTCCTCTAAACATAAAGAGTGCCCCCGTGTCCTCTGTGTTAACCATAAAGAGAATAACTCAACACCAAGTTCACTATATGGATCCCTTATATATTTGAACATGTTGATCATATCCCCCCTTATTCTCCTCTTCTCAAGAATGAATCATTTCAGTTCCTCTAATCTTTCCTGATAGCTGAGCTCCTCCATGCCTCTCATCAGTTTGGTCACCCTTCTCTGCACTTTCTCCAGTTCCCTGATATCCTTTTTGAGAACTGGTGCCCAGAACTGAACTGCATATTCCAGATGGGGTGTTACTAATTATTTGCTAATGATTTGCTAATGATTTGCGATCTTCTTTTGTTTGTTTTGCAAAAAAAACAGTGGTACTAAAATTCCACCAAAATAAAGCTCTATTTGTGTGTAAAAATGTGTGAAAAAAATGATAAATGTCATATGGGTACAGTGTTGCATGACCGCACAATTGTCATTCAAAGTGTGACAGCGCTGAAAGCTGAAAATTGGTCTGGGTCAGGAAGGGACTATAAGTGCTCAGTAAGCAAGTGGTTAATTGTTAAAGTTTAATAATCATGTTGTGAACTTTATATTGTATACAAACCAGCACAGAAAGCACATATAATGTGGGTTTCTGAGGGTCTATATTAAGCATAAATGTTCACTGCAAGGTTTATTATATGCAAATCAGCAATAATAAAAATACTGAAAAGAGTTTGCTTGGGGAAACTTTACATTTTGCCATCTGTAACTTGCATGCCAATTAGGTACTGTGCATTACTGTTGCTTTGTTTGAACATTATTTATCCTTACATATTCCTCCTCCTTATATATGCCTTTTCCCTGTAGATTATTTCTAAAATCTGTGTGGTCAAAAGCACTGTTAAACATGCAGAAAAATGGATGTTCCTTGGCATTGAATATGTAATTAATGTATACTTAGAAGAAGGGGATTGCTTTAGGAGGATTGCTTCAAAAGCATATTCCAATGTGACCAAAGGGATGGCAAAACATCCATATTTTGGTCCATAGAGATATTGGTATTTCCCCAGGAGCAGGACTGTTGTAAATGGTTTAATGTTTTCTATTAAAAAGTTGCAGAATTTATAGCAACGGTATACTTAGTAACAACAATAACATTTAATACAAATCCTTATACTACTAGGTTTTGAGATTACCAATGCAATTGTAATGTTATATGTCTTTATATGTCTAATCTTACACAATTTCCAATAAAATCAATTACATATTTATTTTTTCTGCTATCTCTCTACAAAGAATGTATCATAAAATCATATATTGTTAAATGATTGGATATTGTTAAGGAGATAGTTTTGATATTAAAAAAAAAGCTTACTGGATTCTCTGTTTAGGGCCAATATAGAATTTCTAACTGTCTTCTTTTCCCTTTTTTTTCCCTTTTTACTAATTACTTAGATATGCTGACAGAAGAATTAAAGACTACTGTATGCATTATGCTGCATTATAACAAAACTACCCAGTGCATTTTAATGTGTAATGGAAATTAAACACTCTGAGAACAAAATGCATAAATAATTAGTCATCTTGTGGTTTGTTGTCTTGGGGGAAGTTTCAGAAAAGGCTACTTGAATGCAAAGCTGTGATAGGGAAGCATCCAGTGCAACACTAAAGTGTTATCCGAGTAATAGAATTCATAGTTGTGGTTTCTTGGTCTATCCCAAAGGAAGCAAGCAACCTAGCAAGAATAAAGACTATGGAAAATATTTAACTTTTCTAAACTTTTTTTTTTTTTTTGTTTTGCTTATGAGTTATGACATAATGGGGTTGATTTACTAAAGGCAAATCCACTTTGTACTACAAGTGCACTTGGAAGTGCAGTCGCTTTAGATCTGAGGGGAAGATCTGAAATGAGGGGAAGCTCTGCTGATTTTATCATCCAATCATGTACAAGCAAAAATGCTGTTTTTTTTTTATTTTCCTTGCACTTTGACTGCACTTCCAAGTGGATTTTCCTTTAGTAAATAAAACCCAATGTGTATCACATTAAATACAGTAGATAGGGGGAAGTCTTTACTATATCTATCTATCTATCTATCTATCTATCTATCTATCTATCTATCTATCTATCTATCTATCTACAGTATCTGCTATATAAAACCAAATTTAGCATGTAGGAGATATAGGACGGAATATACAGTATGGCATCTTCTAATTATTGAATAAATTATTTAAATTAGAGCTAAGCTTGACTCTCATGGAGGTAAATTGGGTATCTGGCATTCCAGGAGGCAATTCCCTTAGTTTATAATAATGTACATTTGATTAGTCAGTCTTTAGGTAAAAACAAAGTTGAACCACGGTAAAGGGGTTGATTTTAAAAAGAGGTAGCCATCCTCAGAGTGTGTCCAGCAACTCTGCAAAACAGAGTTTCTTTTATTTCTTTTGTTTCTTTTATAAGCTTGACTCCCATAGCTGGTTTGGCCTAAAATGATAAGTGTAAAGTATTCTGCAGGATTTTAATACCTTTAAGTAAATAACTTTATTACTATACAGGTAAAGATTTGCAAACCAAGTTATTGTAGATATTTAAATCTCTACAGTGATGTATGTTGTCACAGAGAGACGTCACATCAAAAGTTAGAATATGTGGCAAAAAATAGTTTTTAAGAAAATTAAAATCTACTACAGAGAGATGACAAGTCAATGCTTTTGCACTGGTAGACATAAAGACACTTTTCGGATTTAATAAGATGAAGAATCCACTGCACCAAGGTTACTCTTCTGAAGCTTTATTTTTACAGGTTTAAATCATCCAAAGGCTAGGAAGAGACCAGTCTCTTATGTGTTGCATGTCACCAAGCTCTTAATCAAAGAGCTCCGTGATTAAGCTCCTGTTGGCATAAAATGAGCAAGAGGCTTTGGATGGTTTCACCTTTAAAAATAAAATGTCTGAAGAACAGCTATAGTACAATGGATCCTTCTTCTTGCTACTTTACTGGAAAATTTAACTTGGTTGTCAAAAAATATTAAAAATTGTATTTATGAGGAACCTTGTAGGATAGTAACATAAAGACATACTCTGCAAAAACCTAACTGTTTACTGAAATATTAAATGCCCACACATTATTTACCCTTGTGTGGAAAAAAAAATATTTTATATTTATCTAGGATTGGTTTGCTAGTGTCAGCACCAAACAATTATAGTATTTGGAGACAGAAAGACTGTCTGCTCTTTCTCATGCACAGTCTTCTATGTTTTATTTCCAGTGTTCCAAAAATCAAAACCCTAATTGGATGACAATGATTCTATTTCCACATCTTTTCATCCTATGTTGCATCTTAGAACTGTAACTTTTTTACAGCCACTTCCTGACTACTTAGATATACTCCAGCAATGTCTGTATTCCATTGCCTAGGGTGTTTTTACTGATTGTGACAGCAGTGTACCATGCCTGCACAATGTGTTATGAAATGGCCACTTTCAGTCTGTGAAACGTAGTGGCAAAACAAGGGCACTAATTGGATAGAGGGGTAGGTCACCTTGTAATAGGAAGTACCTGAACAAGGATCTTCCTGGCAGGATAACCAAGGGTTATTTTAATAAAAGCTGCAGATTAGAAATGTTTGGAAGTTAATTTTATAAAATACATTAGCATGTTAAAGTGGAACTAATCTCACCTGTTCCCTAGCACTGTGATCCCCGCTGACCATTGACATCTTCAGCCTGGTGGCCTACGGGTATCAATCCCTGGCTGTTTTAGCTGCCCAGCCAGAGGTACCATCACTTCAGTGCACGCACAATAGTTTAGTCACCTCAGCATTGGCAAAATTCTACACTGAGCTGTGTGTGCACAGCTCAGTGTACAGGGTAGACAAGCAGGCAGGGGAATTTTAATGCTTAGTATGCCCCTCTGCGTTAAAAATCCTGCCTGTCCACATTTTTTTTTAAAGTTATATGAGAATTTAGTAATTTTGTTCAAATTTTGATTAATTTATTTAGAAAATTGTAAAAAACCTTGCTTAGTAATTTGCAGAGACAAATTATATTTTTGTAAAAACACTACTGAATTGATTAACCAAAACTTAAGAGTGTAAAATCTGGTGCAGCTCTTCATAGAAACGAATCAGCTTTCATGTTTTTTGTCAGATCTTAATTCAACCAGCTGAAGTTAGAAGTTAATTGGCTACCAAGCCCAGCTACACAAGATTTTGCATTCTCTATGTTTAGTTAATCCACCCCTATAGATACTTCACATTGTATTTAGAAGGGTAATGTCAGGATGGGCATACATGGGCAAGTTGGCATGCTCATGTGCACGGATGACAAATAATGGCACCAAATTGGCTATTCAAACTGAGCCAGTGCTCAGGTCCAGTGTTGCTTTATCTTCAGCCTTCTGTGTCCTGAGAAACTGTGATCCAGTATCCTGACCCCAGTTGCTGACCCGGCTCGTCTTGACTGAACTGTGCCTGTACTGACCTCAGCTTGCCTTCTAACCACTGCTTTTTCCTGCTTCATTTGCTACTGCTCCACCAATCAGCTCCTAACCTGGCTTGTACCTTGACCACTTTTTTTTTCCTGTGCCCCTGTATCTGGTCTGTCTTGCCTGTGTATTACCCAACCTGCCTGACTCTGCTATTACTCCTGCTGTTGCCAGGATCTACCTGCCATCCAGCTGTTTCAGCTTACCCACTGTCTTCTACCAGTACTAGCCTGCTTCAGTTTGCTGCTCACCAGCTGCCACTCAGCTTGCCTGCTTCACCAAAGACCTCTGGCATTTACCCTGCCTGGCGTGGACACTTTCTCTGCTAGCAGGACTTCCAGGTACTCGTGCCACTCTGCACTCCCGTGCCTTCTGTTTACACTATCAGGGGCCCCGAGGTGTAACAGAGTCCTTCCTCATCATATCAGGCTCTGCTACCAGGTAAATGACAGGTAAGTTAAAATTGTATTCCAGGTATGGCTATTTTTGCATAGTTACATTGATATAGTTTGATTGTTACATACCTGACCATTCCCCATAGAAACTGTAAATCACCATAGTAGGCACCACTACTACAGTGATTTCCACTGGCTTCCAGGCTGAGCAAACAACATCCTGTGTTTACTAAGTAGCAGGACAGCCATTCAACATGGGACCCAGAAGCCAACAGCAATCACTGTAGAAAAGGTGCCTGCTATTGTGATTTCTTCCATATCTTCCACAGGGGTCGGCCAGGTATACAGTAAATGTTGATTGGTCATCAACATCACCAGACCCTTTTTCATGGATATAAAAAGGACACTGAACTGGTTTACTCCTAAAAAGTAGAGACTCATTAACAGTCATTTGTGGTAAGCATTACTATATTCAAATTCTTGTACTTCAGCAGAATATCTGTTAGTGGATAGTTGTCAACTGAACAATGAAACTCTTTGACAGCGTAAAATGCAATAGAGGGCAGAGGAGCAAATGAAACAGTCTCTGTACCAGATAATATAAAATAAAATCTTCACATTGGGCTTTCATTGTGGATTTCTTTGTGGGATGATTGTGATTGTGGAGCAGGTAGCAAACTGCTTGGAGCCAGCACCTATCAATCAGTGGAGCATGAGTTATCTGCTTTGAGTCCAGAAATATAGTTTCTCTTCAGCCATTATTCTGTGGAATTCATATATTCAAATTCTTCTACTTCAGCAAAATATATTTTAGTGGATAGTTGTCAGTTGAATTGATTATGATCAACAAAAAGATAAAATAAATTAGGTAGACTGGTATATGAAGAAAGCCTAAAAGTAGATGAGCTAGTAAGAGAAAATCCACTCTGCTATTTATTGAACAAAGTGGAATCCATGACTTGCTCTATTGGGCAAACATTCACTTTGCCCAATGTATTAGTAAACTGCATCTGCACCGTAGAACTTCTAGTACCTCAAATGTAGTTTTGCTGCCACCACCTACAGATTGAGAATATAGAATTTCTCTTCCAGTGACACCCCTGACAGGATACAATTTTTCTGATCTCTACAGAACCTTGTGCTCTAGCCGAAACGTGGTTGATAATAGGTAAACTGCTTGTAACTGATAAGGACAAAAGAATATTCAGCATTATACTTTATTTGTCAAATTTGTGGATTTAGAAAAAAAGTTATTATATTTAAAAACAGATTTGTGTCCATTGAGTTCAGCCTCTCAGCTACAGTTTTGACCCAGAGGGCCAAACAATATTGTTGCCAGTTTTGCCACAAATGTGGAAAGAAACCCTCTAGGATCATCCCAGTGCAGCTGGATCAAGTCATTGGACCAAACACCCTATATCTCTTTTATACAGTATTTAATAATGAAATAGTATTAATTGCAAGAAAATCAACCAGTCCTATATGACATTTTGTCAGTGTTTTTTCTGATTAATACGATAGCAGAATGCCCATTTACTCACCATGCTCAAATGCAGGGCCCCCTAAATCCTTTTCCTACACTTCTCTTGGTTTCTGGACAGCCCAGGGAAGAAAAGTTTATCTGCTTCTCTCCCTCTGCAGCTCAGAGCCAGGTGAGAGTTCCTCTACTGTGAGAACCATTGTGCAGGCAGTAGGACAGCTGTTCGTGTTCTGAACTATTTTACTAAAGTAGTGATTGTCAGCTTAAATCTCTGTTGTTAGAGAATCTTATAGAGCCTATGCTATGTAGCCACATGTTGCCTTGATTGAGACTTCACTGTGAAAAACTCATTTTGTGTAGCTTTCATAATCTGTCTTGTATTATTTTGCAGTTCATGCATAATCTTTGTCTTCCTTTACCTCATTTTGTATTATTGCTTTCAACTTTGCACCTGTTAAGTAAACTGCAAGTTACATTTTCTCTCTGTTTGATCATCTGGCTGATTGCTGATCCTGTTATGCCGCGTACACACGGTCGGACTTTTCGTCTACAAAAGTCCAACGGACGCTGACGGACTAAAGCTGGCTGGTAATCCGATCGTGTGTGGGCTTCTCCGGACTTTCAACGGACTTTTTTAGCCTCAAATCCGACGGACTTTAGATTTGAAACATGCTGCAAATCTTTACGTCGTAAGTACGACGGACCCCGAAATCCGCTCGTCTGTGTGCTAGTCCGACGGACAAAAACCCATGCTAGGGCAGCTATTGGCTACTGGCTATGAACTTCCTTATTTTAGTCCGGTGTACGTCATCACGTACGAATCCGTCGGACTTTTGTGTGGTCGTGTGTAGGCAAGTCCGTTCGTAAGAAAGTCTGCCGCAAGTCCGCCGAAGGTACGTCGGAAGTCTGTCGGACAGGCTGTCGGACTTTTGTAGACGAAAAGTCCGACCGTGTGTACGCGGCATTACAGTACCTCATATGGTAAAGCATTGCACATCTTACTTCAAAGACAATGTCTGCCAGCAAATTAGGAACCCAAGGTTACTCCTCCCTGAGACTGGCTCCATATAGCAGTCCTTGTCTGCAATTCTGGTCCAGGAACCAATGAGCATTTTTTTTTAAGTAATAGCAAAGTAAGCAAACAGAACAAAGAAATTTGACAGGTTAACTACTATTACTGCAAAGAACCCCCTCTTAACCAAATTTGTAGAGCATTAGAAACAGACATATACTGTATGTTATAGCTAATGTTTACAAAATGTAAACTATTAATCTCGCCATCCCCTATAAAATGAAAATGAACAAAAGTAGAAATCTTTGAATTCCAGCCTGGTTGGCAACATCAACTTCCTCCATAGATACAGTGGATTAAATGTAGCCATCCAGGGACAAGAAGTGTGTTATTCACAGAATTACCAGGTGAAAAAATAATTAACAATAGAAAACTAAGGCAGATACCTCACCTAAGGACTGACAAACTGCAATATATTACTGTTTTGTTTTTGGGTTTAGATATAGTATGCTTTAACATTTACAAATGCAAAACAATGCAAAAACAATACAGAACAGATCAGAAAAAAAAAGTTGAACACCCTGTTTGTAACAGTTTACAATCTTAGACATATACCCAAATTAAAAGAGAGGTTGTGAAATGTTCTACTGGTAGACTATGAACAATTTGTTTTAAAGCCAGACAGTAATACTCAGTTTAAAAATAATCTTTGCTAATGTTTCCCATATAGTTTAAAGCACCTGAAATGTGCAGTTCTCTCCCCTAAGCTGCCGTGAATTAGATTCCACAGCAAGAAATATCCTAAATCTATCAGGTTGGGGGACTGTCATCTTATTTTTTAGTGGTGCTTCCAAAATGTTCTGCTTTTCGTCTTAACATTTAATAGCCGACAAGGTTAAGAAGCTCTCAATGCCTTAAACAATCATAAATCCTCTTTGGGAGTTTTTTTTAGGTTCTGAAAAGGCAAATATTAATATTTTTAAGGCACTGCAGCAGGTATGGAGTAACAGTTGCTGTTTGTGAGCAAAAATACAATGATTCTGCGGCACTATAAAATGCTGTTGTAAATAACGAAATACATTGCGTTTTAATCTCATAATTCTTTGATCCACCTATGAAAATTTAAATCTGTCTCCATAGTCCTATTTGGGAGATTCTTGCATTTTTGAAATCACAAGATACATCTTATTATCTAGAATTCAAACACACCTTTATAATGAGGTCATTTTCAACTACAATAATTGTATAGCAATACACGTCATAGACATAAAAAGTAAGCAAAGTAAAATAAATACATTATGCAAACTGTGGAATCACATGCCTATAAATGCTATCTATATCCTTAGTTACCACAATCTATAATTAAATATTATTATTATTATACAGGATTTATATAGCGCCAACAATTTATGCTACACTTTACAATATAAAGGGGGGACATTACGATTACAATACAGAAATAGACCATGTTTTCCATTAGTTGGCATATGTGTACTTAATTTGAAAATGAATTTATAGCAATAATTTTTGTAAAGTCACATGAAAGTCTACATGGTCTACTAGAGCCGGTACAATTGCGCAATTAGCTGACTAAGACAAAAGTGATGCATGCATTGACCAGCACTGATGGTCTGACTGTGGGTGGACTAAATGTGGCATGAAATCAGAATTTTTAAGAAACTCTAGATCTTGGGAAAGACATGGGAAATTTTGCTAAAATGCTAATTGTAATTTCATATTACTTTTAAAGCTGAGTTTCAGGCAGATATATTTAATCACTTGGTGACCAGTTCACGTCGATATACGTCGGCAGAATGGCACTCCTGCGCAAACTGACATACCTGTAAGTCAGTCCACAAAAGCAGGATAGCAAGCACGTGCGCGCCACCGCGTGAGTGTGCCCGCAGTTCCCGCATAGTCGATGTCCGCTGGCGGCTTGCAATCTCGACAAGGAGAGGTAGAATGAGGAAATGCAAATGTAATGCAAATGTAAATGTAAACAAGGCATTTCCCTGTTCTGCCTAGTGACATGACAGGGATCATTTGTTCCCTGTCATCAGGAACAGTGATCTCTGTCATATAAGTGGTAGCTCATCCCCAGTACAGTTAGAACACGCTGAGGAAACACACTTAACCCCTTGATCGCCCCCTAGTGTTTAACCTCTTCCCTGCCAGTGACATTTATACAGTAATCGGTGGCTATTTTTAGCTCTGATCGCTGTATAGATGTCAGTGGTCCCAAAATAGTGTAAAAAAGTGTCCGATCTGTCCGCCGAAATGTTGCAGTCCCAATAAAAATCGCAAATCACCGCCATTACTAATAATAAAAAAATATATCATAAAAATGCCATAAATCTATCCCCTATTTTATAGACGCTATAACTTTTGCGCAAACCAATCAATATTCGCTTATTGTGATTTTTTTTTAACAAAAATATGAAGAAGAATACATATCGGCCTAAAGTGAGGAAGAAATTAGTTTTTTTTATATATTTTTTGGGGATATTTATTATAGCAAAAAGTAAAAAATATTCCTTTTTTTAAAAATTGTCGGTCTTTTTTTGTTTATAGCGCAAAAAATAAAAACCACAGAGGTGATCAAATACCACCAAAAAAAGCTCTATTTGTGGAAAAAAAAAGGACGTTAATTTTGTTTGGGTACAGCATCGCACGACCATGCAATTGTCGGTTAAACCAACACAGTGCCGTATCGCAAAAAATGCTCTGGTCATTAAGAACATGTATAGAATCTATAACTTAGTGTCCTTGTCAGGGGGTACTTCATTTCTCACCCATAAAAAAATCTATAATGTGCAACACAAGAAATATTTAGGTATCTTCACATCAGAATTTTGTTACCCAAGTAATAAAGTCATCATCCTCCCTCCTAACACTAACCTCATTTGAAAACATTTGACTACACAACCCTACAGCTAAGGGCATCATCATGGCCATTTACTGTATGCCTTTTGAGATCTGTGCATTACAATTAGGAGATAGTCAACTCTGGCATGATTGTATCAAAAGGTGATTTATTATACACGTCTTTAATGTGGAGGGTTACATTCAGGTCCCTATAAACAGAGAGCTTATTAAGTTGGGTCTATTAGTGGATTTGGGTTTCATTATTAAAGTCATTAATCAGCAGAGCAGCTTGGAACTAATCAGAGGTGGATGGGCTGATAATTGAAAGTGCACAGTTAAATGAGAGAAAACTGTTTCAATTGGAAATAACAAAGTGTTAAAGAACTGTTAACAGACTGCTAACTCTTTGCAAATGAATTTATAAGTCATTTCTAAAAGCTAGTATATGCAAGCCAGACTTTTTGAACTTATATTTACCGAAAAGGACTGAAATTATGCTAACCCATTGACAAAGATGTGCTAAACTGATCAAAAGACAGCCCAGGTAATTAACAAGTACAACTTTGTAGTTAAAGTGAATTAATGCTGCTTGAACTCATACATTTCCCATTCTATGGCTCCTCCAACCAAATATGCCGGGCCAGCTTGGGGCTCCGTCATTTAATCTTTGGGCTGCCAACAAACCTATAGCAGAACATTACTTCTTATTCCACACACAATTTATTGTGCGAGTGGCACAGACATATAACACGTTTCTTCTTCTGACATGTTTCACCCATACTGGGGCTTAATCATAGAGTTCAAGGAAATAAGGGAAGGATAAAGAAAACTCTACTAAGCACATGTAGAGGGTAAAATATGTCAGAGGAAGAAATGGGTAGAATGTCTCATTGTGCCGTTCACAAAATAATGTTTTGCATGCATAGGAAGAAGAGGCATATGGCTCTGTTTGCTCATAATGCAGCTTAAAGCTGGTAAATCACCAGCAAGATGAAAATGTACGCACATGCCTGATCAGCAGACAAAAACTTACACAAATCACACTTAGGTGTCCAAATGAATCATTCAATCTCTTCAGTATATGCAGTGCCCTTCTTTGATGTCAGATTCTTTGTAGCTATGGAAAAGTTGCACTGCAGAATTTGTCGCCATCCGCAATGGAAGCATATCCCATCTAGTCAGCTTCAGAGGCTTAGACACAACTGCACTACTGGCTTAGATTAGTGCAGTTCTGAAGAGATTAATACAGTTTTGTGAGGTTTTGTGTTTTTTGTTTTTTTTCACATATATTATTAAAAGTGTAAAAAAAATAAGAAGAGAGGCATTAAATCACATTTTCTGATAATGGTTTATGTTACGGCCAGTGGGATCTATTGCTGCTTTTTTAGGATAAGATTGTCCTCTTTCATTAGGATGGTCTGGTTTGAGGCTCTCCTATGTAATGCAACATATGAGTTTATCAGGGACACACATAGAGTAGGGTGATGGGGTATCGATATTAACTAGAATACATGTTATAGTTGCACCAGATATATTTTATTATTTTTTAAATATTACGAGTATATAACTGTATATATTTTTATTTTTTATTAGGTTTTAACCTTTCTACGTATATACCAAGCCTGTGGTATTGAGATTAGGTTTATATAATTTTATGTAAATGATAATCAGTTATTTATTTATTATTATTGTGAGGAATTACACAGAGCTGCATCAAATATGCATTTGAGTTTATCCAATATAGATAAGAAATACCAAATGCTATCATGGGTTTTGCCCATTACTTCCCCAGCACCTTAGGATTTAACTAGTGTAGAGTGAACAGCGATAATAATTTTTTTTAGCAATAGCTCCAGAAAGGCCTTTTGCTGCTTCTCCATCCAGGGGGACAGCAATCGGCCAGTGAAATGGCTAATTCAGAATGCATGATCTTACTGTATATAGACAGGACACAGAGAGGTGCCGACAGACTTGAGAATAGGGGTACACTCCCCCACCATGCACTGTTAACCTGCCACGCTCAACCCAGAAGTGTCCTGTGAGCTACTATGGCCACATACTGACAGCCATGAGTTCTGCTAGTTTAGCAGATAGACTCTGGGAGCAGGTGCAGCTCCGTCATCCAATCTACCAGTACAGGAATATCAGTGAAAGAAGTAGTTTCTTGTGTGACATGCTGCAGCGCTTGCCAGGCTAACAGTGGATTACATTGCGAGGCTATTACAGGCACTACACCAATGTGGAACACGTGAGTATATTATATTACAAATAAAGAGATTAAGTGCGCTAGTCTGTGCACTTCCCCTTGTAGTTCTTTTGTTGTTTAATGCACATGCTTTATGCCTTAGCACATGGCAGAAATCTGGCATGAGCTCTCAAGCATAGGGCGCTATATTTTACAAAGCCCCATTTCAGACTTTGAGGTCAAATTTGAAAGTCAACTCCTCTCACCTCCTATCCTATTTCCATAATAAAAAAGCCCCAGGTTTTGTGATTCCATGGATACTTTGGAAGTTTGTGGAGACTCTTTAGTCTTGCAAAAAGATTACCGGATTTAAACCATTCAGACATCAATCAGTGCAGCATCCAAAGTGACACATGGTAGGGAGTCTATAACTCACTGTTCCCTATTATCACAATTTCTGACAAAGGGAAGCCTTCAGCAACAGCTTCATTCAATAGTTGATGTCATGTGACTAAATATTGAAAGGTGCAAAGGAGGCTGATGTTTAAAGTTGTGAAAAGGTGTGTCACAATAAACCATATCCTTTTAAAAAAACACCTTTCATCATGCCCTCTAATCTCTATGGTACTTTACAAAGAATGCAATAAGAAATCTAAGGGTGAAATCAGGGCGGCTAAGATAGAACACAAAAGGCACATAGAGGAGGACAGTAAAAAAAAAAAAAAAAAAAAAAAAAAAACACAAGAAATTCTTTAAGTATATAAATATTAAGAAAGGAAGGCCAGTATATATTGGCCCTATAAAGGATGATGAAAGGAATATGGTTACAAAAGACGGAGAGATAGCAAAGGTCTTGAATATTCTTCTCAGTCTTCACATGGGAAACGGGGGGATACAGTAACCTAGATGGTAATGTTAATTTTCATAGCATGTCACAGGAAGCACCCTCATGGTTAACAGAGGACAGAATTAGAAACAGACTTGAAAGCTTAACATAAATAAATCACCGGGCCAGATAGCTTACACCCAAGAGTCCTTAAGGAACTCAGTCAACTGATAGCCAGACCATTGTTCCTAATTTTTGTGGACAGTTTACTGACAGGAATGGTACCAACTGACTGGAGAAAATCCAACGGGGCACCAATATTTAAAAAAGATCCGACATATCCCGACATATCCCTGGGAACTACAGGCCAGTTAGCCTAACATCAATAGTCTGTAAGCAATTGGAGGGAATGATAAAGGACTATATACAAGATTTTAGTAATGTAAATGGTATCATTAGCAGTAATCAGCATGGATTCATTGTTCTTGCCAGACCAATCTATTAACATTCTATGAAGAAGTGAGCTGCCATCTAGATAAAGGAAGGGCTGTGGATGTGGTGTATCTAGATTTTGCAAAGGCATTCAATATAGTTCCCCACAAACGTTTACTATACAAACTCAGGTCTGTCAGCATGGACTATAGGGTAAGTACCTGGATTGAAAACTGGCTACAGGAGCAAGTCCAAAGGGTGGTTATTAATGGGGAGTACTCAGAATGGTCTGGTGTAGAAAGTGGGGTCCCCCAGGCTTCTGTCCTGGGACCAATCCTGTTTAATTTATTCATAAACAATCTAGTGGATGGGATAAACAGCTCAATCTCAGTATTTGCAGATGATATAAAGCTAAGCAGGGCAATAACTTCTATGCAGGATGTGGAAAACTTGCAAAAAGACCTAAACAATTTAATGGGGTAGGCAACTACATGGCAAATGAGGTTTAATGTTGAAAAATGTAACGTAATTCATTTAGGTACCAAAAATGTGAATGGGGGAATCTAGGATGGAAAAGGACCTGGGGGTCCTGATAGATGAGAGGCTCAGCAATGGCATGCAATGCCAAGCTGTTGCAAGCAAAGCCAACAGAATATTTGCATGCATTAAAAAGAGGATTCACTTCAGAGATAAGATGGTAATTCTCCCACTGTACAAGACCCAGGTCCAGCCACACCTGGAGTATGCTGTCCAGTTCTGGGTGCCAGTCCTCAGGAGCGATGTGCAGGAACTGTAGAGAGTCCAGAGAAGGGCAACAAAAATTAATTAGGGGACTGGAGGATCTCAGCTATGGGGAAAGACTACAAGCATTAAATGTATTCTGTCTGGAGAGGAGACGCTTGGGATATGATGTCATTGTATAAATAGCATAATGGTGACCCTAGCATAGGGAAAAAATGTTTCAGTGAAAGGGAATTTAAAAAGACATGTGAACATTCACTAAAATTGGAAGAGAAGTAGCTTAACCTAAAACTGCATAGAGGGTTCTTTACTGTCAGAGCGGTAAGGATGTGGAATTATCTTCTACGAAGCAGTGGTATCAGCGGAGAGCATCGATAATTTCAAAAAACTATTAAATGGGTAACTTAACGACTACAACATACAGGGGTATACTATGTTCTATTAACATAATAGCACACACAGTTTGGACTGGATGGACTTGTGTCTTTTTTTAACATTACCAACTATATAACATAGCACAATTTGCATGGTACATTTTCATTATCCCACTGGAATTTGTCTGTGCCACGGAAGGGCTAGTTGCTTGTGTTTGCCCTCAAACCAAAAGTTCCAAGTCCCATCCCCGACGGGAGAAAACAGTATCTATCACTAGTGGCTATATCAGGCTCTTGCGATAATTGCAAGTTAATCTGGCAGGCTGGTTGTACCCAAGTTGATCAATCAACTTGGTACATTCAGCCTGCCCATTAACGGTTCGAATCTTGGCCTATTCCTGCTGTTTTAATTACATTTAAACATGCTGTTTTATCATTTTGGTAATGTCTACTCCTGCACCAGTTAGGCCATATTTTATATCAAATATAAGGGGAGTTGCCACATTGAGACAACTTGCCATAGAGTTAAAAACAACTGTGTTGTAAATCTGGCATTACAGTATGCAACTCTGGCCACATGACAATGTGAATGCCATCTCTAGAGCCCTTATTACTGTGAATCCTACTCTACAATTTTGTATGTACGAAAACATATTCATTGCTTTTTTCTTCGTGCTCTCAAAACATCAGGAAGGCAAAATGAATGAATTACAACTACTGACTGAATATGGAGAATGCTGGTCTATGCTTAAACAAATAAGTACAACAGATGACAGCATGCATCTTTAGTGCTAGCACTCTGTCACTGTGCGAAGAGGCAGTTTGAGCATAGCTTAGTATTTAAGGAGTCCCTGACCAGATGTGAGATATTAACTGGCAGGATTGTGAACATGTTACCTTGATGAAATATGCCCCAGGGTTGATGACTGGTATGGAGAAAACAAACTTCTTTCCTTAAAATCTTTTTTTTTTTTCTTTTTTTTTGCCACTTCAGCAAAGTGATTATTTGGGGGATATTGTTTCAACTTTCAAGTCAATCTCATCCCTTTATACTTTCACATCATTGTGGCTTCTTTTTTTTTTCCATCCATTTGGAAAATAGTAATAATCACCACATGCTACGCAAATATCCCCATGAAAAGAACTTATACCCCTGTAACCCACCCCCCCCTCCCTAGACCCAGTTACCCACCCAACCCCCCCAACCCTACCCCCGGCTCATCCCACAGGAATCATGACTTGCACCTATCACTATCCTCCTCCTTCTCTTTTTGTCTGTTTAAGTGTGTATCCTCTAGCTCGTGCTTATGTTTAAATTTCTATTAGGTGAGTTATCCAGCTCAGTTTCCCACACCTCAGCAGCCTGAAGTGAGGACTTATATTTTACCCAGTCTCTCCACGTCTCTTCATACTCTTCCATCTCAAGCCCTTCACTATATCTCAGATATTCCAGGCAATGAATTTCCTCTATTTTGTTGAACCACTCCCGCATTGTAGGTCTCCTTCTGTCTAGCCAGTGTCTGGGAATGAGACTTTTGGCGGCATTGAGGAGGTGCGGTAACAATGATTTCAAGTACCTCTTTGTGGGCATATTACTCCCATGATGTAAACAGACCCAGGGGTCATCCGGGACCCTCATATTGGTGATCACAGATATAATCCCCCTTATCTCCCCGCAGAATTTTTTCATTTCCGGGCACAGCCACCATATATGTGCCATTGTCCCTGTGTCCTTACAACCCCTCCAGCATGATTGCGATGTTTCTTTCTGTATTTTATGTGCTCTGTCCGGGGTGATATACATTCTCGCCATGATTCTAAAATTTATTTCAGCTACCCTATAGTTCACTGAAGTAGCGTTCACTCTACTCAGGACCAGCCCTACCTCTATTTCACTGATCTTATTTCCCAATTCCTCCTCCCATTTCCTAAGGAATAACGGACTCTCCACTTCTCCCATTTTAATAAAAATTCTATAGATCCTAGACACTCCTCCCCTCCTATTTTTCTCCAGACACGCTTTTTCGAGGGGGCGAAGGTCTTCATCGACCTTATTGGCTGAGGGAGTGAATCAACAAAATGTTTCAACTGCCTGGACTTCCAATTGTCCATAGTGAACCATTTATCTTTAGCTTTTAGCTCCTGGTAGGTACACACCTTGCCCTGACTCGTGATATCTTTTAGTTGGGCCTCTTCCTTTAATATCCATCTCCCAAACAGATCTTCCCTCCCAGGCAGAAAATAATCTGTGTCCTTAAGTGGGATTAATGGTGAATTGTATCCCCATTTCTCCCTTTCATGTATTTTGTCCCACAAATTTAAAGCGTGTTTAGTGATGTCCAGTGTTTTCGTGCTCAGTTTTCTATAGTGTGGTGGTATCCACACATTTTTGCCCAAGTCCACCCCACTCGTTATATTCTCTATTTTCACCCACTGTTTTTCTTTATTGTTATTCGCCCAATCTAAAATACGTGAAATAACTATAGCTACATAATATTTTTTGATATCAGGTGCCCCCTACCCCCCCTTCTTCTTATCATTCACTAATTGTGCAAACTTAATTTGTGTTTTTTTCCCCCTCCATATGAATCTTACAAACAAGGTGTGCAATTTATTCAAAAAGCTCTGCGGTATTGAAATTGGGAGCATTTGGATTTTATATGTGATTTTAGGGAGAACTGACATTTTAAGTAGATTTATTCTGCCTCCCCATGAGAGTTGGTTACGCGGGAATCTATTCAACTCAGACCTGATCTCATTAAGGAGTGACATGTAGTTGGCTTGGAACAGTGTCTCTTTTACTGGAGAAATTTTGACTCCTAGATAATTAAGCTCCTTTATCCCCCATTTAAATGGGAGGCTCTTTTGATAAGCCTTATCCCCATCTTTGTCTTCCACAATTTCCAATATTTCCGATTTGGTTGAATTAACCCGGAAATTAGATAATCTACCATAGGTCTTGACGGTCTCAAGCAAGTTCGGAAGGGTGATCCTCGGGTGGGTGACGTACAATAAGATGTCGTCCGCAAAGGCAGCTATTTTATATTCTTGTTCACCAATTTTAACCCCACTGATGTCCGGGCTGAGTCTAATCTTATCCAGTAAAGGTTCCAGTTTTAGCACGAAAAGCAGCGGGGAAAGTGGGCACCCCTGTCTAGTACCGTTATACATTATAAAAGGTTCGGAAAGGGTGCCATTTGTCTTTACTCTTGCAGTGGGGCAAGTGTACAGGGCTTTTATCCTACTGAGCATTTTATTGCCTATGCCAAACTCCTCCAGAGTGACCCACATGAAGCCCCAGTCTACCCTGTTGAAAGCTTTTTCAGCATCCATCGACAGGAGTAGTCCCGGGGCTCCCCTATCCTTCATTGTCTGGGACACCATTAACGTTTTAATGCCGTTGTCTCTCCCTTCCCTACCCAGTACAAAGCCCACTTGGTCAGAGTGGACAATCTCGTTTATTATCTTTTTCAGTCTGTCGGCTAAGATCTTTGCAAAGAGCTTCGTGTTCAAGAGGGAAATGGGCCTGTAGCTAGAACATAACGTGCTATCCCTCCCTTCTTTCCTAATGATGGCGATACTTGCTTCTAGTGCTTCCTTCCTCATCTCCCAGTTTTCCCCAATCCCATTCATGTATGAACACAATATGGGAATCAATGGTTCCTGTAGTTTTTTATAATAAAGGACAGTCAGCCCGTCTGGGCCTGGACTTTTCCCATTTGGGGTATCCTGTAGGGCTTTCCTTAGTTCCTGTACAGTTATAGGGGCATCCAACATAGCTTTATCGTCTTCCGTAATTTTTGTTAAATTCGCCTCTTTTAAAAAAGTTTTACTGTCCTCTCGCTTACGTCTATTTGACTCGTGAGAGTTGTTTGCGTTTATTGCATACAACTCGCAGTAAAATTCTTGAAATGCTTTCGCAATGTCATGTTTTATATTTAGTTTTGCCTGATTTGGTCTTAATTTTTTCTATAAAATTGCTCGTTTTCTTTTTTTCAGGGCCCTGGCAAGGAGCTTGCCCGGTTTGTTACCGTGGATGTATCTATCTTTCTTCACCAGATTATAGGTTTTACGCGTTTCCTGTTCTGTACAAGCCCTCAGCTCTTCTCTTCTTTTTTGTAGATTTATCCAAGCCTCCCTCCCTCCAGATGTTTTATGTTGCTGCTCTAGTTCTTGGATTTCTTTAATCAGGGCTAGCCTTTCTTTTTTCAATCTCTTTTTTTTTCTGCACCTACCATCATAGGTATACCCCTGATGTATGCTTTGTGGGCCTCCCAGATTGTAGCCTTGTTTACCTCCTCGGGCACATTGATTTTAAAGAACCAATCCAGTTCTCCCTTGATTCTCTTTAAGGTATCTTTATCTTGTAACAGATCTTCGTTCAATCTCCACCGTGAGCCCTGTATATGAGTTTCACCTATTTTTATTTGTAAGCTCACCGATGCATGATCAGAAAATGTCATATTACCAATAGATGCCCCCGTGACCTCTTCAAGCAACCTATGTTCTACCAGAAAAAAAGTCGATTCTCGAGTACGTCACATGCACAGGGGAGTAGAAAGTGTAGTCCCTTGTATCACCCTACTGGATCCTCCATACATTTACCAGCTGAAGCTGGTGCAGCTTCTTTTTGAGTTTTCCTGCCCACACTCCCCCCTTCCCCCGGACATGTGATGAACATTCCTTTTCAAGGTCTAAGCATAAATTAAAGTCCCCCGCTATAATAGCCTTCCCCATCTTGAATTCTTCAAATTTTGCCAGTATACCTATTACTTTTCTGTGGGTATTATTATTTGGCCCATAGATGTTTGCCAGGGAGCACTTCGAGCCGTTGATTTTGCCTTTCAGGAAGAGGAACCGACCCTCCGGGTCGGCTATTCCCTCCTCCAATTCAAACCTAGTCTCCCTGGCAAACCCTATGGCCACTCCTCTTGCCCCTTTAATTGGTGAATCACTGTAATACCATACTGGGAAATCTCTAGAAAACATTTTTTGGTTCTTACTAGCACTTAGATGTGTCTCTTGAAACATAGCAACCTCGGCTTTCAAGAACTTCAGTTCACATAAAATATTAGCACGTTTTACGTGGGAATTCAAGCCCCTAACATTGTAAGAGATGATTTTTAAACTGGGTATCATCGCTCACTCTCATTTGTTTTCTTCTTTCTGTGGTACAAACTCATGACTCCATTGTGATGATGAATCCCTCCCTTTCCCCGCCCCCCTCCCTTCCCTCCTGCTCCCCCCATCCCTCCTCCCCACCCCCAAAACCCATCACCTCTTACCCCCCTCCCTCCTCCCCTTTCCCCAAACATTTGGGGGTAAGGTGGGCCTCCAGTGGGCCCAAAACATAACCGTGGCCCCCCAACTCCGCCCGGCCACCCGGCTGTCCCCAAGAGGTTGAACTCGGGGTGGGGTCAGATCGAGACCGCAGGTTTCCCACTGAATATGGGGGTTTACCTGTCTTGGTCGTCCCTCCCGCACACCCCCCGCCGCTGCCCCCCCGCCCCCCCACCAGCCAGGTTAGAGAATGCAGGTAACAGAAATGTCTATATTAAGTCCTTATTAAGTCCGCAACCTATTTTCACCCCTATGCTCTTTAACAGTTAATACTGGTTTCCAAGTGGGAAGATCCCCTGTAAGCTCCTGGTTGGCAGTTTTCTCCCACTAACCCGGAATCTCTGTTAATGGTATTCCTAGGTGTTGGCAGAATTTTTGTGTTTCCTCCGGAAATCTCAGCACAGCCGTTCGGCCCTCCTTACGTCCAATTAGACAGGCAGGGAAGCCCCAGGAGTATTGAACCCCGTGCGTTTTTAGGATCGCAAGTAGTGTTTTCAGAATTCTTCTCCTATTAAGGGTCTCTGCTGCTAGGTCCTGGAAGATGTGTAGACTTGTTTCTCCATACTTCGCTTGCAGGTTATTCCTTAAGTTGGAATTTATCTGCTCTTTGTCTAAATAATTGTGGAATCGCTCAACGACATCACATGGGGCATCCCCCCTGATATCCAGATAATCCTGTGAACTCTGTCCAGTTTTAATTTGCCGCAGGCTTCATTCGGGTTCATCAGGCCTTTCAAAACTACTTCCATTTTGTCCTGTAAATTCTCTATTTCGCCTTGCGATTCCGGAAGACCTCTTATCCGGAGGTTTTTTCTTCTGCTACGGTTCTCTTGGTCTTCCAATCTGTACCTTATATTTCTCTGTTTGATCTGCATTATTTCCATCTGGTATTTCAAATTTTTAATTTCTGCCTCTTGCTTATCCACTATGGATTCCACTTCCTCCACTCTTTTTAAAATGTGGCTCATATTCTCGTGCACAGTGCTGATCTCCTCTTTGATTGAAGCCTCCAACTTAGCGAACATTTCTGCGATTTCTCCCTTGGTGGGAAGATGTTTTTCCTGTTGGGTCTCCACTGGCATTTCTGCCTCTGCCTCGCTACCTGGGGATCTTATTTCCGAGTCAGCCAGTTGTCTTCTTGTCCCAGTTTTACCTGGACGATCTGGTGTTTTATTTTTGGCCCCTGTTGATTTACCCGGACTTTCTTTACTGCACTCATTCACCATGTATTCCCTAATGGCACCTGGGCTTGCACTTATTCTAGGCGGGTTAGCAGTGGCTCCTTTTGTTGATTTGCCTCTCATTTCTTCCTACCTCTCAACACTTAAGAAGACAGGACAGTAGAGAAAAAGAGGAAAAGGATGGCAGGTATTAGCGTGGTGCAAATTGCCTCTTCACGCCTTTTTCTGAGTCACTCAACGACCGCCAGGGAGCAGCCCCCCTGCCCCATCCACCAATAAGTTATCCACCAGCTTGAACAAACCCCACAGCCCCAGGGATATTGTATGATGCTGAGTGAACTGTATCTGAATGTTTCCCCTGGCGCTAAAAGCTCCCCCCAAGGCCCTCTGGTAAGGAGTGTCCCACCACTATATCGTGCCTTCCTTTGATACGTCTTCCTTTCCAGCAATCCACCCACGGTATCATACCATGTACCTAGTGTTACATATCATACCTAACTTATACACCGCTTTAGATGATTGTTACGTTGATGCGTTATGGTGGTAAGTGCAGGATATAACTAAAGGCAACAGTCCCGTTGGAGGAGGATTCCATATAGCATTTAGAAATATCTAGTGGGTCACTTACCCTTCTTTCCAGATTATAATGGACCAGAGTCTTACCCACTATGCGTCCCTTGCGTTTCTCCTTTAAAGCTCCTGGGGCTTCCACCTGTACTTGGGACTCCCTTTACAGCAGCTGTAGCTCTCTGTCTTCGGCTCCTAGCAGACGAACACCGCCGACACCGCTGCATACGAGTACATGCTTAGACACCTCTCCTCTCCTCACTTGCAGGCACCAGCGCATGTTGGGCGAAGGCACGGCGATCCCGACCGAACTCCGGACCGTGATGGCCCTTTACCGCTTTCGGCTGGGGCGCGCCGTTCCCACCGCCTTCACCCACCGCCTTCACCCACCGCAACCGATCCCCGGGGCTGGGAGGTGGAATGAGCGGATTGCAGGGACCGCGTACAGAGCGCGGCACTCCGGGGGGGGTGGCAGAGGGTTAGCGTGCGGTCCGTGAGCTACTCCTGGCGTCACGGCTGGAGGGACGCTGAGCTCCCCGGACTCAGCAGCGACAGCCCGACCTCGCCCACATCCGGCTCCTCCCTCCAAGCAGGTTGGTTTCCTTAAAATCTTATTAAGTTCTGTTCTGAGCCCTGAGGCCCAGAGGCTTTATAGAGTTTTGGCTGGGAATAAGCCTCCAGTCCCAGATCTACATCTCACCAGGAGGTCAGACCTCAGTATTATAACATATATTTCTATTTTATATCGTGTCTAATGTGTAAGAGTCACACACAATAAATAAAATAAAAAGTGGCGCTTCCTAAAACAATAATAATGAAAAATAAAATCAAATATGCACCCTTTATAGTGACAACTCAATCTACTATTACACACCTATTTAAAGTGCATCACAACAAATGACATAATACATATACATACGTGGTGAACACCAAGTGACCAAAATCACAAATAATGTCACAATATCAATACTGCTTGGGGAGTGGCCAAGCAATGGTGGACACCGCACACGAGAGACACATAGAGGAACGAGCGTTGCGGTGTACCCACCTGGGAAGAGATCGGGTTTAGCAGTCGGGCAAGTAAGGAGAGGGTGAGATTATCACATCAAACGCCTGCTCATATCGGGTCCGCCGTGACCGTACACCCTCAGGAAGTTTCACAAGTTGCTGTGTTGTTTTACTGCTTATACAGTGTGCTGTGGAGATTGCTGTGCGAGTTTACATTGTTTACATTGTGAGTTTAACCATTGGAGATTTGTTTGATGTGTGTGTTAATAAACTGGTTTTACGTTATCACGCTATTTGGAGCATTTCTTTTACTTCACATATGGAACGTGTTTTTGAATGGAGATATTGGTAGCTGAATCTTGATAATCTGTCATCATTAAGCTTGTTAGCCTTACACGCAAGTGGGGGCAATTGGAGCTGGTGAGTAGATTTTCATTGGGAGTGGGACCACTATAATACCCGGGTGTGGTGGAAGTCTTGGAAAGAAGAATTTACACACGGTGTTTTGAGGACCCCCTTTTTTGGCACTTATCTGATTGAACAATTGTTTTCTATCACTGGATCGCATCTGCACTAAGGTTGAAGGACAATCACCTCACTATTTTAAATTATATATATAATTTTTGATTATTCATGAATATATTTTGTTGGAGCAGTATTGATATTGTGACATTATTTGTGATTTTGGTCACTTGGTGTTCACCACGCATGTATATGTATTATGTCATTTATTGTGATGCACTTCAAATAGGTGTGTAATAGTAGATTGAGTTGTCACTATAAAGGGTGCATATTTTATTTTATTTTTCATTATTATTGTTTTAGGAAGCGCCACTTTTTATTTTATTTATTGTGTGTGACTCTTACACATTAGACACGATATAAAATAGAAATATATGTTATATTAGACACTTACAACGTGGCAGCTATAGGGAAACAAGTGTAACAACGTTAATCAGTGAAGTTGGTACTCATTCCAAGGCGCAGTGGTGGGGAACTTGGTATAGGGAGGCGTATTATACTGTGGAGACCATTTTTTTGTAGACCTCAGTATTAGTCAACTAGGCTCAGGTCTTTTTGTATGTGACTAACTAAAGCTGGTCATACCCTGCTGGTACCACTGTATTTGACAAAAGTCTATAGTTCAATCAACATTTTTGGTTGAACAGCATCTGCATCCAATCAAATGCAGGCACTGTATGGGAATTCTGACAGATGGAGGTGTTTATTATCAGAATACAATAGCCCCATTGGGGGATTTCTCCATCTGTCCTGTTTGCAGGGATGGAGGAATCTGTTAGATTTCTTTTGTTCAATCCACAGGCTGAGCAAAATAAATATTTATATGTATGGCCAGCTCAGGGATCAGGGCTTCACCCCCTGGAGACCATCATGCTGCAAGGGAGCAGCAGGTATATACAGGTGCACAAAAATGGGTCTGTGTTCTGGCCTGAGAGACAGGCTTTCTGACCAGGCTGTTTTCTAAGAGAAACAATGGTATCTGTGCTGACACAGACACACATAGCCAGGAGGCTGAAGAGATTTATGTTTGTTTTATTTTATGAGAGAGACCACTGCAAGGGAAACCCCTTACCAAGAGGTTTAAGATATTTATGATGTTTAAAATGATGTGAGAGATCACTGGACGACGTTGACAACTGGAATAAGTTCTTGAAAGCCCTACCCTTAAGCTGGAACCCTCACACTATCCTATCAGAGTTTTCTTTTTTTTTAAAGGGAGATATGGTACACTGCATGCTTCCTCATTCCAACAATACATGCTGCTTGTTTCTATCTTTTAAATTGGTCTTGATGGAAGTAGAGACAGGAAAAGAAACAATATGCTTCTCCTTCCTCTGTTGATTTTTTTTGTATCACTAATGCAGCAATCAGATGAAGGGGTCCTGTGAGGCTCCAAAACTTTGCTTTCTGCTGTAACGATGTGATCGCTGAATAAAGTTTTGGACCCGGTGTGGAGATCCATGGTGTGCTGGTGACATTCTCTGGCTATGTCCTTGTATGTGTCCCCCTCATGTTGTCTTCTGTAGGCAGCTTCTTGTGGGTGGGCCTGCTGGGTCCCTCCCACAGCTCTGCTATCTGCACAGGCAATGTACAGCCCAGTGATGATGTCACTGCTACTTTTACAAAGTAATAACAGAGTTTGCAGAAGAATTTGTAATTGTATTTTTATTGGGTTATCAAATATCATGTACAAAATTGTATCATAATGTACAATACACTATTAATGAAAGTGTAATATTAAAATATATAATAACAGATAAGGAACAGAATAGAAAATAACAGGTACAGGTGAATAATGTCCACAGATACTGGACACAGGGGCGAATTGTAGTGCTTCCCCACGATACACAAAATAAGCAACTTATAGGTAGATAATCAAAACCTCAATAACAGTCACAACAATATAACGGACATGGATTTCTATGGAGGGTGTAGATTAAGCAATAGAAAATCTAAGAAGACATCAAATGATGTGTACAGAAATTAGAGAGAAATTGAGTCATATGGACAACACCGATGCAGAGTTAATTCAATTTTAGGGCGTGATCTGTGGCACAGAAGTCCCGTAATCCGATAGATCCCATGGCTCCCATATTTTATTAAATTGGGAAACAGAGTCATGCACCGAGGCCGTCAGAAACTCCATCCTCCGAATTTCAGCCACCAGGTGTAAAAATCTGGACCATGAGGGAGGCATACTGGATAACCAGGACAATGGGATAAGCCCCTTAGCGGCTAGCAAAATATAGGATATTAGCCGGTTTGCCTTTTTGGATACATCTGGAAAAGGAAGGCCCAACAGACAATTTAAAGGATCCATCGGAAGGAACACCCCAACTACCTTTTGTAAAAGTAGATGCACATCATGCCAAAAGGGTTGCATCAGAGAGCATTGCCAAAAGATTTGAAATAGAGAACCTATGTCAGTCCTGCACCGCCAACAGCGCGGCGAGACTGAGGGCTCATATTTATGGATTACATCAGGGGTTCTATACCAAAACATGAGAATCTTAATGGAAGTCTCCCTCTAACTTACACATCTGGAGGATTTAAAAATAGAGGACCAAATTCTGTCTCACATCTGTATTGTGACAGGTTGGCCCACCAAATGAGACCATTTACTCATATAGTGATGCATGGTCTCTGTGAGAGGAGTCGACTCATGGAGGATACGGTAGATATATGAAATTAAATGTAGTTGACGAGGGCCCTGAGCACATAAGTATTCAAAGGTGGTTGGCTTGTCTAGGGTCAGGGTTGGGGATTTAGAGTGGAAGAAGTGTCTAACCTGCAGATAGAAATGGAAAAGGTGAGATGGTATATCACATTTCTCGCAAAAAGTATTGAAAGTGTGTATTCTCCTCATGATGGGATGGACCAGGTTCCGGAGCTGAAAAAGAGGTGCATTAAGCCATGAAAAGACCCTACCTAGAGACATACTATCTGGTATGAGTGGGTTAAATAGCACATTCACAAGAGGAGAACAGGAGGAGGCGAGGGAGTAATGTTTGAGACACTGTCGCCAAATGGTTAAAGTAAATGTCATTGGACCAGTGCACTGATGTTTATAGATGGGATCCAGGGAGGGGGAGGCTCCCCAAACCAAGGAGCATGGGTGAACCTGATATAGCACACTCTTTTCAATGGAGGCCCATTGATTCCGTGTGTGTAAAGAGGACCATGAAGTAATAGTCCTTAACTATGTAGCGTAGTAATATTTGGTAATGTCCGGGGTTCCCAAACTCCCCCCTGGATCTAAGAGAAAATACCACTGATCTTGATATGCGATGGGTCTTGCCATTCCATATAAATTTTAAAAAGTTCCTTTGGAGTGCTTTTAGTTGTGGGGTAGGCAAGACCACTGGCAGTCTTTCAAAGTGGTACAGCAGTCTGGGTAAGATAGACATTTTTAAGACATTAATCCTACCTAACAGGGACAGGTGATATTTTTTCCAGGTCGACAGAGATTTATTTATGTCCAATATCAGAGGAGGGAAATTAGTAGCATAAAGGGAGGTGTAGGAAGGGGTAGTTAGGACACCCAAGTATTTGAGAGAGGAATTACACCATTTATAAGGGTATGATTCCTTAAGTTGAGATAATATGGGCGACAGAATGTGTATAGGAAGGGCTTCAGTTTTGGAAGTGTTAACTTTGTATCCAGAGATAGCACTAAAGGAGGTCAGTAGTTGATGTAGCGAGGGAAGAGATATCAACAGGTTAGGAATAGTAAGCAGAATGTCATCTGCAAATAGTGACAGTTTGTATTCCCCCTGTCTCATCACCACCCCACATATATCTGGGTGAGTGCGGATGGACTCGGCTAGGGGCTCCAAACATAAGATAAAAAGCAGTGGCGATAAGGGACACCACTGCTGAGTTCCATTTGTCATGGGGAAGCCAGCAGACAAGAAGGACAACATCCGCACTTGTGCTGTGACAGATGAATATAGGGCCTCTAAAGCTTTTAAAAAAGGACCGCTAAAGCCATATATTTTTAAAGTGGCAAACATATAAGGCCAGCTCAGCCTGTCAAAGGCCTTCTGTGCATCTAAACTCAAAATCAATACCAAACGAGAGGATCTATCTAGAAGGTCTATCAGATCTATTGTACGTTGAGTGTTGTCCCCCGCATGCCTACCAGGCACAAAATCCACCTGGTCCCTGCGGATCAATTTGGGGATACGTTTGGATAATCTGGATGCAAGGATTTTGGTAAATATTTTATAGTCCTAATTTAGAAGGGCTATGGGTCTGTAGTTATCTGGGATAGATGGGTCCTTTCCAGGCTTTGGGATAACTGAAATGAATGAGACAAATGTGGATGTGGGGGAGTGCCTGTAAGAAGGGAATCATATAGGGTTAACATGTGTGGAAACAAAATATCAAAAAAAGATTTATAGTAAGAATAAGGCAAGCCATCAGGGCCAGGTGACTTATGCAAAGGGAGGCTTTTAATTGAAGCTAGGAGTTCCTCAGCTACTGATACATTCAAACTCTCTAAGTCTGCTGTAGATAATTTCGGGAGCCTTATATTAGAGAAAAAAGACTCAAATTTTTCTCGGGTGAAATTAAAGTGATTTTCCGGAGTCAAACAATTATGGAGATTGCTGTAGAATTTGCCAAAAATTTTAGACATCTCACGTTGGCAATGTGTTCTAGATCCGTCCGTCTGCTGAAGAAAGTCAGGTAATGAGTTAAACGGTCGTGGACATTTGTTTCGTCCAGAGTATGGATCTGGCTGTTCTGTCAAGCTTTGGTGATTTAATTTTTTCTCTGAGGGAGATAACTCTGTGTAATTTCAGCACCGTGGGGGCACTCAAAAGCCTCCGCTCTGCAATTATTAGGGCGGACATCAAAGACTGTATAAGCCTATCTCTATCCCTCTTCAACCGAGAGCTTTCAGCTATACATGCACCACGAAATATAGCCTTGTGTGCTTCCCACAGTGTAGAAAACTGAGACACTGATCCTGTGTTGAGCAGAAAGAAATCTTTCAAACTAGTTGCTAGAATAGAGTGGGAAACTTCGGACTGTAGAAGGTGATCATTAACATGCCAGTGACAGCATTTGGTATAGGTCTGAGAAAGCATAAGATCTAAGGTAATGGGTGCATGGTCTGACCATGTAATGGGGGATATATCCGACTCAACCACATATGGGATGAGTGGAGCCGAAATAAAAAAATGGTCAAGGTGTGAGTACATTTTATGAGCTGGTGAGTAGAATGTAAATTGTTTAGCGGAGGGGTGTTTTATGCTTCATGAGTAGAAAAGCCGATGTGATCTGATACATCTAAGAAGGGTATTTGCTTGGGACATAATCTTTTGAGATGGTACAGTACTAAAGAGGGTTCGTCTATCTCTAGTGGGTGACATGACCAGATTGAAATCCCCACCAATGATCATAAAAGGTTGTGGGCGGTATTGAGGAGCATCAAAAAGTTTGTTGAGAAAATCAATCTGGCCTGTATTTGGGGTGTATAAATTAACCAGGGTAAAAGAGGCAGACATATATTCACATTCTAAGATGAGAAATCTCCCATGAGGATCTATGTGAGACTTCTTGACCTTAACAGGACATGACTTCCTGATCAGTATTGCCACTTCCACTTTGCCCGTGGAATCAGAGGCAAGGAAGGAAGTGGGTTTCCTGAATCATTATCACATCTGCACCCGAGGCTCTAAAATCTTTCAGGGCCATCCAGCGCTTACTGATGGAACCCAAGCCCTTCACATTATATGAAAATAAATTATGACAAAATTATCAGAGCCATGGTTGTGTTCTATTTAGATCGCGTAGGGGTAGTAGGTGAGAAAGACATTAAAATATTAGTAACCCTAAGAATATACATAATGCAGTTTGCGGATATTATTGATAACAATCGCTTCTCAACATCTGAATGTTAAATAACATACTCTGTGTTGAGACTGTTTTGAATTGAGGGAACAGTGACAATGCAATCTCAATCTGTGAAACAAATCCATAGACATGGACCGAAAAGTGAAAAAAGAAAACCAAAAAAGAAAATCAAAAGAAAAAAGGAAAAAAAAGACTTAAATCTCTGAAAGCCTGAGAAAAAACTGTGTCTCAGGCAGCCCTGGGCATAGTCCAGGGCCTGTTAGGGGCATGCACAGACTTCCATCTGGAGACTCTGGGTGGAGTCGATAGCAAGAAAAAGAAAAGAAAAAATCTGACATTGAAAAAACCTGTTCACTATAGTAAAAAAAAAAAATCAGCAAATAAACAGGAAAATTTGTCACTTAAGGTAATAAAACCTCTAATGGAAACACCCCATGGGATGGGAAAGAATTCTACCCCAGACAGGGAACAGGGTAGACACAAAACTTTATGAACCAAAAAGAACAGCATCGTTTCATCTAAAACTTGAAGAAACGGAGATGCAAAGGGTAGTGAAGTATGGATCCATGAAGGAACGTTCAGAGTGGAGTTCAAGGAGGTTGCTTAGAGGAACGCAGACATTGAGGAGTAGAGAGATGTTTCTTGGACTTGCCCTTAACAGGGGTCCAGATGCGGCTAGGTGTGTTTGGAGGTATACGGACCTGGGTGGCAGGAGGGATCATATCTTCTTCTGGAAGAAGAGTGAGACCAAGATTTTTTAGGAAGGCCTCAGCCTCCTGCAGTTCTCGTAGAGTATACCGGGCTCCGTCCCTGGACACAGCTAGGCGGAAAGGAAAACCCCAGTAGTATGGGATCTTATGGTGTTGTAAATGAGAAGCAATTGGGCGTAGGTTCATCCGTTTAGCAAGGGTGATAGGAGAAAGGTCGCTAAAGATCTGCAATTTAGCACCCTTTTACATAATATGGGATTTGTTACGCGTGGCCAGGGTTAGTGTCTCTTTCCTTTCAAAGTAGTGGAACCTCACCACAACATCTTTGAGTCTAGCTCCGGCAGGAGGCTTGGGGCCCAGAGATCGATGAGCCCTATCCAGGCGCCAGTCTATGTCCACAACTAAGGGGGCCAGATTGTTAAAAAGACCCAGAAGGTAGGCACGTAGGTCAGAGTCTCCCACCGTCTCTGGGATTCCTCTGAAGCACAAATTCTGTCTTCTCTCCCTGTTCTCCAAGTCCTCTTGTAGTTGGGAAACTGAGAGGCGTAAGTTTTGATTTTCTTCCTCAATGGCCTGTACGTAATATATCATCTCATCAAATTTATTTTCAAGGGTGTCTGTGCGTTCCCCAATTTGGGTTATTTCCCCTCTCAGTTCGGCGGCCAATTTGCTCACCTCTGCCGAGACATTATACGTGATTTGCTGAAGTAAAAGCTGTAGTTTAGTGTCTAGGATGTCAGGGGTAAGAGTCTCATGTGAAGGTGATGAATTGAGAGCTTGACTCTGAGAGTTAGTTAATGGGGGATTTGCTGCATCTTCCGTGTCTAGGGATGGATCCAACATGGCGAAAGGATTCACGGAGGAGTTCGATTGTGGCCTGGTAACAAAACGCTCCATGTTTAGTCCTTCACGTGACCCAAACTGTGGCTTATAGTAACGTTGCTGTTGGCCAACTTTGCCCATGAGATGTGCAGAGAGTTTAGAGATCAAACAGGCTTACCTCCCTATCTATATGTAGCTAAAATAGCATCTCAGGGGTCTCAGTGAGCAGATCATGGCCCTGAATTTACTCAAACAGCATCCTCCCTGTAAATAGTGATAGTGGGCTCTGATAACTTAGCAGGGCTACCAGTCAGCGGCCCCATAAACTCTTATTGCACTTAAAAGAGGTGAATGACAGTCTTTATGAGCCTCGGAACCTTTTGGGAGGCCAGTTACCAGAAAGAGCTGAGGGAGTTCTGTCAGGGTGTATTTTGGAGCAGCAAGATGGCTGCCGACTTCCAGATGTAGGCTGAAGCCACGGCCTTTCCCAAGGTGCGGCCACCAGGCGAAAAGCCCCGTCGGGAAGGCCAGAAACTCCCCCTCCTGCGGATAGGTGATGGCTCCCAAGGGATCACACACTTGGAGGTAGCAGTCACAGGAGATTGAGTGTGGCTACTCACTGTGTCCCGGGTTGTGATTCGTAACTGAGTCTATAGGCCTCAATGCGGCGGCAGGTCGTGGGCAGCAGGAGTCTATGGCAGACTTACTTTGGTACTTTCATTTGGCTGGAAGTTAGCCCTGCAACCTCTGGAGGCAGGCCGATTTGTGGGCTCGGTCAGAACACTCGTTCTCTCAGCAGAACGCGGCCGTAGGACGCAGAAGGCGCCGTGTGCCTTGTAGGCCCCAAGATGGCGGGGGCCGGCGCACTGTAAGATGATTTACAGGCTCAGGCCCAGCTGGCCAAAAGTCTTGTTAACCCCCTAGACAAGGGCAGGGGAGGTTCGAGGGTCAAGACAAGCGGTCTAGAGGCAGACTAGGGCAGAGGGAGGCAGTGGATGGTAGTCGATCCTGCGGTGTATGTGAGGAGCTCAGGATCAAAACGTCCTCCCAGCTTCCCGTCCAGGACACGCCCCCTTGCAGAAGAATTTGATGAACACAAAGGGGAATTTTTTTTGTCCTTTGTGAATGTTGAAGAATATATTTAAAAAAAAAACATTTAGATCCAGCAGTAGAAAGAATAGGGAGACTAATAAAGAAAAGGTGTATCACAATTTTTTAATTAAAGCTTCATACTGCCACCTCAAAACCTGCTTACTTATGCATTCACCATGGGTACCTAATGGTAAATACAGACCTAACTATAGACAGATAGACTTTGAGGAATCAAGGGCTGCAGCAGTGGTGGTCAGTGCTACCATAGCAGCATATATGCTGGCAGCTTGCTCTGGGACATAAGAAAAGAAATACAGAAGGAGTGGAAGAAGAAGACAAGGCTGATATATTGAATGGGCGCCTACTAGACCTATGTATGTGTAGCACTCTCCCAGATAGGCTGCTCTCCTGTAATCAGCAGAGCACATTGTGATTGCTTTGGGCTGCTTTGAAATCTGCAGGCTGTGAGTTTGATTGCTTCCCCCAACTTCTGGAAGTTTCCAGAATGTAGTGGGTGGGAGACTCAAATGAGCAGCCTGACTATTTATGCAACTTCAGCCAATCCCTGGGGAGGTGTGCCCAGATCGTGATTGGGGGGATATAAATAATTTGGAGCCTTAGAAAGCAGGGTTCTTCCCCAGGAGCAGAGGTTCCCAGCCAGAAGGGCAATTGCCTTCCTCCCTGTCTCATCAAGGTCCCAGCTGTGCATAGCTGGAGGCCTATTCGGCTGCTAAATCTTTCAGAGCTGGAGGAGGGTTTTCACTGAGAATCCGGTCTGGGTCCAGTCCTGCTGAGGAAACTGTCTTCTGGAGTCTGGAGGGAGACATCCAAGTCCCAGAGACACTGTAAGTACAGACCTGAGAGAGGGATCCTAGTGACTCTTGCTGCTGTTAAACCCTGGTGCACTAAGTTTAAGGTTTGCTTGTCCTGGGACATTGCTAAGGGTATCCCAGGGCTGTCCACTTTATGTCCTCAAAGGACTGTGTTAACAAGTAGCTGCAAAGGGAAGAATGTCCTTACATTCCTAATCAGTGTTCTGGAGTATCTCACAGCTTCCTTAAGTGCTGTCCAAGTTACTCTGCCTTAAAGTGGATGTAAACCCAATGTCATCTTTTCTAAACTACTGCCATGGGGGTTATCTATAAGGATATACATGCCCCCTGCATGTATCTTTACCTGTCAAATGTCTCCCCTCTGTCTGTTATGAGACCCGAAAAACTGCAGATTCTGTGGGTGGGTCTGTTGTCTGGAGCTCGGTGGGTGGAGTCGTGATGTCAGTAGACTCCCCGCCCACCTCTACACTCCTTGTCAATATGCATTTTCTCCTGTTTATTTCTAACACTGAACTTCTGCTATGATCTCTAACATCCAGTGAAAAGACAGGAAAGTAACCACATGACTTCAGCATGCCAAATCATGCTGAGGTGTGGAACAGCCAATCCTTGCAGAGCTGCTGAAGAAAGGAGTGGGGGAGGGAATTAAAAAATAATTCCTGTGTCTTAGGCCGTCACTCACAGCAAGGGGGAGGATTTGACAAAGTTTTTCTCAGTTTGTCAAGATTTTTTTCACTGAACAATAAAAGAGGATTGCTCAAAGATGGATTAACTCTGTGTGGCAAGACTGAGCTCAAATGATAGGAAATCTTATACTCTACAGTATGATAAAAAAAATTGGGTTTACATCCACTTTAAACTTTAAAAAGGCAACCCCTAGACCGTTTACTGAGCCAGAGGAGTGAATGTTGTTGTTTTCTGGCTGCCGTTGCAGAAAAGGAAAGGAACCTGGGACACAACCAAGTGGCCCTTTCAGGGGTAAGCGCTACATATATTTGGTTGTCAAGACACATGGTACTAAAGTAGTACACAGGCTACATGGAGCAGTCAAAAGCTCCTGCAGTCAATAGTTACAAAACAAACCTCAACATAGTATATGAAATATTGGGCTGAAGTCTTAAATTATATTATTATGGCCATGTGATAGCCATAGCCAAGTGACAAATGTGTCTATATCACCATTATACTGTGGTATCAGAAGCTTCCACAAAGATATATGCAGAAATTCCCTACATTTTTTACCATAACCTGGAGGCAGGCAGCTTTGGCCCAACCATACATGACCTAAGTATTGCAGGCTCTACACATTTACCAACACCCCAAAGCTACAATTTAAGTTCTTTGAAGGCCATTTTTTTTCATCAAACAAGCTGTATCAGGGCCATGTCAGGGCCCTAGCTGCCATTGCTCCACCTAGGGGTCAATTAACTGCCTAGATACAGCTTGTTAACCACTACCCTGTTACCAACATAACCTATATTTTGGAACCCACCAACCCATCATTTTCCAAAGGTTACCAACAAGCACCACCTTCAAAGATCCTGAGGCCTTTTCCCAGCTCCTATGACAGTTGAAACAACAGAAAAATTAGCATCTGGTTTAAAGCAATGCTGTGACTCGAAAAGATTAGCAAATGGATGCAAAGAAAAAAAAGAAAATGTATTCTATGATGACAAAGCCCTGACTGATTTAAAGACAAGACTTTCTACTATCCAGCTTGCCTATATCCCACAGAGTGTAACTCCACCTTTCCAACCAAATGATTGCCTTCTCCCTTTTCTAACATAAGCATACATTAACTTTGCTATGACCTTTTTTTGCTTTGAATCCCCAGAAGTGTCTGCACCATGCGATCCTGTGTGGCTACCTCACTGTTGTTTACAAATCAATTGCTCAGTATTTCTAGGCAGGAAATAAAATATTGATTTGTATGATCAGTTGTTAAACAAATAAGGATTTACACTTCCTAATTATGCATGATTGCATGCTTTCAAAGAGGTTGAATTATACAGTGTTAACATACAGTAATGAGGAAAGAAGCAATTTTAACATTCATTCATAAATTTGCATAGGTTTTAAGATGTATTATTACACCAGAGAGTACTAAAATCATATCAAATAAGCTGGGTTAGCTATAATAAATATTCATATATTGCACAAATTCACATTTATCTTTTTAGTGGGATTATAATGTCACCAGTGTTAAATGCTCATTACCTTACACATCAGTATAATAATAATATCTTATTTCAGAACTAATTTTCTAGGTGCTACACTTATTCTCTCTGCAGTACTCTGTTAGATGTAAGGATTAGAATGTCTGCTAATCTTTTTAGAAGTGTGTACTTACAAAAACCTCTCAATGAATACATCCAATTTCTCCATTGTGTGTGCTCTTTAGGCTGGGTTCACACTATACTACACGACAGTAGTACGACTTTCATCCTACTTTGCTCTACGACATCAGTCCTACATTGGTTCTACATTGATCCTACATTGGTCCTACATCCATCCGACTTTCATGAAAAGGTTACTACTTTGATCCGACTTTTCAGATAGTACACTTGTCCTTTGACCAATCAAAATGAACACACAATGGGAGGGGCTACAGCAGGTGGCAGGAAATAACACAATGTTGGATGCCAAAGTCGGATGGTTAGGACAAGGATCCGACTTTGATCCTACTTCAATGATAGTCAATAGGCTGAAGTAGGAACAAAGTCAGACCAAAGTAGTACAGGGAGCATTTTCAGGCTGGGTTCACACTGGTGCGACATGACAGCCGTTCTACTTTGGATCCAACTTTGCCCTGCGACATGAAGTCTGCATGCGTCTGACTTTCAATGAACGGGGATCCCCGCCAATGCCCGGCACTGTGTTTGGTATGAATCTTGAGGGGGAACTCAGCGCCAAATTTTAAATAAAAAACCGGCATGGGTTCCCCCCTCCAAGAGCATACCAGGCCCTTGGGTCTGATATGGACCTTAAGGGGAACCCCCCTACGCCGAAAAAACGGCTCGGGGTCCCCCAAATCCATACCAGACCCTTATCCGAGCACGCAGCCTGGCCAGTCAGGAATGGGGGTGGGGACAAGCGAGCACCCCCCCTCCTTAGCCGTACCAGGCCGCATGCCCTCAACATGGGCGGTGGGTGCTTTGGGGCAGGGGGCGCCCTGAGGCCCCCCCACCCAAAAGCACCTTGTCCTCGTGTTGATGAGGACAAGGGCCTCTTCCCGACAACCCTGGCCGTTGGCTGTCAGGGTCTGCGGGCGTGGGCTTATCGGAATCCGGGAGCCCCCTTTAATAAGGGGGCCAAGAGATCCTGGCCCCCCACCCTTTGTGAATGAGTATGGGGTACATCGTACCCCTACCCATTCACCTAGGGAATGAATTGTCAATAAAAAACACAGTACACAGGTTTTTAAAGTAATTTATTAGGCAGCTCCAGGGTGACCACGCTCCCTTATGACGGCACAGTCCCAGCATGCCCCGGGACTGTGACCTCATAAGGGGGCGGGGTCACCGCCTATATAAGTCTATTGCGGAGTGCTCAGAGAGCATTCCAGCTGGAGAGAGCGCTGTGTCAACATCGGAAGAAGAAAAGAGAGAGGAGGACGAGAAGGCAGAAGTCCGGGCCACCGATAGCAAAAGAGCCGCAGAAGAAACCTGTGTACTGTGTTTTTTCATTGACACTTTTTTCCCTAGGTGAATGGGTAGGGGTAGGATGTACCCCATACTAATTCACAAAGGGTGGGGGGCCAGGATCTGGGGGCCCCCTTACTAAAGGGGGCTCCCGGATTCCGATAAGACCCCGCCCGCAGACCCCGACAGCCAACGGCCAGGGTTGTCGGGAAGAGGCCCTTGTCCTTATCAACATGGGGACAAGGTGCTTTTGGGTGGGGGGGCCGCAGGGCGCCCCCTGCCCCAAAGCACCCACCCCCCCATGTTGAGGGCATGCGGCCTGGTACTGTTCAGGAGGGGGGGCGCTCACTCGTCCCCACCCCCATTCCTGATAGGCTGGGCTGCGTGCTCAGATAAGGGTCTGGTATGGATTGGGGGGACCCCCACGCCGTTTTTTTCGGTGTTGGGGGTTCCCCTTAAGGTCCATACCAGAACCAAGGGCCTGGTATGCTCTTGGAGGGGGAACCCATGCCGGTTTTTTATTTAAAATTTGGCGCGGAGTTCCCCCTCAAGATCATCTGAGCACAAGTCGCATGCCGAAGTTGGATCATGCGAGACGGCGATCCGACTTTGATCCAACTTCAATGATAGTCAATGTGCTGAAGTAGGATTAAAGTCAGACCGAAGTAGTACAGGGAGCATTTCTAAAGCCGGAACGACCTGTGTCAGACCAGTTAGGACGGCTCCCATAGGAAAACATTGAATTTCACACGTCATGAGATATGAGCTCCCAATGTCGGAGTGTCACCAGTGTGAACCCAGCCTCAAGATGACCAGTATTCTGTCCCTGCTACACCTTGTGTTTTCCTGTGTGTAGCTTGACATGCAGCCAAACCCTCCTACTCGTCAATAAGCCAGACTGATTGAAGCTTTTTTAACAAAACAGGATGGGTGAAACAAATATAATCACTATATGCAAAAACAATGAGTAAGCTAGGCAGTAGATGGTGATAAGTAGGGATGAGCTGAACACCCCCCGGTTCGGTTCACATCCAGAACACGCGAACAGGCAAAAAATTTGTTTGAACACGCCAACACCGTTAAAGTCTATGGGACACAAACATGAATAATCAAAAGTGCTCATTTTAAAGGTTTATATGCAAGTTATTGTCATAAAAAGTGTTTGGGGACCCGGGTCCTGCCCCAGGGGACATGTATCAGTGCGAAAAAAAGTTTTAAAAACGGCCTTTTTTTCTGGAGCAGTGATTTTAATAAAGCTTAAAGTGAAACAATAAAAGTGAAATATTCCTTTGAATTTCGTACCTGGGGTGTGTCTATAGTATGCCTGTAAAGTGGTGCTTTTTTCCATGTTTAGAAATGTCTGACAGCAAAATGACATTTCTAAAAGGAAAAAAAAGTCATGAAGTAATAGCGGTGTTGGCTATAGTGAATTGTCTATGGATGAAATCAAAAGTGCTAATTTTAAGGGTTAATATGCAAGTTATTGTCATAAAAAGTTTTTGGGGACCTGGGTCCTGCCCCAGGGGACATGTATCAATGCAAAAAAAAGTTTTAAAAATGGCCGTTTTTTCGGGAGCAAAATGACATTTCTAAAGGGAAAAAAAGTCATGAAGTAATAGTGGTGTCATGGAGTAATAGTGAATTGTCTATGGGAGAAATCAAAAGTGCTTTTTTCGGGAGCAGTGATTTTAATAATGCTTAAAGTGAAACAATAAAAGTGTAATATTCCTTTATATTTCGTACCTGGAGGGTGTCTATAGTATGCCTGTAAAGGGGCGCATGTTTCCCGTATTTAGAACAGTCTGACAGCAAAATGTACTTTCTAAAGGAAAAAAGTCATTTAAAACTACTCGCGGCTATAATGAATTGTCGGTCCGACAATACACATAAAAGTTCATTGATAAAAACGACATGGAATTTCTCCACAGGGGAACCCCGAACCAAAATAAAAAAAAAAAATGCGTGGGGGTCCCCCTAAATTCCATACCAGGCCCTTCAGGTCTGTGTCACGGAACGTCCCACACTCCGCTTGAGTGCTTCCGTCAGTATGCCACTTCCTTGTAGTCTGGATACAGATATCAGATATTCCAACTGCTCTGAGCACAAAACAAGGCGACACTTGCTTAGATGCTAACATGGACTATATTTATATGAACTAGAATACAGTCTTATATACAGGAGAAGATGAGGTTCCCCCCTCCTGCTCATATTACTTTAACAATACAAATGTAACCTAATTAACCTAATTAACATGAGCTAGTTTACTAAATCATTTACCCAGACCAGATGACTCAGAGACATGACCTGTAGGACACAGACTTGTGGGCACCGAGCTTCACACAGTAACAGAGTTAATTATCATAAGTACAACCACAGGACATTTTCTCACAATAGCAGAAGCTCCAATAGGTGTTGGCCAGTCTCCTACATTGTATAGAGGACAATGTGATCAGCTCACTCAATTAACATGTTGAGTTCAGAATCAATCAAACCAAGAATAGTCTCTACATACATCCTGGGAGATATTGTGGACAAATATTACTGTCCCATTTTAAGTAGTCCAAGATATATTTTCTCCCTCACCCTGTGCCAGTATGGCACAGGGTGACTTAGACATAAGAGGTGCATGGGGAGCTGAAACAAGGGCATCCCCTACTTAACAAGAGATTCTGAGTTCCACGGGCCCTCCCGTCACATCTCTCCCCTTTTGGCAGAAGACTAACACAGGAGGAGACCCCAGACGGGTTGACTCCGAAGTTAGTCAGTAGTTCCAGTCCTCTAATGCTTGTACCCACACAGTACCCCAAACAAATTGTTCCAAACAAAGCATTACTCACCCAGCCAACCTCTGCCTCTCTCAGAGAACATATCTGCCACTGGGGAGAGGCCTGGACTGGCCCTTCTCCCTGGAGTCCTTTCTGCCGCTGGAGAGAAGACAGGGTGACGGAGCTCACTCCGTCATGCTGTTGGTGATCTGGGCTGACTGCCCAGCATCCCTGGGGTATACAGGTGGAGACTGAAGCCCCATCCACCTTCACAGGAAATCCATCCTCTGTTAGTTGAGGGCAGAGTCCAGCAGTACTCGGCCCTGTTGCCAGCCCTTCTGCTGGAAACCCCACACCATCTGCTCCAGCTAACTGTTGGGAAGGGAGGCCGACTGCCCCGCCTCCCTGGAACTCTGTAGTTGTTGCCGGTGCTTCAACTGGGGAAGTTCCTTATAACTCCACAGATCCTACTGTTGGTGCTGGACAGAGCACAGTGAAGCTTGGCCCCAATACCAGCTGTTCTGCTGGAGGCTCATCAGGTTGTTCTTCCTCAGCAGAAAAGTCTATTAAATCCCCTACCTCTATAACTGGTGTCTGGGGATAGAGGTTCACCATCTCCTGTCCATGGAGCCCAGAAGATGCTATCAGTGCTGGGCAGAGGTTAGCAGAGCTCTGCCCTGTAGTCAGCACTTCAGCTTTGGGGATGGCAATCTCCAGATTTTCCACTGCTGATTCTCTGGCATGCTGCTGGACAGGTATCCATCCAAGATCATCCCATGCAGAAACAGGATCATCAAGGTCAGTCAGCACTTGCTGCATCCGCCATAAGACCTCCACCTCCATAGCTGCTGGGGCAGGTTGGCAAAGCACACTATTACTCTGCCACATTGCCAACTCTTCAGCCAGGATTTCAGAGTTGTCAACTGGTAATTCCCAATAGTCCCAGGCAAAGGGAGCCCAGCCCTGGCACTGAGCAACGTCTAGCAGCAGTTTGTAGGCAATCTCCAGCTCCCATTCCTGAACGGCCAGAAACTCCAAATCTTCCTGTGCCCAGTGCACTTCCGAAATGTTCAGTAGCCCTTCTCTGAAATCCATGATTTCGTCCAACCGCCATTCCAAATCACTCCCAAAGTTAGGGTCCCCTGTCAGCTTCACATACAACAGTCCCAAGCTGCCGTAGCTTAAGCCTTCCATTGGGCTGTCATCCACTATCCAGGGACATGCTTGGGATACATGCCACCGGAGGGCTCCGTAGCTTTCATCCAGCTTCATCTCTGCCCAGACCAGCCTGCTTAATTCAGCTGTCTGCTCCTTGTGCGTTTTTTCTCCTAAAAAACGCACCAGCAATCCGTACTGTGACCAGTACCTTTCCTGGATGGAGGGGAGAACTTTTCCCTGGTGTCACTGCTCACGGGCTAGCGCTTCTTTCCAGAGTTTGCAGCGAAGAGAATCACACCGTCCCAGCAGGACCTGCTCTGATACTGGTCCTCTGTGCTGTATCTGCATCTCTCGCAACCTCCTTCTGAATTCCTCCTCCATGGCGGCTGGTATCTGTACCTGTCCTCTCCTCTCCTGCTATCCGGACCTTAGATCCAGGTGGAAGTTTGGATGTCCCAGACTGAAGGAAACGTCCCGCTGCTTGCCACCAATGTCATGGAACGTCCCACACTCCGCTTGAGTGATTCCGTCAGTATACCACTTCCTTGTAGTCTGGATGCAGATATCAGATATTCCAACTGCTCTGAGCACAAAACAAGGCGACACTTGCTTAGATGCTAAGCTGAACTATATTTATATGAACCAGAATACAGTCTTATATACAGGAGAAGATGAGGTTCCCCCTCCTGCTCATATTACTCTAACAATACAAATGTAACCTAATTAACCTAATTAACATGAGCTAGTTTACTAAATCATTTACCCAGACCAGATGACTCAGAGACATGACCTGTAGGACACAGACTTGTGGGCACCGAGCTTCACACAGTAACAGAGTTAATTATCATAAGTACAACCACAGGACATTTTCTCACAATAGCAGAAGCTCCAATAGGTGTTGGCCAGTCTCCTACATTGTATAGAGGACAATGTGATCAGCTCACTCAATTAACATGTTGAGTTCAGAATCAATCAAACCAAGAATAGTCTCTACATACATCCTGGGAGATATTGTGGACAAATATTACTGTCCCATTTTAAGTAGTCCAAGATATATTTTCTCCCTCACCCTTTGCCAGTATGGCACAGGGTGACTTAGACATAAGAGGTGTATGGGGAGCTGAAACAAGGGCATCACTTAACAAGAGATTCTGAGTTCCACGGGCCCTCCCATCACAGTCTGGTATGGATATTAAGGGGAACCCCGTGCCAAACTTTAAAAAAAAATGGCGTGGGGGTCCCCCTAAATTCCATACCAGGCCCTTCAGATCTGGTATGAATTGTAAGGGGAACCCCACAAAATTAAAATGAAAAAATGGTGTGGGGGTCCCCCTTTTAATGCGAACCCCGTGCTAAAATTTTTAAAAAAATGGCGTGGGGTCCCCACAAAAATCCATACCAGCCCCTTTTCCAAGCACGCAACCAGGCAGGCTGCAGGAAAAGAGGGGGGACAAGAGAGTGCCCCCCCTGAACCGTACCAGGCCACATGGCCTCAACATTGGGAGGGTGCCCCCTAAAGCACCTTGTCCCCATGTTGATGGGGAGAAGGGCCTCATCCCCACAACCCTTGGCCGGTGGTTGTGGGGGTCTGCAGGAGGGGGCTTATCGGAATCTGGAAGCCTCCTTTAACAAGGGGACCCCCAGATCCCGGCCACCCATGTGAATTGGTAATGGGGTACAAATGTACCCCTACCATTTCACAAAAAAGTGTCAAAAAGGCTAAAAAACACAAGAGACGGTTTTTGACAAGTCCTTTATTAATTTCTTCTTCTTTCATCTTCTTTCTTCTGATCTTCCTTCGGTGTTCTTCTTCTTCCTCCATCTTCTTCTTCTCCAACTTCTTCTTCTCCATCTTCTTCTTCCTCCGCTCTTCTCGTCCCGCATCTTTCTCCTGCTTCTTCTCCGCTCGGTCCGCACCATCCGCCTCAGTGGGAGTCTTCCACCGTGTGACGCTTCGGTTCTTCTGACACTTCTTATATAACGGAGGGCTGGGCCACCCGGTGACCCTGCCCTCCTCTGACGCACAGGGACTTCGGGGGGACTTCCCTATGGCCATAGGGAAGTCCCCATAAAGTCCCCATTTTTTTTTTTAATCTTGGATTGGGGTTCACCTGTGGGGAAATCCCATGCCGTTTTTATCAATTAACTTTTATGTGTATTGTCGGACCGACAATTCATTATAGCCGCGAGTAGTTTTAAATGACTTTTTTTCCTTTACATATGTCATTTTGCTGTCAGACTGTTCTAAATACGGGAAACATGCGCCCCTTTACAGGCATATTATAGACACCCCCCAGGTACGAAATTTAAAGGAATATTACACTTTTATTGTTTCACTTTAAACATTATTAAAATCACTGCTCCCGAAAAAACGGCCATTTTTAAAACTTTTTTTTGCATTGATACATGTCCCCTGGGGCAGGACCCGGGTCTCCAAACACTTTTTATGACAATAACTGGCATTTTAACCCTTAAAATTAGCACTTTTGATTTCTCCCATAGACAATTCACTATAGTCGACACCGCTATTACTTCATGACTTTTTTCCCTTTAGAAATGTTATTTTGCTCCCGAAAAAACGGCCATTTTCGAAACTTTTTTTTTGCACTGATACATGTCCCCTGGGGCAGGACCCGGGTCCCCAAACACTTTTTATGACAATAACTTGCATATTAACCCTTAAAATTAGCACTTTTGATTTCTCCCATAGACAATTCACTTTAGCCGACACCGCTAGAGTCTTCCACCGTGTGACGCTTTGGTTCTTCTGACACTTCTTATATAACGGAGGGCTGGGCCACCCGGTGACCCCGCCCTCCTCTGACGCACGGGGACTTCGGGGGGACTTCCCTATGGCCATAGGGAAGTCCCCATAAAGTCCCCGTTTTTTTTTTTTACTTTTGGATTGGGGTTCCCCTGTGGGGAAATCCCATGCCGTTTTTATCAATTAACTCTTTATGTATTGTCGGACCGACAATTCATTATAGCCGCGAGTAGTTTTAAATGACTTTTTTCCCTTTAGAAATGTCATTTTGCTGTCAGACTATTCTAAACACGGAAAAAAGCGCCACTTTACAGGCATACTATAGACACCCCCCAGGTACGAAATTTAAAGGAATATTTCACTTTTATTGTTTCACTTTAAACTTTATTAAATTCACTGCTCCCGAAAAAAAAGGCCATTTTTAAAACTTTTTTTTGCATTGATACATGTCCCCTGGGGCAGGACCCAGGTCCCCAAACACTTTTTATGACAATACCATGCATATAAGCCTTTAAAATTAGCACTTTTGATTTCTCCCATAGACTTTTAAAGGGTGTTCCACGGCTTTCGAATTTACCACAAACACCCCAATTTGTTCGCTGTTCGGCGAACTGGCGAACAGCCACTGTTCGAGTCGAACTCAAAAGCTCATCCCTAGTGATAAGCAATTCTCACCAGCGATGCTGCATTCATGGGATGCAAGTTTTAGTTCAACATGTGTTCTAATAGCTGGTTCCTTGTTTCAGTCTGTAAAATGGAGTCTGAGTTTTCAAGATACACCTGTTTCTTTTCCTTAGACTAAAGAATGATGGGAACTTTTGTAAAAAGTGAACAGTTTCTAGTTTCTGCAAAACTGTAAATTTATGATCGGCTCCATCTTGTAGTAAAATCTGATATTGCAGACTAGAGATGGGCTGAACACCACCCTGTTCAATTTGTACCGGAACTCTCGAACATCGCAAAAGTTCGGACCTGAACCGCAAATCCTATTAACTACTTGCTGCCCACCCACCGTCATATGACAGCGGGGTGGTGCAGCTGTTATCCTGGGCTGCCGTCATATGACGTGACGGCCTTCCAGGCCCCCCAGGGGGCGCGCATGTGCACCTGCTGCGTCACTGGGGTCCCGGTGTGCGTGTCCAGCGGCCGCGATGTCCGACTAGCACCCGCGATTGCCCGTAACTGAGCAGGACCGTGGATCTGTGTGTGCAAACACACAGATCCACGTCCTGTCAGGTGAGAGGAGACCAATGGTGTGTTCCTTGTACAGAGGAACACCGATTGGTCTCCTCCCCTTGTGAGTCCCCTCCCCCTACAGTTAGAATCACTCCCTAGGAACATAATTAACCCCTACAGCGCCCCCTCCTGGTTAACCCCTTCATTGCCAGTCACATTTATACAGTAATCAATGCATTTTTATAGCATGGATCGCTGTATAAATGTGAATGGTCCCAAATATGTGTCAAAAGTGTCCGATGTGTCCACCGCAATATCGCAGTCATGATAAAAATTGCAAATCGCCGCCATTACTAGTAAAAAAAAAAATAATAATAAAAATGCTATAAATCTATCCCCTTATTTTATAGACGCTATAACTTTTGCGCAAACCAATAAATATACGCTTATTGCTATATTTTTTACGAAAAATATGTAGAAGAATACATATCAGCCTAAACTGAGGAAAAAATTTGTTTAAAAAAAAAATTGGATATTTATTATAGCAAAAAGTAAAAAATATTGTGTTTTTTTCAAACTTGTCACTCTTCTTTCGTTTACAGCGCAAGAAATAAAAAACGCAGAGGTGATCAAATACCACCAAAAGAAAGCTCTATTAGTGGGATAAAAATGTCATTTGGGTACAGTGTTGCATGACCGCACAATTGTTATTCAAAGTGCGACAGCGCTAAAAGCTGAAAATTGGCCTGGGCAGGAAGGGGGTGAAAATGCCCTGTATGGAAGTGGTTAAAGTCTATAGGACCCGAACTGGAAAAATCAAAAGTGCCCATTTTGAAGACTTTTATGAAAGTTATTGGCCATAGAAAGGGTATGGGGATCCGGATACTGCTCCTGGGGGACATGTGCCAATGCAAACATTTAAAAAAAACAAAGATTGTTTTTTAAAGGAGCAGTGATTTTTATGATGCTTAAAGTGAAACAATAACAATGAAAAATTCCTTTAAATATAGTGCCTGGGGGGCCTCTTAGTCTGCCTGTAAAGTGGCACATCTGTACCGTGTAGATAACCTGCTGCAGCAAAACTGACATTTTTAAAGACAATAAAATTAATTTAAATTGATTTTCCCTGCAAGCTTACTTTATTTAGTAAATAACAGCTTGGAGCCAGTCTGTATGATGAGGTCACATTTCAGTGCACTCAGAACAGGATTAGAGGCACCACAGTGAGTTTTTTATGTGAAGAACCAAATTATATTACACTCAGGCCAGGATAAACAGTTTTTTTAGATAAAGTCTGGTGTCTCTTTTGCAGACTTCGGATAGAACTAACAGGTGTGGAAAAATTGGGATTTGGGTGTTGGTGGTGCCTTCACACCATAACCCTACAGAGGTACTCTTGATGAAAGCAAGAATTGACCTTGCTGTAAAAAATTATAATTATATGCCTCAGTCAAACAGTTGCGGAAAACTTGGTCTTTGGAGGTTGGTGGTGCCGTGACCCTGTAACCTTCTGGAGGTACTCTTAATGAAAGTAAAATTGACCTTACTGTAAGAAATTGAAATGTTATGCCCCGGTCAAACAGTTGTGGAAAAATTGGGCTTTGGATGTTGGTGGTGCCTTCACCCCATAAACCCTATAGAGGTACTCTTGATGAAAGCAAAAATTGGCCTTGCTGTCAAAAATTTAATTTTGACACCTGTCAGGTACCTGGTCGGAGGCCAAAGTGCTGAGAGGGCTTACTTTGCGACTGAGTGCAGGGCACACCTGAAGGTGGTGAAAGGGAGCGCAATGCCGAAGAAGCAGAGGTTGCCAGCTGCAACAGTGATGAGATGTCTGCTGGATGGCAGGTGGATGAGTAGAATGCACTGCTGGGCAGCAGACCCTCAGATTTACCAGATGAGACTTGGCAGAATGGAGAGCTGGAGTCAGGATCAGGAGCCAGGCCAGTAGTCATACACAGAATATCAGCCGGGGTAAGGCAGCAAGCAGTGTCAAGAGTAAGCTGGGGTCATACACTGGTAATCAGGCAGCAGCGGAGTCCAAAGATCATACATAGATCAGCAGGCAGAAGCGGAGTCAATGGAGCAAGCCAAGGGACAAAGCCAGGAATGGAGACAAGACAGGTCAAAGGCAAGCTGGGTCTGTAACAGGAAATCCAATAACATCAAGAACAGGAACTCAGGAACACACGGAAGAACTGAAGATCATCCAACAATTAGTGGATCACACTGGCTTTAAATAGGCCACTGGGTGCCAGAATCTGTCACGCATTGCGTGCGCCTCGGTGCGTGCATTTGCATTGGCAAATTCCTAGATGCCCACATTATGCGATTCCATTGGGCATTAGTGGATGTGCCAGTTCTTCTGTGAACCAATCTCTGACAACGCCCCTGTCACACAGTTGCGGAAAATTTTTTCTTTGGGTGTTACTGGTGCCCTTATCCTGTAACCTTCTAGAGGTACTATTGATGAAAGCAAGAATTAGCCTTGCTTGTAAAAAATTTAAATTTGACGTCCCTGTCATACAGTTGCAGAAAAATTGGACTTTGGGTGTTGGTGGTGCCTTTACCCTATAATTTTCTAGAGGTACTCTTAATGAAAGCAAGAATCGGCCTTGCTTTAAAAAAAATAATTAATGATCCTTCTTCTTTATGCCACAAATTCTTGGGTCCTTTTGCAGACTTTGAAGAATTAGGGAGCCCTTGCACCACAAGTTTGTGGAATCATGAGAAGCAGAGTTCCCAGGTCACTTAGGATTACAGTATCTGGAGCTGCCTCCTCCAAGCCACGTACTACTCCTAAGGGTTCAGGGGATGGAAAAGCATCTCTTAAGGTTTGATGTATGTCTTTCTCTGCTTCTATGCCTAGAAAAACTGCCAGAATTCTGTGTTCCGTGGTATTGCAAGAATGGTGTCTGCATAAAGTGGGCCTTGAGAGGAAAGTAATGCCGCGTACACACGGTCGGACTTTTCGTCTACAAAAGTCCAACGGACGCTGACGGACTAAAGCTGGCTGGTAATCCGATCGTGTGTGGGCTTCTCCGGACTTTCAACTGACTTTTTTAGCCTCAAATCCGACGGACTTTAGATTTGAAACATGCTTCAAATCTTTACGTCGTAAGTACGACGGACCCCGAAATCCGCTCGTCTGTGTGCTAGTCCGACGGACAAAAACCCATGCTAGGGCAGCTATTGGCTACTGGCTATGAACTTCCTTATTTTAGTCCGGTGTACGTCATCACGTACGAATCCGTCGGACTTTTGTGTGGTCGTGTGTAGGCAAGTCCGTTCGTAAGAAAGTCTGCCGCAAGTCCGCCGAAGGTACGTCGGAAGTATGTCGGACAGGCTGTCGGACTTTTGTAGACGAAAAGTCCGACCGTGTGTACGCGGCATAAGTCCTCCTCTTTCTCCTGCTGTTCTGGCTCAAGTGCCCTGTCCATACTGTTACAGGGAGTATGCTCCAGCAGGAACACAAGAGGGATTGTGTCACTGATGAATGCATTGTCACGGCTCACCATCCTTGTCGCCTCCTCAAATGGCAACAGTACAATGCATGCATCCTTTATTAGCAACCATTGGCATGGGGAAAAAAAGCCAAGCTGCCCTGTACGTATCCTTGTGCCATACTCACACAGGTACTCATTGATGGCTCTCTGCTGCATGTGCAGCCACTGTTGTATTGCCAAAGTTGAGTTCCACCTGATGGGCATGTCACATATCAGGCGGTTTATGGGCAGGTTGAATTTTCGCTGAGAATTTCAGTCAACCGAACACTGGCAGTGTATGACCACCTAAAATGGCTACAGACTCTTCTGGCCTGCTTTAGAAGATCTTGCAAACCTGGGTTTAAGAAACGCTGCATCAACAAATTGAGGACAAGTGCCTGGCATGGCACATGTGTCAACTCTCCCTATCAAAAGGGGCAGATAGAAGGTTAGTGCCTTTATTGCCCACCACCATTCTTGGCTCAAGCTTCCGTGACGTGAACCATCTCTGGGCCTGCTCCTGCACAGCTGAAAGAATATCTGCTTCGGTGTGGCTCTCTACCATCACATGGAAGGCAATGTTGTGGCATCATTGGGCAAGGCAGTCAGCCACAACATCCATGTTACTGCTGACATGTGGTCCAGCAAGCATGGGCAAGGACAATATATTTTGTTCACAGCACACTGGGTAACTCTGCTTGCAACTTGGAAGGATGCAGGATGGGGCTCAGTGCTGCAGCTTGTTGTGCCCCCACATCTCCATACAGCTGGTGATGATGCCAAATTTATCAGCTCTACCCCCTCGTCCTCCACCTCCTCCATGCCCCCCTCTGCTGAATTGTCCTATAAACCTCAGGTACCCCTAAGCGATCAAAGGGCTATTCAATGAGTCAGGCTAAAAGATGCCATGCAGTGCTTCAGCTGGTTTGCCTAGGGGACAGGAACCACACTGGAGCAGAGATTCTTGCAGCTCTGTAGGGACAGGCACAGAGGTGGTTCACGCCATGCCAGCTGGAGCCAGGAATATGTCAGGGCTGGGCTCAGCCCTTCCTTCTGTGAGCTAGCCGGTCAGCTGTCAGCTGGCCAGTCAGCTGTCAGCTAATTGCCAGCTCCTATCTCTCCACAGTGACTCACCTGTTGATGATATCCTGCTCGTCAGTCCTGCCTACTTAAGCCGTCCAGCCCAGATGATCTCTGCCTTCGCCTTGGTCACATCTCTAGAGACACTCTTCTGTGTTCCTGTTAAAGACTTGCTTGGCTGACATTCCTTCTGGCTCCAGATCCTGCTTCCTGTGATTCATGGTTTCTGACAGAATGGTGGTGTGTGACAATGGCTCAAACCTGCTGTCCGCCCTTAGACAAGAAATCTTGACACATGTGCCATGCCTGGCACATGTCCTCAATTTGGTGGTGCAGCATTTCCCAAATAGGTACCCAGTGTTGGAAGATCTACTAAAGCAGGCCAGAAGAGTCTGTAGCTATTGCAGGTGATCATACACAGCCAGTGCTCCATTGGCTGAAATTCAGCGGGAATTCCACCTGCCTGTAAACGTCCTGATTTGTGACATGCCCTCCAGGTGGGACTTGACTTTGGCAATGCTGCATCAGCTGCACACGCAGTAGAGAGCCAACAATGAGTACCTGTGCAAGTATGGCACAACGACAGACTCAGGCCGGCTCTGCTTTTTTCCTTGTCAAAAGAAGTTTATTGAGTATACAATGTTATAAAGATACATAAAGTAAGTTTACAAGGATCTATAAAGTAAGCTCATTGTTTTACAGTAGGGTTTATATAGGTAAATATCATGAAATTTCAAATATTAAACATTGGGTTCACGTAAACCTAAATTAAAGATATATATCATTTCCTTAGTTACTTTTGTAGGTATTTAAATGATTTAAACCTACTATACATATTGTTTACAAGTAGAGTGTATATAGGTGAAATAAATTCTGATAATGAGCTTTAATCGTTAGGTGGAGAAAAGGAAAGAGAAAGAAGAAAAAGGGTTGAAAGGTAGAGGTATGGTCCACAAGGTTGTCCCGCTCGTCAGTTTATTATTCTTTTTAGTTCTCTTTGAAGCCTTAGAATGGGTGTCTCTGTAAGTCATTTAATCTGTTACCATGGCAACAGGACAGAGTCATTGAAGTTTGACAGGAACTGTTGTTTTATCCAAGGATGCCAAAGTTTTTCAAATTTTGGAATTTGATTTTGATCGATGGCTACCATCTTAGCATGGGACATTGTATTATTCATTCTGTGAATTGTTTCTGCTAGTACCAATGTAGGAGATTTCCATGCCTTGGCCACTGTTTGTTTTGCAGCCGTTATTAGTTGGATCATAAGTTTGAATTGAGAGAGTGTTAACCATTCCGGTTTTAGATTAAGTAAAGTTAAATATGGATCTGGTTGTATTATTTTTTTAAATATTTTAGATGCAATCACGAAGACTTCCTTCCAGAAGGGCTCTGCTTTTTTTTCTCCATGCCAATGGCTGCTCATAAAGGATGCATGCACTGTACTGTCACCATTTGAGGAGGCCACAAGGATAGTGAGCCGTGACAATGCATGCATCAGTGACACAATCCCTGTTGGGTTCCTGCTGGAGCAGATTCTGCATGGCATTATGGACAGGGCACTTGAGGCAGAGCAAGAGGAGGACTTCCTTTCAAGTCCCACTTCATGCAGACACCATTGTTCCTATGCCACAGAACACACAAGAGGAGAGAGAGGAGGAGCAGAAGGAGAAAGAGGATTCTGGCAGTTTTGGAGGCATTAAAGCAGAGGAAGACATACATCAAACAGTAAGAGATGGTTTTTCATCCCCCAGAACCATTGGGAGTAGTATGTGGCTGGGAGGAGGCAGTTCCAGATACTCTAATCCTCAGTGACCCAGAGGAGCCTGCTTCTCATGCCTCTGCAAATTTGCGGTGCATGGGCTCCCTCATGTTTCAAAGCCCAAGGACCCAAGAGCCGAAAGGACCCAAGAATACGTTGCGTAAAGGAAATGGATCACTATTGGTTGGCAACCCTTCTTGACCACCGTAATAAGAGGGAAGTCTCAGAACTCATCCCATCCCTGTAGAGAGTGCAGAAGATGAAATCTCTTGAAGACACCTTAAAGAAGAGTTTATCGAACACTTTTCCCCACTTTGGTAGGTTACAGTGTCAGGGAAAACGTAATTTTGAGGCTTCTGTTGGTCAAGAGAGGAGCGGTGGCCGCCAAAGTGATGCATTTCTCAATTTTTTTAGTCCTTGCCACTCAGGGCTGTCAGCTTCCACTTCCCATCAGCAGCATTTGCATCACATGGTGGATGATTATCTAAGGGCAAAAACAGAAATAGAGAGCTTTCCAGTTGATGATCCACTGGCTTACTGGGTCATGAGAATAGACCACTGGCCAAAACTTGCCCAGTATGCTATTGAGCCGCTGGGCTGCCCTGCATCCAGCATCCAGTGTGCTTTCCGAATGGCATTCAGTGCTGCTGGAGGTTTTGTTACTGATCATAGAATGCGTCTGTCCACAGACTCGGTGGACAGTCTGACTTTTATCAAAATGAATCACTACTGGATTACAAGCAGCTGTGAAGCCCCTGAAGTCGATGTCGCCGATTAAGTGTTTTTGGGATGTGGAATCTCTGCAGGACTTCTAGGCTACCTAGTGTTGTACGTGTTAATTTCATCTAAAAGAATTTTTGAAGTAGGTTTCATGGGCACACTTAACACCCAAAGACCAATTTTTTTCCGCACCTGTTTGACAGGTGTATATCATTGCAATTTTTGACAGCAAGACCAATTCTTGCTTTCATCAAGAGTAGGTACTCTATAGGGTTACGGTGTGAAGGCACCACTAACAACCAAAGACCAATTCTTCCGCACTCGTTACTTCTATCCAAAGTTTTTGGTAGAGACGCCAGAATTTATCCCAAAAATCTCTAATCATGTTCCCAGTGCACTACATTGTGGCCTCATCATGCAGACTGTCTCCCCAAGCTGTTGCTTCGAAAATAAAGTAGGCTTGCACAGAAAATGTCATTTTTTGGGCATTATAAATAAAATTATTGCTGCAGCAGCTTCTATACAAAGTACTGATGTGCCATTTTACAGGTGGACTAAGGGGACCCCCCAGGCACTATATTAAAAGGATTTTTTTTATTTTTATGGTTTCACTTTAAGCATCAATAAATCGCTGCTCATTTAAAAATGGCGTTTTTTGCAAAATTTTTTTCATTGATACATGTCCCCCAGGGCAGTACCCGGACCCCCCCCCCCCCCCCCCCCAGTGTATTATTGCATATAAGCATTCAAAATGGGCACTTTTTATTTTTCATGTTCAGGCCCCATAGATTCAATGGGGTTTGTTATTCAGTTCTGAACTTTTGTGATGTTTGAAAGTTCTGGTGCGAGCCGAACAGGGGGTCATTCGGCCCATCCCTAGATGGGACTATAAGTACTGAGCCATGATTGGAGAAAGTAATTATCACTTTGTCCAACCAGGGCTCTTGAAGTGCAAATTAGCAAAGCCTTGCACATCTGACCAGCGGTCAGGTGCAAGGCTCATCCCATTGGGGCCCTAGAATGCACTGTGAAGTGTGCAGTGCATTGTGGGGCTCTCGGCAGGCGAACATCCTGCCGACCTACCCGCAAATTCGGATGTTTGCCAAATGGATGAACAGGTGAAGTTTGGGCCAAACTTATGCTTGGCTCGAACTGTTTGCCCATCAATACTCCTAGATATGCTAATGCCACCTACAGTATGTGTCAATCTGACTCTGGCTGTGCATGTTGCTTGACTGCCTGTTAAAGTTTTGGCTTAACGTCTATATAACTAACTGCTGTGTCTCCAGGATCAAAAGAAGATAGCAATCTCTATTTGAGAGTAACAAGATAGTTTTATTTTTCAATAATTTTATTAGAGAAAAACAAGTACAATAATGAAAAACACTGTATGGAAAGAAACAGGTTTTTCTCAGGTTATCAGTCAGATTTAACATAAATAGCATTTATAAGGCATGGAAAGATGATCAAAAAAGAAATGAGTGTTATACACAAACGTAACAACCAGAGGTCCCTCTGGTGAGACTCATTAATAAAGAAATAAACAGTATCCTTCATTACTAATCCTAAACATATTAATCTAATCTACATTATCTAGAGTAGATGAGGAGAATATTTTAACATACCCGCACATAAATGTTATGAAAATGATAATGTATTAGTAATGGTGATAGGAGGGGAAGGGAATAGGGCTTAGGGGAATAACCGATAGAAAAAACATTGTTTAGGTACCAGAGAGTACGACCACAGAAACGGTCAGATAAAAAAAATTCAAATGCATCAAGAGGTAAAAATAAGACTAAAGAATGAAAAAGAAAGGGGGGGGGGATAGAGTAGAAGCAGATAGATAGAAGAGAGTCAACCAAGGGCTCTCTAGGGAACTGACAAATACTGGATCCAAGGGTCCAATGTTTTGTCAAAATTAGTTGTGTTACTATGAAAGATGTAGATAAATTTGTCATTAACCATAATCCAGTATCATTTTCTTTTAACATAGTCTAGTGGCACCACTGCAAGATCATTTTTATTTGGTACTTGTTATGCATATATCACCACTCAGAAAAAGTGACAGTTTTTTCACATGCTTTTCATCATTGAATGCTTTTCTGTCCTAAGATGTTAAATCAATTTTTCCCAAGTCCAGTCCTTGGTGGACACCAACAGGTCATCTGAGCACTCTGCAAAGAAGCACCAGGGAGATGATTACTGTTCATCTTGTAATCTATTACTTAATACCAAAGCTGTATTTCTGTATGTAAATCTGAAAAGCGTGCACTGTTTAGGGACATCAGGGATTAGCTTTGAAACTGAATGCGCTAGACCAGTGTTTCTCAACCTTTTTCCAGTCGGGGCACCCTTAAAAAGTATTTTCAGTCTTGAGGCACCCCAGTCCAAGGCTTAGTTCACGTTACTGCGTGTCGCGGAACATGCGCAAAATCGCACTCGTTCCTGACACAGACAAATGCTCTGCTCTTTAGGGGTTCCATTAAATCTTAATGGTACCTTACACATTGGAAAATGTGGGGTGCTTTTGGTGCAGTGCAATTTAAAAAAAAAAAAAAGGTCGGGGATTTCCTTCCCTGAATTTTTGTGGTTAGGGAAGCCCATTGAAATGAATGGGCTGCACTACACGCAGCACGCAGCAACACAGATGTGAACCAAGGGCTTGTTCACATGTCGGGTTGGAGGGGTGGTAAAAGCACATGGTTAAGCTGTTTTTACCACCCCCAAATTCTTCCCCTTTAGCTGCAGAGACAACAGCTGGGGGTGTACACATGTTGTGGCTGCAGCTGGAGGTATACCCAGGGTGAATGGGGCTGAACTGCAACTACCCCGCAACTGTGTACATTGCATGGTTGCGGTGAAGTGATGCTGCATTAAAACAGGTGGTGAGGAGGCAACATAATGCCTCTTTACCGCCTGTCAAATGCCTCTGAAAAGCGGTCTGTGCATAGGTTGCTTTTCAGAGGAGAAGCAGTCCTTGCTGCTATCACAAACAAGACCTACAAAAGCAGTTCTGATGGTACAGGAATGGGGGGGGTGTCAGGATTAAAAGTAACATACGCACACACACATATACAGACACACATACAGACATATGCACACACACACACATGTACAAACACACATACAGACAGACACATGCACACACACACATACAGACACACATACAGACAGACACTCACATGCACACACACACATACAGACACATGCGCACACACACACACACATGAACAAACACACATACAGATGTACACGCATACAGACACTCACATGCACACACACATACAGACACATGCACACACACACATCTACAAACACACATACAGACGTACACACACACATACAGACACTCACATGCTCACGCACATACAGACACATGCACACACACATACAGACACACATACATACAAATGCACACACACACACACGTACAAACACACATACAGACACATGTACACACACACATGTATAAACACACATACAGACACATGTACACACATGCACACACATACACAGACACATGTATAAAGCCCTTTTAAAACGAATCTAGCTTCTAGCACAGTACCTTTTCAGTTTCCTCATTCAGCCGGGTACTGCACTGTAGGTGGAAGCAGAGAGCAGAGCACACTCCCCTGCTGTTTACTTTCACTTTGCTGAGGTTGACAGAGCTTCTCACAGTGCCGATGTACAGTTCGGCAGGGGATCGGGAGATCGGGCTCATCTGACAGCCCTTCTCTCCCCTGATCCCACGGCACACCTGAGAACCTCTGACGGCACACCAGTGTGCCGCGGCACACTGGTTGAGAAAGGCTGCGCTAGACAACAGTAAATCCTGTTTCCCTTTTACAAACAAACATTGTAACACTGACAGGAATGTCTGATTAGACTGATTAGTACAGGAGAACATGGACCAATTAATAAGACACGTTTATAATGCATGTGAGTGGCAGTATGTAAGTACTTTATTGAAAGCACTAACCACTGGAAAGCAAAAGACACATTAAAGACTGATCCCTGCTGAGTAGGCGGATAACTTATGCACTTATGCAGAGCGGGCACGGACACAACCCGCTTTCCTCTATAGGCAGTCGGAAGGAAACGGACTGCCTGTCCATTTACATCTGACTGTCATCCGATATGATCCATCAGATGGATTAGTGAACGGATCCTCCATCCATCTGTTTTTAGCGGATAAGATCAGATCAGATGTCAGTGGGTGTCACATGTCCGTTGACACCCACTTCTCCATAGAAGGCAATGGATGGTCCATTCGTGTCTGCCTAAAAAAACTGACCGATGGAGCAAATCGGTCTGCCTGTGTGAAAGGGGCCTTAGTCTTTGCCATCCAATAAGAGATATGTCACTGTGAAGAGGCAATCGCTTGCATGTGTAAGATAATTAGTTTGGTAAACAACAGGCTTTACATGAAAACAAAGGGAGGGGTTAGGGCTACAGCAGTGATTGCATTGCTTTGCTAATGAAAGATTTAACTACCTCATGCTCCTCACCTCATTAGCTGCACATTGATTTTAACATATTACAAATGAAGACATTGTTTAGAAGATACACCTCTCAGTAGCAAAGATATTGTACCATTGAAAGAGTACCATTCAGTGTAGCCATAGCCAGAGTTCAATGCCATCTGAGAATGCAAAATATTACTATACAGTATGTAATATTTACTTAAAGGGTAACTCCACTTTTGTGGAAAAAAAATAGTAAATAAAGAAAAAATAATATAGCGTATACAATTGCGACACAAGTCATATTGCAATTGAATGTTATTAAAAATTACCTTTCCTTTTCAATCTGCAGCCACTCTAATTTTCTAAAAATGCAATGGAATATGGCTACCTGGAGTTGTTCTGTACACAGAATGTGTACTGACCACCCCCCAGAAACATAATGTCCTGCTTGTGTGATTGGCTCACTAATTTTCCCAGAAGTCTGCCTAGGATACAAGTCAGATTTCAGGCATCCCCTGCAACAAAAATGTAATTTTTGGTGAGATACTCACATTAGGAACACGTATAAAGGGATGCAGGCCCAGCAGCTTTCCTCATTAGTGCTCTGTAGCTGAACAGCTGATGGCTAATTATGAAACCACTCCCATTAGACCCACTCAGCACAGATGCACAGAGGAACAAACAGTGATTTCTTTAGAATAACAAAAGGTGGGAATCTGCAACAAAGGTTGTTATAGTCCTTGCTATTAACATACTGTAGATCACCCAGAGGGGAATGTTTTTTTCTCAACAAAAGTGGAGTTACGCTTTAACCACATGTCTATCAGTGCATCTTAAAAAAAAAATTTACTCACATGCTAAAATCTGCTTTTTTATGTCAGCCTCAAACATTGTAACATTGTCCCAGCACCTGGCTCTTTTCCCAACATCTGTAAGATGCTGGGACTGTACGCTATACAACTGCAGTCAGTATAAAATTGCTAGCAATTAAGTAAAAGAGTTTTTTGCAGAAGACCTTGCTAGCTGTTAAACTTTACTTCTGCTTTTAAGCCTGTAATAAGCTAATCAGAATTTTAAAAAAGGTATCGCCTGGACAATGGAACAACAATTTAATATAGAAGAAGGTTTGTATTTAGAACCAAGGTACTGTGGTTTTAAATATCCCTTTTGACAGAAAAACAGATACAGGATAAATCAGACATGCAGAGATGAAATGTTCTTTGGGAAAACTGCAGAGGTCATAAGCTACTATACTTTATTATTCACTTTCTAGTGAAAGCTACTTTATATATACACTGATTAATTTACTATAAATATACTATATATTTCTTACTGGCAGAAAGCCATCTGACAATGAGAATGGATACAAACAAAAAGCTTTAATCCAGAGGAGATTGTAAAACAAAGAAACATTTTAAAACACTCAAAAATGGAAACACAATACATAGTTCTTTGATTCAAATAGAGCATTTTTTTTTACATTATTATGCCACTGTTAACTTACAGCATATAAAACTGTTTAAACTACCTTTCTTTGAAACTGCCTTTCATAAAATTACTGCTTCTCATTTTTTAGTGCTCTCATCTATCCCTTGGTAGAATAACAATAATTAAATATATATATTAGATTATTGATTGCCTGCAATCATTACCTTTCCTTAGCGTGGTCCCTTGATAAAATGAAGTACAGTCTGGTTTTGTCCAAGGGAGTGATTTTGTATTCCAAGCACTAGGAGCATTAAATCACAATCCATTTTAGTCAAAAAAGTACTTAAAAGCCATGTACAAATAAAGTGGATTTTTTAAATATGTAAATGATATGGATTTATGAAAGAAAATGGTATTACTTCTTTATTCCCATCTCTCTGACCTTCAAATATGCTGAAGCATTAAAAACTGCTGTATCTTGCTTTACAGTATTTTAAAACATTTTACATAAGCACTCTTAAAGGGATTTTAGCTTCACAGATACCTTTCCCTTTGTTTGGCTACATTATGGTTAATGTTAACATTTTTTTGTAAACATTTGTAGAAATACTTGTGCTATTTCATGTGAAGACCTATTGATCACACTCCTGCAAGACTAAAAAATAGTAAGGAGTAAATCTGACAAAATTCAATTCAACAAGTTTATTTTAAAAATTGCCTAAGGTGAATTTTGATAGCCTGGAATGCGGGTGCCAGTGGGTGCAAGTATTGCAGTCTCATCATGGCACTGCTGAAGAAACCAGGAATTTTGGAGGACATCCAAGCCATGGACGATGCCATAATAGACTCCCACCTTATTGAGGTATGCCTGGGCCACTACATTATCTTAGTCAGGATTGGGACAGGACATTGTTTATTTTGAACTGTATGCTGCATCATGTTCAGTAAAGTTATATTAACCATTATGAGCCTGGTCTGAAGTTATCCAAAGAGGTGCATCTGGCATTTTCCAAAAAACCTGGTTCTTTAACTACCTCAATACAGGGCACTTAAACCCCCTTCCTGCCCAGACCAATTTTCAGCTTTCGGTGCTCTCACACTTTGAATGACAATTACTCAGTCATGCAACACTGTGCCCAAATGAAATTTGTGTCCTTTTTTTCACACAAATAGAGCTTTCTTTTGGTGGTATTTAATCACTAATGGGTTTTTTTTTTTTTTGTGCTAAAATAAAAAAAGACCGTAAATTTTGTGAAAAATTGCCTTTTTCTTTGTTTTTGTCATACAATTTCGCAAATTAGTAATTTTTCTTCATAAATTTTGGCCAAAATTTATACTGCTATATATCTTTGGTAAAAATAACCCAAATTAGTGTATATTATTTGGTCTTTGTGAAAGTTATAGAGTCTACAAACTATGGTGCCAATCACTGAAAATTGAAAACATCTGATCAGGCCTTCAGTACATCAGGTGAATCTCATTTCTTGAGGTACTAACAAGTCAGAAAAGTACAAATACCCCCCAAATGACCCCTTTTTAGAAAGTAGACATTCCAAGGTATTAAGTAAGTAGCATGGTGAGTTTTTTTAAGTTGTAATTTTTTCCCACAATTCATAGATTTTTTTTTTTTACAAAATTGTCATATTAACTGGTTATTTCTCTCACAGATTATATGCATACCACAAATTACACTCCAAAATACATTCTGCTACTCCTTCTGAGTACGGGGATACCACATGTGTGGGACTTTTACACAGCCTGGCCACATAGATAGGCCCAACATTGAAGTAGCACCATCAGGCGATCTACAAGCATAAATTGCACATCTCATTTCTCAACCACCTATTACATTTTTGAAGGCCCTGGAGCACCAGGACAATGGAATTGCCCACAAAATGACCACATTTTGGAAAGCAAACACCTCAACGTATAATCTGTGAGGCATAATGAGTCTTTTGAATGGTTATTTTTTTTCCACAAGTTTTTGGAAAATGTGGAAAAAAAATGAAAATGCATTTTTTTTACACAAAGTTGTCCATTTATAAGATATTTCCAACACATAGCAAATACATAGCAAAAATTACACCCCAAAATACATTCTGCTACTCCTCCTGAGTATGGGGATACCACATGTGTGAGACTTTTACACAGCTTGGCCACATACAGAGGCCCATCATCCAAGTAGCACCATCAGCCGTTCTAGGAGCATACATTACATAGATCATTTCCTGGCAACCTATCATTTTTGAAGGCCCTTCATATTTCTAACACATAGCATGTACATACCAAGAATTACAATCCAAAATAAATTCTATTGTGGAAAGGGTAAAAAAAAAGTATTATCTGTGCTTTTAGTAGTGTCCAGAGATCACTGGTCCAGGCAGCAGTCAGGGATGTGCTTAGCGACAGCAATAGTAAGTATCCAGGCAGCAGGCAGGAATATTGTCTATATTCAGCACAAGGATATTGTCAGCACAGCCAAAGCATTTGTCCATAGAAATTGTCCAGGCAGAGACAGCCAGCATAGCCATAATATTGGTCCTGGTACACTGTTACCTGCAGACACTCATTATTGTACCGCTCTTCAGCCCTTCATAAACATACTGCCTCTTGCTACAGCTAATTATTTGCATAGTCCAGGTAGCAGGCAAAGGTGTGGTCCATGCGGCAGGCAAAAGCATGATGGCAGTAAGTCAGCAGCAGGCTGAGGGTCGCAATCGGGTAAGATCTGTGCACAGTGGCACAGGGGTAGAGGCTTCGACCCACCCAAATCTCTATGAAGCCTCCGGACTCCAGACCCTAGTCCGGAAATTACAAAACCCAGAGAAAACAAAAAAAATAGTTTTCTCCATCCGGAAAAATTATTCTGGAGCCCCTCACATATGTGAGACCCCTGTGTACCACAGTAGCAGGGCAACAGATCAGTCCAAGCGGTAGGCAAAAGCATAATCACAAAAACAGGCCAGGGTCAGTTCATGTGGAAGCAGTTCAAACAGTAGGCAGAGGCATAGTCACAAAACAGGCCAGGGTCAGTTCACATGCAAGCAGTCCAAACGGTGGGCAGAGGCATAGTCACAAAACAGGCCAGGGTCAGTTCATGTGGAAGCAGTCCAAACGGTAGGCAGAGGCATAGTCAAAAAGCAGGCCAGGGTCAGATGGCAGTGGCATGGTTATTTGGGGAAGCATGGAAAATGGTCAGCACAGATGATGAAAATGGGGAAAATATGGGCTAATATTTTAGGGTTGTATGATAAAGTTCGAAGCATTCACCAATGCAAAGGCCAGGTTGGGAGGGACACTGGGGACAATGGAAGCTGGTATCTTTTCGAAATCCTCTTCTGCTGCACACGTGACATCTTTTTTGCCGTCTTCGGCCTGCTTCCGATGGTGGAATGTTGTACGGGAAGTGGCGTTCATGAAGCCGGCTAACAGCATCAGAGCAAAGGTCTTCTGGGGGGATCTTTGTTGATAGATGAGGGACATGACTACTACTTCTATGAATTTTAGGAAGGAGGCGGGGCTTTCTGTGGATTTTGTGTAGACTATGTAGGAATGGAAAAAATGGATGAGATAAATTGCTACCTTCTTGTACCAGAATCGGGACCTCCTTATTGACAAATAGGGCTGAACCATTTGATCATTGAAATCCACCCCCCCCATGTAGAGATTATAATCTTGGACACATGTCAGTTTTTGAATAGGACCTCGTCTTCGCTGAACTACAACTGTAGTGTCATCATGAATGGTGAACATCATGTGCACGTTCCTGTTATCCTTCCACCTCAAAGCCAGCACTTCATTGCATCTCAGTGTTGCTCTTTCCCCCCTTTGCAGCTTTTTGTTTACTATGGATTGTGGGAGGCCCTTCCTATTTTTTCTTGAGGTTCCGCAGGCCAGGGTTTTTTCGATATATAGGTGTCTGAAAAGGGGCAGGCTGGTATAAAAGTTGTCAAGGTATATATGATATCCTTTTTTCAGAAGTGGGTAAGCCAGGTCCCATACGATTTTTCCAGTTGTGCCCATGTAGGCCGGGCACTCAGGGGGCTGGAGCTGGGAATCTCTTCCTTCATATATGCGGAACGCATACAGATATCCTGTGGCTCTCTCACAGAGCTTGTAAAATTTGACTCCGTATTTGGCCTTTTTGCTAGGAATATAATGTTTTTTTCCTAGCCAGCCTGAAAATGGTACCAGGGACTCATCCACACATATATGCTTCTCGGGAACATAGAGTTCTGCAAATCATTGGGAAAATAAATTTATCAGTGGGCGAATCTTATATAACTTATCGGAATTTGGATGATTGCAGGGAGGGCACTGGGTGTTGTCGTTAAAATGAAAGAATCTCATAATCATCTCATATCGGGACCTGGGCATTGTGGCAGAATACATGGGCATATGGTGGATGGGGTTGGTGGACCAATAAGCATGTCCTTCATTTTTTTTGTAAGCCCCATGTTTAGGGTGAGGCCCAAAAACAATTTGAACTCCTCAAAAATTCAGATCTCTCCACTCAAATGGACGGGCATAAGATGATTGGAGGTTGTTGGCAATATACTGCTGGGCATACAAATTTGTCTGGTCCACAAAGAATTGCAGCAAAGTGTCGGACAAAAACAGGTGAAAGCAATCGATCTCTGTGAAATTTTGGTTGTTGGCCTGCACACCTGGCTGTACTGTAAAAGGGGGAATAATTGGTGATCCCGAGTTGGAAGGCAGCCATGTTGGGTTGGCAAGACCATCTGGCATGTATGTAGCGGCCCTGGCTCTTGGGGGACGTGACACTCCAGTAGTTGGGGGAGTTGAATTTCCTGTGCTGGTACTCAGGTGTGATGTGGCAGCACTGTTACTGGGCCTGGGCATTTGTTCGTGGGGCCTATCGCTGGCGGCAGCAATGGTACTGGGCCTTTGTTCCTGGGGCCTATTGCTGGCGGCAGCACTGATACTGGTCCTTTGTTCCTGGGGCCTATTGCTGGCGTCAGCACTGGTACTGGGCCTGGGAATATAATCCTGGTTGCTGGCGGCTGCCTGGTTTCCAGAGTATTGTGCCCTTTTAGGAGGGACCCATTCTTCATCCGAATCATTACTACTCTCAATCGGTTCAAATGCCGAATTTGATTCGGAATCAGAATTGGAATTGGAATCTGATGAGAACTCCCCAGTGCTCTCATCAGTCATGGAGAGGATCTGGAACTCCTCCTCACTAGTATATACTCTTTTGGACATGGCTGTGTGGCGGGTAGCTGTGCGACGGGTGACAGATGGGTGGCAGGTGACGGTCACTGATGGGCTGTGCGATGGGTGGCAGGTGACGTTCACTGAGAGGTGATGATGGTGTGATAAGCGATGATCACTGATGGGTGACAGGTGATGGTCACTGATGGGTAACAGGCCACGGACAGTGACGGGTGATGGACACAGATGGTTGACAGGCAACGGTTACTGATGGGTGACGGGTGATGGGTGAAAGGCCACAGTCACTGATGGGTGACGGGGGCACCACTGACGATCACTGATGGGTGACGGGTGATGGGTGACAGGGCATGGTCACTGATGGGTGATGGGTGCACCGCTGATGGTCACTGAGGGGTGACGAGTGACAGGGCAGGTCACTGATGGGTGATGGGTGACAGGGTATGGTCACTGATGGGTGACAGGCGTTGGTCACTGATGGGTGACAGGCCACGGACGGTGACGGGTGATGGTCACAGATGGTTGACAGGCGACGGTCACTGATGGGTGATGGGTGACAGGCCACGGTCACTGATGGGTGATGGGTGCACCGCTGATGGTCACTGATGGGTGACGGGTGATGGGTAGGGATGAGCCAAACACTCCCCAGAACATGCAAACAGGCAAAAAATTTGTTCAAACACGCAAACACCGTTAAAGTCTATGGGACACAAACATGAATAATCAAAAGTGCTAATTTTAAAGGCTTATATGCAAGTTATTGTCATAAAAAGTGTTTGGGGACCTGGGTCCTGCCCCAGGGGACATGGATCAATGCAAAAAAAGTTTTAAAAACTAAAGTTTTTTCGGGAGCAGTGATTTTAATAATGCTTAAAGTGAAACAAGAAAAGTGTAATATTCCTTTAAATTTCGTACCTGGGGGGTGTCTATAGTATGCCTATAAAGGGGCGCATGTTTCCAGTGTTTAGAACAGTCTGACAGCAAAATGACATTTCAAAGGAAAAAAAGTCATTTATAACTACTCGCGGCTATTAATAAATTGCCGGTCTGACATTAAGTTTATTGATAAAAACGGCATGGGAATTCCCCACAGGGGAACCCCGAACCAAAATTTAAAAAAAAAAAAAAAAAAGCGTGGGGGACCCCTTAAATTCCATACCAGACCCTTCAGGTCTGGTATGGATATTAAGGGGAACCCCAGCCAAAATTTAAAAAAAAAATGGCGTGGGGGTCCCCCTCAAAATCTATGCCAGACCCTTCAGGTCTGGTATAGATTTTAAGGGAAACCCCGCGCCAAAATTTTTAAAAAAAAATGGCGTGGGGGTCCCCCCCCAAAAATCCACACCAGACCCTTATCCGAGCACGCAACCTGGCAGGCCACAGGAAAACAGGGGGGGATGAGACAGCATCCCCCCCAAACCGTACCAGGCTACATGCCCTCAACATTGGGAGGGTGCTTTGGGGTAGCCCCCAAAGCACCTTGTCCCCATGTTGATGGGGACAAGGGCCTCATCCCCACAACCCTTGCCTGGTGGTTGTGGGGGTCTGCGGGCGGGGGGCTTATCGGAATCTGGAAGCCCCCTTTAACAAGGGTACCCCCAGATCCCGCCCCGCCTGACTGAAATGGTAAGGGGGTACAAAAGTACCCCTACCATTTCACAAAGAAAGTGTCAAAAATGTTAAAATGACAAGAGACAGTTTTTGACAATTCCTTTATTTAAATACTTCTTCTTTCTTCTATCTTCTATCTTCCTTCGGTTTCTTCCTCCATCTTCTTCTTCTTGTGGTTCTTCTGGTTCTTCCTCTGGTGTTCTCGTCCGGCATCTTCCTCCGCCGCGTCTTCTTCCCTTCTCCTTCTCTGGCTGCTCCGCATCCACGATGGGAGGCTCCTGCTGTGTGACACTTCTCGTCCTCTGATGGTTCTTAAATAATTGAAGGCGGGGCCACCCGGTGACCCCTCCCCCCTCTGACGTCACGGGGAATGCCACAGGGAAGTCCCCGTCAAGTCCCTATGCGTCAGAGGGGGCGTGGTCACCAGGTGGCCCCGCCCTCTATTATTTAAGAACCGTCAGAAGACGAGAAGCGTCACACAGCAGGAGCCTCCTATCATGGATGCGGAGCGGCCCGAGAAGAAGAAGGGAAGAAGACGCCGCGGAGGAAGAACACCAGAGGAAGAACCAGAAGAACCAGAAGAAGAAGAAGATGGAGGAAGAAACTGAAGGAAGATAGAAGATAGAAGAAAGAAGAAGCATTTAAATAAAGGAATTGTCAAAAACTGTCTCTTGTCATTTTTAACATTTTTGACACTTTTTTTGTGAAATGGTAGTACCCCCTTACCATTTCACACAGGGGGGGTGGGATCTGGGGGTCCTGGTATGGAATTTAGTGGGACCCCCATGCCATTTTTTTTTTTAAATTTTGGTTTGGGGTTCCCCTGTGGGGAATTCCCATGCCGTTTTTATCAATGAACTTTTATGTGTATTGTCGGACCGGCAATTCATTAATAGCCGCAAGTAGTTTTAAATAACTTTTTTTCCTTTGAAATGTCATTTTGCTGTCAGACGGCTCTAAACACGGGAAACATACGCCCCTTTACAGTCATACTATAGACACCCCCCAGGTACGAAATTTAAAGGAATATTACACTTTTATTGTTTCACTATAAGCATTATTAAAATCACTGTTCCCGAAACAACGGCCGTTTTTAAAACTTTTTTTTGCATTGATCATGTCCCCTGGGGCAGGACCCAGGTCCCCAAACACTTTTTATGACAATACCATGCATATAAGCCTTTAAAATTAGCACTTTTGATTTCTCCCACAGACTTTTAAAGGGCATTCCGCGGCTTTTGAATTTGCCGCGAACACCCCAAATTGTTCGCTGTTCGGCTGGAACTCGAAGCTCATCCCTAGTGATGGGTGACAGGGCACAGTCACCGATGGGTGACGGGTGCACCACTGATGGTCACTGATGGGTGACGGGTGACAGGGCATGGTCACTGATGGGTGATGGGTGACAGGGCACGGTCACTGATGGGTGACAGGCGATGGTCACTGATGGGGGAAAGGCCATGGACGGTGACTGGTGATGGTCACAGATGGTTGACAGGTGACAGTCACTGATGGGTGACGAGTGATGGGTGACAGGGCAGGTCACTGATGGGTGACGGGTGCACCGCTGATGGTCACTGATGGGTGACGGGTGACAGTGCACGGTCACTGATGGGTGACAGGGCACGGTCACTGATGAGTGACGGGTGACAGGTCACGGTCACTGATGGGTGACGGTTGCACCGTTGAAGGTCACTGATGGCAGTCCCTTATGTGACAGGTGCACTTTTATAAGGTGACTGTTGGGTGACAGATGAAAATTGGGGGGCGATGGGACAGGTGTGGTGTTGGTGCAGACACTACTAAACATAGATCTGTAACTCACTGCTCCTAGCTCTTCTCTCCTCACACTGGAAACGGTGTGTGAGGAGAGAAGAGCTGGTAACAGCTAGTGACAGCTCTATGTTTACATTTAGTGATTGGCTGTGAATGGACCACAGCCGATCATGTGGTACACAGCCCTGGCTGATGGCTGTTTACCATCGTCGGTGACGAGCAGTGTTCCTGGGAACACGCCGCCACCGACGTTCACAATCACGCGCATGCGGCGTGCACTGCGGGGAGTTACCATTCGTGATCGGCTGTGACTTCATCACGGCTGATCACGTGGTAGACAGCCATGCCCAGTGGCTGTTCACCCCTGTCAGTGACGAACGGTGTCTCAGTGACACGTCGCCACCGACAGTACAGGGCTGTGCGCACACATGATCGCGAGCATGCCCTGTTTAAATGGGCTCACGTCATATGACGTCCACCCAGAACTAAAGCCTTACCGTCCCGCCGTCATATGACAGCGGGCGGTAGGCTAGTGGTTAAAGCACTACGTGGTATTATTATTATTATATGGGATTTATATAGCGCCAACAGTTCGCACATCACTTTACAACATGAGGGCAGACAGTACAGTTACAATACAATTCAATACAGGAGGAATCAGATGGCCCTGCTCGTTAGAGCTTACAATCAAGTAGGGAGGGCCAAGTAATACAAAAGTATAAAAGTACAGTTGTTAGGTGTGGGCTTAATAGGTTTCTCTGAAAGGGAGGGTTTTCAGGGATTGTCTAAAAGAAAACAGATTAGGAAATAATCAGACAGCTTGGGGTAGGGAGTTCCAAAAGATGGGAGAGGCTCAGGATAAGTGACGAGGGAGCTAGAGAGCAGGAGGTCTTGGGAGGAACAAAGAGACATTTAGGTTGGTATTTTGAGACTAGGGTAGTGATGTAGCTGGGGCTGAGTTGTGGATGGCTTTTTAAGTTGTTGTTAGTATTTTGAATTTATTTGTTGGGTGAGCGGAAGCCAGTGAAGGGAATGACAGAGAGGAGTAGCAGACATGGAGTGGTTGGTAAGGTGGATAAGCCTAGCAGCAGCATTCATAATGGACTGAATGGGGGATAGCCTATGAAAAGGTAAGCCAATGAAAAGGGAATTGCAATAGTCGAGGCGAGAAGGTATGCACCATTTTGTTGTAGGTGTATTCCAATGATAACCACCATATTAATGAAGCCGCAAGTCACCACCATAGGCACCATTTTATTGTGGATCTACCTGAAAGATAAAACACATCCGTGGCCATATAAATAAAAACCGCCAGTAACAAAGCTAATTACAAATAATATGGAGAACTTCACTAAATACAGGATGGGGGGGACACATGATAAGGAGGCCACTTGGGGAGAAATAAATTAATACAATACATATAATATATTCCCCATTCAACAACTAGTAATTACAATAAGAGCCCGTTTATAATTCTTGTAATAACAAATATAAATTAAATGCATCAATAACCCCATGTAATAATCCCTCTAAACGATGCACGAAGCATCATGGGTGGGACTTCAACCCATGACCCACTGGCTGCAAGGCGGAAGGGCTAACCACTTGATCTCAAGTGCCCTAATAACAAATATAAATTAAATTAAACGCATCAATAACCCCCATGTAATAATCCTTCTAAATAATGCACGTAGTGTCATTGGTGGGACTTGAACCCATGACCAACTAGCAGTAAGGCAGAAGTGCTAACCACTTAGCCACTATAGTTTACTCGTTCCTATTATTGATGTGCATGTTTGTTATATTATATTTTTTACATTTTTTAGCAATATTGATTTTCATTGTTTATGGCACTATCAATGCATTTCTAAGGTTCAGTATCATACAGCTCTGCATTTTTTTGTTTTTTGTACATTATTGATGTTATTTTTACATTTTACATTTTGATATTGTTCTTGTAATATTTTGCTATTAAATTAAATCAATTTTTGAGTTTTTACACGAGAACTGAATGGATTTTCTTGGAACTTTCCTCATCAATATAATTTCCAGAATATTGATATTAATACTGAAATAACAGTATTTTAACAGTGGTGAGCCGTAGCCAGTTTCATTTTGTTTGAATTTCGAACATTTTTTTCCGCTTAAAGAGAGGCAAGATAAGCAAGACAAGCATTGATTATGCAGTCAAGCTTCCAGGAGAAAAAAACAGCGGATGAACTATCGGCATCATCGAATGAACCTGGAATCATCAAATCATCAAAATTGGTGAGACATTTGCGCACGTGCAAGAAAACTCTGTTTCTTGATGACATAATTTCCCTCCAAGAGAGGGAATGCATGTTACATGAAGGAAGTCTGTCCTAAATTGGTAAGTAATGAATTTTATTGATGAGATATCTAGTGAGAGTAAATTAGAATTCAAAAATCTGTCAAAATTTGTTAAAGATGATAAATTATGTTGTTACATGTTCAATGTGAAAAAGAAAAGTGTACTCCGCACTAAAACTAGCTTAAATAGTGAAAAAAACATTATTGTGTATAATTAAAAAAGCTGCTCCCCTAATTAGGTAGGTATACTACTCATGGAACTAATATAATAAAATGTAGAGGGTGCTCTAGAACAAATAATAATTAACTGGGCAAAAGTTGAATGGTTAAAAGAACTCAAGCAACTATCATTGGATAAACAAATAAAGTGCAATGTGCCATAAATACTTATATAAACACAGGTGATGAACACAAGTGGTATATACAATATATGGGCCAAAAAGGCTGTAGAAGGAAAAGAAAAGTCTCAGAATCACAAAGAAATCCAAATGATCTTCGGTGTTCAAATTCTTCCAAAAAATAGTGAATATTCCTTCACCGACTGATAAAAATACACCCAATGTGCTCCTAATATGTATTCTACTAACAGAGAATGGTGACCCCTTTAATTAAAAAGCAGGTCATATTGTGGGGTCACCAGTATGGTATTTGTATACTAGGGTTTTGGTTCCGAATACGGGTAAAACACCCTAAAGCATAGGCACCACATCCCTGAACATGATTATAAATTATAAAGGGAATGATGGGATTTTGACGGTGCAGGTGAACTAAACATAGAAAAGTTTTTTTCGTAAAAAAGTACAATTTATTACATCAATCATTAAAAAACATACAGTTTTGTACAAAATGTATGAAATTTCAGTTTAAATAAAAGCACAGTGGTCTAGTGGGTGTTAGAGTGTACAAATAAATGCATTAAAAAGAGGATTAATTCTTGAGATAAAATGATAATTCTCACGTTCTACAAGGCTCTGGTCCGGGACCGTACCTAGAGTATGCTGTCCAGTTCTGGGCACCAGTCCTCAGGAAGGATGTACTGGAAATGGAGCGAATACTAAGGGCAACAAAGCTAATAAAGGGTCTGGAGCAGGGCCGATCCTAGGGTCACCGGCGCCTGGGTGCAGAAATATTTCTGGCGCCCCCACATGGGCGTGGTCATCTTACCAACTCCACCCCTTTACAAATGATTCTATGGCAACGACTCAAATACAGAGCTGCTCCCCTAAGAAGTCTTTGTTACCCTGAAATCCTCCCATGATCTCTTAACAATAAAGAAAATACAGGAAGAGAGAACACTAATGAGACCTGGAGGGGAACCTCTCTGATGCACACAGAGAGGGCTTCTGTTAGAAAGAGTCCCCAGACATAATACAGGATACGGTCAAAGACTGCAGACATGGTACAAGAGCTGGACAGAGACTGCAGACATGGTACAAGAGCTGGACAGAGACTGCAGACATAGTACAGGAGATGATCAGAGACTGCAGACATAGTACAGGAGATGATCAGAGACTGCAGACATAGTACAGGAGATGATCAGAGACTGCAGACATGGTACAGGAGATGATCAGAGACTGCAGACATGGTACAGGAGATGATCAGACTGCAGACATGGTACAGGAGATGATCAGAGACTGCAGACATGGTACAGGAGATGATCAGAGACTGCAGACATAATACAGGAGATGATCAGAGACTTCAGACATAATAAAGGAGATGATCAGAGACTGCAGACATGGTACGGGAGATGATCAGAGACTGTAGACATAGTACAGGAGACGATCAGAGACTGCAGACATGGTACAGGAGATGATCAGAGACTGCAGACATAGTACAGGAGACGATCAGAGACTGCAGACATGGTACAGGAGATGATCAGAGACTGCAGACATAGTACAGGAGATGATCAGAGACTGCAGACATAGTACAGGAGATGGTCAGAGACTGCAAACATAGTACAGGAGATGATCAGAGACTGTAGACATGATACAAGAGACAGTCAGAGACTGCAGACATAGTACAGGAGATGATCATAGACTGCAGACATGGTACAGGAGATGATCAGAGACTGCAGACATAGTACAGGAGATGGTCAGAGACTGCAGACATGGTACAGGAGATGATCAGAGACTGTAGACATAGTACAGGAGATGATCAGAGACTGCAGACATGGTACAGGAGATGATCAGAGACTGCAGACATGGTACAGGAGATGATCAGAGACTGCAGACATGGTACAGGAGATGATCAGAGACTGCAGACATAGTACAGGAGATGATCAGAGACTACAGACATGGTACAGGAGATGATCAGAGACTGTAGACATAGTACAGGAGATGATCAGAGACTGCAGACATGGTACAGGAGATGATCAGAGACTGCAGACATAGTAGAGGACATGGTCAGAGACTGTAGACATGATACAAGAGACAGTCAGAGACTGCAGACATGGTACAGGAGATGATCAGAGACTGCAGACATGGTACAGGAGATGATCAGAGACTGCAGACATAGTACAGGAGATGATCAGAGACTGCAGACATAGTACAGGAGATGGTCAGAGACTGCAGACATAGTACAGGAGATGGTCAGAGACTGCAGACATAGTACAGGAGATGATCAGAGACTGTAGACATGATACAAGAGACAGTCAGAGACTGCAGACATAGTACAGGAGATGATCAGAGACTGCAGACATAGTACAGGAGATGATCAGAGACTGCAGACATGGTACAGGAGATGATCAGAGACTGTAGACATAGTACAGGAGATGATCAGAGACTGCAGACATGGTACAGGAGATGATCAGAGACTGCAGACATAGTAGAGGACATGGTCAGAGACTGCAGACATAGTAGAGGACATGGTCAGAGACTGTAGACATGATACAAGAGACAGTCAGAGACTGCAGACATGGTACAGGAGATGATCAGAGACTGCAGATATGATACAAGAGAAGGTCAGAGACTGCAGACATGGTACAAGAGAAGGTCAGAGACTGCAGATATAATACAGGAGATGGTCAGAGACTGCAGACATAGTACAGGAGATGATCAGAGACTGCAGACATAGTACAGGAGATGATCAGAGACTGCAGACATAGTACAGGAGATGATCAGAGACTGCAGACATGATACAGGAGATGGTCAGAGACTGCAGACATGACACAAGAGAAGGTCAGAGACTGCAGATATAATACAGGAGATGATCAGAGACTGCAGTTCCTATGGACATTAGTAGATAATGGCCGATTGGCCCTCTCACCTGACCCAGCGATGGTTCCTCTGATCAGGAGTAAGCTCACTCTGAATTGCCCGTGGTGACTCCTCTGGGTAGCACCCAGATCTGTATTCTGGCAATGACTCCATTCCTTTCTCCGCCAGGGATGGCACCAGGCTGTGTGGCTTTCCCTCTGGTGGCGCAGGGCAGCGGGGTTTCCTCTCTGAAGGTGTTCCCTGAGCACTGCCCTCTCCCTCTGGAGTCCTGGGTGCACTTCCCTGAAAGCTTTCCCAGGCTCCTGTATCTCTCTCTCTCCCATTTAGCTGAGCATGCTGTGTGGACTGCAGTTTCCGTGTTACAGTGGGGCTGCCAGTCCTCGGGACTACATGTCCCACAATCCTCTTCTCCTTTTTCTATTCTATTTTTCCCTGGCTGATATGAAGGCGGGGGAAGAAACATAGTGGGAGGCTGTGCTGGCCAGCGCCGCTCACTAGTATAGCAGTGCACGTGCGGAGGAGAGGTAGAGGGAGGGGAAGGGGCGAAAGAAGAGCCTGCAGCTGCAGTGACATCACTAGGGTTGGTGTCACCAGGTGCGGTATAACATGGTGTCACCCTCCTTCCACCAACTTTAGTCGCCCCTCAGTACAGATCTCCCTCCACTAAGTATAGACCCCCACTAAGTATAAACCCCTCTCTCAGTACAGACCCCCCTTCATCAGTATAGACCCCCCCAGGACAAACCACCCCCCCTCCATTAGTAGACCCCCACCAGGACAACCCCCCCTCCATTAGTACAGATCCCCCCCAGGACAAAGCCCCCCTTCATTAGTACAGACCCCCCCAGGACAACCCCCCTCCATTAGTACAGACCCCCAGGACAAACCCCCCTCTATTAGTACAGACCCCCAGGACAAACCCCCTCCATTAGTACAGACCCCCTAGGAGAACCCCCCTCCACTAGTACAGACCCCCACAGGACAAATCCCCCCATCATTAGTACAGACCCCCAGGACAAACCCCCCCTCCATTAGTACAGACCCCCCCAGGACAAACCCCCCTCCATTAGTACAGACCCCCCAGGACAAACCCCCTCCATTACTACAGACCCCCCAGGAGAACCCCCCCTCCACTAGTACAGACCCCCACAGGACAAATCCCCCCTTCATTAGTACAGACCCCCCACCAGGACAAACCCCCCTCCATTAGTACAGACCCCCCCAGGACCAACCCCCCTCCATTAGTACAGACCCCCCCAGGACCCCCCCTCCATTAGTACAGACCCCCCGGACAAACACCCCCCCTCCATTAGTACAGACCCCCCAGAACAACCCCCCTCCATTAGTACAGACCCCCAGAACAATCCCCCTCCATTAGTACAGACCCCCAGGACAAATCCCTCCATTAGTACAGACCCCTCAGGACAAATCCCCCCTCCATTAGTACAGACCCCCCCAAGACAAATCCCCCCCATTAGTACAGACCCCCAGGACAACCCCCCCATTAGTACAGACCCCCCAGGACAACCCCCCCATTAGTACAGACCCCCCAGGACAACCCCCCCATTAGTACAGACCCCCAGGACAACCCCCCCATTAGTACAGACCCCCCAGGACAACCCCCCCATTAGTACAGACCCCCCAGGACAACCCCCCCCATTAGTACAGACCCCCCAGGACAACCCCCCCATTAGTACAGACCCCCCAGGACAACCCCCCATTAGTACAGACCGCCCCCCCAGGACAACCCCCCCATTAGTACAGACCGCCCCAGGGACAAACCTCCCTCTATCAGTACAGACAAACATATTAACACCCGGGCAGCAGCTAGAGAGGACAGTGTGCAGCCGCGCCGCCCGGGTGAAGAACAGATCGAGCGGGAGTGAGAGACAGCGGAGGAGAGAGAGAACCTGTGTCAGGCTGCAGGCACGGGCCGCCCTCCCTCCCCCCAGCGAAGTCACTGCGCGGCTGGTCTCTCTCAACACAGAGACCAGCCGCTCCGATCTCCGGCGGCTGCTCTCCTCTGACAGGAGGAGGAGGGAGGGGGGACAGGCTCGCTCTAGCAATGTAAAGCACAGCGGCGCCGGCGCGGCCGCTCTGCGGCGGTGAGCTGCTGCGGACAGAGCTATTTCTGCACACGGAGGGGAGGAGGAGGAGGGAGGGGAGCACTCTGGCGCTTCAGCGCCCCCACCTCTCTGGCGCCTGGGTGCACTGCACCCCGTGCACCCGCCTGGGACCGGCCCTGGTCTGGAGGATATTAGTTATGAGGGAAGGTTGCGAGCACTAAACATATTCTCTCTGGAGAAGAGACGCTTGAGAGGGGATATGATTTCAATATACAAATACCATTATAAATTATAAAGAGAATAACGAGATTTTGACGGTGCAGGTGAACTAGACATAGAAAAGTTTTTTTGTAAAAAAGTACAATTTATTACATCAATCATTAAAAAACATACAGTTTTGTACAAAATTTATGAAATTTCAGTTTAAATAAAAGCACAGTGGTCTAGTGGGGGTTAGAGTGTACAAATAATATAGAAGATGTTATAGTTGCATACTAGCCCGACATGTTTCGCATTGTCGCTTTATCAAGGGATATTCAAACTGAAGATGACATCATTTAACACTCCTATTGGTTCTAGAAAAAATAAAAATAAAGATTGCAAAGATTGACATTATAATTTACACAAAAAAAAATCAAAATAACACACATATCAGCCATAAACTAGTGCAATGTCGTCTCTGAAACAGCATTGAAAAAATGCTTACCCCCTCAATGACCCAGAAACCTTTGTCGCTACCAGCGTGCACCAACCTGGACCAGGACCGGGATGAGGCCAAAATGTGCAACCACAGGGAACAGAAAGGTGGAGCTGTATACGGATTATAAAATTCAATGTGTCACGAGGGGAACTAGTTGATGAGTGGTTCTATAACTAAATTTTGAGACTGTCAATATAGTGAAGTATTTATTAGCCTAATGAGATTTTTGATCAAATTTTTTTGATCAATAGTCACGGGAGATGGGAAGGGGTTACTTAGCTTAAGGGTAAAAGGACTCTTTAACACTTACTCAAATGATTGATCAGAGCAGCACCTGTGAGGTGGAGGCAGTCATCAGTGTCTGTAAAGTTGTAGTTACAGGAAGTGATTCTGTGAAAAACAAAAAAAAAACAAAAGACCATATTGGCCCCATAAAGAATGAGGAAGGACATCTGGTTACAAAGGATGGGGAGATGGCGAAGTTATTGAATTCATTCTTCTCCTCAGTCTTCACGAGGGAATCGGGGGGCTTCAGTAACCAAAATTGCAGTGTTTATCCTCATGACACATCACAGGAAGCACCTCAATGGTTAACAGAGGACAGAATTAAAATTGGACTTGGGAAACTTAACATTATTAAATTACCGGGATCAGATGGCTTGCACCCGTGGGTACTTGGGGAACTCAGTCAAGTAATTGCCAGACCATTGTTCCTAATTTTTACTGACAGTCTACTGACTAGAATGGTCAGCTGATTGTAGAAAATCCGATGTAGCACCAATATTTAAAAAGGGCCCAAAGTACATCCCTGGAAATTACAGACCAGTAAGCCTAACATCAATAGTATGTAAACTCTTGGAGGGGATGATAAGGGACTATATACAAGATTTTAGTAATGAGAACAGTATCATTAGCAGTAATCAGCATGGATTCATGAAGAATCATTCTTGCCAAACCAATCTATTAACCTTCTATGAGGAGGTGAGTTGCCATCTAGATAAAGGAAGGCCCGTAGATGTTGTGTATCTGGATTTTGCAAAAGCATTTGACACAGTTCCCCATAAACGTTTACTGTACAAAATAAGGTTCATTGGCATGGACCATAGGATGAGTACATGGATTGAAAACTGGCTACAAGGGCGAGTTCAGAGGGTGGTGATAAATGGGGAGTACTCAGAATGGTCAGGGGTGGGTAGTGGGGACTCTGTGCTGGGTTCTAGCAGGGTTCTGTGCTGGGACCAATCCTGTTTAATTTGTTCATAAATGACCTGGAGGATGGGGTAAACAGTTCAATCTCTGTATTTGCGGACGATACTAAGCTAAGCAGGGCAATAACTTCTCCGCAGGATGTGGAAACCTTGCAAAAAGATCTGAACAAATTAATGGGTGGGCAACTACATGGCAAATGAGGTTCAATGTAGAAAAATGTAAAATAATGCATTTGGGTGGCAAAAATATAAATGCAATCTTTACACTGGGGGGTGAAGCTCTGGGGGAATCTAGGATAGAAAAGGACCTAGGGGTCCTAGTAGATGATAGGCTCAGCAGTGGCATGCAATGCCAAGTGGCTGCTAACAAGGCAAACAGAATATTGGCATGCATTAAAAAGAGGATTAATTCTTGAGATAAAATGATAATTCTCACGTTCTACAAGGCTCTGGTCCAGGACCGTACCTAGAGTATGCTGTCCAGTTCTGGGCACCAGTCCACAGGAAGGATGTACTGGAAATGGAGCGAATACTAAGGGCAACAAAGCTAATAAAGGGTCTGGAGGATATTAGTTATGAGGGAAGGTTGCGAGCACTAAACATATTCTCTCTGGAGAAGAGACGCTTGAGAGGGGATATGATTTCAATATACAAATACCATTATAAATTATAAAGAGAATAACGGGATTTTGACGGTGCAGGTGAACTAGACATAGAAAAGTTTTTTTCCTAAAAAAGTACAATTTATTACATCAATCATTAAAAAACATACAGTTTTGTACAAAATTTATGAAATTTCAGTTTAAATAAAAGCACAGTGGTCTAGTGGGGGTTAGAGTGTACAAATAATATAGAAGATGTTATAGTTGCATACTAGCCCGACATGTTTCGCATTGTCGCTTTATCAAGGGATATGCAAACTGAAGATGACATCATTTAACACTCCTATTGGTTCTAGAAAAAATAAAAATAAAGTTTGCAAAGATTGACATTATAATTTACAGAAAAAAAAATCAAAATAACACACATAAAAGGCGCATGCGCGGCAGCCCCATGAACGGTCGCTCGTTCTGAGAGCTCCGCTCCACTCCGGCCTACTAGCCCTGCTACAGCAACAAATAGCGGCGGAACCGGACCATCGAACCCCCTCATCACTCCCTGAAGTCCGGAGGGACCCCCTCGCATGACCAGGGGCTCGGCAAGAGGGGACCTATCCCGATTTCTGTACTCCGGCCCGCTGACTGCGGCCTCCACAAAAATGGCGGCGACCGGCACCACACGAGGCCCCTCAGGGAATCTGGAGGCATCCATGGAAGACTTTCCTCCCCTGCCCTCCCCCAGCTCCATGATGAAACAGCAAACTGTGAGTAATCCCCAGGATGGGCTATTTACTGGATCTCAAATGATCTCCTTGGACTGTAACCCTATGGAATCTCCCCCCCTATCCCAGATGGAGGAGAGCTGCCCCCCACCCAGCCCCCAGGATGATCTCTCTGCCCCCATCCCCACTGACTTTGCTGCCCTAATGAACACTTTCTCCAATATGCTTACAAGGGGTTTGGCACACAATGCCTCACAAATCACCACAACTATACAGGCGGATCTGCAACAGCTGGGTGCACGCATTGAAGCAATCGAATCAAAGACTGACCAAATTGCTGCAGTTGCCAACCAGAACACTGATAGGATTCAAGAATTGCATGACCAACTGGATATGGCATACTCTAAACTCGATGACCTCGAGAACAGGTCTCGAAGATACAACTTCAGACTAAGAGGCCTTCCAGAAACCTTTAAGGACACGGAGAAAATCGTTCGTTCTTTCATCAAACATCTAATTCCGGATATACCAGACTACAGGCCGGAACTAGACCGGGCACACAGGGCATTGCAACCACCACGCCAAGATGGCCTACCCAGAGATATTGTGGTTAAACCCCATTTTTTCAGAGTCAAAGAAGAAGTCATGCACAGAGCGAGAGAATCTGAAAATCTTTCCTTCCAGGGTCACTCGATTCAAATTTTCGCGGACCTTTCCCCCTTCACAATTCAGAGACGGAGATCATTAAAGCCTCTACTGAGCATCCTCTCGCAAAAATCAATCACCTACAGATGGTCGTTCCCCTTTCGCCTTAACTTTGCCTACCTAAACAAGTCTTACAGCTTCACAAATTTCGGAGATGGGGAACGCCTGCTGCTGCAACTGGGCCTAATATCTCACTCACCAACATCACCTGCTGCCATGGATTCCAGAACACCCCAGTCTGCGAAGAGACCACCACCCTCGAGCCCCATCCAACCCTTATGGCATAAACAACAAGCCAAGAGATCCAAAGATGGACGCCCTCCTTAACGGAAAATCTGCTATCAACAGTGCCTTCTCCTCTCCAGATCTCCCTGGAGCACCCTTTAGGCTATGGGACGCTGACTCCCCAAGCCCACGTTCTCTTTTGCCGGGGTTTTAGCCAGACCCTGTTGGGACACTGAGACGTTTGCTTTATTTTTCCTTGTTTTTTTTTTTTTTTTTTTAATATTTGTTGTTACTTCACTTATCTCAGGTCTCCTTCATTTTTGGCTCTTACGGTTCGGTTCTACTTTAGGTTTTTTACATGGCGGATTGGCCGGAGTGGCTGCACTTCGCCTCCACGAGTTCCTGAGTAGAATTTTCCCCCACTCAGAAACACCTTCACAACCCCTGTTACGGGGTACCCGTTTTTTGGGAAAACCTTTTCAGAGGGTGGCTGTATGCCCTCCCCCCTGATAGGGGTCTTAGATATTTATTTAGTTACACTTAATATGACAAATCGTTTATATCATTGGTTTTACATTGTTTTTGACATGGCCTATTTTTCTCTCTCAGGGTCGATCCTTCCTCACGTTCTCCCCTCCCCACCTCATCTACCATCGGAGTCTCTCAGGGGCCTCTCCATGTCGCTACATTCCGGACTCCAGGACCTTCGGGCGGCGGGGACTTGGACACGAGCACAAATTTTGATGTCTCAGGTAGGCTCTAGTAGTGTGATGAGCACATCCCCTCCTCTGATCCATGCTACCTGACTCGCACGTTCCCCCTCCCCAAATTTGTATAGCCACGCATAATGTACAAGGCATGAACTCCCCTGTCAAACGGCGCAAACTATTTAACCACTACAAATCACAAAAAATCGCAGTTCTCCTATTGCAAGAAACTCACTTCCCAGCCTCATACAACCCCTCTTTTTTAAATGGTAACTACACCCAGTTTTTTCTTTCCAATGCCGAAAATAAGTCTAAAGGGGTTGCCATCTGTTTTTCAAAACACCTGAAATTTTCCCCTTCCGAAGTTGTTAGAGACCAGGCAGGCAGGTTTCTATTGGTAAAAGGGATGATTGAGGGTATAATATATTCATTTATCTCTTACTACGCCCCAAATAAAGGCCAGGCTTCCTTTTTCTCCACAATGTTGTCCACTCTAGGCCCAAAACTCGAAGGAAAAATAATATTGGGAGGAGACACAAACCTCCTCTTCGATACTTCTCTAGACAAATCGGGGTCGGGCCTTCCCGCCCCAGAAAACCCCCAAAACAAAGTACTAATATAGCATCCACTCTACACTCTCTGGGCCTAGTGGACATATGGAGAGAAATGAACCCTAGGTCCAAAGACTTTACCCATTACTCGGCCCCACATCACATCTATGCTAGAATAGACCATATTTTCATACAATCACATAACATCCCCAGTGCTCACAAAGCAGTTATTAGAGACTCCCCCATTTCGGACCACTCCCTGGTTCTCCTATATCTGCAACAATCACCTAACCCGGGAAATAAATTCATATGGCGACTTAATGAAGGACTCCTTAGCGACCCAGTACAATGCTCAATTATAACTAAAGAGATTCAAGAATACTTTCGTCTTAACGACACGGGCGAAGTCTCTCCGGCTACGCTGTGGGCGGCCCATAAGGCAGTTCTCAGAGGGAAGATTATCCAGATATCCTCCAACCTTAAAAAGGAACGCACGGCTGACACTAATAACCTTAAACTAAGATACCAATCCCTGTCTAGAGCCCATAAGAAGAATCCCACTAAGGTTTCTCTAGAGGCGTTGGAAAATGCACGTACTTCTTTGAACCTAGCCAATCACCTCTGAGGCTGAGAAACAGCTCCGGTGGTCAGGCGCACGCTTTTACCACCAGACAGACAAAATAGGAACTAAATTAGCCACTAAATTATCCCCAAAACCCCGATCGGCGGCTTTACCCAAAATTCGCACCCTTTCCGGTGAACTTTCCCAAAACCCCAAAAGTATAATGCAAACATTCCACAAGTTCTATACATCTTTATATAAACAGGAACAAACAACAACTGACCCTGTTACCTCAGATTTCCTGACTAGCTTATCCCTTCCCAAATTATCGCCTGAGCACTCTGATCTTATGGACGATCCCATATCGGACGCAGAAGTGCTTGGGGTAATTAAACATCTGAAACTAAACTCGGCCCCGGGACCTGATGGCTTTTCCGCAGGCTACTACAAAAAATTCGGTCCGACCTTAGCTCCGTATTTGGCCAAATTCTTTAATTCTCTCAGGTCTGGTTCTCCCCTGGATAAAGCCCTCAATCTGGCCTTCATCTCGGTCATTCCAAAACCTGGCAAAGACACAACTATGGTCTCCAATTATCGTCCTATTTCCTTAATCAACAATGATCTCAAAATATTAACTAAAGTTCTTTCCAACCGGCTAGCTTCCTGCATAGCAGATTATATCAACAAAGACCAAGTGGGCTTTATCCCGGGGAGAAGAGCAATTAACATTATCTCTCTTCTTAAATCCCAATGGGACGGAGGCCCCCCGCAACAAGGCTATTTGCTATCCATCGATTTGCAAAAGGCTTTTGACACAGTCACCTGGCCCTACTTATTCCATATATTAGAACGCTGGGGTTTTGGTCAACGTTTCATGAACATCCTTAGGGCCCTGTACTTCGGCCCTACAGCACAGGTCAGATTGCAAGGCTACTATTCTGATCCTTTTACAATAGAAAGAGGTACCAGACAGGGCTGCCCGCTCTCCCCCCTTTTGTTCGCCATAGCCATGGAATCCCTGGCTATCGCGATCAGAACTCACCCTGACATTAAAGGAGTGATGTGTGGTAAAGGCGAGCACAAATGCGCCCTCTTTGCCGATGATTTGTTACTTTTTGTAACTTCCCCCCTAGTCTCTACTCCTAATATCTTTGCTTTACTAGATAGATTTGGGGAGGTTTCTGGCCTACGAGTTAACGTTGCCAAATCTTCCGCCCTGAAAATTTCGGTCCCTCCTAATGTTCTAAATAGCCTTCAAAACCACTTCCCGTTTACCTGGAACGAGGTCGCACTGCCATACCTAGGGGTCAACCTCACAGCAAATATAGCCTCTCTCTACCCATCTAACTTCCCTACCACCTTTCGTAAATTGATTCTGGACTTATCCATATGGGACAATCATAACTTATCTTGGCTTGGCCGTATCAATGCAGTCAAAATGACCCTTCTACCCCGTATTCTTTACCTATTCAGATCCTTGCCCATCCCTATCCAAAAATCTCAAGTTCAACCACTTCAATCCAAAATCATAAAATTCATATGGGGATCAAGGGGAAGTCGTTGTGCACAACACATTCTATTCCGCTCCAAATCACAAGGGGGTCTAGCTCTCCCCAACATTTGGTGGTACTATCAGGCTGCCCAGCTAGCCCAGATATCTATAGTTTATTCAAAGGGCCAGAAACCTGATTGGGTATCAATGGAACGCCATGCAGTCCCCCACCACACGGTTGACTTCTTACTTTGGTCTCCCCCTAAATTGAGACCACCTATTCTAGCCCCCACACTATCACACTCTTTTGCTTTATGCGACCGACTCTATAAAAATCCCTCCTTGATTTCTCCCCTTAAACCACTAACACATATCTTTCATAATCCTGACTTCCCGCCGGGAATGAACATTTTAGCATTTAGTTGGTGGTTGAATAAAGGACTACTCAGAATAGGGAACTACTTCTCCTCCACAGGCCCTCTCTCTTTAGCCCTCTGTACAAGTAAGCTCGAAATGCCCCCCGCTGAACGCTTTTGTTTTATGCAGATCCAACATTTCCTCCATTCTATCTGGCCAAACAAACCAGAGCCCCCTTCAATAACTAACTATGAATCATGGTGTGCGAGTGCAGTGGATCAGAGAGGGGGAATCTCCATCATATATGCCTCACTTGCCTCTGCTGTGTCCAAGCCCTCGTACGCCTTATCCTGGGAAAAAGACCTTGATTTCTCATGGGAAAGTGATCAATGGTTCTGTTGCTTTCATCGCTCATTTAAGGGAATCCTTAATGTTTCCCTCATGGAGGGCAGCATTAAGGTGATCATGAGATGGTACAGGGTACCCTGTCTTTTGGCTAAGATCTACCCTGATGCTTCCCCGCTGTGCTTTCGTGGTTGTAACCACATTGGGACTCTGCTCCATGTATGGTGGACATGTCCACGGATAAGGGGATTATGGAACAAAGTATTTTCAGTGATCCACAAAATATCCTCCGCCCAGATCCCTCAAACTCCGGAGATAGCCTTATTGAATCTGAAAGTGGAAAGGGTTGATAAATATACCCAACAACTGATCTTTTTTGTCTTACTGGGCACCAAAATAACAATAGCCTCTTGCTGGAAAAAACACAGAGTCCCATTCACAGCGGTGAAGCATAAAATATCCTGGATTATGGCGCAAGAAAAGATAGTGAGCATTATCCAGGATAAAGTTAGTAAGTTTGAGCTTATCTGGGAACCCTGGGCCAACTGCTGCCATATCTCCTTGCGTCCTGGCATGAGCCCTCCAGGGCAACAAGCTCTCTGAGAGACTCCGATCCCAATCCTCATCAAAAGCGATGGTAATTCCCCCTTATACCTTCCACTCCACCAAACTCCCCGAATAACCTCACCCCTTAGTACCTTAGACTCTCTGATTATTCTTTATGTAAAATATTCAACCCTGAGACTAATTTAAATTCATTTTTTTTAGTATACCTTCTTCTCTTTCACCCCTTCCAATGGGTCACAATAAAACCCTAACACACTCTGGCCCCAAAGTTCCAGGGCTACTCTGTTTGTTTACTTATCTTTCTCTATGAAGACATCTATGGCCCTAGGTTTATCTGATCTTCTGTAGATAAACTTCTATGGAACAGGACAGGTCTAATAACCACATTTTGACACTGATAATGGGCTACCTCATGTAGATTAGACTCGACTGAGGTAAGGAATCCGGGAGAAGGGGCTGGACCTAAGCCCGCAGTGTGCTCCCATAGGGGCGGGTGGTGGACTTCTCCCCTGATCTCAGATCCCTTGAAAATAATATAATAAAGTCTTCCGTATTACATTTAACCTCTCCTCACTTACTCCAGTTAATGAGTTCACCTGACGCATCTAGGTTTTTGCTCTAACAGCTTACTCATCCTTCCTGGTCCCTACGCCAGAGTTTTGTCTATTTCAGTTTATAATTTGAATTTAAGTTCAACTGTAACTAAGATTTCTGCTGATTAGACCTTTCATTTTATGTCTTGCAATGAGAGATCTTTCACTGTATTATATGTCTCCTACTGAATCCTCATACCCTTGTACCATGAAATGTCTTTTCAAAGGTTATGTAACAAATTTTCCTTGATACTACCAATAAAAATTTATTGAAAATAAAAATAACACACATATCAGCCATAAACTAGTGCAATGTCGTCTCTGAAACAGCATTGAAAAAATGCTTACCCCCTCAATGACCCAGAAACCTTTGTCGCTACCAGCGTGCACCAACCTGGACCAGGACCGGGATGAGGCCAAAATGTGCAACCACAGGGAACAGAAAGGTGGAGCTGTATACGGATTATAAAGTTCAATGTGTCACGAGGGGAACTAGTTGATGAGTGGTTCTATAACTAAATTTTGAGACTGTCAATATAGTGAAGTATTTATTAGCCTAATGAGATTTTTGATCAAATTTTTTTGATCAATAGTCACGGGAGATGGGAAGGGGTTACTTAGCTTAAGGGTAAAAGGACTCTTTAACACTTACTCAAATGATTGATCAGAGCAGCACCTGTGAGGTGGAGGCAGTCATCAGTGTCTGTAAAGTTGTAGTTACAGGAAGTGATTCTGTGAAAAAAAAAAAGCAAAAACACAATCATAAGAGAAGGGACTGTGCTGGGAGTAATGAGTTAATTTGAAAGACTAGGGAGTGTGAGCAAGTGAAATATAGTAAAGATGAGATTAATGGCCGAAATTTGAGTATATATCATCCAGTCAAACCTAACTAGAAGGTAATGGACACATTGTCTCATTATTAGTATGTTAGAGAAGGAAAATACACTCTTTAAATGGGTCAATGACAGAAATATGAGAGACACAGAGATGATAGATAATGAATAGGAGATAAACGCAGATTGGTGTTTGTGGAGCAGTGTGTGGTAAACTTACCAGTCACTCACACTGCTGAGAAATGAGCTCCAACATCCGGCGCTGACAGATAGGACTTTCAGAGGAGCCGGCTTATGTGCTGTCCCCCATCGAGCTGGCGTGTGACATCATCAGCTCAATGCGGATGTAAAGGCGCCATTGCGCATGCCCGGGGAACCAAGTTTCCCATCTTACTACAAGTCCCACAGGGCACAGCGACCACAACCCGAGCCGACATGCGCAGTAGCTACGCACGACAGCCTGGTGTGCCGCCCCGCCCTGCCAGGACTGCAGGGATGGGAAGCGGGGCACCGAGGTGACCCACTGATGGATCTGATCTCCCAGGGAGCGCGGCGCAGTGTGGGCACATCTCTAGGATGTGCCCCGGGCGTCCGTATGGTTGCAATAGGCCACCCTGACACCGGCGGGGGAGGAGAACTGGGAGAGACCTGGCAAAGGGAAACCAAAGAGGCCACCGATCGGACAGAAAAGGACCACACACATCTCAATCCGATCAGTGAATCAGAGGAACAAAGCACTATAGGAAAACACATAAGATAAATCAAACAGATGTATACAAACATTACATTTATTACACATTTAATTATAATTCTGAATCCAAGGTTATATACTTGTGAATATGAGCGATTCATAATAGAAAAAAAGAAAATATTATATTTAGACTAAAATTGGGGACTGGTGGGGAGAGAGGAAACCGGGGAGAAGGGAAGGGGGAGGGGGGGGAAATACAGGGAAGAGGATGAGTGTCAGATGAAAAAAGACACCGATTGTACTGGGAAATAAAGACTAGAAACCAAAAACGTTTTTGGATTGAGATGTGTGTGGTCCTTTTCTGTCCGATCGGTGGCCTCTTTGGTTTCCCTTTGCCAGGTCGCTCCCAGTTCTCCTCCCCCGCCGGTGTCAGGGTGGCCTATTGCAACCATACGGACGTCCGGGGCACATCCTAGAGATGTGCCCACACTGCGCCGCGCTCCCTGGGAGATCAGATCCATCAGTGGGTCACCTCGGTGCCCCGCTTCCCATCCCTGCAGTCCGGGCAGGGCGGGGCGCACCAGGCCGTCGTGCGTAGCTACTGCGCATGTCGGCTCGGGTTGTGGCCGCTGTGCCCTGTGGGACTTGTAGTAAGATGGGAAACTTGGTTCCCCGGGCATGCGCAATGGCACCTTCACGTCCGCATCGAGCTGATGATGTCACACGCCAGCTCGATTGGGAACAGCACATAAGCCGGCTCCTCTGACAGTCCTATCTGTCAGCGCCGGAGGTTGGAGCTCATTTCTCAGCAGTGTGAGTGACTGGTAAGTTTACCACACACTGCTCCACAAACACCAATCTGCGTTTATCTCCTATTCATTATCTATCATCTCTGTGTCTCTCATATTTCTGTCATTGACCCATTTCAAGAGCGTATTTTCCTTCTCTAACATACTAATAATGAGACAACGTGTCCATTACCTTCTAGTTAGGTTTGACTGGATGATATATACTCAAATTTCGGCCATTAATCTCATCTTTACTATATTTCACTTGCTCACACTCCCTAGTCTTTCAAATTAACTCATTACTCCCAGCACAGTCCCTTCTCTTATGATTGTGTTTTTGCTTTTTTTTTTTTTTTTTTTTTTATCAGCATCACAGAATCACTTCCTGTAACTACAACTTTACAGACACTGATGACTGCCTCCACCTCACAGGTGCTGCTCTGATCAATCATTTGAGTAAGTGTTAAAGAGTCCTTTTACCCTTAAGCTAAGTAACCCCTTCCCATCTCCCGTGACTATTGATCAAAAAAATTTGATCAAAAATTTCATTAGGCTAATAAATACTTCACTATATTGACAGTCTCAAAATTTAGTTATAGAACCACTCATCAACTAGTTCCCCTCGTGACACATTGAACTTTATAATCCGTATACAGCTCCACCTTTCTGTTCCCTGTGGTTGCACATTTTGGCCTCATCCCGGTCCTGGTCCAGGTTGGTGCACGCTGGTAGCGACAAAGGTTTCTGGGTCATTGAGGGGGTAAGCATTTTTTCAATGCTGTTTCAGAGACGACATTGCACTAGTTTATGGCTGATATGTGTGTTATTTTGATTTTTTTTTGTGTAAATTATAATGTCAATCTTTGCAATCTTTATTTTTATTTTTTCTAGAACCAATAGGAGTGTTAAATGATGTGTTTGCATATCCCTTGATAAAGCGACAATGCGAAACATGTCGGGCTAGTATGCAACTATAACATCTTCTATATTATTTGTACACTCTAACCCCCACTAGACCACTGTGCTTTTATTTAAACTGAAATTTCATAAATTTTGTACAAAACTGTATGTTTTTTAATGATTGATGTAATAAATTGTACTTTTTTACAAAAAAACTTTTCTATGTCTAGTTCACCTGCACCGTCAAAATCCCGTTATTCTCTTTATAATTTATAATGGTATTTGTATATTGAAATCATATCCCCTCTCAAGCGTCTCTTCTCCAGAGAGAATATGTTTAGTGCTCGCAACCTTCCCTCATAACTAATATCCTCCAGACCCTTTATTAGCTTTGTTGCCCTTAGTATTCGCTCCATTTCCAGTACATCCTTCCTGAGGACTGGTGCCCAGAACTGGACAGCATACTCTAGGTACGGTCCCGGACCAGAGCCTTGTAGAACGTGAGAATTATCATTTTATCTCAAGAATTAATCCTCTTTTTAATGCATGCCAATATTCTGTTTGCCTTGTTAGCAGCCACTTGGCATTGCATGCCACTGCTGAGCCTATCATCTACTAGGACCCCTAGATCCTTTTCTATCCTAGATTCCCCCAGAGCTTCACCCCCCAGTGTAAAGATTGCATTTATATTTTTGCCACCCAAATGCATTATTTTACATTTTTCTACATTGAACCTCATTTGCCATGTAGTTGCCCACCCATTAATTTGTTCAGATCTTTTTGCAAGGTTTCCACATCCTGCGGAGAAGTTATTGCCCTGCTTAGCTTAGTATCGTCCGCAAATACAGAGATTGAACTGTTTACCCCATCCTCCAGGTCATTTATGAACAAATTAAACAGGATTGGTCCCAGCACAGAACCCTGCTAGAACCCAGCACAGAGTCCCCACTACCCACCCCTGACCATTCTGAGTACTCCCCATTTATCACCACCCTCTGAACTCGCCCTTGTAGCCAGTTTTCAATCCATGTACTCATCCTATGGTCCATGCCAATGAACCTTATTTTGTACAGTAAACGTTTATGGGGAACTGTGTCAAATGCTTTTGCAAAATCCAGATACACAACATCTACGGGCCTTCCTTTATCTAGATGCCAACTCACCTCCTCATAGAAGGTTAATAGATTGGTTTGGCAAGAACGATTCTTCATGAATCCATGCTGATTACTGCTAATGATACTGTTCTCATTACTAAAATCTTGTATATAGTCCCTTATCATCCCCTCCAAGAGTTTACATACTATTGATGTTAGGCTTACTGGTCTGTAATTTCCAGGGATGTACTTTGGGCCCTTTTTAAATATTGGTGCTACATCGGATTTTCTACAATCAGCTGACCATTCTAGTCAGTAGACTGTCAGTAAAAATTAGGAACAATGGTCTGGCAATTACTTGACTGAGTTCCCCAAGTACCCACAGGTGCAAGCCATCTGGTCCCAGTGATTTAATAATGTTAAGTTTCCCAAGTCTAATTTTAATTCTGTCCTCTGTTAACCATTGAGGTGCTTCCTGTGATGTGTCATGAGGATAAACACTGCAGTTTTGGTTACTGAAGCCCCCCGATTCCCTCGTGAAGACTGAGGAGAAGAATGAATTCAATAACTTCACCATCTCTCCATTCTTTGTAACCAGATGTCCTTCCTCATTCTTTATGGGGCCAATATGGTCTGTCCTCGCTTTTTTTACTGTTTACAAACTTAAAGAATTTCTTGGGATCTTTTTTGCTCTCCTCCGCTATGTGTCTTTCATGTTCTATCGTAGCCATCCTTATTGCACCCTTACATTTCTTGTTGCATTCTTTATACAGTCTGAATGCTGATGATGATCCCTCAACCTTGTATTTTTTGAAGGCCTTCTCCTTTGCTTTTATATGCATTTTTACATTGGAGTTAAGCCATGCAGGGTTTTTGTTCGCTCTTTTAAATGTATTACCCTTCAGACCCTACTACCCTGCACCTTCAAGAAATGTGGCATTAGTAATGCTATGGATGGCACTGAAGACAGCACCTTGTATGAAAATGACAGCAGTGATGGTGATGACTGCGGACTCAGTGATGATGACAATGACTATGCTGATAACCTCACACCAGCTAAAGCTGAAGCTCTGTTTGGACAAACAGATGATGAAGAGGAATCCAGTTTTGAAGGGTTTTAACTCTTGTGTTTTAGTATGGTTGCTGATTGAGTTAAGGTTTTTGTACTTTTAAAGTTATTGTTGATACCATATTGTTTTTGTTGACCCTCTTTTCCACTTACAGAGATAGTTTACTGTTTTTCTAAATATTCAAAATCATGTAACCTACTGATGCCTCAATTAATGTAATTTTATTGGTATCTATTTTTATTTTTGAAATTTACCAGTAGCTGCTGCATTTCCCACCCTAGGCTTATACTCGAGTCAATAAGTTTTCCCAGTTTGTTGTGCTAAAATTACATGCCTCAGCTTATATTCAGGTCGGATTATACTTGAGTATATACGGTAGTTAAAGTTTTTGACACAATGATATTAGGAGTTTCTAAAAGGAATGTTGTTTGTACAAAAGGGAAAACAAGGACTCAGCAGGATAACAGAGTATGTGTTAATTGTCCAATTTTGACTGAGCGAATAGATGATTTGCAAAGTGCAATTCAAATAAAAGATATTCAGTTGTCAGAATACAGAATTACAGAATTATGTAAAAAGGATTTGTGTAAATTCTAAAGCACAGTCAAACAAGAGTTTAGAGATTAGTGATAGTGCAGACTCTAAACAGAAGTCTTTTGTACCAGATATGCGGTCTATAGAGACTGATGACCAGGATCACGAAGTTTTGCTTAAAACAAAATTTATGAATAAAGATGCAGTATGCACACAAAGTTTAGACAGACAAAAGCAAAATGGCGATCAGAGAGTTGCCACGTGTATGGCCACACCCAGGTATGGTGAAATACACGTTACAGGCAGAACCAAAGTTCCAGAGCAGAGAGGAAATGTTATTTGCTTACATTGTAAGAAACGTGGCCTTCTATAGAAAGAATGTTTAAAATATAAATTAGATTCACAAAGAAAAACTTTGGAATTAGAAAATGAGGAAATTTCTGAGCAATTTTTCTCAGAAGTCAAACAAATCAGTACACTGACTGTTAATGACAGTTCAATCAATATGACAAACAATGCTGACAATGAGAGAGATCGATTATTTCCATTGCCAAAATCAGGAAAAAAATAAGTTTTGACTTCTCCAACATTAAATTATGTTGCTGCAATTTTAATAGATGAAGGTGGAAGGCTGCTATGGTTACATGGTTTATTAAATGGTAGGAAAACTAAATGGTTAATAGATTTAGGAGCTGAACTAGTTTAGTTTAACTAAACACAAATTACTTGTGAATATTAATTCTCCAAAATGTTATTTAATTGGTTTCAGTGGAAAAGAAAATACAGTTGCTAATATTAAAGTTTCTGATGTGACTTTTGAAATTCCAGGACTTTTTAAAACTAAGATATCTGATGTTGTCAAAATACAGAGAATATTCTAGGCATAGTTGTGATTAGTAAAGTAAATTGGATTATTGATTTAAGTAATTCTACTATATGGAAAGATTCATCTAGGCCCGAATTTATGTTAATAGATTCTTCCATGTACAGTAATGTTGGAAGTATTTGTACAGCAGTTGTTGACATGTCTTCAGATTATAATTGGCCACATACAGGAACCAATCTCATATTGGAACAATTGGTTCGATCACATAAAAGTCTTTGGAGTCAGACCAAAATTGATACAGGTTTGTTTAAAGATATTGAAATAGAAATTGAGGGAAGAGAACCTGAACACCAAATTCAATTTACGTTTCCACAAGAATCAATTGGTCCAGTTTCTGACATTGTACAATATTTTTTACAACAAGGAATATTAAAGAAAGCACAATCAGAGGTAAATAATTATATTTGGCCTATCAAGAATGCTGATGATTCGTATTATTTATCAGATGATTTAAGATTACTGAATAAATGCATTACAAATAACAAATCTATTGTTCCTAATTTAAATTTAATGTCACAACTGTATGCCAAGGCCAAAGTATTTTCTGTATTGGAAATCGCCAATAGCCATTTTTCTATATCATTAGCTAAAAGCTGTCAATATAAACTTGCCTTCAGCTTTAATAAATAAATATATGCATTCACTAGAATAATTCCAGGACTGGACATTAGTGATGGTTAAGTGCACGAGTGTTTAAAGAATATATTATTAAAATTCTCTAGACCAGAATGTATTTTCCAGCATGTGGACAAGTTTTTGTTGTCTACACAAAGTATAGAGGAACATGTCACTCTTTTGTCTGAGTTATTTACTCTGTTACAAACAGCATGGCAGAAACTGAACATAGTCAGTTTAGTTGATGAAAAGACAGGTAGCATGCCTTCATATGTAAATTACCATATTTATTGGCATATAACATGCACTTTTTTCCCCTTAACCACTTGAGCCCCGGACCATTATGCTGCCTAAGGACCAGAGGTCTTTTTCCAATTTGGCACTGCGTCGCTTTAACTGCTAATTGCGCGGTCATGCAATGCTGTACCCAAACGAAATTTGCGACCTTTTCTTCCCACAAATAGAGCTTTCTTTTGATGGTATTTGATCACCTCTGCGGTTTTTATTTTTTGCGCTATAAACGGAAAAAGACCGAAAATTTTGAAAAAAAATGATATTTTCTACTTTTTGTTATAAAAAAAATCCAATAAACTCAATTTTATTCATACATTTAGGCCAAAATGTATTCGGCCACATGTCTTTGGTAAAAAAAATGTCAATAAGCGTATATTTATTGGTTTGCGCAAAAGTTATAGCGTCTACAAACTAGGGTACATTTTCTGGAATTTACACAGCTTTTAGTTTATGACTGCCTATGTCATTTCTTGAGGTGCTAAAATGGCAGGGCAGTACAAACCCCCCCCAAATGACCCCATTTTGGAAAGTAGACACCCCAAGGAAATTGCTGAGAGGCATGTTGAACCCATTGAATATTTATTTTTTTGTCCCAAGTGATTGAATAATGACAAAAAAAAAAAAATATTTACAAAAAGTTGTCACTAAATGATATATTGCTCACACAGGCCATGGGCCTATGTGAAATTGCACCCCAAAATACATTCAGCTGCTTCTCCTGAGTACGGGAATACCACATGTGTGGGACTTTTTGGGAGCCTAGCCGCGTACGGGACCCCGAAAACCAATCACCGCCTTCAGGATTTCTAAGGGTGTAAATTTTTGATTTCACTCTTCACTGCCTATCACAGTTTCGGAGGCCATGGAATGCCCAGGTGGCACAAACCCCCCCCAAATGACCCCATTATGGAAAGTAGACACCCCAAGCTATTTGCTGAGAGGCATATTGAGTCCATGGAATATTTTATATTTTGACACAAGTTGCGGGAAAGTGACACATTTTTTTTTTTTTTGCACAAAGTTGTCACTAAATGATATATTGCTCACACAGGCCATGGGCATATGTGGAATTGCACCCCAAAATACATTTAGCTGCTTCTTCTGAGTATGGCGATACCACATGTGTGGGACTTTTTGGGAGCCTAGCCGCGTACGGGGCCCCGAAAACCAATCACCGCCTTCAGCGTTTTTAAGGGCGTGAATTTTTGATTTTACTCTTCACTGCCTATCACCGTTTCGGAGGCCATGGAATGCCCAGGTGGCACAAAACCCCCCCAAATGACCCCATTTTGGAAAGTAGACACCCCAAGCTATTTGCTGAGAGGCATGGTGAGTATTTTGCAGCTCTCATTTGTTTTTGAAAATGAAGAAAGACAAGAAAAAACATTTTTTTTTTCTTTTTTCAATTTTCAAAACTTTGTGACAAAAAGTGAGGTCTGCAAAATACTCACTATACCTCTCAGCAAATAGCTTGGGGTGTCTACTTTCCAAAATGGGGTCATTTGGGGGGGTTTTGTACCACCTGGGCATTCCATGGCCTCCGAAACTGTGATAGGCAATGAAGAGTGAAATCAAAAATTCACGCCCTTAGAAAGCCTGAAGGCGGTGCTTGGTTTTCGGGGTCCCGTGCGCGGATAGGCTCCCAAAAAGTCTCACACATGTGGTATCCCCGTACTCAGGAGAAGCAGCAGAATGTATTTTGGGGTGTAATTTCACATATTCCCATGGCATGTTTGAGCAATATATCATTTAGTGACAACTTTGTGCAAAAAAAAAAAAAAAAAATTGGTCTCTTTCCCGCAACTTGTGTCGCAATATAAAATATTCCATGGACTCGACATGCCTCTCAGCAAATAGCTTGGGGTGTCTTCTTTCCAAAATGGGGTCATTTGGGGGGGTTTTGAACTGTCCTGGCATTTTATGCACAACATTTAGAAGCTTATGTCACACATCACCCACTCTTCTAACCACTTGAAGACAAAGCCCTTTCTGTCACTTTTTGATTACAAAAAAATTACTTTGAACCCCCAAACATTATATATTTTTTTAAAGCAAATGCCCTACAGATTAAAATGGTGGGTGTTTCATTTTTTTTTTTCACACAGTATTTGCGCAGCGATTTTTCAAACGCATTTTTTGGGGAAAAAACACACTTTTTTAAATTTTAATGCACTAAAACACACTATATTGCCCAAATGTTTGATGAAATAAAAAAGATGATCTTAGGTCGAGTACATGGATACCAAACATGACATGCCTCACAATTGCGCACAAACGTGCAGTGGCAACAAAATAAATACATTTTTAAAAGCCTTTAAAAGCCTTTACAGGTTACCACTTTAGATTTACAGAGGAGGTCTACTGCTAAAATTACTGCCCTCGATCTGACCTTCACGGTGATACCTCACATGCATGGTGCAATTGCTGTTTACGTTTGACGACAGACCGCCGCTTGCATTCGCCTTAGCGCAAGAGCAGGGGGCGACAGGGGTGCTTTTTTTTTTTTTCTTTATTATTTTTTTGCTTTTTTATCTTATTTTTAAACTGTTCCTTTCATTTTTTTTTTTTTAATCATTTTTATTGTTATCTCGGGGAATGTAAATATCCCCTATAATAGCAATAGGTAGTGACAGGTATACTCTTTTTTGAAAAAATTGGGGTCTATTAGACCCTAGATCTCTCCTCTGCCCTCAAAGCATCTGACCACACCAAGATCGGTGTGATAAAATGCTTCCCCAATTTCCCAATGGCGCTATTTACATCCGGCGAAATCTAAGTCATAAAATGCTCGTAGCTTCCGGTTTCTTAGGCCATAGAGATGTTTGGAGCCACTCTGGTCTCTGATCAGCTCTATGGTCAGCTGGCTGAATCACCGGCTGCATTCTCAGGTTCCCTGTTGAGACAGGAGAGCCAGAGAAAAGCACGGAAGACGGTGGGGAGGGGGCATTCCCTCCCACGGCTTGTAAAGGCAGTCTAGAGGCTAATTAGCCGCTAGGATTGCTTTTACATGAAAGCCGACCGCTGGCTGAAAAGAATGATACCAAGATGATACCTAAACCTGCAGGCATCATTCTGGTATAACCACTCAAAGTCGTGAATGGCGTACCTGAAGACAAAAAAAATGGTTAACAATAAAGCACAGTAAACGGTAAAGTATAAAAAATTGCAGACCTGAAAAACAAACATGATAAAACATAATAACAATAAAACATTGCAGAATAGAATACAGTAAAAAAGAGCAGAACAATAGAGAGAGAATAAAGAGAGAGAGAACAATAAAACGACAACTATTTTTTTTTATTTTATATTTTTGTATGTGTTTTTTTTTTTTGTTTACACTTTTTTTTGTAACTAACTTTTATAACTGTAAACGGTTCCAGGTTCGGGTCTCTCAAAATGCGATGGCATCTTGGGAGACCCTGTGAAAGTGTGTCTAGTCTGTGCAATGCTGTACCCTACGCTAATACTCAAGTAGTGAATGGTAGCATTCAAAACATTCACCAATGCAAAGACCAGGATTGTCAGGACAGGAGGGACAATAATAGCGGGTGTCACGCCTATATCCGCGCTTGCTGCAGACACGACATCTTTTTTGGGGGGGTTCGTTGGGTAGGGGTACTCGGGAGGACATAAAAATGCCTCTCATGCAGCCGACTGCATTTGGTTGGGGATGTGAATGGGGGAAGTACGGGCGCTGCAGAAGCGGTGGGTTCCCAATTAGGATTGGCGAATGCAGCAGGAAGGGCACTATGGGCACGATGGGCCTGTGTTTGTCTTTTTGGTGGCAGCGGGACACTACTTGTGCTTGCCACCTCACCAGCTTGAACTGCACTTATGGGACTCGCCACGTCACCAAGTTACTGCAGTGCTGGTTTGACTACGACTGAGGTGTACTAGGCCACTGGTGCTTGCCAGTTCAATAAAAAGCTTCCAAAAAAACTGTTAGCGATCGCAGGGATCAGGCCTGACTCTGCGAACGCTGCAGTTATGTGTTTAGTGTTTTGTAAGTGACAGTGATCGATCGATACTGCACTTGGGTGGGCTGGGCTGGGCCGGGCGGAGGGGCAAAACGCAGGTGCTAGCAGGTATCTGGGCTGATCCCGCTAACACTGCGTTTTTGGGAACCCTAAACTGCTGGGGACGCTAGTATAGATCTGATCGGATCAGATATTGATCCGTTCAGATACTATACCACTAAGGGAGGTGTATGGCGCGTGTGTGAGTGTTAGCGGTACTGGCGCTAACCTGACGCTGCCTGGGGCTGGTGCTTGCCAGTTCACCAAAATGCTACCAAAAAAACTGTTAGCGATCGCAGGGATCAGGCCTGACTCTGCGAACGCTGCAGTTATGCGTTTAGTGCCTTGTAAGTGACAGTGATCGATCGATACTGTACTTGGGTGGGCTGGGCTGGGCCGGGCGGAGGGGCAAAACGCAGGTGCTAGCAGGTATCTGGGCTGATCCCGCTAACACTGCGTTTTTGGGAACCCTAAACTGCTGGGGAAGCTAGTATAGATCTGATCGGACCAGATATTGATCCGTTCAGATACTATACCACTAAGGGAGGTGTACGGTACGTGCGTGGGTGTTAGCGGTACTGGCGCTAACCTGACGCTGCCTAGGGCTGGTGCTTGCTAGTTCACCAAAATGCTACCAAAAAAACTGTTAGCGATCGCAGGGATCAGGCCTGACTCTGCGAACGCTGCAGTTATGCGTTTAGTGCCTTGTAAGTGACAGTGATCGATCAATACTGCACTTGGGCTGGGCCGGGCGGAGGGACAAAACGCAGGTGCTAGCAGGTATCTGGGCTGATCCCGCTAACACTGCGTTTTTGGGAACCCTAAACTGCTGGGGACGCTAGTATAGATCTGATCGGATCAGATATTGATCCGTTCAGATACTATACCACTAAGGGAGGCATATGCTGCGTGCGTGGGTGTTAGCGGTACTGGCGCTAATCTGACGCTGCCTGGGGCGACGCATATCACCGCCGGGCGATCGGGGGGCTAAACCTTTATTCGGTAATAAACGGCGGGTTCCCTGACACTATAAAAAATAAACAAACTAACCAGCGTCACCCGTAACGGTTATACGGTGATCAGTGGTGAAAGGGTTAACTAGGGGGCAATCAAGGGGTTAAAACATTTATTAGGTAGTATATGGGGGTCCCTGTCGGTATAAAACGCTGACGGCGAACCTAAATATTTACCTCACTAACTAGCGTCACCAGCGACACTAATACAGCGATCAGAAAAATGATCGCTTAGTGACACTGGCGACAGGGGGTGATCAAGGGGTTAAAACTTTATTAGGGGGGGTTAGGGGGGTATCCTAGACCTAAAGGGGGCTAATACTAACTGTCCCAACACTGTAACTGTCACAAACTGACACCAATGCAGTAATCAGAAAAAAAAAAAAACTGCTGGTGTCAGTTTGTGACAGGGAGGGGGGGGGGTGATTGGGGGGGGATCGGGGGGCGATCGGGGGGGGATCGGGGTGTTTTGTGTGCCTGGCATGTTCTACTGTGTGTGTAGTGTTGTGCACTCACAGTGAAGTCTTCTCTCCTCGGCGCTGCAACGGAAAATACCGAGCCGAGGAGAGATGACATCATTTTCTTTGCTGCTGTTTAGCATACAGCAGCAAAGGAAGTGATCTGATTGGCCGGCGGCGATCGCGAGGGGGGGGCCACAAACGTATGGCCTCCCCCTCACCTCCGATCGCCGGGGGACATAACAGGACCGCCTCGGGCACCGGGGGGGAGTCTGATCGGACCCCCCACCCGCGGGAGGCAAATCACGTATATGTACGTGATTTTGCCTGCCCGTGCCGCCTTGCCGACGTACATCGGCGTGAGGCGGTCCTTAAGTGGTTAAAATCAGGGGAAAATCGTGAATCGCCGATCCCCGACGATCCCCCCCGCTGATTGTGAGCAGAGCGAGCACCGGCCGCCAATATACATAAATAGCCGAGTGTACTCGGCTAGGCTTGGCTAGTTCTGCTCAAAGTCACGCCCAGTCCCGCCCTATGATGGACATAACACAGGGACTGGGCGTGACTGTGAGCGGAGCTAGCCAAACCTAGCCACGTACACTTGGCTATGTATGTATATGGGTGGCGCTCAGCTCCGCTCACAATCATGCCCAGTCCCGCCATTGGACCTGTGTTATGTCCATCATAAGGCGGGACTGGACGGAACTACGAGAGGAGCCGAGAAGAGCCGAGAGGAGCCGAGGACCGGCTCTGTGTATCTTGGCGGCGCCATTTTCAAACTGCAATGACACGTCACTGCAGTTTAACTGCAGCCTGAGCAAGGTTGCAAATGTCACTGACAAGGCTGCAGATGGACACTGACAAGGCTGCAAGGCTGCAGATGGACATTGAAAAGGCTGCAAGACTGCAAATGACACTTGCAAGGCTGCAAATGACACTGGCGAGGCTGCATGGCTGCAAATGACACTGGCAAGGCTGCAAAGGCTGCAAATGATACTGACAAGGCTGCAAATGACACTGGACAGGCATGCAGATGTACGCTGTGCAAGGCTGCATTGATGGGCATTTAAATGTAAGTTTTTTTCCTTAAAAAGTTTTTTACCTTAAAATTCCCTCCTAAACTTGGGGTGCGTGTTATACGCCGGCGTGTGTTATATGACGGTATGACGGTAGTCATGGACAGAGGCAGTTATCACAGGAAAAAGTTAGAAACATTTTTGCTGTTCCAATTCCAACATCTTACAAGGCATTATATCAATTTTTGAGCGAAGTAAATTGTTGCAAAGAGTTTTCACAGAAATGTGATGACAGAGTGCAGGAAGAAGAATAATAAGAAAAAAAAATCGTCAAGACCTCTAATAAGAGAGAAACTTCTAAAAACAATTGACTTTTGACTAAAATAATTTGAAATAATTTATCCATCAGACATATTGCAGTTTTATATACCGTATATACATTTTCATGTGACGTGATATGTTTATTATATCAAGATGATTTTTTGCACTTTGCAACTTTTACAATCACATATAGTGTATTTTCAAAGTTAAATGGGTTAAACCTCTTTACAATATAGTCACTTTAGTTAGGAGTAGGGATGAGTCTAACACCCCCCGTTCAGTTAGCACCAGAACCTGCGAACGGACCGAAAGTTCGCACAAACTTTAGAACCCTATTAAAGTCTGTGGGACTCAAACGTTCGAAATTTTTAATTTTAAAGGCTAATATGCAAGTTATTGTCCTAAAAAGGGTTTGAGAACCCGGGTCCTGCCCCAGGGGACATGTATCAATGCTAAAAAAAAATTTAACGATGCGTAAAGTGAAAAAAAAAAAAGTGAAATATTCCTTTAAATATCGTACCTGGGGGGTGTCTATAGTATGCCTGTAAAGTGGCGCGTGTTTCCCTTGTTTAGAACAGTCCCTACACAAAATGACATTTTTAAAGGAATAAAAGTCATTTAAAACTGCTTGCGGCTTTAATGTAATGTCGGATCCCGGCAAAATGGATGAAAATCAGTGAGACAGACGGCATGGGTACCCCCCAAGTCCATTACCAGGCCCTTTGGGTCTTGTATGGATATTAAGGGGAACCCCGCACCCAAATTAAAAAAAGGAAAGGCGTGGGGCCCTATATACTCTGAACAGCAGTATACAGGCGGTGCAAACAAGACAGGAACTGTAGGTTTGTTGTTAAGTAGAATCTGTTTGTAATTTTAAACTGGTTCATTTTTAAAGTGTAGCTCCAGCCAAAAAATCTATTTTTAAGCTTTTTGGAAAACATAGGGAAGGGTTATCACCCCTGTAACATTTGTTTTACTGTCTGTGCACCTCTTCAAAAAATTTCACCTCACTTTCTGTCCCAATGACAAATGTTTTTTGAAAATTTGGGGTTTTTAGTGAAACACGGATTGGTGATAAAGCATCAGTGAAGAGGAGACACATTTTTCCCATATTAACTCTTACAGGAGAGAATTTCCCTTCCTAGGGGTAGTTTTTATCTCACTTCCTGTTGTCTCCTTCCATTTGCAAGTAGGAGTCTTTTGTAAATTGGATGTTTGAAAGTAGGGGCCTGCCCTATATACTCTGCAGAAATTGGGGCCTTAGGTGTTGCTGCCCTGCTGTGAAATATTAGATCAAGAATTGTAATTACATGCCATTGTTGAACAGTGGTAGAAAAATTAGGCCTTTGGTGGTGGTGGTGGTGTTGGTGCTGGTGCCACAACACTGTAAGTCCTCACAGTTACTCTTGGTGGGCGCTGGAATGGGCCCTGCTGTGAAATATTATATCAAGAATTGTAATTACATGCACCTGTTGAACAGGGGCAAAAAAATTAGGCCTTTGGTGGCGGTGGTGGTGGTGTTGCTACAACACTGTAAGACTTCACAGTTACTCTTGGTGGGCGCAGGAATGGGTCCTGCTGTGTAAATATTAGATCAAGAATTGTAATTACATGTCCCTGTTGAACAGGGGCAGAAAAATTGGGCCTTAGGCACTGGTGCCACAACACTGCAACCCCTCACAGATGCTATAGTTGGAGCGCAGGAATGAGCCCCGCTGCAAAGTATTGCATCAAAAATTGTAATTATACACCCCTGTTAAACAGGGGCTGAAAATTTGGACCTTGGGCACTGGTGCTGGTTCCACAATACTGCAAACCCTCACAGATTCTCTAGTTGGAGCACAGGAATGAGCCCTGCTGCAAAGTATTGCATCAAAAATTGTAATTACACGCCTCTGTTAAACAGGGGCTGAAAAAATGGGCCTTGGGCAATGGTGCTGGTGTCACAACACTGCAACCCCTCACAGATACTCTAGTTGGAGTGCAGGAATGAGCCCTGCTGCAAAGTATTGCATCAAAAAATGTAATTACATGCCCCTGTTAAACAGGGGCAGAAAAATTGGGCCTTGGCCACTGGTGGTGGTGTCCAGAACCAAAAATGTTCTTACAAGCTATCAGCATGAAAATTGAGGAGGAAGAGGATTGTCACTCAGCATAACAGGATAGTCGCTCAGCATCAGCATAGGCAGTCTTGAAAGGATCTCACATTAAAAAAAATCAATCGGTTACATCAGTATCAGGTGCTTGGTAGCTGGTGATCCAAGACTGATTCATTTTAATGAAGGTCAGCGGATCGACCGATTCGGTGGACATGCGCATCCTGTGATCAGTTACAAAGCCTCCAGCAGCACTAAATGTGCGTTCCGAAAGAACGCTGGATGCAGTACAGGACAGTAGCTCAATTGCCTACTGTGCAAACTCTGGCCAGTGATCCATCCTCAAGACCCAGTAACTCAGAGGATTTTCGGTGGGAAAGGGGTCCAAGTATGATCTTGCCCCCAGGTAATCCTGCACCATGTGAATCAGACGCTGGCGATGGTTGCTGGAACTGATCAGACCTTGGGGCTGCGGACTAAAAAATTATCTGAACGCATCGGTCAGACGGCCACCTTCTCCACTGCTCCTTCTGTGACTGACCGAAGCCTCAGCAACACGTTGTCCAGGAGGACCAGGAAATTGTAACCTCCCAGGCTCTGGAAACGCGTTGCACGAACCTTTCTGCAAGGCCTCCCGAAGATGTTTCATTCTCTGCTCCCTCTGCGACGGCAAGATAAGGTCCGCAGCCTTACCCTTGTAACGTGGATCAAGGAGGGTTGCCAGCCATCAATCTTCCCTCCCCTTGATACCATGAAAACGAGGATCCTTCCACAGGCTTTGCAGGATCAGAGAGGCTATGCAGCGTAGGTTTGCTGAGGCATTCAGTCCAGAGTCCTCTGGGTCACTAAGGACGACATGATCCGCAGCCACCTCCTCCCAGCCACATACAAGTCCATGGGTTTCTTCAGACTGTAAATGATCCCTTGAAGACTGCTGCTGATGCTGAGTACCAGGCTCCACCTCCATGATGACACAATCCTCCTCCTCCTAGTCCTCTTCCTGTGTGATCGGCGGGCAAGCAGGAACACTGTCTGAATAAAGGGGGTTTTGAGAGGTAAGGAAGTCCTCCTCTTCCTCCCTCTGTTCTGCTTCAAGTGCCCTGTCCATTATTCCACGCAGCGTGTGCTCCAACAGGTGGACAAGAGGGACAGTGTCACTGATGCATGCACTGTCACTGCTCACCATACTTGTGGTCTCCTCAAATGGTGACAGGACAGTGCATGCATCCCTGATCATAGCCCATTGGCGTGGGAAAAAAAACAAGCTCCCCTGACCCTGTCCTGGTGCCATAGTCACATAGGTACTCATTGATGGCCCTCTGCTGCGTGTGCAGCAGCTGCAGTATGGCCAACGTTGAGTTCAACCTGGAGGGCAAGTCACAGATTAGGCGGTTCTTGGGCAGGTTAAATTCCTTTTGGAGGTCAGCCAGCCGAGCACTGGCATTATATGACCTGCGGAAATGCACACAGACTTTCCTGGCCTGCCTCAGGACAACCTGTAAGCCCAGGTACCTGCCCAAGAACCGCTGCACCACCAAGTTAAGGACGTGAGCCAAACAGGGCACATGGCTCAGTTGTCCCTGTGGGAGGGCAGAGAGGAGGTTGGTGCCATTGTCGCAAACCATCATACCTGGCTTAAGCTGGCGTGGTGTCAACCACCTCTGAACCTGCCCCTGCAGAGCTGACAGAATCTCTGCCCCAGTGTGGCTCCTGTCCCCCAAGCACACCAGCTCAAGCACTGCATGGCATTTTTTTGCCTGCGTGCTTGCGTAGCCCCTTGAGCGCCTACAGAGCACCGCTGGTTCCGAGGACAAATCAGCACAGGCAGGGGCAAATTAATGCACAGGATGGTCTTGGCCTAGGGCCCAATGTGTGCAAGGGCCCCCGATTGGCCATGATATTTTTATTAATATATATATATTTATGTATATGTAGAATAAAAACCATGCCTGCATGTTATACGAATACGTCGATAAATGTTTTTTTACCAACAGGGGGCGGGGATCGGGCGGTCCACCCTGGGTGCCACCCATTGGGGGGGTGTCAGGCCAGCTGTACCACCTCTCCTGGCCCTGGGACAGCACTGCCAGCATACTTTAAAGTTGAGAAAACATTACTGCCAGCCCTTTCTCATGCACAGCTCCGCGTGTGTCACTCTCAATGTAAATGGAAGTCTCTTAATACCTCAATTAAAGCCGCTCTGTCTGGCCGCTCTCCTCCTCCCACTCCACCTCCTTCCCAAGTGTAGCCTTTGATTGCAGGAGAAGAGCGGTCATGTGACCGTCAATGAAACAGCAGAGGAGAGCAGTCACATAACCGGGTCACGAAGAACTGCGTTAATTGAGGTATTTAGAAGCTTTGATTTACAATGAGTGACACAGGAGGAGCGGTGTATGAGAAAGGCTGGCAGTGATGTTTTCTCAACTTAGAGTATTCTTTCCCAGGAGACTGGGGGTCTCCTGGGAGTGCAGGGGGGCTTTATAATGAAAGAGGCCTGTGTGATATGCAGGCAAAGGGGTCTGTGTATTATGCAGATGTCTGTGTACTGTGCAGGTAAAGGGGGCTGTGTACTGTGCAGGTTAAGGGGTCTGTGTTATGTGCAGGGGGTCTGTGTACTGTGCAGGGAAAGGGGTCTGTGTACTGTGCAGGGGGCTGTGGGAAGTTTTTTTTTCCTGAAACTTCCCTCTTAATGTTAGGGTGCGTGTTATATGCACTCTGAAAATGAAACAAAGGCACCACTCTAAGTGCAGTAAAAAACATGGAGTTTAATAAAACTGTAAAAAGGTACTCACAAAGGTACATAGTGAACAAGCATGTTGGCAAAAGCTGCCAGATATCCTGGGAGTGAGTCTGGTCCATTTCCTGGATTGCAGTGGTGTCCAATGGACAGGCTGCGCCTGCGCCGATGGATGCTGGCACTTCCTGCCGTTGGAACCTATGATTGTTCTGCTGTTCATTATTGCTTGCTTTTATCTGCTGCTGTTTATAGTATTTGTATGGCTTTTATTTTATTGGAATATTATACAGTGTTTCAATTGGTCTCTGTCAGGATATTGTGATTTTGCCTCAGTTAAACAGGAGCTGCTGCAGACGTTTTTGGCCTAACTGTTGGTTTAGACAGGTAAAATCTGTTACCAGCTTGCAGGTGTATTTTGAATGCTTTTTTCTGTGGCATTGCTGTTTATAGTAGGCTCATGTCTGAATGTGTTTGGGCTGTAGACCTAAGAGTTGCACTTGAGGTGTGTAATATAGGTCTACCCTTTTATACATGGCACTAAAAAAATTTATTTTCTGGTAAAGCATGCGTAGGAGGGGGCCACACAAAAAGTAGCCTAGGGGCCCATGACCACCTTAATCCTCCACTGAGCACAGGAAGAGGCCATGGAGGAAGAAGAAGAGGAGGGGGTGGAGGAGAGAGGTGTGGCAGAATCACCACTAGTAGAATTTTGGAGGCGTGGTGGCAGAACAACCTCCAACACTACTGCACCCTGTCCTGCATCCTTCCCAGCTGCCAGAAGAGTCACCCAGTGCGCGGTGAAAGATAGGTAATGTCCCTGTCCATGCCTGCTGGACCATGAGTCAGCGGTAATATGCACCTTACCGCTGACCGCCCTGTCCAGCGAGGCCAAGACATTGCCTTCCACATTCAGGTAGAGAGCCGGAATCGCTTTCCATGAGAAAAAGTGGCGTTTGGGAACCTGCCACTGAGGAACTGCACATTCCACAAACTCACGCAAGGGGGCAGAGTCTACCAACTGAAAAGGCAGCAGTTGAAGTGCTAGCAATTTAGCCAAGCTAGCATTCAAGCGCTGGGCATGTGGATGGCTGGGAGTGAACTTCTTTTGGCGGTGCAGCAGCTGGGGCAGGGAAATTTGCCTGGTACAATCTGACGTCGGTGTACTGATAGCAGATTGCCCACAAGTACTTGGCTGTGACACACCTAATTCTACACCTTCATTCCTCTCAGTGCAGGTTTCAGAGAGGACTGAAGGTATAGCGGGGTTGGAGATCCCAGCTGATGAGGAGCAAGGAGAGGTCCGCTTTGTTCTTTGGTGTGGGTCTTTTAGGTACATTTGCCACCGAACTGCATGGCAGGTCAACATATGTCTGGTCAAGCATGTGGTGCCCAAGCGGGTGATGTTTTGGCCACGCGAGATACGCTTGAGACATATGTTGCAAATAGCAGCGGTGGGATCTGATGCACTCGTCTCAAAAAAGGCCCACACCAAAGAACTTTTGGAATAACATGCAGAGACAGCAGTGCCCTGCACATGCGGAGCTCTGTGGTGTGATGCAGTCGTGTACCGCCCTTAAGCTGGCCCCTGAAGGGCATCCTGCCTCATTGGGGATGTGCCTCCTCCTCTCTCCTATCAGGCACCCACGTGGAGTCAGCGACTTCCTCATCATCCCCTCCCTCCTCATCACTGGAGCAAACCTGGCAGTATGCTGCAGCTGGGGGAACATGACTGCCAGATTGCTGTCCTTCTTGGGCACCCCCTCTCTCTGGGCTCACGTTACTGCCTTCCTCTAGCTGGGTACCATCAGCCTTCAAAACGCTGGGCATCCTCCTGGAGCATGTACCCAACACTGTGGTCAAACAGTTTGGGGGACTCCTCAGGAGGACATGGTGGGGCTAGGGAAGGAGTGGCTGATGCCATTGAGCCGAGGGAAGAGGCCGCGTTGGCAGCTGCTTTGCCAGACAAAGTACCCTGAGCCTGGGTGAAAGAGGATGAGCAGGATGAGGACGGCTTGGTCATCCAATCTACAAAGTCTTCCGCATGTTGCGGCTCAACACAACTAGCTGCCGAAAAAAAGGACAAGCGTGTCCCACGGCCACGTGCTGATGAGGATACACCATCTCCACGAACAGCACTGTTGCCTCTAGACACAGAGCCTGCTTGCCCTCTTTTATTGGCTTGTGACTGTCTGCCTCTCCTTGTTGGCCTTCCAGACATACTAATGGCCTGCAGTGAGATGTAGCTGCACAAAGCTGGGATGTATATATATATATATATATATATATATATATATACTGATACTGCAGCTAGCAGAATCAACTGCCTGCCTGTAGTATTATTAGTATGAGAACATCAGTAATTGTCTTCAGGTAGCTTTAGTTGCACACTGTGCAGAGGACATGGTACACTAACTGTAAATACTGCAGCTGCCTGCCTGTGGTATTAATAGGATCAGAAGAACATCACCAATTTTCTTTGGGTAGCTTTAGGTGCACACTGTGCAGAGGACACAATACACTAACTGTAAATACTGCAGCTGCATGCCTGTGGTACTAATAGGATCAGAAGAACACCAGCAATTGTCTTCAGGTAGCTTTAGGTGCACACTGTGCAGAGGACACAGTACACTAACTGTAAATACTGTAGCTGCCTGCCTGTGGAACTAATAGGATCAGAAGAAAACCACCAATTTTCTTCAGGTAGCTTTAGGTGCACACTGTGCAGAGGACACAGTACACTAACTATAAATACTGCAGCTGCCTGCCTATGGTACTAATAGGATCAGAAGAACACCGGCAATTTTCTTCAGGTAGCTTTAGGTGCACACTGTGCAGAGGACACAGTACACTAACTGTAAATACTGTAGCTGCCTGCATGTGCCACTAATAGGATCAGAAGAACACCAGCAATTTTCTTCAGGTAGCTTTAGGTGCACACTGTGCAGAGGACACAGTACACTAACTATAAATACTGCAGTTGCCTGCCTGTGGTACTAATAGGATCAGAAGAACACCAGCAATTTTCTTCAGGTAGCTTTAGGTGCACATTGTGCAGAGGACACAGTACACTAACTGTAAATACTGTAGCTGCCTGCCTGTGGTACTAATAGGATCAGAAGAACACCCCCAATTTTATTCAGGTAGCCTTAGGTGCACACTGTGCAGAGGACACAGTACACTAACTGTAAATACTGTAGCTGCCTGCTTGTGGTACTAATATGATCAGAAGAACACCACCAATTTTCTTCAGGTAGCTTTAGGTGCACACTGTGCAGAGGACACAGTACACTAACTGTACATACTGCAACTACCTGCCTGTGGTACTAATAGGATCAGAAGAACACCCCCAATTTTATTCAGGTAGCTTTAGGTGCACACTGTGCAGAGGACACAGTGCACTAACTGTAAATACTGTAAATACTGTAAAAACACCTGCCTGCATGTCAGTAGGAAGAGAATAACAGGATTGGATCTAGCTAAACTGAATACAGTGCATATATATATATATATATATATATATATATATATATATATATATATATATATATATATATATATATATATATATATATATATATATATTTATTTACAACACCTAGGATGCATATATATACACAATACACTGTAAGTGCAGCTAACTGACTGGCCTGCCTACTCTATCTAACTTAAATCAAATGACACTGTCTCACTGTCTATCTCTCTCTGCCGCAACACACTATACAAGGCTGCCACGCAGGTGGCCTTATATAGTGTGGGGCATGTACTAAACCCCCTGAGCCACCCTGGCTTTGGCCAATTACGGCTCTCTGTACAGACGGCTCTATGATTGGCCAAGCATGCGGGTCATAGTGCATGCTTGGCCAATCATCAGCCAGCAATGCACTGCCATGCCGTAGTGAATTATGGGCCGTGACGCACCACTCAAATCTGTTGCAAACGACCCATAACTTTCGCAATTCGACGAATGGTCAAACATGGGTTCGACTCAAACTCAAAGCTCATCCCTAATTAGTAGGAACATCGGGTGTTAATTAAGATATCAGGTACATTTTTCCTAAAGTACATATAGACAAGTTAGGACTAACTTTACATTGTAATTTGTATTTATTTTTAAAATTATTTCACATAAATGATTGAATTGAAGTAAGAAACATATTTTATGTTTAAATTTTGACAGGGTTATTTGAAAGTTTGTATGGATTATAGATGTATGCTAAACACAATTTGGAGGGAAAGTATGGAACATGTTTCTGAAGTGATATCTATACGTCAAAGTATCGTACTACATGTTACATTTATGAATATTAAGGGTATTGATTACGTTGGTAAAAGAAAAAGAAAATAATAAGGGTGAAAATATTTTTATGGTATATGAAGCAAAAGGTTTATTAACTTCACTTTTTCTTATATACAATCAAAATTGAAAATATATTCAAATCAATTATCTTAAGATCTAAAAGCATGTATGGATATGAATGAGATGCGGTTATAAATGGATTTAGATAAGAAAATGATTAAGATTGTTTAATCAATCATTTTGAGAGGGAAATGTTAGACTTTTTTTTAATGTAATATCTAATATTTATCAATTAACAAACATTAACAATTGAATGAATGGATTAGATCTTTATAGAATAATTGAGTTGTATACATATATATATATATATATATATATCTTCTAGATATGGATAAAGTGAAATATATGGACTTTTATATTTATGTGAAAATATACATTTCAATAATAATCTGTGCTTCTCTTTGGAGAACTAACATATGGTATTAATTAGCTCTCACCCTCCCCCATAGGAGAGAAGAAAGGTTTCACATTTCTTAAGATGAAAAAGTTTGTGTATATATGAGAATATAATTTCTTTATATTACAATATATCTTAAATAGGATATTAATAAGACCATTGGTTTTCAATGAATATAATATACATGCTGATTTATGTAGTATTTGATTTAGATGTTATATTGTATACCTTTAATGCTTTCACACATTGTTCTTGCCCATGCCTCAGGAATGTCAATGCATAGAGACTGAACAACCCCCATCCTTGCGTGAGAGGTGGAAGGGAAGCTATGTCTCATTAGAAGAGTCTGTAGGACAATAAGGCTCAGAGGAACTTTAAACCATCCCTTTTAAAGATAGTGGGGGTCAGATTTTAGGAGTAACAGCTAGAAACAGAAACACAGTTGGGCAGACTGATTCAGGCAAACATTGAAGGAAGCTGCATATATTGATATTGTTCTTGTAATATTTTGCTATTTTATTATTAAATCATTTTTGAGTTTTTACACAAGAACTGAACAGATTTTCTTGGAACTTTCCCCATCAATATTATTTACAGAATATCAATATTAATACAGAAATAAGGGTATTTTAACAGTCGGATAAGTAGGAAGAGAACCAACTAAGAGTAAAGTCACGGTGAGCAAAGGCGTGGAGTTTTTTGAGGAGGTGGGGTAGTCAACCGTATCAAACGCAGCAGAGAGGTCCAGGAGTAGGAGTACAGAATAGTGTCCATTAAATTTGGCCGTTAGTAGTATGTACTTTTTTGAGAACAGTGTCTATTGAGTGTTGATGGCAAAATCCAGATTGAAGGGGATCAAGAAGGTTATTCTCAAGTGTGAGGTGGTCGCTCAGTCAGTTGTAGACCAGACTACACCAGACTAGACCAGACGTTCAAGGAGTTTCAATAAACTGAAGTGACACTACTACAAAAAGTTAACTCAGCAAGACAAGAAGAGGAATGTAGTTGCTATGGGTAACCAAGTAAAGAAACAAATAAATTAAAGGAACAAGCTACAAGCAACCAGTCGTTAAGTGTGGTACTTGGTAAAGGTGACAGGTCTTCCAGTAGCAATGGGGTTGATGTTCTAGCTCCCTCCCTAGTGGTTAGTATCCAATAGCAACTGGATCCAAACCAATGTTACAGAGATCTATGGCCTTGCCATAGGGTACGGGAAGGAAAAAGTTAAGTGAGAGCATGCATGATGTCAGAGTTAGGTACTCGTGGGGCCCATTCTGTTAGGTAACAGTGAGGTAACAGAGGTACGCTTGACTGGTGGAGTTGGCACAGGCTCAGCATGTCCCTCCTAATGCAACATACTAAGTTACAGTGTGTTGTGACATGGAACAAGTCACCTTTCCGAGGAATTCTGCACTTTATAACCGCACACTGTGAAAGAGTCTCTAAGTCGGGGAACTGCGTTAACCTCCCTGGTGGTATTCCCGAGTGTGGCTCGGGGTGAATTTTCAGTACCAAAAGTGGTAACCCAGAGCCACACTCGGGATCGCATCGCATTATCCAGGCAAAGTTACTTACCTTGTCCCCAGGATCCTGCAATATCTCCCCGCTGTGTGTGCGAGCTGTGTCCTCTGCTCGATTCATCACAGTGCCGGGCTCTGTTCCCTGCGAGTGTTGCAACGCACAGGGACAGAGCGTGGTGCCAAATTCATAAAGTTAAAACCAGAGGCGGCTCTAGGCTTTGTGAGGACTTAGGCAAAACTTAGACATGAGGCCCCACTCACTCCCATAATGGGAAAAATAATTCAAGGGATGAAAATGAACTGTATTAGGAGGGTACAGTATAGGGGAGTGGACAGTACAGGGGGTAGGTGAGTGGGCATAATAAAGATATATTTTCCTCAAGCAGTGCTGCACAGGGAAGCTGCTCTCACAGATCCTACCTATTCTGGTAGGCTGTCACAAAGAGAGAAATAAAGGAGGATGGGTGGAGAAGGAAGGAAGGAAGGAAGGAAGGAAGGAAGGAAGGAAGGAAGGAGAAAAAAAGAGAGAGAAAAATAAAGATGGAAGGAAAGAAAGAGAAAGAAGGAAAGAAGGAAAGAAGGAAAGATGGAAGGAAAGAAAGAGAAAGAAGGAAAGAAGGAAAGATGGAAGGAAAGAAAGAAAGAAAGAAAGAAAGAAAGAAAGAAAGAAAGAAAGAAAGAAAGAAAGAAAGAAAGAAAGAAAGAAAGAAAGAAAGAAAGAAAGATGGAAGGAAAGAAAGAAAGAGAAAGAAAGAAAGAAAGATGGAAGGATAGAAAGAAAGAAAGAAAGATGGAAGGATAGAAAGAAAGAAAGAAAGATGGAAGGAAAGAAAGAAAGAAAGAAAGAAAGAAAGAAAGAAAGAAAGAAAGAAAGAAAGAAAGAAAGAAAGAAAGAAAGAAAGAAAGAAAGATGGAAGGAAAGAAAGAAGGAAAGAAAGAAAGCTAGAAAGAAAGAGAAAGAGAAGGGGGATGGAGGAAGAAGGGAAGGAAGAGCATCCCCTACATCAGTGTACTCACTGGGAGGCAGGAGGGATGGATGGATGGATGGATGGATCAGACTCCCCTTTTCCTTTTCTCTTTACTGGTCTTCAGCATGAATCTTCCCGCCCACACATCCCCTTCTCTGAGGCAGAACAGAGAACATTGCCGAGGAGAGTGGGCGGGGCAGACACAGGAGGAGAGGGCGGGAGGAGGAGGGGCAGAAGCTCTCTCTCCTCTTCTGTCTGGCTGTGCGGGCCGAAGGGGGAGGGGGGAGATCTGTCAGAGCTCTACACTGAGCGGCTCTCCCTCCCTGTCTGTGATCCGGAGCTCCGATCACACGTCTCACTCGCAGCCTGTATCTCTCCCTGTAGCAAAGTGAGGGGATACGGGACTGTGTGATGGCAGAGATCTCTGCTGCTGAAAGAGGCGGCTCTCTAATTAGGTAAACTAGCCAGCTGTGCGAGGCCCCTATGACTGCGAGGCCTGAGGCCACCGCCTATTTTGCCTAATTAGAGAGCCGCCTCTGGTTAAAACACATAATACATACAGTACACTGTAATCTTACAGATTACATTACTATATCAAATTATTTCACATCCCTTTTGTCCCTAGTGTTTTGTCCAGTGCCCTGCATGCATTTATATATTATATATACTGTTCTTTCTGCCTGGAAACTTGAAAATGTCCATAGCAACCAAAAAGTGTCTCTTTACGTCAAAAGCGGTTTTAGACCAGCTAGAAAACAGCGATAATAAATTAAAATCCCTTGCAGAATTGAGCGATAGTTATTTGTGGGGAAATTTGTCATCAAACACTGAAAGTGACGACAGTGACAATTCTGCAACTGAGCAAATTTCAGTGTTTTTGATTTGATTACATTATTGAAAAAAATGTATTATTATTATATTATTATTTGTTATAATTATTTATAGTTATTTATTATATTATAATTTTGTGTTTCAAACTTTATCATACCCGGGATGTCTGTTAGACTCGTGTTTGGACAGATTTAAGATCCTAAGAATTACAGGCCTACAATATAAAACGCAAAATTTCCATGCAAAACATTGTACCGCTTTGAGCATCAAAAATCTGACATAATCATACCGCCAGGGAGGTTAATGTTAGATTGTTATTATGACCATAGTCTCTGCCTGGTCCCGGGCATTGATGCACAGGCTCTGCATGAGAAGTACCCACTGTACACGGGTAAAGATTACCCTACCCAAATGTGTCCCCCCTGGGAACTGCGAGGCAAACTAAAATAAAAAAATAACTTTGTAGGCCAGGGGGTTGCTGTGAGGTACCTTTGCTAATGCAAAAACATTATAAAATAAAAGACACAGAGCCTTTTAATAAAGCTTCATCGGCAACATAGAAAATCCCCACATTCTTTAAATTACAGGGTTGGGTGATGCTAACATATAAAAGCTTAGCAAGGGTCAGAACCACTTCTGGTATTAAACCCAAAAATAAACATTTATTATATTGCAGCTTACCAATTCTTAGATGTGGTGGCTGCAGTAGTTTTCTTTTTTTAGGCTTTCTTTCCTTATTTTCACCTGGTAATCTGTCTAGTAAGTCTGTTGTTTTTCAAAAGAACAAGCTCTCTTGCAGATATCTCATTTATCAATGAGAGAGGCGCTAAAAATATCAACATTTATTTGTGTAAACCCTTTATCCCAAAAGGAAAGGACATCATCGGTTGCAGGTTGGGCAGCTTGCACAGCTTTCAGTTTTGCCGGCAAATGTACACAGAGAACAATTTAGAGGAAGAGAGAGACGGGAGGATGCCGATCTCTCCTGCTCCTTTGTACACAGAAATTAACAGTGAAAATCTATTGTGATCAGTCAGTACAGGGCTGTGTGCAATTTAGCTGTGGCAAGGGCTTTAGGAGGGAAGAATTTGTGCTAGGAGGGGAAATTTTGGAGGGGAATTTGTGCTAGGAGGGGAAATTTTGGAGGGGAATTTGTGCTGGGAGGGAAAATTTTGGAGGGGAATTTGTGCCAGGAGGGGAGATTTGTGCTGGGGGGATTTATAATTATGGGGTGGAGTGCTAGGAGGGAAGGGGGATTTGTAAAGAGGGGGGATTTGAACCAGGAGGGGGGCATTTAAAGGGGGTGATTTGTGCTAGCAGGGAGCAGGGGAAATTGGGGGAATTTAAAACCCACTGACCATTAAATCTGACTTGCAAGCTTTATTTTAGGGCTTTTTCACACCAGATGCAGTGCAGTAACGCATGTGAAATTACACATTTTCATGCACCACAAAAAAAGTGTTGCTTTTTTGCACTTGTGTGGGTGCCATTAATTCCTAATGGCACCCTCATGCAGCCACCGCAGCACCATGCATTTTGGTGGGGCTCAATTTAAAAATCATGCCAGTACCTTTTTGGGTGTTTCACTGGCATAGAGCGGCCTAATAAAAAATGCAACATATGGGAACACGCAAAAAGCACTAGTGCTCGGATGCACCTCCTTGTGTGCACAAGCTCTCAGATTGGTGTGCTCTAGGCTTTTTCACAGTTCTAAAGGGTGCCTTGACTGAAAAATGGTTGAAAAACACTGATCTACCTTACTGTACAACATGACTGAGCATAGATTTACACCATGAAACATGTGTTTTTGTTTTAATAAAGGACAAGAAATAAAGGGTTTTTTTTTATTGTGTGGTGTTTTTATTTAGTTTGGCACTTTTTTGTGAATGAGCAACCAGAGGTACTATTGGCAATACCAGCATGCATCACTGATTCCTAATTTGCCCCAAATAGTACTGTAGCTACCACATGACCACATAGTTTCAGTGAAGTTTTGATTTATCATGAAATATCGGCTAATATTGAGTGTAGTGGAAACTGCCATACTGGCAAAAAACTGGCAATCAGTTATCACAATAATTATTAATAATGCTAGCAACTCAGCTGTGTCTGACTTAATTACTTTTTAGTAACAAACTTTAAACAAGTATACAGTAAGGAAGTGTCAGAATCAGTGACACAACAACATTAAAACCTACGCTTGTATAAATGCTTGTGGAATCAATAGCAACAGACTGTTCACTTTGCAAGTGCAAATGAACTCTGCAAAGGAATTTGCTCCAAAGCTTAGTAAATGGGGTGAAGCTTCACTTTGCAAAGAATAGCCAATCACATGCAAGGAATATTTTAAATGGCATCGAACAATCCGCATAACACAACTGCATCACAATTTCCTGCAATATGAGTTTGTGGTGCAGTGTATTATGCTGTTAAAAAACGCTGTATGACTTTTTTTGGGCATCGATGTGCATTAAAACCCATTCATTTTGAATAGGTTGCCTAACTCAACACGCTGAGATTAAGCTTTGACAATAAGCCCTGGTTCACATTGATGCAATTTTGCATGCGATTTGACATGTCAAATTGCATGCCAAATTGGCAGCTACTGCCCGCAATGAAACCGTCCGAATCGGTGCGACGCCGACTTTGCGGCACCGCACCATTTCCCAAAAGTAGTTTCTGTACTACATTTAGGGATTTCATTTGTGATTTCAATAGACATCTGTGCAGGAAACCGTATAGATGTCTCTGAAATGTCAGACTGACATGCGGGAATGAAATTGTGCGAGTTCAGCTGAACTCGCACGATTTCAATCCTGCAGCAGTGTGAACCTGGGCTTAAACCTGGAAGCTGATTGGTCTTCATGCACAGCTGCACCAGATTTTTCACTCTCCAGTTTTAGTAAATCAACCCTACAGTAACATTAGCAATCATGCATGAATGTATTAGCGTGCGTGGACTAAGCTGCACATGCATGCTCAGTGCTTATATTGGTGTCAAATGGCCTATTTAGGCTGGAGTTTAACAGATTTCTGAGTGGCCTTCAGCTAGTTTCTGATTTACCTGTGCCCTGATTTGCTTTTTTGCCTTCCTGTATATAACCTAGCTTGCCTTTGACCTGTGTTTGGATACTTGTCTGCCAATTGTGACCTAGGCCTGTGTTTTAAACTATGCATTTCGTTTTCTGAATCGGTGCCTCACCACCCAGCTGTTAACTGACCAGCGGCAGCCTGCCCATAAGGGAAGCAGGGATGCTGCCCCCCCATCCATGCATCTGGCCCCCTAATCTACATACAGGGCGCAGGACACATGGATTCCGATTTTTTTTTGTTTTTGTTTTAAGCACGTGATTAGAACCAGAGGCTCTAATAGGCTTCACAAAGGGGTGGGCTCAGGGCGCACTGCCCACCCAGTTGTGTGACAATAGCAAATGAATATTCGCTATTATCACACTAATTCTCCTCCTGGCCAATCAGGAAGCGTGTCGCGAGACCCGTCACCTGATTGGCTGAAAGGACAGGCGACCCTATTGGACATCTAGGAGGAGGAGATGCACGTCAGAAGCCGCCGTGATGCAGAGGAGGAGGAGACACGATGGAAGCCACCGCCCACAGCCTGTAGGCGTGCTGCTCGCCCGCGACCTAGATGTGGTAAGAGCCGGGCTGGATGATTGACCGACCGCTGGGGGGGTGCCGGCCGACCAACCGGGGGGGTGGTTGTTTGCCACCCCCCAAAAAAACACCAGCCACCACTATAACTGACCTTAGTCTGTATCCTGATACTGCCTTTGCCTTATGTTCCTCTACCTCACTGTTGCTACCCTTGGCATGTATCCTGATGTTGTACCTGCCTTGCCAATCAACTTGTGCCCTGGCTTCATTCCTGTCTGCTGATTAGGTGTTACCGTTCTCTTGCATTTGGTTCTTACCTGCTGGTATACCATGGTATTCTTAACTCCAAAATGTATTTCTTTTTTACTTTTGGATAGAGTGGTTAGGGGTCAGAACCCCCTGACTTATCCTTGTTATTTGTCCTTGTGGCTAAGGAACTGAAAGTGAAGGTAAACAAAAAAAAAATTACTTTTCAGCAAAACTCTGAGTGAGAGGAATGCCCATCATCTTAACAGGTATCCTATTGGAAGATTTACCCTCTACTACTGTTTTGGCGTCAATTGTAAAATGTTGGTTTTCTCAGCATTCTGTCTTATAGATAATGATCATTAGTAAGATGAACCTGTATCTATCCAGTAGAAACACAGGCAGAAATTTGACTGTTCTACCTTAGCAGCCTGTATGTATTATACCTTTATAAGTGCATTGTATTTTCACTGTATCCCATTCCTATTTTGTGTTAGTTTAGACCGTAGTTAAACATGTATAGCCTCTATTTGCTAGAGATAATTTTTGTATTAGCTATGTAAAGTACAAAAGCTCTAAAGCTGGTACACACGGGCCGAATATCGGCCAGTAATGGTCGGTTCAACAGAAATCATCCGACATTCATTCAGTGTGTACAGCAGCCTATCCAGGATTGTCTTTTTAACATACAAGACAGAAAAAACATTCCATGTATGTATCAAGCTCTGGTTAATCACATTGAGTTCTACTTCTGCATCTTCTTTGTAAATTAAACTGTCTGCGGATTTTATAAAATCGTAAAGTTGCCATATTGTGTGTACAAACTGGGACTTGGTTTTAATCATTCCCTTCACTATCTAAAACTAAGAAAAAATGGCTATATTCTTATTTTAGCTGCAATTTGAACAGAACTCAAGACTATATGCAGGGGAGGTGCCAGGGGGTGCTTGAGTGTGCTTTAGTAACCCCAAAATGTCTCCATCCTCTTCGACAGCCCATAAATGGCAAGTGATGTTGGAATCTGTGGGGCAACATCACCCTTTCAACCCTTTCATCTTCTTTGTCTTGCGGGTTGAATTTGATCTGATCTGGGCTTCGGCAGTATTATTGTGCTAAGGGTTATTATGATGCTGTGAGTTAATATCATGCTGTATGGTTATTATTGTGTTGTGGGCTTATTGCTGTGCTGGATTTATTATTGTGGTCTGGGTTATTATTGTGCTCCAAGAGTTATTATTGCGCTAGGGTTACTATTGTGCTAGGGGTTTATTATAGTGCAGAGCTTATGTTTGCGGTGGGGGTTACTATGGTGCTGGGATTATTATTGTGCTGGGGTTACTATTGTGCATGTAGTTATTATTGTACTTTTTTGGTGCTGCAGGTTTTTGGATGCCCTGATACATGCTGGGGGTTATCATTGCTATCCCTGTCACTAGCTGGGTGCTGTGGTTGGCTCTGCCACTTGCTGGAGGTTATTGCTTGCCCTGACACATGCAAAGAGTTGGCACTGACACCAATGCTGAATTTAAATGTTGTTGCCACAATTTATTTTCTTCAGTGTATGACCAGGCTCTAGTTTGTCTAAACTGTAGCAAAGCAAAGGGATACACGTGTAAAAACATACTGGCTGTTTGCTACATGCACCACATTTTACACTGCATCTGCATTTCTATGTATATTATGTCTGCTGTTATTATAACAGGGGATTCAACCACACAAGGACTTAGCTCTTCCACTTACCCCACTTACTGTATACTCCCAGCACCAGTACAGCACTCCCCAAAATGAATTGCCCGGAGCCACCTCTGATCAAATGTGCAATTTGGACCTGATATTCAGGAGGTTCAACAACAAAGGGGGTCAGTTTAAAGGCATGCATTTGATTCATCACAATTGTTACTTTAGTAACACTGTGGGCCACATCACATGTCTGTTCATGTGCATGAAAATCCACACATCCTGAGATATGAATACATGTAACTCTTCAATATGTACTGTAGCTACAATAGCCCAAGTCTTTTCATTAACTGCCACAAAAAGACTAGTGCTCTTCTCTGACATTATTTTCTAAGATAGGAAACATGTTTTGCAGGCTGTTATGATAAACCCACTCCTGACCCCTGTTTAAAAATACTAGTTACACAGCTGGAATGCTGACCCCTCTGGTTACAACACTTTCTAAAATGCTGAGCTAGAATGAGTATGCTAATTGGAGAAGTCATCGAAAAATCAGAAGTCCTCATCTACATATTCTCGGTAAGTGACTCAAAGTATTAAAGCAAGAGGGTTGACGTGACAGTGAGGCAAATAGCAAGTGCAAAATGAGAATTCAGTAATTGCACCCTTTATGATTCTCCTAGAAATGGTTGCCTTTAATGAAGAACACTAATCTAATGGAGGAGAAGAAAAATATGACTTTAACCACTTCCCATCCTGCCCATTATCATATGACATCCACAGGAGGGAGCTCCCATCCTGGGTGGGCGTCATATGACGTCCTGGGCTTCCCAGCCGTCTGGGGGGCGCGCCCCCGCCGTGTCACTCGGGAGACGATGCGCATGCCCGGCAGCCGCGATGTCCACCGGGCACCCGTGATTGCCCATGACCGTGCAATTTTTCATTCAAATTGCGACAGCGCTGAAAACTGAAAATTGGCTTGGGCAGGAAGGGGGTGAAAATGTCCTGTATTGAAGTGGTTAAACATAGGAAGTGTTAAAATCACTAGCTTCAACCAATAAACACTGTATACTGATTCAATGAACATTGTAATCACTGCAATGGGAGAGCAACTAATATGCAATTTAGTGCTTGACGTACTTAAAGTGGAGCATTTATTAACTTGTATAAGTCTGCAGGAATAAATTCCTGACATATAATAATACTATATACAGAAACATTTTAATTTTGTCAGTAATAACAGAGCTCCAGGTAAGTGTCATTGTCTAAGCTAAGTTAATGGCATCAGTGTGCTGCAGTCAACAGGAAGCATTTCCTTAGTATCTCTTTCCTCAGTGATCAGACTGCAGAAAAGTAACTTTGTAGCAAATCAAGTGAGTGGGAGCAGCAGGAGTTGATCTTTGCAATTATTTGTGAACATTTTAATGATCATATTATCTTTAAATCCAGTAAGTGATCCTGGATGATGCCTAGAGGTAATAAATACCCATAAGTGTAACCCAAACAAATAGCATTAGCATGGATGAACATAAAAATATATCTAGCAATATTTTGATTATTGACTGTGCCAATCTCTTGACTACTTCTTTTTTTTTTTTTTTTTGATGAAACTGTATTGGGCTTATGTTAGTTTTAAATACAAGTTGTGTTTAGCAGTATCCATCTTTAAATAAATTGTGTACTTGTCATAGTTACTGTCTTATGGTGACATACCTTCCTGCAGGAAAAATATAGTTTCCCCTTTTGCAAGAAAAAATACGGAGTACAACCTAATTTTATAAATGCCCGTAAGTCTGTTAACGTTGAACATTGCAATATTGTGATGATTACATTGTATGCTGTCAGGCAACTGTAATGTGTTAAAACCCTAGGGCAACAACAGGCTTGAAAGAGTTAAGAGGCAAGCCATTGTACAGAAGAACAGATTAGGCTCTGTTAAAAGCTCTGTTTTTTTGTGCCCCCCTTCTACAGCAGGAATGGGTTTTGAAGTAAAAAGTAATACAAGACTGCAGAATGATCCTAAGAAATGCCGGAAGGGCGTCCAACAAAATAGAAGGTCTGCTAAAAAATTGATGAAAGAAGATTTTATTTTTTTTACTTTTTACCCAGTATGGTCAAGGACTGAAATATCTTAATGGTGTAGAACGCTTTATTATTAATATTATTTTATACCACAACTTTTGCACAATTCATGATAATTGTTAAAGTTTAAAAAAGTGTTAAAATTATAACTCCTATTTTTTAGCTGCAATGCCTTAACACCATTTCTATAGAAACAAACCCCCCTTCCTCATCCCACTATATGTAACACTAAGATATGAATTTATACATTTTTTTTTTAATTTACTCAGCAGACTAAAACCCATGAGAACCCTAAATGGAGGTTACATAATACAGTATATTATTTATTATAACGTCAGAATTTGAAATTATATAGTTATACTGTTCTGTATAACTGAACAAGAAAACCCATATTCAATATAAGCTCATCTATAGATTCAATAAAAACTTGAAATCTGAGTTGCAATCTACTGTTTCTGAGTGCTGGGATTTAATAATGACCATACCCATTAACTTTATAACCCTGTGATCTTGAGGCTCAGCCAAACTGGGGCAACGGCTAAAACATTGGAGTTTTTATGGGTGTATTTTACATATTGATGATACAAAGCTCAAAAACAAACATTGATTGGTTATTCTATTACACAGACAACACTGTAGCACTAAAAAAATATTATTCCTGACCCAAGAGAAAGCAGAGAGCACTCTCCATATTAGTATGCAGGATAAGAACATTTATATTTCCTAGAATGTGCCACTGATACTATTCACCAGCTATAGCATTCCACTAAAAACCAAAATGTTATTGCCTTGCACTGTTATGGTTGCACAACAATATACAAGTCATGGACAAAATTGTTGACCCTTCAATGCTCCATTCTTCCTGAAAATTTAAGAGAATTAAAACAATTGGCTTACATATATGCACATGTCTTTGGTATGTCATACAGGAAGGCAAAGACAGTACGAAAAGAGATCCATTATTGCTTATTTTAAAAATATATTCTAAAAATATCTGGATAAATTTGTTGGTACAACTAGAAAAGTTTTTAAGTAATTGTATCACAGGGGTTGATTTACTAAAGGCAGAGATACTGTGCACTTTGCATTGTGCAGTTGCACTCTGCAAGTGCAGTTGCTCCAGAGCTTAGTAAATGAGCAGAAGCTCGGCTGACTTCCATAATCCAATCATGTGCAAGCAAAAATTCTATTTTTTTTTTTATCTTTCTTGCACGTGATTGGGTATTCTTTGCAAAGGGAAGCTTTACCTCATTCACTAAGCTCTGGAGCAACTGCACTTGCAAAGAATACCCAATCACGTGCAAAAAAGATAAAAAAAAAAGAATTTTTGCTTGCACATGATTGGATTATGGAAGTCAGCCGGGCTTCTGCTCATTTACTAAGCTCTGGAGCAACTTAACTTCCAGAGTGCAACTGCCCATTGCAAAGTGCACAGTCTATTTGCCTTTAGTAAAACAACCCTATTGTGTTATTGTTCAACTGTTTTCTGAACTTAACAATAATAATTCACCGGGACCAGATGGCTTGCACTCGAGGGTCCTTGGGAACTCGGTCAAGTAATTCGCAGACCATTGTTCCTGAATCCTAATTTTTACTGACAGTTTACTGAACTGGAATAGTACCAGCTGATTGGAGAAAAGCAAATGTAGCACCAATATTTAAAAAAGGGCCAAAATACATCCCTGGGAATTACAGACCAGTTAGCCTAACATAAATAGTATTCAAGCTCTTGGAGGGGATAAGGGACTATATACAAGATTTTAGTAATGAAAACAGTGTCATTAGTAGGGATGAGCTTCGTGTTCGAGTCGAACCCATGTTCGACTCGAACATCGGCTGTTCGATCGTTCGCCGAATTGCGAACGTTATGGGCCGTTCGCGCTAAATTCGTGTGGCGCGTCACGGCCCATAATTCACTGCGGCATCGCAGTGCATTGCTGGCTGATGATTGGCCAAGCATGCACTATGACCCGCATGCTTGGCCAATCACAGCGCTGTCAGTAGAGAGAGCTGTAATTGGCCAAAGCCAGGGTGGCTTTGGCCAATTACGGCTCAGGGCATTTAGTACACACCCCACACTATATAAGGCCGCCTGCACGGCGGCCCTGTGTAGTGTGTGTTCCGGTGTGCTGAGAGATAGAGAGAGAGAGAGACAGTGTCATTTGATTTGAGTTAGATAGATTAGGCAGAACAGTCAGTCAGTTAGCTGCACTTACAGTGTATTGTGTATATATATGCATCCCAGGTGTTGCATATATATATATACACTGTATTCAGTTTAGCTAGATCCGTTCCTGTTATCTTCTATCTAGACTATTTACATTTAATGCAGTGCGTCCTGCTCACAGTGTTCAGCTAGATCCGTTCCTGTTAAATTCCTACTGACCGGCAGGCTTGTCTGGTTACAGTATATAAAGCTACCTGAAGAAAATTACAGGTGTTCTATTTGATCCTATTAGTACCACGGTCAGGCAGCTAGACTATTTACATTTAGTACAGTGTGTCCTGCTCACAGTGTTCAGCTAGATCCGTTCCTGTTATCTTCCTACTGACAGGCAGGCTTGTCTGGTTACAGTATATAAAGCTACCTGAAGAAAATTACAGGTGTTCTATTTGATCCTATTAGTACCACGGTCAGGCAGCTAGACTATTTACATTTAGTACAGTGTGTCCTGCTCACAGTGTTCAGCTAGATCCGTTCCTGTTATCTTCCTACTGACAGGCAGGCTTGTCTGGTTACAGTATATAAAGCTACCTGAAGAAAATTACAGGTGTTCTATTTGATCCTATTAGTACCACGGTCAGGCAGCTAGACTATTTACATTTAGTACAGTGCGTCCTGCTCACAGTGTACAGCTAGATCCGTTCCTGTTATCTTCCTACTGACAGGCAGGCTTGTCTGGTTACAGTATATAAAGCTACCTGAAGAAAATTACAGGTGTTCTATTTGATCCTATTAGTACCACGGTCAGGCAGCTAGACTATTTACATTTAGTACAGTGCGTCCTGCTCACAGTGTACAGCTAGATCCGTTCCTGTTATCTTCCTACTGACAGGCAGGCTTGTCTGGTTACAGTATATAAAGCTACCTGAAGAAAATTACAGGTGTTCTATTTGATCCTATTAGTACCACGGTCAGGCAGCTAGACTATTTACATTTAGTACAGTGCGTCCTGCTCACAGTGTTCAGCTAGATCCGTTCCTGTTATCTTCCTACTGACAGGCAGGCTTGTCTGGTTACAGTATATAAAGCTACTTGAAGAAAATTACAGGTGTTCTATCCCAGCTTAGTGCAGCTACAGGCCATTAGTATGTCTGGAAGGCCAAGAAGGAGAGGCAGACAGTCACAAGCCAATAAGAGAGGGCAAGCAGGCTCTGTGTCTAGTGCTGGTCGTGGAGACGGTGCATCCTCATCAGCACGTGGCCATGGGACACGCTTGGCCTTTTTTTCGGCAGCTGGCCATGTTGAGCCGCAACATGCGGAAGACTTGGTCGAGTGGATGACCAAGCCGTCCTCATCCTCCTCATCCTCTCTCACCCATGCCCAGGGTGCTTTGTCTGGCAAAGCAGCGGCCTCTTCCCTCAGCTCAATGTCATCAGTGACTCCTTCCCTAGCTCCACCATGTCCTCATGAGGATTCCCTCGAACTGTTTGACCACAGTGTTGGGTACATGCTCCAGGAGGATGCCCAGCGTTTGGAAGGCTCTGATGACGATACTGAGCTCGATGAAGGCAGTAACATGAGCGCGGACAGAGGGGGTGCCCAAGAAGGACAGCAATCTGGCAGTCATGCTCCCCCTGCTGCAGCATACTGCCAGGTTTGCTCCAGTGATGAGGAGGGAGGGGATGATGAGGTCACTGACTCAACGTGGGTGCCTGATAGGAGAGAGGAGGAGGAGGAGGAGGAGGAGGAGGAGGAGGAGGAGGAGGAGGCGGCAGCACATCACCAACGAGGCAGGATGCCCTCCAGGGGCCAGCCTAAGGGCAGCACATTGACTGCATCACACCCCAAAGCTCCACATGTGCAGGGCGCTGCAGTCTCTGCGCGTTATTCAAAAAGTTCTTTGGTGTGGGCCTTTTTTGAGACGAGTGCATCAGATCGCACCGCTGCTATTTGCAACATATGTCTCAAGCGTATCTCGCGTGGCCAAAATATCTCCCGCTTGGGTACCACATGCTTGACCAGACATATGTTGACCTGCCATGCAGTTCGTTGGCAAGCGTATCTAAAAGACCCACACCAAAGAACAAAGAGGATCTCTCCTTGCTCCTCATCAGCTGAGATTTCCAACCCCACTAGACCTTCAGTCCTCTCTGAGACCTACAGTGAGAGGAATGAAGGTGTAGAATTAGGTGTGTCACAGCCAAGTACTTGTGGGCAATCTGCTTTTGGTACACCGACGTCAGATTGTACCAGGCAAATTTCCCTGCCCCAGCTGCTGCACCGCCGAAAGAAGTTTGCTCCCAGCCATCCACATGCCCAGCGGTTGAATGCTAGCTTGGCAAAATTGCTAGCACTTCAACTGCTGCCTTTTCAGTTGGTAGACTCTGCCCCCTTCCGTGAGTTTGTGGAATGTGCGGTTCCTCAGTGGCAGGTACCCAAACGCCACTTTTTCTCACGGAAGGCGATTCCGGCTCTCTACCGGCATGTGGAAGGCAATGTCCATGCCTCGCTGGACAGGGCGGTCAGCGGTAAGGTGCATATTACCGCTGACTCATGGTCCAGCAGGCATGGACAGGGACGTTACCTAAGTTTCACGGCGCATTGGGTGACTCTGCTGGCAGCTGGGAAGGATGCAGGACAAGGTGCAGTAGTGTTGGAGGTTGTTCCGCCACCACGCCTCCAAAATGCTGATTGTGACACACCTCTCTCCTCCACCCCCTCCTCTTCTTCTTCCTCCATGGCCTCTTCCTCGGAACCAGCGGTGCTCCGTAGGCGTTCAAGGGGCTACGCAAGTACGCAGGCCAAAAGATGCCATGCGGTGCTTGAGCTGGTGTGCTTGGGGGACAGGAGCCACACTGGGGCAGAGGTTCTGTCAGCTCTGCAGGGGCAGGTTCAGAGGTGGTTGACGCCACGCCAACTTAAGGCAGGAATGGTGGTTTGCGACAATGGCACCAACCTCCTCTCTGCCCTCCGACAGGGACAAATGACCCATGTGCCCTGTTTGGCTCACGTCCTTAACTTGGTGGTGCAGCGGTTCTTGGGCAGGTACCCGGGCTTACAGGATGTCCTGAGGCAGGCCAGGAAAGTCTGTGTGCATTTCCGCCGGTCATATAATGCCAGTGCTCGGCTGACGGACCTCCAAAAGGAGTTTAACCTGCCCAAGAACCGCCTAATCTGTGACATGCCCACCAGGTGGAACTCAACGTTGGCCATGCTGCAGCGGCTGCACACGCAGCAGAGGGCCATCAATGAGTACCTGTGCGACTATGGCACCAGGACAGGGTCAGGGGAGCTTGGTTTTTTTTCCCCACGCCAGTGGGCCATGATCAGGGATGCATGCACTGTCCTGTCACCATTCGAGGAGGCCACGAGGATGGTGAGCAGTGACAGTGCATGCATCAGTGACACTGTCCCCCTTGTCCACCTGTTGGAGCACACGCTGCGTGGAATAATGGACAGGGCACTTGAGGCAGAACAGAGGCAGGAAGAGGAGGACTTCCTTAGCTCTCAAGGCCCCCTTTATCCAGACAGTGTTCCTGCGTGCCCGCCGATCACACAGGAAGAGGACGAGGAGGAAGAGGAGGAGGAGGAAGATTGTGTCAGTATGGAGGTGGAGCCTGGCACTCAGCATCAGCAGCAGTCTTTAAGGGATCAGTCCCAAGAAACACATGGACTTGTACGTGGCTGGGAGGAGGTGGCTGCGGACCATGTCGTTCTTAGTGACCCAGAGGACTCCGGACCGAATGCCTCAGCAAACCTACGCTGCATGGCCTCCCTGATCCTGCAAAGCCTGCGTAAGGATCCTCGTATTCGTGGTATCAAGGAGAAGGACCAATACTGGCTGGCAACCCTCCTTGATCCACGTTACAAGGGTAAGGTTGCGGACCTTATCTTGCCATCGCAGAGGGAGCAGAGGATGAAACATCTTCGGGAGGCCTTGCAGAAAGGTCTGTGCAACGCGTTCCCAGAGACTGGGAGGTTACAAACTCCTGTTTCTGGACAACGTGTTGCTGAGGCTTCGGTCAGTCAAAGAAGGAGCGGTGGAGAAGGTGGCCGTCTGACCGATGCGTTCAGACAATTTTTTGGTCCGCAGCCCCAAGGTATGATCGGTTCCAGCAACCATCGCCAGCGTCTGTTTTACATGGTGCAGGAATACCTAGGGGCAAGATCAGACTTGGACACCTTTCCCACCGAAAATCCTCTGGGTTACTGGGTCTTGAGGATGGATCACTGGCCAGAGCTTGCACAGTATGCAATTGAGCTACTGGCCTGTCCTGCATCCAGCGTTCTTTCGGAACGCACATTCAGTGCTGCTGGAGGCGTGGTAACCGATCACAGGGTGCGTCTGTCCACCGACTCGGTCGATCGGCTGACCTTCATAAAAATGAATGAGTCTTGGATCACCACCAGCTACCAAGCACCTGATGCTGATGTAACCGAATAATTTTTTTTGAAATCTCAGATCCCTTCAAAGACTGCCTATGCTGATGCTGAGTGACTATCCCTGAGTAATTATCCTCTTCCTCCTCAATCATCACGCTGATAGCTTGTAAGAACATTTTTGGTTCTGGGCGCCACCACCAGTGCCTAAGGCACAATTTTTCAGCCCCTGTTTAACAGGGGCGTGTAATTACAATTTTTGATGTAATACTTTGCAGCAGGGCTCGTTCCTGCATTCCAACTAGAGTGTCTGTGAGGGGTTGCAGTGTTGTGGCACCAGCACCAGTGCCTAGGGCCCAATTTTTCTGCCCCTGTCTAACAGGGGCGTGTAATTACAATTTTTGATGCAATACTTTGCAGTAGGGCTCGTTCCTGCGTTCCAACTAGAGTGTCTGTGAGGGGTTGCAGTGTTGTGGCACCAGCACCAGTGCCTAAGGCCCAATTTTTCTGCCCCTGTCTAACAGGGGCGTGTAATTACAATTTTTGAAGCAATCATTTGCAGCAGGGCTCGTTCCTGCGTTCCAACTAGAGTGTCTGTGAGGGGTTGCAGTGTTGTGGCACCAGCACCAGTGCCTAAGGCCCAATTTTTCTGCCCCTGTCTAACAGGGGCGTGTAATTACAATTTTTGATGCAATACTTTGCAGTAGGGCTCGTTCCTGCGTTCCAACTAGAGTGTCTGTGAGGGGTTGCAGTGTTGTGGCACCAGCACCAGTGCCTAAGGCCCAATTTTTCTGCCCCTGTCTAACAGGGGCGTGTAATTACAATTTTTGAAGCAATCATTTGCAGCAGGGCTCGTTCCTGCGTTCCAACTAGAGTGTCTGTGAGGGGTTGCAGTGTTGTGGCACCAGCACCAGTGCCTAAGGCCCAATTTTTCTGCCCCTGTCTAACAGGGGCGTGTAATTACAATTTTTGAAGCAATAATTTGCAGCAGGGCTCGTTCCTGCGTTCCAACTAGAGTGTCTGTGAGGGGTTGCAGTGTTGTGGCACCAGCACCAGTGCCTAAGGCCTAATTTTTCAGCTGCTGTTCAACAGGGGCATGTAATTACAATTCTTGATCTAATATTTCACAGCAGGGCCCTGTGAGGGCTTACAGTGTTGTGGCCACAGCAACACCTAAGGCCCAAATTTCTGCTGAGTATATAGGGCAGGACCCTACTTTCAAACATCTAACTTACAAACGACTCCTACTTGCAAACGGAAGGAGACAACAGGAAGTGAGATGAAATCTACCCCTAGGAAGGGAAATTCTCTCCTGTAAGAGTTAATATGGGAAAACAAGTTCTCCTTTCCACTGATGCTTTCCAATCCTTGTTCCACAAAAAAACCCAAATTTTCAAAAAACATTTTTCATTGGGACAAAAAAGTGAGGTGAAATCTTCTGAAGAGGAGGAAAGACAGCAAAACAAATGTCACAGGGGTGATAACCCTTCCCTATGTTTTCCAAAAAGCTTAGAAAAGATTTTTTGGCTGGAGCTAAACACGTTAAAAATGTTCAAAATTACAAACAGATTCTACTTAACAACAAACCTACAGTCCCTGTCTTGTTTGCACCGCCTGTATACTGCTGTTCAGAGTATATAGGGCCTGGTGGCCCCACACCTTTCCTTATTTTAATTTGGGTGCGGGGTTCCCCTTAATATCCATACAAGACCCAAAGGGACTGGTAATGGACTGGGGGGTACCCATGCCGTTTGTCTCACTGATTTTCATCCATATTGCCATGACCCGACATGACATTAAACCCGCAAGCAGTTTTAAATGAGATTTTTTCCTTTAAAAATGACATTTGGTGCAGGGACTGTTCTAAACATGGGAAACACGCGTCACTTTACAGGCATACTATAGACACCCCCCAGGTACGATATTTAAAGGAATATTTCACTTTTTTTTTTTTACTTTAAGCATCATTAAAATCACTGCTCCCGAAAAAACGGCCGTTTTTAAAAGTTTTTTTTGCATTGATACATGTCCCCTGGGGTAGGACCCGGGTCCCCAAACCCTTTTTAGGACAATACCATGCAAATTAGCCTTTAAAATGAGCACTTTTGATTTCGAACGTTCGAGTCCCATAGACGTCAATGGGGTTCTAACGTTCGTGCGAACTTTCGGTCCGTTCGCGGGTTCTGGTGCGAACCGAACCGGGGGGTGTTCGGCTCATCCCTAGTCATTAGTAGTAATCAGCATGGATTCCTGAAGAATCGTTTTTGCCAAACCAATCTATTAACCTTCTATGAGGAGGTGAGTTGCCATCTAGATAAAGGGAGGCCTATATACGTGGTATATCTGGATTTTGCTAAAGCATTTGACACAGTTCCTCATAAACGTTTACTGTACAAAGTAAAGTCTGTTGGCATGGACCATTGGGTGAGTACATGGATTGAAACCTGATACAAGTGCGAGTTTAGAGGGTGGTGATAAATGGGGAGTACTCGGAATGGTCAGGGGTGAAATGTGGGGTCCCACAGGGTACTGTTCTAGGACCAATCCTATGTAATTTGTTCAAAAAACGACCTGGAGGGTCGTTGGGTAAACAGTTCTATCTCTGCATTTGCGAATGATACTAAGCTAAGCAGGGCAATAACGTCTCTGCAGGATGTGGAAATCTTGCAAGTAGATCTGAACAAATTAATGAGGTGGGCAGCTACTTGGCAAATGAGGTTTAATGTGGAAAAATGTAAAATAATGCATTTGGGTGGCAAAAATATGAATGCAATCTACTCACTGGGGGAGAACCTCTGGGGAATCAAGGATGGAAAAGGACCTGGGGGTCCTAGTAGATGATAGGCTCAGCAATGGCATGCAATGCCAAGCTGATGCTAATAAAGCAAACAGAATATTGGCATGCATTAAAAAGGGGATTAACTCAAGAGATAAAGTGATAATCAATAATTCTCCCACTCTACAAGACTCTGGTCCGGCCTCACCTGGGCACCAGTCCTCAGGAAGCATGTGCTGGAATCGGAGTGAGTACAAAGAAGGGCAACAAAGCTAATAAAGGGACTGGAGGATATTAGTTATGAAGAAAGGTTACGAACACTGAACTTATTCTCTCTGGAGAAGAGACGCTTGAGAGGGGATATGATTTCCATTTACAAATACCATACTGGTGGCCCCACGATAGGGATAAAACTTTTCAGCGAAAGGGAGTTTAATAAGACATGTGGCCACTCATTAGCATTAGAAGAAAAGAGGTCTAACTTTAAACTGCGTAGAGGGTTCTTTATTGTAAGAGCAGCAAGGATGTGGAATTCCCTTCCATGGGTGGCGGTTTCAGTAGGGAGGATCAATAGTTTCAAAACACCATTAGATAAGCACCCGAATAACCACAACATACAGAGATATACAATGTAATACTGACATATAATCACACACATAGGTTGGACTTCATAGACTTGTGTCTTTTTTCAACCTAACCTACTATGTAACTATGCAACTCTGCCACCAGATATTTATCATAAAAATCAACATTGACAATAACAATTATGACTTTTAATAAATGTATGTAACACCCACTGTCACTACAGAGAGGACCATCCAGAGATTTTAGCATATAGTAGTGTTCTTCAAAGAGACAGGGATGCTTTCATGTCTGTGTGCATTAGAGACGATATTGGCACTTTTCAAAATATTGTTTAATAATAGAAAAGGTAAAATGGTGCAAATAAAAATATGCAAATAAAACAGGTATCTGCCACTTATTGGAGCCGTTGGTAGCAGCGGAGTCGATCGGGTCCTCTCTCCTCTGAGACATGGAGCTAAGTGAGGGAAAGATGGCCCCCACTCGGTTCCATAACACTGAATGATGGAAGCAAGGTCAAACCTCACTTCCGCTGAATGGTCTTAAAGGGGAAATGTATTTTTTTTTTTTGAAAAAAAAGACATTTATTTATTTCTCTTTTTTTTAATTATTGCATTTAAGTGTAAATGTGAGATCTGAGGCCTTTTTGACCACAGATCTCACATTTAAGAGGTCCTGTCATACTTTTTTTCTATTACAAGGGATGTTAACATGAAACACATCTGCTTGTCCTTTTTATACTTGCCATGATATAATAAAGACCACAGATGATATATCCAGAGTGCCGGCTTTTCTTCAGTTATCTTCAAGTTTGCCTGTTTGGATGTAAGGACATCCTGAGCCTCAGAGCACTTGGATTTTGGGTGTGCCGAAGTTATCAATTATCTGCTATCTGGATATCATAGTTCAAGCTTAGATGCCCAGATTCAGGATCTTAAAGAATTGGTAGAACCGCAGAAGGAGGAGTCTGAGTTTAATAGGCTATCTGGTGAACTTAAACTCAATATTGAAAAATGGGAAAAAGAGATTAAGGATAAAAAAAAGAAAAAATTCTGACACACTCTGCGATCACATGTTTTATGGTGCAGGATTTCTACTGGTTAGTGCAGCTCCTCCTGAACCTGACTTAACTACACCTACCAAACATAGTCAATCCTAACTTGTGGATACTTATGTTCTCAGCACTGACTGCCAAACATCTCAATGGGACACAGGCCATATGCCAGTGCCTACAGCTAAGTCATACAAGATTAGTAGCCTGCCAATACCACTACCAACCGTTTTGTAAGATTCCTGGTTACAACATATAAGTGGTTTATTCAGGGCTGGGTCACTATCCCTAATCTTGAATACTTAATGTCTGAACTGTCGGGTATATGATTGTACCTTAAGAGTGTCCTGGTTGGCGGACAAGCTCTAACCAGCACAACCTCTTAACCTGGGGACTATATCTCATTATATTTTATTTTGTTTGGTTTTAGGTATTTTATAAGCGTTTGGGAACAATTTACACATTTCTACTACACACTTTAGAGATAGTATATTAGTACTTAGGATGGTATTCCTAGTTCGTATAAAGTGGCTGCAGAACTTGTCTGACTGACAATAATACCAAAGAGTTAACCAGAGTTAAATATACACACCAAGGTCGGGTGTGAATCTTTTAGCTTTGATGTTTTTCGTTACTACAGTTCGGCTGCGTGTGCAGCAACTAGGACGAGTTTTTTTTTTTAGTCCATTTCCTTAATCAAACATCTTAGCAATTCAATAAGTGTGCTGACACTTGATTGTTTGCGCCTCCCCCTAACCCCACAGCATGTCTTGCGGCACCTAAAAAGATGCGAGATACAATATACAGAGTTGATAGGCTCAGTCCTCGGACAAGGCGGTTAGCTTCTCCGAGAGATAGACTTCCAACACTTCATTCATATTCTGAATATTTCTTCCTATTTCTTTTCTTCCCCTGCTCTTCTTATTTCTTTAACTCTTACTATACATCCCCTACTAGGTGCACAGTAGTATATAACAGGACTGTTGTTTCAGATTTCCGATATAAATAATAATTTTTGTACCAGAGTTGTGTTTTCTCTGCAGATCGGTGACCCGAGCACCTCTTCCTAACCTCCAGCCATGGCCTATTCCTCCTTGGGAAACTGTCCATTGATAATTTTGCATAATGTAAGGGGTCTTAACATACCAGAACATCGCTCCACCGTTCTAAGAGAGCTTAAAAAAGGTAAGCCACACTTTGTTTATCTCCAAGAAACCCATTTCAAAACTCAACAGACACCAAAACTCACAAACTCATACTTTACAAGGGCGTTTCATGCCACTAACCCTGACTCTAAGTCAAAGGGAGTTTCCATTTTGATCAGCAAGGAGGCCCCCTTTGAATTAATGGAACAACTATGCAATTCGGAAGGCAGATTTGTCTTTTTAAAAAGGAACCTATGGAGGTACTCCGATAACACTAGCAAACGTCTATTTCCCTAATAGAAGACATGTACCATTTTGCCAAAACATTGTCGGGAAGCTTGCGGGGTTTGTATCAGGACGCTTGATCTTAGGAGGTGACTTCAACATACCGTTAAAACCGCTTACCGATACTTCCATAACAGATCCTCTCAGAAATGCTTTGAACTCCCTGTCCTCACCGAGGGAAATAACTCCTGACTTCCTCTCGGCACACATTGCAATAATACCAAAGGAGGGTAAGGACCCTGGGGAATGTACTAGTTACAGACCCATTTCCTTATTGAACCTTGACGTTAAATTATTCACAAAAATTCTTGCACTGAGGATAGGTCCCCTCCTCCCAGGGCTGATAGGTTTGGAACAAGTCGGATTCGTCCCGGGTAGAGAAGCCAAAGACAATGTCACCAAAGCTTTACTTCTGATCCATACAGCGAAAATGCAAAATATCGAGGGCCTTCTCCTTTCTACGGATGCAGAGAAGGCCTTTGATAGAGTAGCATGGGACTACATGCTAGCAGTGTGTAGACACGTAGGATTGGGGACACACATGATGTCGTGGATATCTGCGCTGTATCACAATCCATCGGCACACTTGAAACTCAATTCTACGCTGTCAAGGAAAGTGCACATTACAAACGGGACTAGACAGGGGTGCCCACTGTCCCCTTTATTGTTCATCCTCTCGCTGGAACCCTTTATTAGAAAAATTAAATCAAATATGGTGGTCCACGGATTGAGGGTGGAGGACAGGGAGTTCAAAGTGGCAGCATATGTCGATGATCTTTTATTTTTTTTGACAGATCCATTAATATCTCTCCCTAATTTATTAAAGGAATTCTCACACTACGGATACCTATCAAACCTAAAAATCAACTACACAAAGTCTGAGGCCCTAAATATATCTCTGCCAGACAAGATTCTCAAACAGACTATAGCCAACTCAACATTTAGGTGGGAATCCTCGGCACTGAAATATCTGGGAACTTGGTTAACGCCTCAATTACATTCCATTTTCGAGCGGAATTACACCCCGCTCCTTAGAAAATGCGAGAGGGACCTTGGAGATTGGAATTTAGGCTACTTTTCATGGTCAGGAGAGCAGCAATAATCAAGATGGTGATATTGCCTAGATTCCTTTACCTTATGCATACCCTACCAGTGAAAATACCACAGAAATTTTTTGCAAATTTGAATTCCATCATCCTAAGGTTCCTCTGGCAACATAAAAAACCCAGGATAAAATTAACCAAACTAACACAACCCAAAGAAATGGGAGGGATTGGATTACCAAACTTCAAACACTATTACTATGCGGCACACATATCTAGGGTCATAGATTGGCATTGCCATGAACATGCGAAAGAATGGGTTTCATTAGAAGCAGACTTAAGCCCCATCCCTCTTATCTATACACCTTGGATCCCAGGAAACAAATACCCAAGTATCTTAAAAAGTCACCCCTTAACAGGAACCACTCTAGAGATAACAAATATCTTAGCTAAACAAAAGGACGTCACAACACTTCCTAGCCCATTAACACCACTGAAGGACAATCCTGATTTTCCACTGGGTGAGCAAAATACTACCTTACAAAACATAACTGACAGATCTCCCCTGCTTGTAGGTGACTGCTTTCAAGGAGACAAACTCAAAGATTGGCTATCCATTAAATCAGAGAATAATCTACCTCTCCTGCGTCAATGGACATATTTACAGATTCGAAGCTACTTAAACAAATTTGGACACTCTTGAGATTTGTTCAGACCCCTGACTGACTTGGAGTCAATTTGCCACGGCAGATCTCCATTGGACAGAGCCACCTCAGTTGCTTATACATGGCTACAAAATCCGAACGTTATGGTGGAGGATGAACATAGGAGGAAGTGGTCGGAGGACTTGGAAGTGGAGATATCAGAGAAACAATGGAGGTATGCATGCATAATGGCACACAAATGCTCTATGAACACAAAACAGCAAGAAATGAGTTACAAACTATTGATGCACTGGTACAATACGCCTGACAGACTTCATAAGTGGGATAACCAAAAATCAAAGATGTGCTGGAGGTGTCAACAAGAAATAGGCACACTGACACACATTTGGTGGCAATGCACCCTGATTAAAGGCTTTTGGACTGAAGTCCGGAATTTGATAAAATTGATTACAGACACTAATCTGAATTTAAATGCAGCATGTTGCCTACTTCATGTGACCAATTTTTCATTTAAGAGATATAAGCATTCCCTGACCAAACACTTGCTGAACGCAGCTAAATCACTAATTCCCTTGCACTGGAATTCACCCAGGGTCCCCTCCATCTCGGAATGGCTGCTCAGGGTACGTGATGTTTGTGAGATGGAAGACACCCTGGCCCAGGAACGGGGTAATGTGGAAAGATTCCATAAGACATGGCAACCATGGTTTAGCTTTAAATACTCTCAAACTTATGGGGAGATCGTAAACAACCAATCCCCATAAGGATAGAAAGGATATTTGAGGTCGGAGTTCGCCTTTAGGTATCTATAAAGACAACCAGACACAAATCTAAGACTTGCACAGCACCTTTCCATCCCTTTTCATACTTTTTTTTTTCCCTTTCCTCTTGTCTCTCTTTCTTTACCTATACACCCAACATAAATATTCCTGCAGATGTTAAGAATATATAGCATAAGATAACACTACAGATAATCTGTAGTTAGTAATGAGGAATAAAGTTACTCCCATGAAGAATGGTCAGCTAGATGCTCTATCAGTTTGAACTTGAAGTTTAGTGACCAAATATACTTAATGTAACCATAATATAAGATACACGATTGTTATTGTTTATGGTCTATTCATGGACTAGTTTATGATTTTTTTCTTCTTTACCCTGTATCAAAAAACATACGCAGTTGCATCTGCGATTCACGAAATATGCATGTTGTTACCTTTATTTTCTCTTAATAAACCTTTAAATGAGAAAAAAAAAGAAAAAATTCCAGAGAGACACATTATATTATAAAGATTATAAAGATAATAAAATCTTTACATGGCGGGCTTTAATAGAAGAACAGGAAATATCTTCACAGTTATCTACACCTACTAAACCAGAAGTGGTAAAAGGAAAAATGCCTAATAAAAATAATCAATAGTGGCCCAGCCCAACAGGCAGTACCTCAACAGGCCCCAAAAGGACAAAGTCCTAAGGGTCCTTCCCAGTATAGACCACCATACTCTGGGCCAAATTATGGAACAGACTTTGGACATAATGGTCAGACTCAACCCTATAATAATAATTTTAGGGTACAGAGAAGACTATTTTATGATAATGGATTCCAAAGAGGAGGATTCAACAGAGGGGGTTTTAATAGGCAGCGACCTTTTAGAACAGGACAACAGGGCTATGCTAATCCGGCCCTTTATTATCCTGCACATCCCAATTATAGGTCACCCCAAGGCCACAGTAGACCCCAACAAGGTCAAGATAGACCCCAGGTTGGATATAATGGATCACAACAGGAATCAGGATTGTATAACAGATATACACCTTTAGATGAATATTCAGATGAGACAGATAGGGATGATCTTTTAGGACAGGGGGGTACCCCATTGAGGGGGGTAAAAGGGGAAACACAGAATGGAAACACATATGGAGTAGAAAGAAAAGAAAGAGGGGTATGAGAGCAGGAAGGAAACTCCAAAAAAAGAAAATACCAATAGGGGAAGGTATTTTTAAACCAAGTGGAGTTCCCCTTAACAGTAATGCGATAATAGTACTCGATAAGGTACTTAAATTTGCCCCCACAAAAAACCTCAATAAGTTTGAAACTTATGTTAATATCCAAAAATATATGGGGAAGTTAAACGTTAAAAAATATTTTATTTTCAATACTACCAATTTGACCACTCAGAGGAACCCTTTAGGTATAGGATTACGTAGAAGATCTAAATTTAATCCACCTGTCCCAGATAATAAATTTACCAAAGTTTTTAAAAATTTGGTTGTACATGACTTGGAACAACTTAAAATCAGAAAAGGATCTGATCCAGAATATATCAGGAAGGGAGTTCGGTCCTTAAAGAAGAATAAAGAGGTGGTAACAAGATCAGCCGATAAGGGGGGGGGGGATAGTCCTTTTGTCTCGCGCCTATTAAAAAGAGGAGATGGAAAGACTATTGGGTGATGTTGATACTTATACACCATTGCTCTCTAATCCAGTTAAGCAGTTTAGAGATGAACTTTCGATATTAGTAATGAAGGGAATAAATAAAAACATCCTATGTAAAAAAGAGGCCGAATATCTAAATCCCTCCTCTTGCCGCACGCCAATAATATACTTCCTTCCCAAAATAAATAGGGATAACCAGAAACCTCCAGGGAGGCCTATTGTCAATGGGGTAGACTCTTTGACCTCTAGACTAGGCCAATACCTTGACTACTTCTTAAAACTCCTTGTGAGATCAACTCCAGCGTACTTAAAGGACACTAAACATTTGTTCCAACTTCTAGAGAATATAAATGCTGAAGATTCTCCTTTTTTTCTGGTCACAGCAGATGTGGGGTCCTTGTACACCATAATCAAGCACATAAGTGCCCATTTAACAGCTTTCTTGGCGTCTAAGAATTCAGCTGTGGATAAGAAACAGCAGAGATATCTTTTGAAATGCCTTGAGTTCGGATTATTACATAATTATTTTTGGTACTATGGGAGGTACTTTTTGCAGAAGACAGGTGTAGCCACGGGAGCCCGTTTTGCTCCCAGTGTGGCCAATTTATTTTTGGCCCACTGGGAGTCAGAGGTGGTCTTTGAGCATAGACCTGTCAAATTAATTAGTTACCATAGGTTCATTGATGACCTGTTCATGGTCTGGGGGCTGATGAAGGAAGTCTCCTCTCCTTTATGGACATGTTAAATCAAAATGACAAAAATATTACATTAACATGGAATTATGATAGACACAAGATGGTGTTCCTTGATGTGGAGATTTATGTCCAAGGGGGAGAGATCTTTACGAAAAATGACTGCAAACCTAAAGACAGGAACGGATATATAGCTATTGATAGCTGTCACTACAAACCCTGGCTATTAAACATACCCAGGGGGCAGTTTGTAAGATTAAGAAGGAAATGTACTAAGTCTGGGGTGTCCGGTATATTTTAGTAGGTGTATACATCCCCCCCTCCTTTTTCCTCCTTCACCTTATACACCATTCTAGAGAAAATCACTCCATACTGCCCTGCTAGACTGTTATTAATGGGTGATTTCAACGCTATTCTGGCCCCGGACCTGGACAGACCTACCCCCCCAAACAATTCTCTACTGACTTGCTCTCATGGGCAGAGGCGCTAGGCGTATCTGAGGAGTGGAGATGGAAACATCCCACGACCAGAGCATACTCCTGTTTCTCGAATACACATAAAACTTCCTCCCGCATCGATCTCGCCTTTGCCAACCCGACTATGCTGACAGATGTACTTGATGCCTCATACTTGCCCAGCGGACTCTCAGATCACTGCCCCCTACTCCTTACCGTTCGCTCCCCGTCCTCCCGTTCCTCCTCCCTTTGGCGCCTGGGGACGCATTGGATCTCTCATGCTGACCAGGCAGACACCATTCCACCACGCTTAGTGGAATACTGGGATCTTAATACATACACGCACAACATCTCAATGAAGGATCTAGAGTGGTGGCCTCCCTGGACATTGAGAAGGCCTTTGTCACGGTCGAGTGGCCTTTTCTCTGGGAGGTCCTCCGCAGGATGGGGTTCCCCCTGATCTTCATTGAATGGATGAAGGTCCTCTACCGTGACCCCACCTCGGCTATTAAGCTGGGAGGGGGCCTGTCACAGTCCTTCCATCTATCCAGGGGCATGCGGCAGGGCTGCCCTCTCTCTCTGGCCTTATTTGCCATCGCGATGGAGCCACTTGCAGAGGCCCTTCGCACCTCTCCTCACACTAGCGGACTGCGGGTTGGCTGGCTGGAGGAGAGGGTCGCCCTGTATGCGGATGACCTCCTACTCTTCCTCAATGACGCGGGTCCATCACTCGAGGGAGCCCTACAGGTCCTCAACTCCTTCTCCTCTGTCACGGGCCTCAGGGATAACTGGACAAAATCTCTACTGTTCCCCGTGGATCCTGCAGCCCGTGACACAGCTCCCACGGACATCCCTCTACAATGGGTCGAGAATTTTAAATACTTAGGGGTGGTGGTCTCCAGGCAGGCTTCTGAGTTCTTATCCCTCAACTTGTCCCCTGTGGTTCAGGAGACTCGGCAATGGCTGAAGGCGTGGGAATCGTTGCCTCTTTCACTGTTGGGACGCATTAATTTTTTTTAAATGAAAATACTCCCCAAATTTACATACTTATTTCTCCACTCTCCACAGTGGGTTCATAAATCCTTTTTCATACGACTACATCGCCTCCTCGCCTCTTTCCTATGGGGGTCCCAATCCCCCAGATACAGCTGGTCAACACTGATACGCCCGACCTCCCAAGGTGGCTTGGCGTGTCCGGATCTATACAAGTACTATCTGGCCACCCAGCTAGTAACAGCTGCTTGGTGGCTCAATCCGGACACCTCCAACCCAGCTACCCAGGTCGAGACGGCAGTGCTTTTTCGAGGCCCTCGAGCCCCTTATCCACTGACACCCTCCATGCGCACCACACTGCGTGCATGGGGGGCAGGTCTCAAATTAGAAAAATACCCTCAACAGGCAATCTCACCCAATGCTCCCCTTTGGATAAACCCAACCCTGGAGCACATCTATAAACTACCTGAGCCTCATGCCTGGACCAAATTTAACATTAAAACGGTGGCACAGATTATCTCCAATCAATCCCTAGTCCCGCTCTCCAAACTAAACTCCGATTTTAATATACCACAGTCCTATTTTTTCCGATTCCTTCAACTCTCCCATGCCTTCAGTCACAAATTCTCCAACTCCCCTCCTCAACTAGTCCAATCTTCACGGGAGGACCTTCTTAGATCAGATTGTGTGAAAAAACCCACTTCTCAATTATATTCACACCTGACTGTCACCTCCCTCCCGACTATGGAAAAGCTAAGATCTAAATGGTCCCATGACATCCCCAATTTTGACAACGATGACTGGGATGACATATGGGATTTCCCATTTAGCTCCCTGGTCTCTCTGAGAGATCGCCTGATCCAATTTAAGATAGTCCATCGGGCATATTTTACCTCTCACAGACTACACAAAATGAACCCCGACTCCCCTCCCGGATGTTGGAGATGTGGTGGGACTCCTGGGGACTTCACCCACATCTTCTGGACCTGTCCGGCAATTGTCGGATACTGGAGGGAGATATTGGACTTTATCACACAAATCACCTCTGTGCCACTACAACCATCAATGTCAATCTACATACTAGGCCTGGTAGAACAACTAATTCCTACGGTGGCGGGACGCACACTGGTGGGATTGCTCCTGTTCTATGCCCGTAAAGCTATAGCCCTTAGTTGGCACAAACCAACTCCCCCTCCTCTCTCCCTGTGGAAACAATTAATTAACAATAGCTTACCTCTGTATAAAGACACATATGACAACAGAGGCTGCCCCAACAAATATAGCAAATTCTGGTCTAAGTGGCTGGCAGATCCCTCCACCGCTTCAGAGTCCTCTCAGTAGACCCCAATCACAAAATAGCTCCCAAGCGGGTGCCAGGTGTACACAATAATCTACAATATGCTATTTTACCATGTACAACTGCACATAGCACCACCTTATGACCCAGTAAACTGTACCGCTATGACTGATTTCATAATATATTTTTCATGAATAAGGTGACAGCGTGATTCCTGCAAGGAACACATAGACATCATATTAGACCAATGTACTGTATGTTTAACTGTTTGTTCTCTTTATCTGTTTTTGTTTCTCTTTTTAAAAACCAATAAAAAGACTTTGAAAAAAAAAAAAAAGAAGGAAATGTACTAAAATTGAAGAGTTTGAGGAACAGGCAGGTATGTTTGAGGAGAAATTCATACAAAAAGGCTATGATAGCCAATTTGTTAATAAACAGTTACAAACGGTCAAAAATATTGAAAGGAAAGAATAACTGGCAATTAAACAGAAGGTAGAAAAGAAAGACGGAGAAGAATATAGGATGGTTTTGGGTTACAATATCCAGAAAAATAAGATAGAAAATATAATTAGAAAGCATTGGTGTGTATTGTTAAGGGATACGGTACTAGGGGATGTCCTTACCCCCTTTCCCTCATTTGTTTATAAAAAAGCACCTAATTTAAGAGACCTCGAGTAACAGAATGGTACTATTACTCCCTTTCTTACAGGTTTTTATGCATGTGGGGAGGTGCCTGGCGTGTAGGACTACCAAGGCAAGTAATGTAAAAAAGGAACATGAATTTACTGCTATGGCTACAGGCAAAACACATATAATTAAAGATTTTATAACTTGTTCCTCTGAGGGGGTGGTATATTAGTTGGAGTTCTCATGCAAACTCCAATATGTGGGTCGTACATCTAGACCCCTATTGGTAAGGGTGCGTGAGCACATCAACAGCATTAGAAAAGGGAGGAGAAAATATTGTGTCTCTAAACATTTTAGAGAGGTACATGATAGGAACCCAAATCAACTTAAATTTTGGGCGATTGAAAAGGTTAAACGTCATTGGAGGGGGGGCAATTTTATCAGACAATTAAGCCAACGTAAGTCAGCCTGGATATATGAGACACAAGTTTTAGCACCCCGGGGGCTCAATATAGAGTTTGACCTTAATTGTTTCATTCATAATGGTTAAATAGGTGTATTCATTAAATTTTATGTGGTCTTGACAGTATTTGAGCATTAATTGATTTTAATATTAATAATTTTTGCAAAGCTTTTTAAGAAAGTTTTTTGGAAGTAATTTTAATTTTTTTTTTTTAAATAATTTTTTAGAATATTTTTTTATAAAAATGGAATTATAATATCTATTAGCTTGAGTATTATAATTAGATATTATTTTTTAATAATAAACAACTTGTTGTGGGTTGTTACATTTATAGGAATATTAATTGTTTGTAACAAGGGGTTATTCTATATGATTTTATATGATTATGTTATCTATAGAGGTTTTATATGCCAAATTTTTTTGGTGTAGTATGTAACAGGACATTGCCACGGAAATTAGCGGTGGAAAGATATGAAAACGCTGTGTATTTATACGGATTAATTTTGTCTGCCTTGGTGACACACTCTCCTACTCAGCTTATTTGAGTTCCTGAAGACTCAGGAAGTGAGAGTGCCCCTTGAGCCCGCAGATAGCTGTGGTGACGCCTAGAGGATTGCCTAGGCAAAGGAGGGGTTTATTAAGACTCCAATTAATCAGCCTCACCCATCTACTGAGGAAGCCCAATGAGAGGGTGAATCACGAATAGAGGGGAGAAGCCGAGTGTGTGACAACAAGCCAATGATTTATATGCTTATTTGATGTTTTTACTTTGTAAGTGTATCTCTTTGGGGGTGGTTTAATAAATGTAGCAACAGAGATACACTATGGTAGTTGTGTTTGTTGTTCCATGTTACAAAACCACACTGATTAAAAGCGGAGCTGAACCTGAATGAGAGAGTGAAGGAGGGTGTTCCCTGGAATCAACTATAGTGAAGCCACCAGCGTGAACGGGCAGTCTAAGGAGTATAAGATTCTTACCACCAATAAGCCGAGAAGTAGAAAGGAATGAGGAAGATTTGAATATAAGATCTTTTCTATGAGTTTTTAACTCGTCCTTGAGGTGAGCAGGCATTTTGGCTGATGATGGTGTACACAACTGCACATAGGATTATACTCAAGAGAGAGAGAATCTGCACAGTGGTGTTTCTGTTTACAACACATTTTATGAGAACATTTTTTAAGAAAATACAGGAGTTGCTTTTTCACTAAATTTACTATTTTTTCATTAATATTTTTGAGCAGTCACACAAGGACTGATTTGAGTGTGAGATAATCACTATTAATAAGCATTGTACACTTTATATTTGTATGTATATTTTAAATTTTATTTCATAGCGCTGCACTATTTAACAATTATTGTAGTTCAGAGCGGTGTTACTTTGTGTTGTTACAATAGGAATAAAAGTGACCCTTTTTTTTTTTTTTTAAGGACAGTGTAAAAATAAAAAGTAAAAAAAAATGTAAAGCGCCCTGTCCCGTCGAGCTTGTACGCAGAAGCGGATGCATACATAAGTCGCGCCCGCATATGAGAACGGTGTTCAAGCCACAAATGTGAGGTATAGCCGCAATCGTTAGAGTGAGAGCAATACTTCTATATAGTAAAAGACCTACTCTGTAACTTAAAACTGATAACCTGCAGAAATTTTAAAAATCTCCTATGGAGATTTTTACGGGTCAAAGTTTGTCACGCAATTTTGAAGCGTGACATGTTGGGTATCAATTTATTTAGCGTAACATTATCTTTCACAATAAAAAAAAAATTGGGCTAACTTTACTGTTGTATTATTTTTTGATTTAAAAAATTGTATTTTTTCCAAAAGAGTTGCTATTGTAAGACCGCTGCGCAAATACGGTGTGAAATAAAGTAACGCAATGACCACAATTTTACTCTCTAGGGTGTCTGAAAAAATATATAATGTTTGGGGGTTCTAAGTAATTTTCTAGCAAAAAAAAACTGATTTTAGCAAGTTTGAAAAATAGGCTTGGTCCTTAAGTGGTTAAAATGGCTGTTTCCCTGTTAAAGATTTCACCTCTGATTATTCATTTTACTAGTAAAGTACATTTGGCTCTTTATGTGCATGTAGCTCTCTTTTGGTCATTATGGAGTAGGTCAGAAGCAATGAAGTCACATAATCACTTAGATTATTCACCGAATGAAATAGACAACTTGTGTGTACTCTAAGTGTGTGTATTTTTTGACAGTTTTCTGAAAACAACTGAACTGCAAACAGTAGGGGGCTTGGGAGATGTATTGATTTTCTATACAGATGACAGGTGTGATTAAACAGAGACACCTATTGGTGCCTAATAACATGCTGAAATATATAGCTACAAACAGATGTTGAATGCTCACAATGCCCTCCATTCTTGTGTTCAATACTGAAACAGTGTATAGAGATAAAGAAGAATGCAGAGTAAATCAATAATGCATATATTCAAGTTATTTCACACTCAGCGGAAAGCTAAAAATGCTCTCTCGTAAAGGGCCATAGATTATTGTACAATGTTAATGTTTCCAAGAGTGTTGTGTGAGATAACGACATTGGTGACATTAGCAATAGTTTTTTTCATATGACATTCTGCAGGCATAGGGGAATAAAGATAACTAAGCATTCCTGTTTACTAATTCCTAGGCAATATATCAATCTTGAAATAAAAAAAAAAAAAATGACACTAAACCCAATATGTATAAAAAAATATACTGTACATAATCAATACCTTTGTCTGTATTTATCTGTATCCCTAATGGTAATCTTCTGATGGTAGTGTCTGTTACCACATCTACAAAAACACTTTTGAAATCACCCCTGCTTCAATTTTCTCTAAGAGAGTATCTACTTTTACTTTATATGGCCCCACTGTGTGTAGAAACGTAGCCTTCCTCCTGGTTGCATTCCTGGCATGGGCTTCAGGAAACCCCCAGTAAATCCCCATACAGCACCTCCCACAGTGATGGCTGATACACATATTTTAATGGTGAGGATGGGGAGACATCTGCACTGCACTCCATGGTAACTATACTGTGTATATTCTACCCAGCCATGAAAAGCATGGTTAATTTCATTTCACAGGATCATTGGAAACTTAAGTTGAAAAAAAGGACAAAATGTTAATTTATACAAATTTGATTACGGAGTTGTTTATTGTACACTCAAATATTTTTGTGCCAAAGAATTCTAGTGAAAGGGAAATTGCATTTGGCAGAGACTGGGCATTATATTTTTGGTTTAAAAAACATTCATTTTAAAATTGGATGGTAAAACATATTTACCATTATTCAGGACAAACTGAATATTTTTATATATTGATTTAATCTAAAAAAGGCAAAGAAAGGTTCCACAGTTAAGCCTCGTACACACGGTATGAAAATCAAAAGGAGATTGTCCTTTGACAGGCTGTTGTCCAAAGTTCTTACCGTTAGTACGCTCTCTTCAACAATTATTTTCCAATTTTCGGCCAACAAATGTTGGATGACAGGCTAGTAAATTTTTGTCAAACGACAGCTCCACGTCAGATTTTCGGATTGTGAGCAGACAAATCCGTCACACAAAAGTCGAAAGTACAAACACGCATGCTCGGAATTAATGCTCACCAAACATGAAATTAGAAGAAGGGGCCCAAAGGGTTGCACTCACGGGCTGAAATTCCTCGTAGTACATCACTACATTCGTGTTTGTGAGATGACAATTTGTGTAACGTTAGTATGCAAGACAAGATGGTCTCCTCTGCTGTCAGAATACACTGATTAGCACTGCAGCCAATTGGCTGTATGCACTGATCAAACGCAAATTTACCAAAAGTCCCATCATAGAGGAATCGATCATTAGATTGACTTCTCTCTAACGAGAAAGATCATAGATGTGTCAAAATTCAGCCAGTCCTTGCTGAAGCAGCCAAATTTCGACCCATCTATAGCCAGCTTAAGTTTTAACAGGAGCAAAGAGGGTACATTTCTGCCCAGTCTTGTTGTACCTTTGAATAGGGGTTAACAAGGTGTTATAGATTTTTACTGTAGCCATATAGTCTTCAGGCTTTAGTGGTCGATGCAGAAAAGGCCAATGTGCCCTGTCAAATGTTTTTCAGCAGAGGCCATCATTAACATAAATAAAGCATTTAAAGTCTTACCTTAATGGGATAACAAGAGAATTCTTACCAAGTTGTCCCTGGCGTCTCTCCCTAGGACAAAACCTACCTGGTCTGAATGGATCCAAATGAGAATCAATGGTTTTAGTCTAGCTGATTTTTTTTTTTTTTTTTATTGCATATGGCTTCTCTCATCTAATAACATCATCTTGCATATAATTGTTATTTATTTATTTTTTTAACTCAGACATTTTTTTTTACTGCAATTTATGTATCAGTCATAATGATGCCAAGGTGGACTTCCGCACAGTCTTCTAAATATTTAAAAGCCCAGTTAGGACTCAAGCTAATTTGCATAATAACAACCCTCTGTATTTAGAAACTGATACAAAATTGATAGTTTATATATTACCTATATCTGCCATTGTGATGTTTCTTTAGTTCTGGTGTTGAGTTCTCAAAGTATATCTAAAGCTGAAGCCTTCATTTTATATTTTGGATAGAATATGAAACCGATATAGTAAAGAAATCCCCTTAGATATATTCTAGTGACAACTCAAAATGTAGGATTATCCTTTACTTTCAAGTCACTGTGGCAATGGTTATCAGGACAAATAGAGAGAGCAAATGTCCCTAGTAGTTACACAGATAGCAAAAACATCATATTGGATTTACATACATTTTAAAACCACTTCTCTACCCGGCTATTGTAATATGATGTCCACAGATGGGATCTCCCATCCTGGGTGGACGTCATATGATGGCCTGGGCTTCCCGGCCGCCTAGAGGGTGCGCCCGCGCCCGCCGCGTTGCTCGGGACCCGGTGCGTGTGCCCGGCGGCCGCGATGTCCGCCGGGCACCCGCGATTGCCCGTTAACCGGGCTGGACCGTGGATCTGTGTGTGTAAACACACAGATCCACGTCCTGTCAGTTGAGAGGAGACCTATCTGTGTTCTCAGTATAGCGGAACACTGATCGGTCTCCTCCCATTGTACGTCCCCGCCCCCTACAGTTAGAATCATTCCCTAGGAAACATATTTAACCCCTTGTGTCCCCTTAGTGGTTAACCCCTTCACTGCCTGTCACATTTACACAGTAATCAATGCAATTTTATAGCATTGATCGCTGTATAAATGTGAATGGTCCCAGAAATGTGTCAAAAGTGTCCAATGTGTCCGCCATAATGTCGCAGTCACGAAAAATAAATTGCGATCGCCGCTATTACTAGTAAAAAAATAAATAAATATTTTTTTTTTTAAAATGCCATAAATCTATCCTGTATTTTGTAGACGCTATAACTTTTGCGCAAACTAATCAATATACGCTTATTGCGATTTTTTTTACCAAAAACATGTAGAAGAATACGTATCGGCTGAAACTGAGGAAAAATTTTTTTTTTTTTTTTTTTTTTAATTGGGATATTTATTATAGCAAAAAGTAAAAAATATTGTGTTTTTTTCAAAATTGTCACTCTTCTTTTGTTTATAGCGCAAAAAATAAAAACCGCAGAGGTGATCAAATACCACCAAAAGAAAGCTCTATTTGTGGGGAAAAAAGGACATCAATTTTTTTTTGGGTACAATGTCGCACGACTGCGCAATTGTCATTTAAAATGCGACAGCGCTGAAAACTAAAAATTGGCCTGGGAAGGAAGAGGGTGAAAATGCCCTGTATTGAACCGGTTAAACTGGTACACACGGAGTCTGCTGGAATGCCACTGAGCATCTCTACCATTATTTTCACTCTCAATTGTTTTACCATGCCTAATAAAATCAGTATTCATTAACGGAAAAATGCACCGGTTAATAAAAGGAAATGTAGCAATGCAAGGTGCTATGCTCTACAGATAATATTTGAATAAACTTTGTAAATAATGTAAATGGGTGCTTGAATTAATAGCATCCATTATTGTATTTGCAATTGTGTTAGATACTATCATTGTAACAAATAAAAGTGTATTTGAATGCATTGTTAAATAACTGTTGATAATAATAAATGTTTTCACAGAAAAAGAAGCCTCCTGGTAGCACTAGAAGATAACACAGCACTTACAGCAAAGATAAATCTGTCAATACAATAAAAGAATTAAGGTGTCTTATCAATGAAAATACTTAACTGTAAAAAAGAGAAATAATTTTATTCTTAGTTACAATAAAACAGGCTTGTTTCCTTTCAATAAAATTGTATTGAGATTTTTCAAGGTTACATAACAGTAGGATAATAATAAAGATTGTGCATTAACAAAAGGGGAGGTACACTCTAAACTACAGATGATCATCACAAATGGAAGCATAATTGGTGAGGTAGGAAAACATTGGTAGCTTGACTGGGTAGTGTGCGAGCACAGTAACATGTTCACTCAAAGTGAAATCAGTGATACTAACCACATTCTGTATAGCATAGAAAAACTATCAGGAGAGAATGAAAAGAAGAAATGGGGCAAAATCTGGAGATATGAAGGGGATGGGTGGGGGGGTACATTTTTAGAGGAGGAATAAAAAAAGGAAAGAAAAGGGGGAAAAGGGAACTAGGTAGATCCAGCTGGAGAATTTGGTTGTTATACTTTTATTTGTCACATTGATAAAAGCGAGCATTTAAAATCAAAGGACAGGAAGTGAGTATTACAAGGATCTTAGATTTTTAATGAAAGCCTGGGATTTAGTCTTGCTGTAGTGTGGTTCATTTTTAATAGAGTAAACAATGATGCACAGGGATTTCAGTTCCCCAAAGACGATTTTTTTGAGTGGGTTTTTTTCCTTGCGATTTCCTACAGTAAAAATATGGATCTGTTTGCAAGTTTTAGTTTTGGTACAAGTAAGGTTTTTTTTTTAAAGGGCCACCAACACATCCATTGGTATTTAGCACCCCAATAGAGTGTAAATGAGTATGCCAGGGCCAGAATAACAACATCATGGGCCTGGTGCTGAGGATTTTGGTGGGGCTTTTAAAAAAAATAATAATAAAGAAATAAAAATGCAAACTATTTTTTGTTATAACAAATTCAATTAAATAGAGAGAGGGAGGATGAGAGAGAGAGAGAGAAAGGGGATGAGAGAGGGGTAAGGGAGGGAGGATGAGAGAAAGGATGCACATGAGTGTGCGTGGAAGTGACATCAACGCAGCCCGGCCAAGGCAAGTGACAGAAGGCACAGAACCCGTAAGGAAGATGGGGTGAAGATGGAAGCGCCTGGGACCTGCCAGAATGTTCGAGTGACATTTACAATCACTTTAATATTTTTGCAATAGTGGTCTGTGACAGACCTAGCCGGGAGAGAGACTTTTGGAGGGGACTGTATGCTAGCCTCTTGCCGATCGATCGTGGGCCCTGGCATTTGGGGGAATGGTGCTTTTTGTGAGCTGTATGCCTGGGGACCATTGAGGTGGTATTACTGTGGATTCGGGTCCTGGTCCCCCAGGACACACAGACTCTGGGGACCCTGGAATTGCCATATTGGAATAGTGACTGATTCATACCGTTGGGACTCCTACTGTGAAATGCTAATGTCATCAATTCCAGCTACCTGTCTGTTGTCTGCTAAAATGTGTATTGTAAATAAGTCTCTAGTATGGGATCTAAGAGTCATTAGATCCCCATTGTTGTTTGTGTTTAATTAACTCTGCTATTGTGATAATGTTGATTGGGGGTTCTAAGCTACAAGACGGCCAGTCTGGCCTAAAAGTCATGTCTGAGTCATCTAGGCTGTCTAAAGGGATTCGTTAATTAGCCCATGTTAATTAGGTTAATTAGGTTACAGGTATTGTTAAAGTAATATGAGCAGGAGGTATGCACCTCCACTGTTAGTGTATAAAAGAGCCTGTATTTTTGAATAAAGGAGATTCCTGGTTGAACTTACATACAGCCTGCCTGGTGTTTGTTCTGAGCTATCACAACTGGGTTAGAACGGCACATAGCTGAAGTTCTAATCCCGGAGCATTGGATGACCGAACCATCAGACGTTGCAATCTGATTCAATAGCAGCAGAGGAGTGTCGGGAGAGTGGAACCGAGTGAGCAAGGGGCTTGGTACATGGTCCTTTAACCATTTATACCGCGTACAGACGATCGGAATTTCTGGCAATAAATGTTCGATGTGAGCTTGTTATCGGAAATTCCGACCATGTGTATGCTCCATCAGACATTTTCTGTCGGAATTTCCAACAACAACGACTATCTGCCTATATAAACAAGGCAGACCGCCATTCTGTGAGAGAGGAAGATGGAGATCTTGTGTTTCTGCTACGCATGAATACGGATCTCTGTATTTCTCCAGTTACAGCATTCTGCCCACAGTTAGAAAGCACCCCCAGGAGCACACTTAACCTTTTGATCGCCCTTGATGTTAACCAGTGGCGTATTTAGGTTTTGTGCTGCCCTAGGCCTGACTAAACTTGTGCACCCCCTAATGTAATTTCTGTCAATGTCACGTCCCTTCCTGTTTAAGACCCACCCTGTCATCTGTAAACCACACTCCTTTCTCTTTAGTCTCCACCTTTTCCTCTTAGAGCCCCACCTCTTCCTCTCTACATTAAAAGTGGTTACCAAGTGCAGCCTCATCAGTGCCCATCAAGGCAGCCTTATCAGTGCCCATCAAAGCAGCCTCACCAGTGCCCATCAATGCAGCATCACCAGTGCCCATTAATGCAGCATCACCAATGCCCATTAATGCAGTATCACCAATGCCCATCAATACAGCATCACCAGCGCCCATCAATGCAGCCTCACCAGTGCCCATCAATGCAGCCTCACCAGTGCCCATCAATGCAGCCTCACCAGTGCCCATCAATGCAGCCTCATCAGTGCCCATCAATGTAGCCTTATCAGTGCCCATCAATGTAGCCTCACCAGTGCCCAGCAGCGCAGCCTCATCAATGCCCATCAATGCAGCCTCACCAGTGCCCATCAGCTCAGCCTCATCAGTGCCCATCAACGCAGCCTGATCAGTGCTCATCAATGCAGCTTCACCAGTGCCCAATAAGGGTCTCTAATTGTATTCTAATCATACCAAATTATGTGAGCAGACTGCAGTTCTTCTTTAAGCACTCATTCACATCAGGCTCATTTGACATGCCATTTGACATGTCAAATCGCATGCCAAATCGGCAGCTATTGCTGGCAATGGCACCATCTGAATTGGTGCGATGCTGACTTTGCAGTGCCGCCCTGGTTTCCAAAAGTAGTTCCTGCACTACTTTTGGCGACTTTGTGGTGCGATTTGTATAAACATCTTTCCTGCACAGATGTCTGTCAAATCGTCCTCCGAAGTCGGACTGCATTGACAGTTTGAATTTGTGGGAGTTTAGCTGATTTCTAACCCGCATCAGTGTGAACCTGGGCTTAATGTAGCAAGCAGGATGGGTAATAAAATCCAGACTGATCTATGATCAGAAATGACACTTTTCTTCATATGCCAGAAGGCAGCATTAGCCAAACAGGTAGCTATGAAAGGTTACCACATATAGACCTCTTTCATACTGCCAGGAGGCCACGTTAGCAGTAAAGTGCCACTAGTTTTAGCGGCGCTTTACCATTGTTTTAGTGGCGCTTTTAACCCTTTTAATCCCTGCTGAAGAAAGGGTTAAATGCGCCTGAAAAGCGCCGCTGTCGAAACGCTTGCAGGGCAGTGGAGGAGTGGTGTATATAGCGCTCCCACACTGCCCCCAATGATGCTGCTTGCAGGAATTTTTCTAACGTCCCGCAAGCGCACCACCCCAGTGTGAAAGCACTCGGGCTCTCACACTGGGGAGGCATGGGGGGTGCTTTTTTAGCCCAGAAGAGCCTGTAAAACACCTTCAGTTTTAAAGGGATCTTACAAGTAGACACCAGGTATTAAATGCCATTGATTTCAGAAGTACCAGCCTGCAGATATTGAGCTGTAAAGAGTTAACCATATATTATAGGAGCAGTAGCAGCAGTGTACATGTACACAGTCATCCCCTAGCTCCAAGGACAGAGAGGGTTAATTATCAGACAGTCATCCCTATTTCAGATAACAAGGATAGGAGAAACCAAGTGAAAGCTGGAGCACAGATAAGCGGTGAGGTTTGTAAGGAGAGACAGTGAAGAGGATCGGTATCTTAGTTACTCTCACCCCCTCCAGGATATGCAGAATGTAGCTGGGTCTGCCAGCTGAAGCCACAATCCGACCAATCCATGTGCACCTGCTGGAATCACAACACAGGAGGCTGACTAGTTCTCTCTGCTCTCCTGTCTATGTGGAGGGGAGGGGGAGGGGGAGGGGGAGGGGGAAACTGTGAGCACACGTTCTGCTCTATGAGAGATGCTGCAGCCAGCAACCTCGGCAGTGAGTGACTGGACTGACTCAGGAGATGGAGAGGGGCTTTTTTCGTGGGGGCGCCCCCCCCCCACAAAGTGCAACCCTAGGCCTGGGCCTTGTCGGCCTAGACCAAAATACAGTACTAACCATAGTTGCCAACATTGTAAAAAAAAAAATGTGTGACACTTTTGTGGCTGTAGGCGGAGCTGTCCAATAATTAGGGGGCGGGGCATTCGTCAGCAGGCGTGGCCTAGCAAAAATAGACAAGTGCGGCGCTCAAAGCGCGCCACGGCGAAAAATGGGCGTGGTTTACGCGAAATTGTGGGCGTGTCTTAAATGGGCGTGGCTCTAGAGGGTGTGGTTAGAGTCTGAAATGAATGAGGGATGGAGAGGGGGAGAGAGGGGGAGAGAGAGGGAAATGACGGGACAGCAGCCCCAGATCCTACACAATAGAAATATGTGTATTCTAGAAAGTTTAACAGTCAGCAGATAAAGATACTCCAAACACCTGGTGTTAGCACTTCAATCATCCCGGCACCATGGTTGTTATGGTGTCAGGATGATTGAAGCGCATTATTTCTATTATTATATTGTAATATAAAATGAAATCATTCAACTCACCATAATGCCAGAATCAGTGGGATCCCTGAGCGTGTCACCAGCCACGTCGCCTGCCACCAGCCGTCCGTCCTTGCTTCAGATGTCCGAGCAGAGTCCGTCCTTGCATCAGATGTCCCCAGCGGAGCCCCCCCTCACACCAGGAGTCCCCGCGGAGCCCCCCTCACATCAGGAGTCCCCGGCGGAGCCCCCCCTCACATTTGGAGTCCCCGGCGGAGCCCCCCCTCACATCAGGAGTCCCCGGCGGAGCTCCCCCTCACATCAGGTGTCCCCGGCGGAGCCCCCCCTCACACCAGGAGTCCCCGGCGGAGCTCCCCCTCATACCAGGAGTCCCCGGCGGAGCCCCCCCTCACATCAGGAGTCCCCGGCGGAGCCCCCCCTCACATCAGGAGTCCCCGGCGGAGCTCCCCCTCACATCAGGTGTCCCCGGCGGAGCCCCCCTCACATCAGGTGTCCCCGGCGGAGCCCCCCTCACACCAGGAGTCCCCGGCGGAGCCCCCCCTCATACCAGGAGTCCCCGGCGGAGCCCCCCCTCACATCAGGAGTCCCCGGTGGAGCCCCCCCTCACATCAGGAGTCCCTGGCGGAGCTCCCCCTCACATCAGGTGTCCCCGGCGGAGCCCCCCTCACATCAGGTGTCCCCGGCGGAGCTCCCCCTCACATCAGGAGTCCCCGGCGGAGCCCCCCCTCACATCAGGTGTCCCCGGCGGAGCTCCCCCTCACATCAGGTGTCCCCGGCGGAGCGCCCCCTCACATTAGGAGTCCCCAGTGCCCCCCCCTCACATCAGGTGTCCCCAGTGCCCCCTCTCACATCAGGTGTCCCCAGTGCCCCCCCTCACAGCAGGTGTCCCCAGTGCCCCCCTCACATCAGGTGTCCCCAGTGCCCCCCCTCACATCAGGTGTCCCCAGTGCCCCCCCCTCACATCAGGAGTCCCCAGTGCCCCCCCCACTCACATCAGGTGTCTCCAGTGCCCCCCCCACTCACATCAGGTGTCCCCAGTGCCCCCCCCTCACATCAGGTGTCCCCAGTGCCCCCCCTCACATCAGGTGTCCCCAGTGCCCCCCCACTCACATCAGGTGTCCCCAGTGCCCCCCCCTCACATCAGGTGTCCCCAGTGCCCCCCCTCACATCAGGTGTCCCCAGTGCCCCCCCTCACATCAGGTGTCCCCAGTGCCCCCCCCTCACATCAGGTGTCCCCAGTGCCCCCCCCTCACATCAGGTGTCCCCAGTGCCCCCCCTCACATCAGGAGTCCCCAGTGCCCCCCCACTCACATCAGGTGTCCCCAGTGCCCCCCCACTCACATCAGGTGTCCCCAGTGCCCCCCCTCACATCAGGTGTCCCCAGTGCCCCCCCTCACATCAGGTGTCCCCAGTGCCCCCCCCACTCACATCAGGTGTCCCCAGTGCCCCCCCTCACATCAGGTGTCCCCAGTGCCCCCCCTCACATCAGGTGTCCCCAGTGCCCCCCCCTCACATCAGGTGTCCCCAGTGCCCCCCCTCACATCAGGTGTCCCCAGTGCCCCCCCCACTCACATCAGGTGTCCCCAGTGCCCCCCCTGACTCACCTCAGGTGTCCCACAGCGGTGCGCGCGCTCCCCCCCACCTAGAACCCCGCCCCTTTCCATATCAGACTGGCAGCGGGGCGGGGGGTAGGCGGGCCGAGGCGGAGCGGGGCGAGGCGGAGCGGGGCGGGCCGAGGCGGGGCGAGGCAGAGCGGGGCGGGCCGAGGCGGAGCGGGGCAGGGGGTGGGTAGCCCCCCCCAGCCGTCTTCCTGAACTTCAACAAAATGGCGGCCGGCGGAGACAATGTCTCCGCCGGCCGCCGACCTCTAGCGGCGGCGGCGGCGGATTCAAAACGGGAACCGGATTTTTCGGGACATTTCCCGGGACACCACAAATCCGGGAATGAAGTTCAAGTCCCGGGAATGTCCCGGGAAATCCGGGACAGTTGGCAGCTATGTACTAACCCCTTCCCTGCCAGCGTCATTAGTACAATGTCAATGCATATTATTTAGTACTGATCACTGTATTAGTGTCACTGGTCCCCAAAAAGTGTCTAAAGTGTCAGTTATGATATAATAGGTGGATTGCGCTAACTTCTATATATATATTACCACTCCTAAAATATGAATAAAAAATACAAAATAAAATAAATATCCTAGATGGTGTGCTTTACTATGCCAACTAATACTATATCAAAAATTTCTTTCCCCACAGCAGTGGTCCTAGTGACAAAAATATCAACAACTCTTTAAAGTGCAAATGCTTTAAAAGTGACAACAAAAATGAAAAAATGTGAACTGAAAATTAAATAATAATAAAAAATATATAAAACATGTGCCAATATTACTCTGTAACTGTTGGATAATAAATGTCAACATATATGTATACTGCACAGTGCAAAAAATTTTTTTCAACTTATATGTATGCACCACAATACACTGGATGTCCTCAGTGAGTGATCACTTTTGTGCAATAGTGATGTGTCTTCTCAATATTTTGTGCTTCTACTCAACCACTTAGTCAGCCATGTGTAGCCCTAGGCTGGGTTCGCACTGGTATGACAAACGTTCTGACATTGGGAGCACATGTCGCATGAGTGTATAAATCAATGGTTCCCTATGAGAGCTGTCTTAACTGGTCCGACACAACTCAGTCCGACTTTGAAAAAGGATTCTGCACTAGTTTGGTCTGACTTTGATCCTACTTCACCCCATTGAAGATCATTGAAGTCGGATCATTCTCTTAACTGATCCGACTTTGGCATGCGACTTGTGCTCTGAGGATCTTGAAGGGGAACCCCACGCCAAATAAAAGTGCTATAAAAGTGACAATAAAAATGAAAAAATGGGAACTGAAAATTAAATAATAATAAAAAATAAATAAAACATGTGCCAATATTACTCTGTAACCGTTGGATAATAAATGTCAACATATATGTATACTGCACAGTGCAAAAAAATTTTTTTCAACTTATATGTATGCACCACAATACACTGGATGTCCTCAGTGAGTGATCACTTTTGTGCAATAGTGACGTGTCTTCTCAATATTTTGTGCTTCTACTTCACCACTTAACGTGACTTCACCACCACCTAGTGTAATGGGCACTCACCAAATTCATTTAGGATAACCACTCCTTTAATGATGGATCCAATAGCAGCCCCTCCAAGCAGTATATAAATGCCTTTTGCTCTGTTTAGTACTCATAAAGACATATGGATAGCCATCATGGTTTAGTATGTTACTTCCATTTTATTAAAAAAGTTAAAAACATAGTTCAACTCACATGTTGTAGTGCCTCTAAGCCGGCACCAAGCTAATCCAACTGTGTGTGTGGAGAGCGGAGTCTCGGTCTATCTCCCACTCTGTCACTGTGTCTCCTTACAGCGGCGTGTGTTCCAAGCCTCACTTTCTTTAGACTGGAAGTGACGAGAAAAGTTCCCAGCAGCCTCTACGCGTTTCGCAATGTAATTTGCTTCATCAGGAAGCTACTTTATACTGAAAAGATTAGAATCACACCAGTCTGTAATGGCACTTCATATCCACAGGACTCTGATACTCCTATGTAGAGGATTAAGAACAGTGACTTGTTCTCCATATAGCACAAGGAAAAAATGCAGGTCACCTGCCACTCATTGTGTAATTTATCTGCTTAGTATAAGGCTGGATTTACACTGGTACGACAAACACTCCGACATTGGGAGCTCATGTCGCATGACGTGTGAAAATCAATGTTTCCCTATGAGAGCCATCTTAACTGGTCCGACACAAGTCGGTCCGACTTTGAAAATGCTCCCTGCACTACTTTGTTCCGACTTTGATCCTACTTCAGCCCATTGACTATCATTGAAGTCGGGTCAAAGTCGGATCACCGCCCTGCATGATCCGACTTTGGCATGCGACTTGTGCTCTGATGATCCTGAGGGGGAACTCCCCGTCAAATTTTAAATAAAACACCGGCATGGGTTCCCCCTCCAAGAGCATACAAGGCCCTTGGGTCTTGTATAGATTTTAAGGGGGACCCCTATACGCCGAAAAAATGGCGTAGGGGTCCCTCAAAATGCATACCAGACCCAAGGGCCTGGTATGCTCTTGGAGGGAGAACCCATGCTGGTGTTTTATTTAACATTTGGCGTGGGGTTCCCCCTCAAGATTCATACCAAACACAGTGCCTGGTATTGGTGGGGATCCAAGTCGGATCCCTGTTCATTGAAAGGACGTTTGTTGGCTTCAAGTCGCAGGCAAAGTCAGATCCAAAGTAGGACGGCTGTCGTGTCGCACCAGTGTGAACTCAGCCTAAGGTGCGATGCTGATACCCACTGTGCATCCAAAATTCCAGTAGCCCTAATGAATGATACAGAAACTGTTTAAGGAAAACATTTTACGGTATAAATTGTAGCATAACCAAATTAAAAGCAGTATAGTTTGTAGGATAAATACACTTTCTAAAAAAAAAAATATTTGTAATAAAATAATAACTAGAAACACAGAAATAGTTTGTTTTTATAAATATAAATTGAAATGTAGACAAGTAGCTAATACACTGTGCACACACATACAGTATATGTGAACTCTGTAAGCAATAAAAAAAAGCATAATTCTGTTCACCTAGTCATGTGATCTAGTCAGCCATGTGTAGCCCTAGGCTGGGTTCACACTGGTATGACAAACGTTCTGACATTGGGAGCACATGTCGCATGAGTGTATAAATCAATGGTTCCCTATGAGAGCCGTCTTAACTGGTCCGACACAACTCAGTCCGACTTTGAAAAAGGTTCCTGCACTACTTTGGTCCGACTTTGATCCTACTTCAGCCCATTGAAGATCATTGAAGTCGGATCAAAGTCGGATCATTGTCTTAACTGATCTGAATTTGGCATGCGACTTGTGCTCTGAAGATCTTGAAGGGGAACCCCACGCCAAATAAAAATAGAAAACGGCATAGGGTTCCACCCCTATGGGTTTTAAGGGGAACAACCACGTCAAAAAAACAGTGTGGGGTCCCCCCAAAATTCCATACCAGACCCTTATCTGAGCACACAGCCCAGCAGGTCAGGAAAGGGGGTGGGGACGAGCGAGTGCCCCCCTCCTGAACCATCCCAGGCCACATGCCCTCAACATGGGGGGGTGGGTGCTTTGGGGCAGGGGGAGCCCTGCGCACTCTATCCCAAAGCATCTTGTCCCCATGTTGTGTAGTGTCAAAATTAAAAACAGCACACAGGTTTTTGACAAAGTAATTTATTAAAGCAACTCTAGCGTCTCTTCTCCTTTCGATTTCTTCTCCCTCGGGTGATGTCTTCATCCTCCGGTTCTTCTCCCACTGCTGATGACATCTCTGGTTCTTCTCCCTCCGCTGATGTCTTCTCCCGCTGCTGGTTCTCCTCTCTCCGCTGTCCTCTCCCTCTGCCGGTTCTCCTCTCTCCGCTGTCTTCTCCCTCTGTTTTTCCTCCGATGTTCTCTCTACACTCTCTCCCGCTCTAATGCTAAGGCTGCCGTGTGCCATAACTTATATAGTCATGGGGCGTGGCCACCTGGTGATGTCATCTGGAGGCTCTGCCCCATTGTGACATCACAGCCTGGGGCACGATAGGGCTGTGACGTCACAAGGAGCGGGGCCGCAGTATCGGCATGTTTTACCAGCAGTGAGGAAGGAAAGTTTTCCTTGTCTTTTCCTATAATTTTGAACTTACACAAAAAGCAATTTTTAATCTATAACATATGTAAATAAAACAACTAAATTCCTTAACCCTATCCTAACCCTAACTTAACCCTAACCCAAAACTTAACCCTAACAAAAACTCTAACTCAACCCAAACCTAATCCTTACTTAAACATAAACCTAAACTAACCTTAACCTCCCTGGCGGTATGATTATTTCAGATTTTTGATACTGAAAGCGGTACCATTATTTTGCATAGAAATTTGGCGTTTTATATTATAGGCCTGAAATTCTTAGGAATAATTCACTTAAATCTGTCCAAACAAGAGTCTAGTAGACATCCCGGGTATGATAAAGTTTAAAAACGAAATAAAAAAATTATAATATAATAAATAACTATAAATAATTATAACAAATAATAATATAATAATAATAAAAATTATTCAATAATGTAATCAAATCAAAAACACTGAAATGTGCTCAGTTGCAGAATTGTCGCTTTCCTTACTTTAGTGTTTGATGACGGAATTCCCCACAAATCACTATCACTCAATTCTTCGAGTGATTCTAAATGATTATCGCTGTTTTCTAGCTGGTCTGAAACCACTTTTGATGTAAAGGGACAGTTTTGGTTGCTATGGACAATCTCCAGTTTCCAGGCAGAAAGAACAGTTTTTATAATATAAAACTGCATGCAGGACACTGGACAGACCACGAGGGACAAAGGGGATGTGAAGTTATTTGATACAGTACTGTAATCTCTAAGATTATAGTATACTGTATCTGTACTGTGTGTAATAATAAAAGAAAAGAAAAAAGGACATTATAGAATAAACAATAATGCACAAAGCAGAACATTGAATCCAATAAATGGAAAAACATATATATGAAAACTGAGTAGTAAAGTCAAATATAGCATGTTAGCATACAAAAACTTAAACCACGTACACACGAGCAGAATGTCCGACAGAAAAATCAGACGGAAGCTTTTCATCGTCTATTCCGATCGTATGTATGCCTCATCAGACTTTTTTTTTCGAAAATTCTGATGGACCTAGAAATGGAACATGTTCTAAATATTTCTGACGGAACCAATTCCTATTGGGAAAACCGCTTGTCTGTATGCTGTTCCGAGGGACCAAAAACGACGCATGTTTTTAAGCAAGTACAAGACGGAAGCTATTGGCTACTGGCTATTGAACTTCCTTTTTCTAGTCCCATCGTACATGCTGTACGTCACCTCATTCTGTGCGGTCGGACGTTGGTTGGACTTTGGTTTGACCATGTGTAGGCAAGACCGCTTGAATGGAATTCCATCAGAGTTCCGTCGGAGAAACCTTCGGAGTTTATTCCTACGGCAAAACCGGTCGTGTGTACAGGGCATTAGAACTAAACATCTAGAAATATACACCATGGGTTCTGGGTCAGTGAAAAGGAGCTATAGAAAGGTGAAAATTTGTCATCAGGCAATGTCAACATAGACCAAGTATCACCAAGACACAGGGAGGGATTCATACTCAGATTGGTCACAAGGATCCCATAACTTGTTGAACTGGGCCACAACATCGCTCCCTAGGGCAGTCATATATACCATTTTCTGAATCTCTGAAATGATGTGTAGAAGTTGGGATTGAGTTGGGGGCATGGCCAATGTATCGGAATAGCTCTTTTTGCCGCTAGTAAAATATAAGAGGCCAGTCTATTTAAACATTTCCCCATATCAGGGAAGGGTAGACCCAGCAGACAGTGTAACGGGTCCAGCATCTAGCAACCGCTGGAGAAGAGACATTAGCATTTCCCAGAATGAGGTTATGAGCTCAGAAGACCAAAAATTGTTATAATGGGTGCCGGTTGATGTGTTGCACCTCCAACATAGGGGGGATCATGAAGGATCCTGTCAGTGTTATGCCCCGTACACACGATCGGACATTGATCGGACATTCTGACAACAAAATCCATGGATTTTTTCCGACGGATGTTGGCTCAAACTTGTTTTGCATACACACGGTCGCACAAAGTTGTCGGAATTTCCGATCGCCAAGAACGCGGTCACGTACACCACGTACGACGAGACTAGAAAAGAGCAGGTCCGAACCAAGCGAGGCACCCTTTGGGCTCCTTTTGCTAATCTCATGTTAGTAAAAGTTTGGTGAGAGACGATTCGCGCTTTTTCAGACTCATGGTTTTCAGATCGTTTTCTGCTGTTCAGTTTGTGCTTGTGGGTTTGTATCTGGTCTTCAGTTCGTGCAGTCAGTTCGTATTGGAGTTTTCTGTGCGATCTTGTCTGCTCGTTGCAGTTTTTCAGGTCGCTCTTCACAGGCCTTGCTGTTCTTCAGTGCGTTCTGTTACTTCGTTCTGAGCAGCCGACCGTTCTCTAGCCATGTTGCGTATACACACTCCTCATAGAGTTCGTGCTGTGCGGGGGCTTGGTGTTGGGGTCCTTACCTTGACACAAGTCCAGTCAATGAAAAGGTGGGGAGGAGTTCATGGAACAAGAATTGGTTGCTTCAGCGTGACCAGTTCTGTCACATGCCTTTGCTCCGTGGGATCCGTGAGAATAATCCTGATGATTTCAGGAACTTTCTCAGGATGACGGACCCCGTATTTCACTATTTGTTGGCTTTGCTGACCCCCTATATCAGCAGGCAGGATAGCTGCATGAGGCAAGCCATCACTCCGGAGCAGAGGCTCGTCGCCACCCTGCGGTACTTGGCGACGGGGAGAAGCCTGCAGGACCTTAAGTTCTCGACAGGCATCTCCCCCCAGGCTCTGGGGATCATTATCCCAGAGACCTGTTCTGCCATCATCCAGGTCCTGCAGAAGGATTATATTAAGGTAAGATTTTTACCCTTTTATATCACATTTTATTGTATTTAATGTTTGATAATATATTGTATTTCTTTCCTCATTCCCTAATTACCATGATTGGAATATGCTGTGAATGTCCCCTTTGTCCTCATGCATGCTGGATTTTTATGTAATTATTTTTTTGTCCTTAATACATATTTGCCTTCACTTACCTCCCCAGCATGGTCTCCTGGTCCTATATTCACCTCATGTAGTCACTTAACAATGTATTTTATCAGCTCCATAGTAGTGCTTTACCCTAAATACCCCCTAAAATGTTTACAAATGTGATGTGTGCTTTAAATTCAGGCAGAGTGCCAGAGGCTTTTTGCTGACTTTGCCAAACCCATACACACTATACCCATCTCTAGGTATGAGCCGAACACCCCCCTGTTCGGTACGCACCAGAACATGCGAACAGGAAAAAAGTTTGCTCGAACATGCGAAAACCGTTAAAGTCTATGGGACATGAATAATCAAAAGGGTTAATTTTAAAAGCTTATATGCAAGTTATTGTCATAAAAAGTGTTTGGGGACATGGGTCCTGCCCCAGGGGACATGGATCAATGCAAAAAAAAAGTTTTAAAAACGGCCGTTTTTTCAGGAGCAGTGATTTTAATAATGCTTAAAGTCAAACAATAAAAGTGTAATATCCCTTTAAATTTCATAGCTGGGGAGTGTCTATAGTATGCCTGTAAAGGGGCGCATGTTTCCCATGTTTATAACGGTCTGACAGCTATTGCATTGCCGGCCCCACAATACACATAAAAGTTCATTGATAAAAACGGCATGGGAATTCCCCACGGGGAACCCCGGCCAAAATTAAAAAAAAAAAAAATGACATGGGGGTCCCCCTAAATTCCATACCAGGCCCTTCAGGTCTGGTATGGATATTAAGGGGAACCCCGGCCAAAATTTTTTAAAAAATGACGTGGGGGTCCCCCTAAATTCCATACCAGACCCTTCAGGTCTGGTATGGATTTTAAGGGGAACCCCGCACCAAAATTTAAAAAAAAAACGGCGTGCGTCCATACCAAACCCTTATCCAAGCACCTGGCAGGCCGCAGGAAAAGAGGGGGGGACAAGACAGAGCGCCCCCCTTCCTGAACCGTACCAGGCCACATGCCCTCAACATTGGGAGGGTGCTTTGGGGTAGCCCCCCAAAACACCTTGTCCCCATGTTGATGAGGACAAGGGCCTCATCCCCACAACTCTGGCCGGTGGTTGTGGGGGTCTGCGGGTGGGGGGCTTATTGGAATCTGGAAGCCCCCTTTAATAAGGGGACCCCCAGATCCCGACCACCCCTGTGTCAAGTGGTAAGGGGGAATGCCACAGCGAAGTCCTGTCATGTCCCATGCGTCAGAGGGGGGTGGGGTCACCGGGTGCCCCCCATTATTTAAGAACCGTCAGAAGAGGAGACGCGTCACACAGCGGGAGCCTCCCACCATGCCAGCATGGATGCGGAGCGGCCCGGAGAAGAAGATGAAGAAGAAAAGAAGAGAAAAAGAGAAGAAGATGAAGAAGAGAAGAAGATGAAGAGAAGAGCGGTAGCCTCCCCCCATGCCATGGGTGCGGAGCGGCCCGAGGAGAAGAAGATAGAAGACGCCGCGGAGGAGATGCTGGATGAGAACACCGGAGGAAGAACCAGAAGAGCCCAGAAGAACCAGAAGAAGAAGATGAAGGAAGATAGAAGAAAGAAGAAAGAAGAAGAATTTAAATAAAGGAATTGTCAAAAACTGTCTCGTCATTTTTAACATTTTTGACAGTTTTTTAGTGAAATGGTAAGGGTACTTTTGTACCCCCTTACCATTTCACACGGGGGGGCGGGATCTGGGGGTCTGGACAGGGTTGTGGGGATGAGGCCCTTGTCCTCATCAACATGGAGACAAGGTGTTTTGGAGGGCTACCCCAAAGCACCCTCCCAATGTTGAGGGCATGTGGCCTGGTACGGTTCAGGAGGGGGGGCGCTCTCTCGTCCCCCCTCTTTTCCCGCGGCCTACCAGGTTGCGTGCTCGGATAAGGGTCTGGTATGGATTTTTGGGGGGACCCCACGCCGTTTTTTTTTTTTTTTTTGGCGCGGGGTTCCCCTTAAAATCCATACCAGACCTGAAGGGTCTGGTATGGCATTTAGGGGGACCCCCGCGTCATTTTTTTTTTAAATTTTGGCCGGGGTTCCCCTTAATACCCATACCAGACCTGAAGGGCCTGGTATGGAATTTAGGGGGACCCCCACATCATTTTTTTTTTAAATTTTGGTTCGGGGTTCGGGGTTCGGCATTCCCATGCCGTTTTTTATCAATGAACTTTTGTGTGTATTGTTGGACCGGCAATGCAATAGCCGCGAGTAGTTTTAAATGACTTTTTTTCCTTTGAAATGTCATTTTGCTGTCAGACTGTTCCAAAACGGGAAACATGCGCCCCTTTACAGGCATACTATAGACACCCCCAGCTATGAAATTTAAAGGGATATTACACTTTTATTGTTTGACTTTTAGCATTATTAAAATCACTGCTCCTGAAAAAACAGCCGTTTTTAAAACTTTTTTTTGCATTGATCCATACTTTCAAATGGTACTGTTTAACGTTTTTGTATCCTATTATTATCTTGATAGGTAATAGCAGAATTTTCAAATGTGCTCAAATGTGTACAGTGTGTATTTATATCTTTGTATTATGACACTTCTTACCTGTCCAGTGGGCTGTCAATAGTGTAACTAAGGAGGGGCTGGCCAAAGTAATACCCATTATTTAGGCATCCATCTCTCAATGAAGTGGAGAGAGTTACCTGTTCAAGAGCTCCCCCCCTATAATGTTAGAAATGGCCCATTAGAGGGGGGGGGGAATCTGATAGGTGGACCTTATACCTGGGTCTTTCAAAACTCCCTAAAATAAATGTTATACTGATGTTGGGCAAGAATGTTTGTGTCTAATCTGCTTTCCCTGTTTATGTGCAAAATGATTAATTTTTTTTTCTTGTTTGACTCCACAGTTTCCTTCCAACCCACAGGAATGGCAGACTGTAGCCTCCCACTTTGCCCAGCGGTGGGACTTTCCTAACTGCGGAGGGGCAATTGATGGGAAACACATCCACATCGTCCCACCACCCAACTCGGGGTCATACTATTATAATTATAAGGGGTTCAATAGTATTGTGATGTTGGCAGTGGTGTCGGCTACTTACGAGTTCCTGTACGTGGACGTGGGGAAGAATGGCCGGATGTCCGATGGTGGAGTCATTGCCCAGACGGAGTTCTACAGGCATCTCCAGAATGGCAGCTTGGACTTGCCACCTCCAGAAGACAATGTGGAAGGACTCCCATTCGTCTTCATTGCTGATGAAGCGTTTGCGCTGAGGGACCATCTTATGCGGCCATTCCCGATGAGGACCCTCACCAGAGGGTTTTTAATTACCGGCTGGCCAGAGCCAGAAGAGTGGTGGAGAACACATTTGGAATCATGGCCAGCCGGTTCCGCCTATTTCTTACACCTATACACATGGCGGAGTACAAACTGAATCATATCATCCTGGCCTGCTGTGTTCTACACAACTTTTTATGGCAAAATTCTGCCAACTATGCTGGCTCAGTTGGACCTGAGGCCGGAATTCCTAATGAACCAACCCTGATGGCGATTGAAAGTGGCCGTCCTGGCTTGCACCCCCTGGGTGCCCGCGAGGTCCGTCTTAGATACCTTGAATACTTTTGCGGGTAGGGGGCCATCAATATGCCAGACAATGTCTGAAACATTTTTCAAATAAAAAAATCATTTTAACTACTAAAATCTTTGGTGACATTTACTGCTTGTGTTTCTTTTAACTGACCCTGACAGAAATGTGGTGAGTCCTGAAAATGGCGTGATTGTGTAACATTAAAAAGCACTGTTGGGTGTTATTTACTAAAGACTTTGCACTACAAGTGCACTCGAAACTGCACTTGTAGTGCAAAGTGGATTTTCCCTTAAGAACTAACCCCCATTGTCACCGTAAACACCAATTAGAGCACAACAAACGTTTTGGAGCGTTGAAACAATAATCATACATTCTTGATTATCAATCTTTTTAATACCAGCACAATCACATGTGCATTTGTAAAAGGTTTTTTAAAACAAACCAACATGTTTGTTGTATAACAATTTTTTGAGTCACATTAGAAAAAGTGGAAATGTCCATTTAAGATAAAACAGATATGTTTAAAACCAAAAAGAAAGACACAAATCTTGAACTTACAAAGTTCAACTTTTAAAGAAATTGAAGGCAATATCAGACATGAGTATTTACAAACTGTGTTTAATATTGTGTTCAGATGGGGTGAAGTCACCCCTGGAAAAGCCAAATTTTGAAGATGCACACAAATTGCAGAATGTCAACATGTGCTAGCTGCCATCACGGGGGATCAAGGGACATGTTTTGGGACCCCCCTTCCTCCCAGCTACTTTATTATTGAGGAAGGGGTTGCACCCCCAAAACGCGTCCATTGATCTCCCGTGATGGCAGATAGCACATGTTGACACACTGTGTGCATCTTCAAAATTTGGCTTTTCGTGAATATGTCAAAAAATGTTAGAAATTTTTAGATCACAAAAAACCACAAAAAAGGGAAGGGATTTGGAGGGGTTTTAAACTCTCCCTAAAACATCAATGATGTTCTTCATTTTTTTTTTTGAACATCATTGATGTTTTTCATGATGTTTTCCAAGTCCCTATTACACCCCATGATCTCCCCGATCAGGATCTGTGCACTTTCAAAGGTGAAATGATCTGGATCCACAACATTACGATCACCTAAAAAGATAGAAACAAAAACACACCATGTATTATAAATATGCCGGCATCAATCTCTTACCTAAGCCTGTGGTCGCAGACACTCACCTTATGTGGTGACAATTTCCACCACGTCTTCCTCCTCCTCCTCATGTTGGCTTTGTGGGATCTCCACTTCTTCCAGAGGTGGGGGGTCTGTGGTCTCCTCGGATGAGGGGTGTCCTCCGAGTCTTTTATCCCCTATGTAAAAAAAAAAGGTATACTTAGCACACAGATATTTGATGGCAGAAATAGGAATATGAAACATTGCTTGGAAGTGGGTACAATTGTCTCTTTTGGCAGAGTTCCAAGATGCAGAAATTTTTTTTCCCTTGGTCAAGCTTGAATACTTACCTGTTTTGTACAAGCTTCACAGATGGAGTCACCCCTATAGTATACACTGGAGCACCTGTGTGGGACCCCCTGATAAAAAGGGTGTTCTGGTGTCCCCCACTAGTGCTCCAGCGTCCAGATGTGAAAATTGCTGCTGAGTGTCCTCTCCTTACACAGAAACTAGTTTGCATTTCATTCTAGTTACAAACCCATCTACACAACCAAATTATTTTAAGAGAAGTAGGCCATAAAAAATCTATTCAAATGCATATGGCCAAAACAATGGTGTTTTCTAGGCCGAACGAACAATGTTTCATACGAACAAATAATGTGCCCATGAGCATGAAAGTTGCCATTTTACTTTTTTGCAGCCCTCTCCGGATCCTTCTGTATATCTTGTGCTCCCTTAATTTGAGGTCCGACCATCACTTCCTGAGCTGATCTTTCGATCATTGTACCCCAAAATTCCGGTGCAGACTCTTGACTACTTTCCCCATGATCTTGGCCTTTCTGACATTGGGGTTGGGGTAAGGTCCATCCTTCCCGTCATAGTCGGCCCTCTTCAGGATGTCGACCATATCCAACATCTCCCCAAAGGACATATTTGAGGCTTTAAATCGTCTCCTTCTGGATTGGGATGTTTCAGGCTCCAGGCTTTCCTCCTCCTCCTCCTCATTGCTGTAATTAGCACGCACCTGTTGTGTCTCCGCCATGTGCTCTTCCCCCACTGCGCCGAATGAGAAGGGGCGGGGAATAGAATAGAAAGAACGTCAGGGGCGGGCAGAGTTACATGCATGCGCAGTGTATATAAAGCGTAACAGGCGTGCGTAGTACGTACGATCTGTGAGCTGAGGAAGGAGTGTCGGAGGCGCCGATCGTGATAACGAAGGTAAGATCTAAACTTGGGCCTATACTGCTTATAGATTGAGGCCTATATTGTAACAAATGTGCCTATAATGGGGTGTGGCACTCCCTAATGAGTTATATGGGATGGGCAGCTGTATAGGGGGTGGGATGGCTACTGTCTAAATTAGTGAGCGTATCCCTCCTATGCCCAAATTTTGTGATAATTACAAGTTAAATATATATTACCCAGTGAGAGCTGTAAATATCATCTTACAATTATTCCAAAGTGTAAGCTTCTCTGTGTGAAAAAGTAAATCGTGGTAGATACCGTGCAAATTAGCATATGGTTCCTTCTAAAAACTAAATAAAAGTGGAACTAGAAGGCTGTAGTAGTCCCCTATAAATAGTGATGTGCCATCAAACAAATATATCATACATATAGCATAGTAAGGTTACACTGTAAGAGGCCATACACTGCAACCCCTACATATCAATTCAAACATGTAATCATAACATCAAACAAAATCGTGTAGTGTTCATAGTCCGTAAATTATATAGGGTTTCTAAAAAGGGTGTTCAAGTTCTTCAAACAAAACCGTGACTGGAGTGCTCTCAGTGTTCTTGGTGACTTTTGTGCTCCCCCTCAAGGGTCCCCACTCACCAAATCCAATCACCCCAAAGGGGCAATGTGCCTATGGGTGAAACCTCCACGATCTCCTCACCACCATAGTTGTTAGGGCACCCAGGGTAATCTCCGGCTTCCGTATGGATGGTTTAAATCGTATTCATGATGGCTCCCTCATAAAAAAGGAATATAGGCTCCCATAGTGTAGTAGGTAAAATTTATTGATAAGAATTCCAAATTGTTAAAAATAAACAAATAAATAATAACAAATAAAAACAAGTCCAGCAACAATGTACCAGATAGATACACAAGTCCAGGTACAGCTAGGATGGAATTAGCATCCACGGACTCAGCAAGTGATTGCCGGCATGCGAGACGCTAGATGGAGACAGTGCTGAGTATTTGCACTCCACCTGCGTTCCAACAGCCCGTACCCGGAAATGACGTAGCGTGCGTGGCGCCATCTTACGTGTTTCATCATAGACGTCCTCAGGCCGTCGCCGTGTGTATGGGGCATTACACTTCAGGTGTTGGTTTAGGTCCTCAGTTTCTTTCACCCATTGGTCATCCTTCTACCTGGTATTAGACTACATGTTGGTCTGTACACAATACATAAGCATTTAGAGAAAGATATAAATAGAAGACCAGCATTAAGACATATTTGACATTTATTGAAAATTTAAATATGTCTGAACAAAATTTGTGAGCGGAAAAATGAACTCATTATGGTTCGGGTCAGTCAAGAGCTGCCGGGGAAGCATTCACCCGATTGACTTCTGACAGATTGTCAATAATTAAGACAGTTCTGGTAGCACGATGACAGATGTGTAGTGATGCCTTGTGTGGCGCACTCCTGGGGGGGACTCGGGTTGCCCCCAGAGATCGGCCATACAATAGAATTATTTATAGAGTTTACATAATTAATGTTATTTTATTTACTTTAGATATACAGACACACACCCGCCTCTATAAGAATTAACCATCTTAGGGGGCGTTTGGGGGTCCCGGTGTGGATTTGTTGGAGGAATGGTGCATGGATGTTGCTGTGCAGCACTACTCTCGTTGTTACAAGGTTATATAAATTCATGATACCGCCCAACGGCTGGAAGGGGATCATGACTTATCCCATTTTTATATGCTGTAAGCTGAGTCACGGGAGTCCATACTCACTTTAGTATTTACAGCAGGTTAACTGATCAGGTTTTAAGATTTAGTTACCTCCTGATCCCTTATAGTAACTACCTCCCACTGCTCCCACCAGTGGATGTGCGTTGGCATCTACCAACACACATCCACTACATTTTTCTCCCTAGGCTAACACCTGGAGACGTGTTTACTACCTCTTATTACTCGTGACACTCACCTAGAGAGTTACTAAACTTAATTTTCCTTTTTTTTCACCTTTTTCTTTTCTTTTTCTTTCTACTTTTATTTATATAATTTGATCCGACATTGGAATATTCACGGTTGTTTCACAAACAAATAGGCAATAACATATAATATATCAAAATGTCATACACAATGATCGATAATCATTCTTTTGTAATATCTCACAACGTCAGGGGCTTGAACATACCAGAAAAAAGAATATCATTAATTCGAGAACTACATAAAGCTAAACCAGCTGTGGTGTTTCTCCAGGAGACTCATTTCAAGACAGGTAACATCCCCAAACTACACGACAAACAATACACACAAGTGTTCCACGCAACCAATTCCACATCCAAATCCAAAGGAGTTTCCATTCTATTACACAAGAATTCAGAGATTGTTATCTCACAACAACTGACAGACACAGAAGGAAGATATATCTTCCTCAAAGGAAATTGGGCAGGGACTCCAATTACGTTGGCCAACGTGTACTTTCCTAACTATGCGCAAATCACATTTTGCCAACGAGTAATTGATGAAATAAAAATCTTCGCGACAGGCTGTATTGTATTTGGAGGGGACTTCAACCTAGCACTGAATCCCCTACAAGACACTTCAGATGGCAAATCTAGTGTGCCATATAAAAATTTAAGAAAAATCAAAACACTCCTTGCCTCACTTACATTAATAGACTCGTGGGGTACATGTAACCCAACAGGGAAGGATTTTACATATTTTTCGACATTGCATAACAAATTTACATGTATTGATTATATTTTTATCTCACAAAGAGACTTACCCTTCTTAAAATCAGCTAAGATTGGAATAAAGACCTTCTTGGACCACGCACCCATATCGATGACTCTACATAAAAAGGCTAGAAGACCTAGAACTACAAATTGGAGGTTAAATCCTTCTCTGCTTACTGATTTGCCAGACACAAACAAAATATCAGAAACGATTAAATATGACTTTAAAGAAAAGGAGTCAGAAGACATAATACCTATGAACAAATGGGAAGCTCACAAATGCGTGGTCCGAGGGGAATTTATCAGGTTGGGGGCTGTACAAAAGAGAGAAGCAGAAAAGGAACTCATGGCTTTAACACAGGCCATAAGAGATATGGAAACCAAACATAAACAATCTTTAGCGATTGAAGCAGCCACAACTCTACTTGAATTAAGGAAAAAACTAAAGTCACCCTGAACCTCAAAGCCCAAAGGATCCTTTTTTCGTGAAAGGGGTTCTTTTATGAACATGGAGACAAATCAGGTACATTTTTAGCAAAAGCATTGAAGGAAATCTTATTATCTACAAACATATTGGCCATTAAGAGCAAACAAAATCAAATTACTAATGATACTCAAAAGATTGCCCAACGATTTCAAGAATACTATACAGACCTATACAACTTACCTTCTACTCATAAAAAGTCCTTATAGGATCAAGAAAAGAAATAATTCACAAATTCCTTACAGACAGTGGCCTCCCCATTCTGAAAGACATAGACACACAAACATTAGAAGAACCGATAACAGATGTACTTTATTTTCAAAAAACTTGAATAAAAATTATTAAAAAAAAAAAAAAAAAATCCCAGTTGGGGTGCTGGAGGAGAAGGGGTAGGGTTTGGCAATATTCTTATACCTCCAGTTATAACACATATTATTAATTCTGTTTGTCTTTCTCCACTGTGTACATAACATATCAATGATTGTTCAATGTACTTTATTTTCAAAAAAACTTGAATAAAAATTATTAAAAAAAAAAAGAAAAAAAAGAACCGATAATAGAACAAGAAATGACTGAAGCTATTAAATCCCTCAAATCGGGGAAAAGCCCCGGACCAGACAGCCTCACAGCCCATTATTACAAGACCTTCTCCGACATTTTGATACCACATCTTCTCAAAACATTGAACTCCCTAAAAAACCCACATGACATCTCTGAAGACTTTCTGAGAGCACATGTAACAGTACTGCCCAAACTAAATAAAGATCCAACAGACTGTGCCAATTACAGACCGATATCCCTACTTAACCTTGATCTAAAAATTCATACAAAAATATTAGCAAACCGACTAAGACCATTACTGAATCAATTAATAGGACATGAACAAGTGGGATTCATGCCTGGCAGAGAGGCCAAAGATAATGTAATTAAAGCCATTAATCTCATACATAAAATACACATAGATAAACACGAAGGCATGTTATTATCAACCGATGCGGAGAAGGCCTTCGACCGAGTGTCGTGGGACTTCTTATTTGCCGTGTGTTCCCATATCGGTTTAAAATCACATATGTTAGCTTGGATAAAGGCCTTATACTACAACCCGACAGCCCAAATTAAAATAAATGGAACATTATCTGACAAGGTAAGAATTCAAAATTGGACAAGACAGGGATGTCCATTATCACCCCTACTATTTATTCTCACCCTCGAACCACTAATTCGCATTATAAATAAAATACCTGACATTCATGTTTTCAATGTCAAAAAAATAATATATAAATGCGCAGCTTACGCTGATGATTTACTATTCTTCATATCCCAACCACACATTACCATGCCCAACCTATGTAATGTATTTTCCCAATATAGCTATATATCAAACTTCAAAATAAATTACAACAAATCTTAAGCGCCGAATCTAACACTTAAGGAGGCTACATTAAATAACACAAAAAACAACTGCAGATTTAAATGTCAAACAACATCTCTCACTTGCCTGGGAATACAATTAACCCCAAAGTTGGATTCCATGTATAAAGACAATTTTCAACCACTTTTAAAAAATATCACCAAAGATTTAGAAAAATGGACAATGAAGTACTTCTCGTGGTTTGGTAGGGCAGCTATAATTAAAATGTCAGTTTTGCCCAGAATACTATACTTCTTCCAAACAGTACCCATAATATTACCTTCAAGCTTCTTTAAATCCCTACACTCCCTGCTAAGAAAATTCCTTTGGAACTCCAAAAAACCTAGAATCAGTCTAAATTTACTTACTTTGAACAAACAAAATGGAGGCATGGGTTTTCCTAATTTTAAAAATTTTTACCTAGCCACACAACTAACTAGAATCATAGATTGGACATGCCACAAAGAGAATAAAGATTGGGTGGGACTGGAAAATAACACAGGACCTATTCCGATATCATATGCTCCATGGATTCCTTGGAACAATTACAACAAAATCCTCTCATAGGGACAACATTAAAAACCCTACAAACAATTAATCAGAGACATTTATCACTAGGGCCACTAACTCCACTGACAACAAACCCTGACTTCCCCCCAGGAATAGATGGTTCCATCCAATCACTTTACAACAGAAACACTCCACTTCTAGTCGCACATTGTTTAAAGCGGGGGTCCACCTATCGATCGTTTTTTTTTTTGAGTTCATTCACAAAATTTTCTTCTCAGCATTACATACTCACATATTGTGTGTAATATGTCCGCCTGTGTCAGATTTTGTCGGAAAGAATAACTTATATTATTCACTGCAGGCGGTTTCCATCTTCATTGTGGGCATTTGAAGCCCACAAGCATTTATTTCCTGGATGTGGTGAATGCTGTGCTCCCAGCATTCACCGCTCATTCCCGCACATGCTCAGTGGCATCCTGGGAAGCCTGAGACTAGCTCCCAGGAGTCTGGGAGAGGCTAGAAACACGTCTACTCCCACGGGAGGAGAACCAGGAAGTGCAAAGAAGAATAGAAAAATAAAAGGTAATTACGGCGATTTAAATTTTTTTAAACGGCATGTCAGCATCTAGGCAAGGAAGAGAATACATACAGATATTGTTCAAAATTTGGGTGGAACTCCGCTTTAAAGAACAACAAAATCAAGTCTCAAGAAGATCTACAAAAAGAAATAGGACAAACACCACTACACTTCAAAGAATACCAACAAATATGTGACTTCATCATGAACACTCAGAGACAAAAACATTTATTTAGACCCTTAACACCCTTCGAAACTATATGTTTTTTGGCTAGTACGACCACTAAGAACATTTCATTAACATATACTTGGTTGCAGTCCAGCAATTTACAGGAATTTAACAGACACAAAACTTTCTGGGAATCAACCCTGAACAAATCCATTACAAAAGACCAATGGCTACAAGCGTCTGTGTTCGCACACAAGTGTGCAATCAGTGTGAGATTACAGGAAACTTCATTCAAAATCCTAACAAATTGGTATATTACACCAAATATATTACACAAATGGTTTCTGACAATACCTGGACATTGCTGGCACTGCAATCGGGAAGAAGGCACTCTATACCACATCTGGTGGGAATGTGATTTGATTAAACCCTTTTGGAACCAAGTAATCAAGATCATAAAACACATCACAAAAACAAAAATCAATTTAGACGCTGCTTGCTATCTTATAAATATTACAAATTGCACCCCAAAAAAAATACAAAAACTCCCTGACCAGATTCTTAATCACAGCAGCAAAAACAGTAATACCAAGACACTGGAGAAGCACCACCGCACCTACAATTAAAGAATGGTTGGAAGAGATACATCTCCTCAAAGGAATGGAGGAGATCAGTGCACCAGCACAAGGGAATATAGAAAATTTAATAAAATGTGGCAGCCATGGATCATCTTTAAATTTTCTGATTCTTATACCACTTTCACATAGGGATAGACCTCTTAACACAAAGAAATGTGAATAATTACATCTCTCTTATATGTTATTCATTCTTCTTTTCCTCGCTTTACTTTTCATTTCTCTTACTATATATATTTAGAAGGGTATTTTTAGAGACCCTTGAATTTATTTTTCTCTTGAATTAAATAATAAATTTTGATACATAAATTCAGAGTATTTCAAATAAACAATTGATGTAAAGATAGGCTGATTACAAAGCCATCTTGTTGGTTTCGCTAGTAAAATACTCTATCATTAAATTCAATTATACACAGTTATATTTCTATATGATACTCATGTACAAATGTTAGTATGATTGTACAAATGTTATCTTTTAACATCAATAAAAGCTTATTGTTTAGAAAAAAAAATTAGTTGATGTGGGCCTTGAGCACATATATATTCAAAAGTAGTGGGTTTATGTAATGTTAGGGATGGGGAAGATACAAAAAGGAAGTGTTTAATTTGTAGATAAGAAAAGAACATATGTTTAGGGATATGATATTTTGCCTGAAGATCTTTGAAGGCCAATAATCTGCGGGTGACTGGGTGTACAAAATGAATGGAACAGTGTAGCAAGGGCCCAGGGTTCCATTCACGCAGTAGACAAGCTATCTGGGATAAGGGGATTAAAAAACACATTAGATAAGGTGGGGGGGGGGGGTATGGCGAAGAGAGAGAGAACTTAGTGGAGCATGTATGCCATATCATCAATGTTAACAACATTGAAGCTAGACAGAGATCAAGTTGTCTGGAGTCTTGGTAGAGAGAGGGGGACCATAGTAAAGAACATGGGTGGGCAGGATATATGGAACCAATCTCAATCTCTGACCATCTATTCGGGGCCATCTGGCTAGACCAGGAGGCGACTGCTCTAAGATGGGAGGCATAATAATACATAAGAACATCTGGAGCCTCCAAACCTCCCTGATTCCTGGAAGAAAAGACCACTGAACTGGCTATCCGGTGTGACTTCCCATTCCATCTAAAATTAAGAAACCAACGTTTAGGCAACTTAAGTTGGGATATAGGCACTGATACTGGGAGTGTTTCAAAGTGGTATAGCAGTTTAGGCATAATTGACATCCTCAAGACAATTATTCTACCTAACCGTGAGATAGGGTATGTGGTCCAAGTTTAAGCATGTCACTGATGTCTCTAAACAGGGGAATATAGTTAGTTTGGTATAGTGAAGAGTATGTATTCATGATCTGTACCCCCAGGTATTTCAAGGAATGAGAACACCATTGGTATGAGTAGTCCTGTTGCAGGGAGGCTAGAACGTCTGGGGGGATATCAAGGAGCAAAGCCTCCGTCTTGAAAGTATTTATTTTATAACCGGATAAGGAACCAAATTGTGTTAATAGAGCATGTAGGGACAGTAGAGAGATGATTGGGTGCGTCAAAGTCAACAGGATATCATCGGAAAATAGAGATAATTTATATATATATATATATATATATATATAGCAGCAGCCAAAAGTTCCATGCATAGGATAAAGAGTAGAGGCGAGAGCGGGCAACCCTGGCTAGTGCCACTGGATATCTGGAAGGTCTGCGAGAGAAAGGAGGACAACTGTACTTGGGATGAGGGATTGGAGTAGAGGGCCCAAAGAGCAGAAATAAAAGGACCTTTAAAACCGTATTTAGAGAGGATAGCAAACATTTAAGGCCAGCTCAACCGGTCAAATGCTTTCTGAGCATCCAGACTCAGTATCAGAGCTTGGCGGCAAATTCTGTTTAGCATATCGATTAGATCTATGGCACGCCTAGTGTTGTTCCCTGCATGTCTAGTTGGGACAAAGCCCACTTGGTCCCTATCGATGAGTTTGGAGAGCAACTGGGATGGACGATTCGCCAGGATTTTTGTAAAAATAGTAGCCCGAATTGAGAAGTGAAATTGGTAGTAGTTATCTGGGATGGATGGGTCCTTACCTGGTTTTGGTATAACCATAATATAAGATTGCATAAAGGAAGATTGGGGGACCTTCACCTGAAGGAGAGGATTATAGAGGGTGAGGATGATGAGGGGCAACTATATGAAGATATGCTTTATAATATGAATAAGGGACCCCGTCGGGACCTGGGGATTTATGCTTAGGCAGGTCCTTGCCAACACCTGTGGGTTATTCCATAGTAATGGAATAATTTAGTTTCTGAAGGTCGGCAGTGGACAATTTAATTAGGCGTATGTCTGTCAAAAATGTGTCAAGAGCTTCTTGTCTGAAGAAAGGGTGATGTAAACAGTTTGCTATAGAACTCACCTAAAGCCCTAGCCATAGACTGGGGACAATGCGTAGGCGTGCCATCAGGCAATACTAAGAAACCAAGAAAGGAATGAAATGGTCGTGGATTAAGTCTTGAGACTAGTATTCTATGAGGCTTATTAGAGTACTCATAACATTTTTGTTTTGCCCGCATTAAGGATTTAGCTATACCCATTAAGGCAGTAGATTTGAGGTGCATAGACTTTCATCAGCATAAGAGTGGTGGACAGGTATCTACAGCCCAGGATCACAAACCGACCATGAGGGTCTAAGTAAGATGATTGGATCTGGAGAGGACAAGAGCAGGCCATGTAGGAAAGAGGAAAGTGTTTTTATGCAAATTTAAATGAGCCCCCAGATTGGAAATGCATCTCCTAAACCATAACCACATCTGCCCCAGAGGTTCTGAATTCTTTTGAATGCCAACGGACGTTTGTTAATGGAATTCAGACCTTTTACATTATATGACAGAATCTTTAAAGCCATAACCACCTACTGGCACTAAGCATACATAGGCAACATAAAATAGGTATTACCTCAATGGTGTACGATAACTGTTGGAAACGCAAATTAAAATGGTCATAAGTAATATAGGAAACATAAAAGAGAACATAAAAGAAACGTCCAGCAAGTCAGATAATAGCATGTATATCAAGGGCCAATACGGCCAAAAAAAAGAAAAAAGAAAGTTTGTCTTAGGCCTGAAATGCAGTGGCATTTCAGGAAACCAGGGCCGTAGCCTTGGAGTGTGGTGGAAGACATTGTGGTTCCGTGGAACTGTGTGATGGGATCATAGTTCCCCTCTCCATGCGTGGAAATAAATTGGAAATTCCACATGAACACAGCAAATATAGCAAAAGAAAAGAAAAAAAAAGAAATTCCTCTTTTTCTTTTCAAAACAGAGATTGTTACCTCGGTGGAGATAAAAGGAGGGAGATAGAACCACTCCTCCCTATAAACCGGGGACAGCCCCAGGGAGGCAAAACAAACCCACATAGGGGACAAGATGGTATCAAGACCATGTAAAGGATTCTTGAAAGATGGTCAGGGAGGGTTCAGGTCGGTTGCCGAGTGAAATGAGAATTCTGAGGTGTAGATGAGGGTCTTTTTCCTCTTTCCCTGCTTGGGGTCCAGATCCTGGATGGGGCAGACGGGGTCTTCTATGTCAAGGGCGGTGGTAGCAGATCCTTAGCCGAGAGTGGAGGGAGGCCTAGTTTCTAGAGGAAAGCATCCCCTTCATGGAGATTTCGAAGGACATGTTGGATGCCATTCTTCATAACATTCAGACGAAAGGGGAAACCCCAGTAGTAAGGGATCTTGTGGGATTGAAGATGAGCAGTAATGGGTCGCAGGGAGTGCCTTTTAGCTAAGGTAATAGTAGAAAGGTCGCTGAAGATTTGTATCCTGTCGCCCTTGTAATCAATATGGGAGCGATTTCGGGTGGCCAGAGTCAGGGCCTCTTTGCTGTCATAGTAGTGGAAACGTACCACTATGTCCCTGGGTCTAGCTCCAGCAGGGGGTTTAGGAGAAAGAGACCTGTGAGCCCTGTCTAGGCACCAGTCTATGTCAGCTATATCAGGAGCAAGGGTATTGAAAAGGCTCATGAGGTAAGGGCGAATGTTATTATCTCTCACATTTTCTAAAACACCATGTATACGTAGGTTTTGTCATCTTTCACTGTTTTCAAGATCTTCTTGGTGCAATTGAAGTTGAGACATATTATGTTTGGGGGAAGAATTCTCCTCCTCTAAGGCATTTACATACTGTATCGTGTCATCAAATGTCAGTATGTTCCCCCAGATGGTCAATTTCTCCCCGCAGTTTCTGAGCAATCCTCCCCACTTCTTGAGCTATATTGTGGGTTAATTGTTGTAGCAGTGCTTGTAGATTAACGTCCAGCAGCTCAGAAGTTGATAGAGATTGAATAACAGGGGTCTGAGAGGCAGGGAGGGTTTGTGTGTGGATTTCTGCTGCTGCAGTAGGGCAATCCCGCACAGCCGGGGCTTCCTGTGAACTTGAGGCTGGGGATTCCAGCCTAGTCAGGAAGCGTTCCATGTTGGTGTGAGGCCACAGCTCAGATTGAGAGTGGGGATGGGTCTTTGATTCCCATAAGGTGTGCGGGTGTTGTGAGGAGTAGATCTTTACCCCTGTGGCCTTTGTAAGCCAGAATTGCAGAGTAGGGGTTGGTGAGAGTGAAGCTGGATCAGGAGCTCACTCAATGTGCATCCATATTTCCAGAAGCCGCACATGCGCCCACAAAAACGTTTTTATTTCTTTTTGTTGACTTTTTTTAATAATTTTTGTCCCTTTTTAAATTTTCAGTGTCCCCATAATGATTGTCAGTCACTGCTCTGTGCTTTGCCACTCCAATGCTTACTGGAGTGCTGGGCTAATGAGGGGACTGGAGAGGCTGAGCAAACTACAGGTCAGGAATCTGGGTGGATCCTACATCCATTTCTGGATCTCCCCTAGAGTCTGGGGTGGCTCTGTGACATCAGGAGACAGTGGACCATAGCCCGCTGTCTGTTGATTCTGGGTCACAGGAGAGCAGAGCTAAGTGACCCACATGAGAAGTGTGGTCAAAAGAGCTTTGGCTCTTTTAAAGTTGATCTAAACCCTGACAGGATGATATTAAATGACCATAAACAATGACCATGTTTTTTTTTTTTTCACAAAATTCTGTTTTCATATATGTTGACTATTTTCATCCCAGTGCTTCTGATCTCCTCTCGACTTTTCCAGCTTTTTTTTCTCTACATGCATCAACTGCACATCTTAACTTTGGACTTCCTAATAGTGATAGTGGTGGATCTTGCCTGCTCAATTTGTGTCAGCCCAGGCATGTACAGTCTTCATTAGAGATGCATATGGCAGAGAGCCTATGAAGAAATATTATTGTAAAACAGTTATAACCCCATAACAGAAAGAAGGTTGGATCACCAGGTATTATTTTACTAAAAACTGAAGATTTAAAGTAAGATTGAAAACAACTTTTTGAAAATATATTAACATGGTAAACCTTATGTGAGAATTTAGTGATCGTCTTTAGATCTGCTTTAGGTAGAGCTTTACTGGCTTTTAGGCTCCATTCACACATGAGCATACTGGATTTGTGGCAAAACACGGGGTGCATTTGGGATACCATTATTTCTTAATGGCACCCCAAACGCGGTGCAATTTTGCCACGATTGTCGAGCAAAAAAACTCGCTAAAGCCGCTGCAAAAATTGAGACGCAAAACGTGCCTGGCTCTGTGCCAAAATTTGGTACGTGAGCTTCTTTGTTGAACTTTTGAAGTGGAGGGAGGCCCGTTCAACACAAAAAAGCTCAAAAAAATAATTCAGTGCAGAAGGTGTTGCATTAGTATGCTTTGGGGTGAATGGAGACTTAGTGCTAGTCCTCATTGTCCTGCTCTACAAAGAATTTCAAAAAGCTACTATAAAGACAAATTTACATACGTGGAATAGTTATTTTAAAATTACATGACATGTACATACAGTAACTGCATAGGAAAAGCAAAGATGGCATTATTTTATATCAACATGTGCTAAAACAATTATTGTGAGTCTATGTGCATATGATAAAAAAGAAAATAAACTTGTATTCCATTCTTAAAAAATGTGTTACTAGACAAAACCCACATGAATCATAGAAAATGTCACACATTTATTTTTTCCTTTAAACTCACCAGCTTACAAGGTATAATACAGCACACTGGATGACATGATATTGGTATTTACGGTTTACTTGCTAATAGAAAATAATCCCTGAAAGCCAACCTTTAAGATAAGAGTGAGAGGTGACATTTTGTACTGAAAATGCAATATGCATAACAAGCACAATGTGAAATGAAATATTGTTTTATGTAATGAAAGTTGTATGACGCATTCCAGGTTACACTAATAATTCCATAATTTTATGTACATGAATTCTGTAGCACTCTTTTATAATGTATCTTTTACTGTTTGCAGTTGAATTGATAATGCTTTTTACAACCAAGCTGTTGAAAATAATCAGAAACTAAACACAATGCAATGGAGAAAATAAAGAAGGAGCATTTTAATTGCAATTCAGTTATTAAAAATATACCTCCAAAGAAGAGAATGGCCTTGAACAAAATTTGCATCTTCTATATTAGAACATTTATATGCAAGGTTATTCACTATCATATCAATTAAAATGGACCTTCAGTCATTTTTTCAACTTTCCAACTGTAGCGCCCACCTACTTAGGTGTGTGCTAGATTAGATGGTTAGGTTTAAAGTTAGGCTAAATTGCCAGTGTTTTACCCTGTGGTGTAAGCTGGTGGGTTTTATTTGGTTGGGAGGTTAGTTAGAGTAGAGGAAGGTGTGGCCATCTGCACTCTGTCTGTGTAATTTCCACCTCTTTCTAAGAAATGTTATGGAAAGTGGGAGGAATAAAGGAATAGAGTGGCATGTAGTCTTTTGGAGACCCCTCTGGGCCAATCGTTGATTTGCTTGGGCAGAGGAGGGACTTCTATAAAAAAGACCAGGTCACATGTTCCGGGGTTACAGTGGGGAGATCCTGAGACAGAGGATGTAGAGACTGGTGCAGCTCGGGTGCTCTCCCCTGTGGGGGAGGGGAGTACGCCATGTGGAGAGGAGACTCCAGAAGAAGATTTTATGAGAAGGTTGCTATTACTGACAGAGACAAGGACTGGGAGAGGACCCTCCGTGGCAGGCATGGATGGTTGCTCAGGAGCACACGTGAGTGTAACCCAGGGGATCAGCGCTTCAAAGAGACTTTAAAGGGGTTAGAGTGCGGGTCCAAGAGGAAAAGGTATAGAAGTGGGCCTTAAAGAACTAACACCCTGGAGGAATCCAAAAAGTCATCTCTCTGGACTTTATTCAGATTATCGTCCTTAGAGCTTAAATTGGAAGTGCTGTACAGTCAGGAAATGGTAACTAGCAGGAGGAAGAAAAGCTGCACTACACATTTGGAACCAGTGCAAGATAGAAGTTGTTCACAGAGGCTTTACATGTTCTGGATTAAGTGTTGTGTTCTCATTGCATAAATCTTTGGGAGTTATTCAGAGTGGCTCTTCAATGCAATACCGCAATGAATACCAGAAGCGAAATAAAGTTTAAATGTGTATGGACTGTCTGTCGTGTCAATCTGTGAGGGAAAGGGGGTAATGGGAACACACTTAAGGAAAGAATGAACTACCCAGCAGCTCCTATGGGGGTAGTGCGCTACACAACTATTAAATCTTCTGCCCTCGTTGTTTTAACTTTGGATAGTAAAACATTTTTTTCAGCCTGTTTTTTGTCTGGTAATAAGCCTAGGCTGTGAGCAGACTGCAGTTCCTCTTAAAAGTATATGTAAACTTATCAACCAAAAATTAGCATATGGCAGCTCACCTTTCCCTAGATGTGCTCACTGTGGTACTATTTCTTTTTTTAGACAATCTCTGCAAGAACAGACAAATACCAGTTGATCCTGCCAGAATTCTAGTGTCCTTGTAACTTTATTTGCACTAAACTGAAATCTTAAACAATGTAATAATCCTTCCCAGTTCTCATCTCATCTGTCTTCAACAAAACACCTTCCAACTATGTAATGTAGAGAACAAGGGAAGGTGGTTGGTAGTTTTAACACACTCGCCATCCTAAGGTGACAAAGCTGCTTCTCCATAGAAACAGTTAGGAGAGTGAATGTTGTCACCAGACATCCAAGACATGCACCCTGTATATGTTGGTGAGTGCTATGGATCATGATGCCACAACCGCCCACATGTTTTCCTTTAACTTTTGTGCTTTAGCAATCCCCATCTATCCTGTCCCCGCCTACTGGCCTGCCTGCTGCATGTCAGACCGTAGAATTTTAGAGCACTTTCCTCATCTATGTACTACAGATCTAATAGGGGGCAGGTAGGCAATGACAAGGTGTTGCCACATGGGGCACTATCCAGTAGGAATAAGTAAATGTGTCTGGGTTTGGTTTTTGGCGGTTGATTGAAATTTGAAAAATGCACACTTAAAGCCTTGTATACTCTAGTGTCAAAACAGAGCATTTGGGTCTGCAAAGCAAACATTCTTGAACATAGCTGAATGCACCCAATGGTTTTCTATGGGCATTTGTACACTCTACATTTAGAACCATTTACATATGAAATGTTTGATTCTGATTATCAAATAAAACTTTGCATTTGCAGTCTGTTTAGTGTTAGGTTTGCTGAGTTGAACGTAGCTGAATGAATGGGTATATAAGTGAAGTTAACATGCATTTATCTGCAATGCATTTACCCTGCAAAAATAATGGATGATGTAATTTTTTTTTCTCCCTTTTGACCCAGGAAGTTGATTTCTCACATGATTGGAGTAGCGTAGCATCCAGCTGGGGTAGACTTCTGAGCATCCAGGTGTCGTGGGCTTATCCCGGTACAGTGGATTTCTTGTCCTCACCACACTGAAATAAATGAAGTTATCTAAAGGTTTATCAAGGTTGTGTATTGCATTTTAGATCCTACAATGCATTTTGGGGTATGTAGAAAGTTTCTAAACATGTCTTAAAGCAAATACATGTAAATGGATGTAAACTTGATGCTAGTGTGCTTGAGGGTTTAATACAAACCTCATTGAAGTCTGTGGGGGAGTGCATGGAAATTTTCAAGGCTGATTGGCAAAAGATTGTCAAACAAAGGGCATAGGGAGTTTGGTGCTGCCATGGGGGGCATGTACCAATGTAGGAGAGAAAACACCCATTTATTCCATGACTAGCTTGGGAGCTGCCTTTAAACTGTATGTGTCGTCATGGAACATTATGACTGATGGACAGTATGAGATTGTATTCTGCCAGCACATATTTTGTAAATGTAAAAGATTTTTATTTTTTTTTTTTACTTTTACATATTTGCTTGGCTTAAATCCAGCAGCAACACTTCAATCTGACTCATTACAACGTTAAAAAAAAATGAATGACTGCAACACAAATCTCTTTGTAGGTAATAGGCCTGAGGAAATCTGAAAGAGTGAGGCCCGGAATGGAAAAGAAAAAAGAAAAATAGTGCAGGGCTGGGCATGACACAGTGTTAAGGGGAGACAACATAAGGGTTAATAGTTAAAGTGCTGAGAGGGGAGGAGACAGAGAGGAAAGTACGAGGGGGAGTGGTGGTATTTAAGATAGAGGCAGGACCAGGCTGGGGAACAGTAAGCTGAGGAAAGAGAAAGGAGGAGGCAGTTTTCCCACTCGCCCTCCCTATATGTTGTTGGTGTGTGTTTGTGTGTTTTTCTTTCTTTCGGGGGCATTGGAAGATGGTCATTATGAGAGCTGTGGATTGACAGTGTTTTGTTGGTCTTTGACGGTGGCAGTAAACATATGTGATGGAAAGGGGTGGGGGGCTCATCAGTCATATGTGCCCCTCCGGTATATTCCAGCAGAAAGGTTGATGGAATGCTGTAATGCTTGCACTGCGGGAAGGGGGTCGTCTCCGAGCTTTTATACGGCTGGAGGCCTATCATGTTGAAAAAGGTCCCGCAGTGTATTGGTGGTATATGTGTTGGAGTTCGGGGGTGCCGTCAAAGACCAACAGACTGGGGTTAAACAAGTTGTTTACGGATGTTATATTTTGTTATTAATTGATATTGGAGTTATTTATTTAGACTGTGTTAATAAAAATAGGCCGTTACGGCCATTTATACTCCAAATTAAGGTGTGGTCTCATCATTTGAGAAGGGTAAGAAATGGGGGTGTTGGAGTACAAGTGGTATAGCAGTAAGAGGTAGGTTGGGTACCTCTGGATTACACTGGTCATGTACTTTTAAGAAACAAAAAAACAGAAAAACTAAAGCCCTCAACTTTGTACCATTGGCCACTGGTAATGTATTTTCATAGTATAGCATATACACTTTTTTTTTTTTTACAGTACCACACTATATTGTTATAATATTGTGTACAAAATTCTTCACATCTACAGCCCTATACTCCAGAGATAATATTAAAATTAGAGTGGGTTACCACCTGTGGCAGATTCTATATCTGGCACCCCCCCGTACTGATCATGCCTGTATGCACTCAGCCCCTTCATACCTGTATGCACTCAGCCCACCCACCTGTACGCACTCAGCCCCCTTATACCTGTACGCACTCAGCCCCCTCATACCTGTACGCACTCAGCCCCCTTATACCTGTACGCACTCAGCCCCCTCATACCTGTATGCACTCAGCCCACCCACTTGTATGCACTCAGCTTCCTCATACCTGTACGCAATCAGCCCCCTCATACCTGTACGCACTCAGCCCACCCATCTGTACGCACTCAGCCCCCTCCAAGGTCTTGATTCCACATTTCCCTGTGAAGAGGCATTACTGGCAGCACACACGAGGGGTGCACATACATGAAGCAACCAGAGATGGTGGCCCATCTGTACGCACTCAGCCCCCTCATACCTGTACACACTCAGCCCACCCACACATCTGTATGCACTCAGCCCCCTCATATCTGTACTCACTCAGCCCACCCACACCTGTACGCATTCGGCACCCTTCATACCCGTGCGCACTCAGCCCCCTCATACCTGTACGCACTCAGCCCCCTCATATCTGTACACACGCAGCCCTCATACCTGTACGCACTCAGCCCCCTTCATACCTGTACTCACTCAGCCCACCCAAACACCTGAATGCACTCAGCCCCCTGATACCTGTACGCACTCTCCCCCCATCATACCTGTACGCACTCAGCCCCCCTCATACCTGTACGCACTCAGCCCCCCTCATACCTGTACGCACTAAGCCCCCCTCATACCTGTACGCACTCAGCCCCCCTCATACCTGTACACACTCAGCCCACCCACACACTTGTATGCACTCAGCCCCCTGATACCTGTACGCACTCAGCCCTATTCATATCTGTATGCACTCAGCCCCCTTATACCTGTACACACTCAGCCCCCCTCATACCTGTACTCACTCAGACCACCCACACACCTGTACGCACTCAGCCCCCTCACACCTGTAGATACTCAGCTGACCCCCGCACCTGTAGACACTCAGCTGCCCCCCTCACACACCGGTAGACACTCAGCTGCCCCCCCACACACACCTTTAGACACTCAGTTGCCCCCCTACACACACACCTGTAGACACTCAGCTGCCCCCCCCCCACACACACACACCTGTAGACACTCAGCTGCCCCCTCACTCTTGTAGACACTTAGCTGCCCCATCACACACCTGTAGACACTCAGCTGCCCCCCCCACACACCTGTAGATACTCAGCTGCCCCCCCCACACCCCTGTAGACACTCAGATGCCCCCTCACACCTGTAGACACTCAGCTGCCCCCCCTCATACCTGTACACACTCAGCTGCACCCCCCTCACAGACACATCTTTAAACACACACACAGCTATCCCCTCCTGTACACAAACAGCCTCCTCCCTTGTACTCACAGCCCCCACTTGTAAGGTGGTCTTCCTTGTCCCAGGTCTTCCCAGGAGTGTATTACCACCTGGGGCGGATTCTATATCTGGCACCCCCTCACTGATGATGCCTGTACGCACTCAGACCCTGATACCTGTATGCACTCAGCCCAACCACCTGTATGCACTCAGCTCCCTCATACCTGTACACGCTCAGCCCCCTCATACCTGTACGCCCTCAGCCCACCCACCTGTACGCACTCAGCTCCCTCATACCTGTATGTACTCAGCCCCCTCATACCTGTACGCACTGAGCCCCCTTCATACCTGTACTCAGCCCACCCACATACCTGTATGCACTCAGCTCCCTAATACCTGTACGCACTCACCCCCTTCATACCTGTACATACTCAGCCCACCCACACACCTGTACACACTCAGCCCCCTCACACCTGTGGACACTCAGTTGCCCCCTCACCTGTAGACACTCAGTTGCCTCCCCCTTTACACACCCCTGTAGACAATCAGCTGCCCCCCCCTCACATACATCTGTAAATGCACACACAGCTCTGCCCCCCCTGTACACAAACAGTCTCCTCCCTTGTACTCACAGCCCTCACTTGAAAGGCGGTCTTCCTTGTCCAAGGTCTTGATTCCACATGTCCCTGTGAAGAGGCATTACTGGCAGCACACACGAGGGGTGCGCATACATGAAGCAGCCAGAGGTGGCAGTATAGAGCCTGATGTGATCTCAATGACACTGAACAACAGAAGCTGCCAACTCGCGAAGACACAGAGAGTCAGCACAGCTACAGAGCAGAGAGCACCTCCTGCACCCGCCACTGCCTTGTCCTGGCTCTGATAGCCTGCCTGACAGCCCCTCCCAAGGTGGACCGACTCCTCATAGGTATGCCAATGGCCAGACCCCTTCAATTTTAGTTTCATCTGATCACCTTAAATCACCTTGAAGATTTTGAGGCCACATGGAAAAAGGTGTTATGGTCAGATGGGACTAACATTTAATTATTTGGCCTCAACACCAAACAATATGTCTGGTGGAAATCCAATACAGCTCAGCATCCAAATAACATAATTCCTACAGTAAAGCATGGAGATGATAATATCCTGTATGTGGGTGTTTCTCTGCAGCATGGATGGAGCACTTGTCAGGATAGAAGGAAAAATGGATTGGGCAAAATACCAACAAATTCTTGAGGAAAATCTGGTGCCCTCTGACTTAGATCAGTTCTGCAAAGAAGAGTGGGCAAATATTGCAAAGTATAGATGTTAGTAGAGACATATCCCAACATACTAATGGCTGTATGTGGTCCAACAAAATACTGACATAAGTAGGTGATCCTTTTTCCAACTCAGTGATTCTGTTTTTGAAATTTTGAAATTATTTTCTGACATGCTGGTGTTATATCTTTCACTCGTATGTTATAAGTTGCACTAGTAAATATAGCTGGATAAAACAAAAACTGTGTCTGTCTTCATTTGAGGCTGCAAAGCAACAAAATTTAATTATTTTAAAGGGGGGGTTCTTTTCTGTACCCATTGTATATGCACCACGTGAATGAGGCCTAATGGTGACACTGGTACAGGTGTGGTGGTGTTTAGGGACACTGTGACTAGCTGTACTGGTCTGGGGAGCGTGTAAGGGTTCATTTGTGGTTGTGAGGTAGTAAAACCTTGTGGTTGAGCTGCATTTTTAGCACCCCTCAGCAGCTCCCCGCTGAGCTTGGAAAGCAGTGGCTGGGAGTGTACACATTAGGGGTGTAAAAATTTTTTGTCAAATCGATGCATCAGGATTCGACCGTCCACGATGCGGCATCAATGCTATAGCTTTAAGAAATCAATTATTGAGGATGACATCATCCTGGCGCCATGCCACCGCACCATGCCCTGCCTCCCAGTGGAGCTGAAAGCAGCCAAAGTTTTTGCGCCATTTTTTCCCGCCTCCCGCTGTCGTCATCCCCCTGTGTTGAGAGGAGAGGAGGCCTTCCATCAATCCCCTTCCCTCACCCCCTCACCAGTCAATAGAAAGTGATCCCAGGTGGCGTCATGGTGGCGGAATGCAGAATCGAATTGAATCGTTGACATGATAATCGTAATCGCATCGAATTGTGAGCCCACCGAAGATGCGCACCCCTAGTACACATGCCACGGAAGGAACTATCCCGCCTTTTGTGCTTAGTGGGCATTGCCGCCTACTGAACACAACCCATTCAAGTGAATATAGTCTCGCTCTAAAGCCTGGCACACATGATGAAATCAGAAGAATGATCACCTGTTTTTTTTTTTTTTTTTGCATGCTAGTCTCCATATCAAAAATGAAGAGGTTAAAGTGGAAGTCCATGCTAAAACTAAAATTCCTACATCTACAGACATCCACAATCTAACACTAACCTATCTAGCCCTGTAAAGAAGAAATCAGTATACATACCTTTTCTGAAGCCGCACCAATGTCCCTCAAGAGAAGCCTGGAAAGAGGCCCAAAAAAGCTCACAGCCTTCTCCTTTCAACCCAGCTGGGTGCAAGGAAGGATCCAAGATGGCACCGGTGGAGCCGCAGCATATACGGATCTCCCTGACGATGATCCACATGAAATGGGAGGTGGATCGGCATCCATCTTCCCTGATTTATACGTTTTTCACTAGAAATGACATATGGGAGATAGAGTGCAGTGCATGGAAACCATGATGGAGGAATGCACTGACACAGTGAATGACCTAGTTGATACCTATATAGAACAAAAAGATGACTACTTGTGGATCAAAGCAAAGCTGGCGGACCTCGAGGACCGCTCTCGCCAAAATAATATTAAAATACTCGGCATCCCCGAATCCATCCCACACACAGAGTTGCACAAATACGCTAGCGCCATGTTTTCCACATTGCTGCCTGAATTATCTCCAATAAAGCTCACTATTGATCGTATTCATAGAATATCTAAACCACACCACCTGGAAGAAGCTATCCCCAGGGATGTACCTCTGAGGATCCATTTTTATCAGGCCAAAGAACAAATCTTATCCAAAGCAAGGGAAGTAACCACCCTTTCAGCATCATATTCAGATATCCAACTGTTTGCAAACCTATCAGGCCTCATGTACACTGGTGCTGGTAAATGGACGTTCAGAGGCAGTTGGCTGCTTTTTTCAGCTGCCCCTGAACTCATCCAATGTTATCTTATGTGTACATGTACACAGGTTCGTTTAATGTAGTTTTTAGGCAGTTGCTTTTAGAGGCTTTTCTTTGAAGGCAAAAAAAGAGTTCAGATGCCGAAGTTTCTGATGTTTCAGATGCAAAATGCCGCTAAAGGCGGCTAAAAGCGTTTTTAAAGTTGCCCTATTTAAAATGATAGCAAATAATGAAAAAAACGCTAAAAAACTTGTAATTGCTTGCTATGCTTCATAGACCATTTATATACCCCTAATGAGCCCATGATCCAAATCCAATACACCACTAGCATTGCTGTAAGCTAAAGTATAATTGGAATTTGACCTATATGTTGTTAGATTTCAACCAGATGACCCCACCATTGATCTTCACCCCAACTTGATCAAACATAGTTGCATGAAATTTAATATCTGGCTTTATTAATTGCATTTTTTCCCTCATGTTAAATTCCATGTAGCTTCAACAATGATTAGGGTTAGGGTTTTCCCCTTGAAGAACAAGTTACAAGAACAAGAACAAATTTAGGGTTATGGTAAGGGTTATGGTTTCCCGTTAGGGTTTCCCATTAGGGTTAGGGGGCTATGGTTAGGGTTTTCCCCTTGAAGAACAAGGTTAGGGATAGGGTTTCCAGTTAGGGTTAGGAATAGGGTTTCCCATTAGGGTTAGGGGGTTATGGTTAGGGTTAGGGTTTTCCCCTTCAAGAACAAGTTACAAGAACAAGTTTAGGGTTATGGTAAGGGTTATGGTTTCCCGTTAGGACTTCCGGTCAGGGTTAGGGTTTCCCATTAGGGTTATGGGGTTATGGTTAGGGTTTTCCCCTTGAAGAACAAGTTTAGGGTTAGGGGTTAGGATTAGGGTTAAGGTTTCCCATTAGGGTTATGGGGTTATGGTTAGGGTTTTCCCCTTGAACAACAAGTTTAGGGTTAGGGGTTAGGATTAGGGTTAAGGTTTCCCATTAGGGTTAGGGGGTTATGGTTAGGGGTAGGGTTTTCCCCTTGAAGAACAAGTTTAGGGTTAGGGTTTACGGTTAGGGGTTATGGTTAGGGTTTTCCCTTAGGGTTAGGGGGTTTTGGTTAGGGTTTTCCCCTTGAAGAACAAGTTACAAGATCAAGTTTAGGGTTATGGTTTCCCATTAGGGTTAGGGTTTCCGGTTAGGGTTAGGGGTTAGGGTTTCCCATTAGGGTTTGGGGGTTATAGTTAGGGTTTTCCCCTTGAAGAACAAGTTAGGGCTAGGGTTTCCAGTTAGGATTAGGGTTTCCCATTAGGGTTAGGGGGTTATGGTTGGGGTTAGGGTTTTCCCCTTGAAGAACAAGTTTAGGATTAGGGTTTCCCATTAGGGTTAGGGGGTTATGGTTAGGGTTTTCCCTTGAAGAACAAGTTTAGGGTTATGGTAAGGGTTATGGTTTCCTGTTAGGGTTAGGGTTTCCAGTTAGGGGTTAGCGGTGGCCGTCCCTACTGGATACTGATCACAAGGAGTTGCTCGATCTGGCTCCATTCACAGAATGTCTTTTTTGTATTTTTTCAATGGATACAAATCAGCTTCCAGTTTTTTTTTAACAAGGCTAAATGAACAAGCTGAAGTTAGAAACTGATTGGCTACCATGCACCGCTGCGCCAGATTTTGTACTCTTCAGTTTTACTAAATCAACCTCCAAGTGTTCTCTGATTGAATGAGGTGAAGAGCACAACATCACAGCCCCACCTCATTACCTTGTCCAAGCAGAGGTTTTTTTGTGTGCGTTGAAAAAATACAAAGCATTCTGTGAATGTTGGAGGTGCCCATGCAATTTTAAAAATGTCATTTAGCAGAGAGAAGTGATTTTAATAAAGCTTAAAGTGAAACATTAGGAATGCAAAATTCCCTTAAATATCATGCGTGGGGGAAGCCCTGAACCTGTCTGTGAAGAGGCACATCTGTAGGATGTATGCAACCTAGTACAGCAAAAGTGACAAAGAAAAAAATGCCATTTGATTAGCCAGTAAATTACAGTTCCTGGTTACACTGTCAAAAAAAAGGTTGGGAAGCAAAGAATGAGGTGGAGACCAAAGAATCTGAATTATACCCATTTGGTCTGCGGTTCTTATTTTCTACTTCCACTAATACTTAGACGCTTACACTGCAATGCAAGAGTACACCACCAACCACTTAGCCACTGTGCTGTCTGGGGTCACCATTGGAGTTAGATTATGTACTAGCATGTGACCATTATCCAAGGTATGTTGTAAATCTATGGCTGTAGTTGTGCTTATGTTGATACTCTGAAATGAGAACGAGGAGTTAGATTAGTACTTCCAGGTAGCTCATATAGCTTTTAATCCACCTTCATCGTTTTGAGATTATCTGCAATTTTAACTTATAGTTCTGAGCAGTGTTAAACATAAAAATATCAATATAATACAGGCATGCTGAAAATACAATTTATCATACATGGTCAACTTATAATAGATTAGTAGTGAGAGTGCAAAACAACCCCGAAACAAATAGGATGCTGTAATGTTGGACTGTACGGCATTAGATCTCCCAGTGACATTCCTCAGCCATATATACTCTGACTTCACTTAAGTTCAAGTTAGGCAGGCAATACAATATGTTCATAGAAAATTTCATTTCTCCAGTAGTCTGTTGAAGAGATGTAGGATGTCTGCTAATATGAATATTTTAATTGCTCGTTTAATGGCATCTATTAATTTATCCCAGGATCCTCATTCTAAGCTGCCAATAAAACAAAGAATTTACAAGCACTATTAAGGGAGTTTAGGAATTAAATGAAAAGACTTAATACAAAACACACAGAAGCCCAGAAGGCTATGCAATTAATTATATCAGCTTGTGACAGAACAACAACGCTACTTTGGATTCAAGCCAGACACGAGCATGAAAACCGCACTGGGATAACCTGATTGTCTAGACACAGAGGAAGAAGAAAGGTAAATGATTTAGTTAAAGAGTGTTAAGAGAGCTGAGAGAGCAGTTTCTTCACATTAACTATGACAAAAAGCAATTGTAGACACAAGGCCTTAAGCTATACAAAGAATGCTAGGTTAGTTCACTCGTGTCACTGGGTTTTGAGAAGTGCTCTTAAGAGGATTTAAAGGCAAAATAGAAGGTACTGTATTTCAGGAGGTTTCTGACTGCCAGAAAACAAACATGAGTAAAACAATGTAAGTTTTGTAACACAATGATCTCTGGAGATTTCAGAAAAAAAATGTAAAATGTAAAGTAGATGGGTATCAATGCACTAGTAGCAACTAATGATTTCCAAATAAAATCTAAAAAAAATATTAGCAGATCACGTTTTCCATACTTCAATGTAAAGGTTTGATCAGTTACAACATCTCTCGCATAATTCAAACTTTCTTTCATTTGGAGGGAGTGTCTTTCTTTTGGAAACAAATCCCTCTGTCCCTATTTCCTTCTCAGTTGTCCCTCATTTGGTTTGATTTGTAGACTTCTAAAATAATACTAATTATGGTTTATACAGGGCCATAGCTTGAGTCAGCATCGTGAGAAGAAATGCAAAAGCTACCTGTTCAGGAGAAGCAAGAATGCATTCAAGCTGCAGGTGAAAAGATGACATCTTTCAACCAACTCCAAGTTTGGAAACTTACAGAATTACCGCAAGGCAAACATGCAATTGAGAGCAATTCAGAATTGAGAGGAATTCAAGTAGAGTGTGGGGAAAATGGAAGCGTCCTGCTTAATCAAAGTTTATAAACTGGTAGGATTCTTATATAGTTTAGCCTGGCTTACTTACTAAGTGTAAGCAAACCAATAAAAACAGCTTACCAAAGCTGGAAGTAGAATAAAATCTTCTACTGAACAATGGACAGTACAGACAAGCAGTGGGGGATACGTTTATACATTGGAACCACTGCACATCCAGATATGTAGATGTGTAAGTAAACTCCAGCAAAGGGATTGGAATGCTATTAAAAGAGTCACGCAGTACCTAAAACAAATTGAAGGAATAAACTTGAGACTATCTGCATATGGTGACTTAGAGCTCATAGGATATTTGGACTGGACAGGTGATCCCTGTACTTGCAAATCTACAAGTGTTTTTTTTTTTTGTTCCAGTTAGACAATAGGCCAATATCCTGGTCCAGTAAATAACAAATCTCAGTGGCATTACCTTCTATAGAAGCTAAATACATTTCATCTCTGCAACTTATGCTTGTCAAAAAATTATCCGGTTATGGCAGCTACTTTAAACTGAGACTGAACTATTTATCCCATCCTCTATGTCATTTATGAATATGTTGAATAGAATTGGTCCCAAGACAGAACCTTGGGGTACCCCACCACTACTCCAGACCAGTCTGAGTACATGTTCTTCATCACTACCCTTTGGACCCATCCCTGTAACAAGTTTTTTACCCAAGCACAAACCCTATGGTCCAAGCCTACAGACCTCAGCTTGTAAATTAAGCGTTTATGGGAGACTGTATCAAATGCTTTTGCAAAGTCCAGATACACCACACCCACAGCCCTCCCCATATCTAGATGGCTGCTCACTTCCTCGTAGAATGTTAGCAGATTGGTCTGGCAGGAATGTCCCTTCATAAACTCATGCTGATTACCACTAATGATATTCTTCTCCTCAGTAAAACTTTGGATGTAGTCCCTAATCATCCCCTCCAAATATTTACCCACTACTGATGTTAGGCTGATTGGCCTATAATTCCCAGGAATTTGTCTCTGTCATTTTTTGAATATTGGTGTCACATTGGCTTTTCTCCAATCAGCTGGTACCAATCCTGTCATTATGCTGTCCACAAAGATCAGGAACAATGGTCTGGCTTATAACTTGACTGAGTTCTCTGAGGACTCATGGGTGTAAGTCATCTGTTCCTGGGGATTTATTTGTGTTGAGCTTACTAAGTCTATCTTTGACTCTGGCCTCTGTTAGCCACGTGTGTATGTCTTGTGTTGTGCCACTAACACTGCAGTCGCTGTCAGAAAACCCTTCTTTTTCTTGCGTAAAAACTGTGAAGAAGAAGGCATTTAGTACAGTTGCCTTCTTTGTGTCATTTGTAACCATCCTCCCATCCTCATCTTTTAAGTGTGCAATGTGCTCCATTTTTGTTTCTTTTGTCAATATATCTAAAAAAATTTTTTGGGTTATTTTTATTTTCTTACGCTATGTGTCTCTCGTAATCTTTTTTAGCCATCTTGATTACGATTTTACATTTCTTGTTGCATTCCTTGTAGTGCAGGAATGCTGGTGTTGACCCATTCCCTTTATATTTTTTAAAGGCCGTACTTTTCTCCTTGACGAGGCTACTCTGATTACGGTTTAACCACCCAGATTTAATTTTTGCTCTTCTATATTTATTGCCCATTGGAATGCACTACTTGATACCTTTATTTAATATGCTCCTAAAGCATTCCCATTTCTTTTCTGTATTCAATGACCCCAGAATTTGGTCCCAATAATGTCATGTAGCAATGACCGTAGTTCAGTAAAATTTGCTCATTTGAAATTTAGTGTTTTTGTACCACCCATATGCCTCATTTTCCTGTGATTTATGGTAAACGTGATCATCCTATGATCGCTAGATCCCAAGCTGTCACGTATCTCCACATCTGAGATCAGACTTGTATCATTTGTAGTTAATAGATCTAACAAGGCATTCTTTCTAGTTGGTGAATCCACCATTTGGGACATGAAGTTGTCCTGTAAAACATTCATGAAATGGCGAGCCTTTAGTGAGTGAGCTGTTCTCTCTGCCCAGTCGATATTGGGATAACTGCTGTTCTTTTTTTAATCACCATTTATTTGTTGCTACTTTCCAACAATTTCATGTCATTCACTGGCCATTTTCCAGAACTTAATTCCAAAACAACTTGTAAATCCAGGTAAATCTAATCCCTGTCTGAGCTCACCTTGTTTCTTTAACCACTTCAGCCCCGGAAGGATTTACCCCCTTCCTTACCAGAGCACTTTTTACAATTTGGCACTGCGTCGCTTTAACTGACAATTGCACGGTCATGCAATGCTGTACCCAAACGAAATTTGCGTCCTTTTCTTCCCACAAATAGAGCTTTCTTTTGATGGAAAATTGAAAAAAATAATTGCGCTTCAAGGTGTCTAAAATTATAATAAAAAAGCAGCGATGTCTAAATGTGACAAAAACACATGAATAAACAGAAGAAAAATTGGATGACTCGCGCTATGTGAATGAATGTATGTGTGACCGGTTCGTCACACCGAGTACTAAATACACAATATCAGTGAATGTATATACTGTCTGTGTAGTGATATATCACAATCAGTGCAAACTAATCATAGAAAATGATCAATAAAAACATAAATCATCAGTGCAATAATATATCGCAATCCGTGCAGACGATTTAAAAAAATATATAATCCAAACAACATATACTGAAAAAACCATGTGAAGAAATCAAAAATAGTCCAAAAAAAAAAGGAACCCAAAACAAGGTGAGTTGGCGATTACAGGTTTTTCAACTGCATGGAACCTCAAATGTGTAGAACCACCACCAAAAGTAAGAGCCTGGCCGCTTACCAGAACCCCATGACCCCCCGTTACAGAGGGTCTAAAAGGGCTTTTGAGATCCTAGTGGTCCGGACTTCCCAGGAACGAAGATGGAACAGAAGGTGGGAGTGAAAACTGGAAAAGGGCGTCAGGTGCTGGAGTAGGGATGGATGGATCCACGAGAAGGGGCCTCAACCTCATGTTCGGCAGTCTGTGCATTCAATCGCAGGTGCACTTTGGATTTTTCATTCGCGGTTTTCGTCGGCGGTTCCCACTCACGGTCGCAGGTAGTATCCAAACCTTTCGTGTCATGTGCAAAATCTTGCGGTTTATTATGCTTCCTATCCTGCACCCCTTTCGTGAAAAAACTGTCGGTCGTTCTCAATATCACTGGCAATAAGCTTCACTGGTTATAAAATTCATTGCCCATGGGGTTGCCATCAAATAAAAATGGCAGAGGTATTTGATCACCTCTGCCGTTTTTATTTTTTGCGCTATAAATGGAAAAAGACCGAAAATCTTGAAAAAAAATGATATTTTCTACATTTTGTTATAAAAAAAATCCAATAAACTCAATTTTAGTCATACATTTAGGCCAAAATGTATTTGGCCACATGTCTTTGGTAAAAAAATGTCAATAAGCGTATATTTATTGGTTTGCGCAAAAGTTATAGCATCTAAAAACTAGGGTACATTATCTGGAATTTACACAGCTTTTAGTTTATAACTGCCTATGTCATTTCTTGAGGTGCTAAAATGGCAGGGCAGTACAACCCCCCCCCCACCCAAATGACCCCATTTTGGAAAATATACACCCCAAGGAAATTGCTGAGAGGCATGTTGAGCCCATTGAATGTTTATTTTTTTTGTCCCAAGTAATTGAATAATGACAAAAAAAAAAAATTTACAAAAAGTTGTCACTAAATGATATATTGCTCACACAGGCCATGGACATATGTGGAATTGCACCCCAAAATACATTCAGCTGCTTCTCCTGAGTACAGGGATACCACATGTGTGCGACTTTTTAGGAGCCTAGCCGCGTACGGGGCCCCGAAAACCAATCACTGCCTTCAGGATTTCTAAGGGCGTAAATTTTTGATTTCACTCCTCACTACCTATCACAGTTTTGAAGGCCATAAAATGCCCAGATGGCACAAACCCCCCCCCCAAATGAGCCCATTTTGGAAAGTAGACACCCCAAGCTATTTGCTGAGAGGCATGTTGAGTCCATGGAATATTTTATTTTTTGACACAAGTTGCGGGAAAGTGACAATTTTTTTTTTTGCACAAAGTTGTCACTAAATGATATATTGCTCACACAGGCCATGGGCATATGTGGAATTGCACCCCAAAATACATTCTGCTGATTCTCCTGAGTACGGGGATAGCACATGTGTGGGACTTTTTGGGAGGCTAGCCGCATACGGGGCCCCAAAAACCAAGAACCGCCTTCATGATTTTTAAGGGCGTAAAGTTTTGATTTTACTCCTCACTACCTATCACAGTTTTGAAGGCCATAAAATGCCCAGATGGCACAAAACCCCCCCAAATGACCCCATTTTGGAAAGTAGACACCCCAAGCTATTTGCTGAGAGGCATGTTGAGTCCATGGAATATTTTATATTTTGACACAAGTTGCGGGAATGTGACAATTTTTTTTTTTTTTTTGCACAAAGTTGTCACTAAATGATATATTGCTCAAACATGCCATGGGCATATGTGGAATTACACCCCAAAATACATTCTGCTGCTTCTCCTGAGTACGGGGATACCACATGTGTGGGACTTTTTGGGAGCCTAACTTCATATCGGGCCCCGAAATCCAATCACCGCCTTCAGGATTTCTAAGGGTGTAAATTTTTGATTTCACTCCTCACTACCTATCACAGTTTCGAAGGCCATAAAATGCCAAGATAGCACAAAATCCCCCAAAATGACCCCATTTTGGAAAGTAGACACCCCAAGCTATTTGCTGAGAGGCATGGTGAGTATTTTGCAGGTCTCATTTGTTTTTGAAAATGAAGAAAGTCAAGAAAAATGTATTTTTTTTTTCTTTTTTCAATTTTCAAAAGTTTGTGACAAAAAGTGAGGTCTGCAAAATACTCACTATACCTCTCAGCAAATAGCTTGGTGTGTCTAATTTCCTAAATGGGGTCATTTGGGGGGGGTTGTGCCATCTGGGCATTCCATGGCTTCCGAAAACTGTGATAGGCAGTGAAGAGTGAAATCAAAAATTTACGCCCTTAGAAAGCCTGAAGGCGGTGCTTGGCTTTCGGGGTCCTGTACCCGACTAGGCTCCCAAAAAGTCTCACACATGTGGTATCCCCGTACTCAGGAGAAGCAACAGAATGTATTTTGGGGTGTAATTTCACATATTCCCATGGCATGTTTGAGCAATATATCATTTAGTGACAACTTTGTGCAAAAAAAAAAAAAAAAAAATTTGTCTTTTTCCCGCAACTTGTGTCACAATATAAAATATTACATGGACTCGACATGCCTCTCAGCAAATAGCTTGGGGTGTCTACTTTCCAAAATGGGGTCATTTGGGGGGGTTTGAACTGTCTTGGCATTTTATGCACAACATTTAGAAGCTTATGTCACACATCACCCACTCTTATAACCACTTGAAGATAAAGCCCTTTCTGACACTTTTTATTCACATGAAAAAATTATTTTTTTTTGCAAGAAAATTACTTTGAACCCCCAAACATTATATATTTTTTTAAAGCAAATGCCCTACAGATTAAAATGGTGGGTGTTTCATTTTTTTGTTTTCACACAGTATTTGCGCAGCGATTTTTCAAACGCATTTTTATGGGAAAAAACACACTTTTTAAAATTTTAATGCACTAAAACACACTATATTGCCCAAATGTTTGATGGAATAAAAAAGATTATCTTAGGCCGAGTACATGGATACCAAACATGACATGCTTTAAAATTGCGCACAAACGTGCAGTGGCGACAAACTAAATACATTTTTAAAAGCCTTTAAAAGCCTTTATAGGTTACCACTGATTTACAGTGGAGGTCTACTGCTAAAATTACTGCCATTCGCGGTGATACCTCACATGCATGGTGCAATTGCTGTTTACGCCAGATCGACGCTTGCGTTCGCTTTTGCGCAAGAGCAGGGGGGGACAGGGGTGCTTTTTTTTTTTTTTTCTTTATTATTTTTTTGCTTTTTTATCTTATTTTTAAACTGTTCCTTTCATTTTTATTTTTTTTTAAATCATTTTTATTGTTATCTCAGGGAATGTAAATATCCCCTATGATAGCAATAGGTAGTGACAGGTACTCTTTTTTGAAAAAATTGGGGTCTATTAGACCCTAGATCTCTCCTCTGCCCTCAAAGCATCTGACCACACCAAGATCGGTGTGATAAAATGCTTTCCCAATTTCCCAATGGCACTGTTTACATCCGGCAAAGTCATGAAAAGTTCGTAGCTTCCGGTTTCTTAGGCCATAGAGATGTTTGGAGCCATTCTGATCTCTGATCAGCTCTATGGTCAGCTGGCTGAATCACCGGCTGCATTTTCAGGTTCCCTCTTGGGACAGGAGAGCCAGAGAAAAACATGGAAGACGATGGGGGGGGTCATTCCCTCCCACTGCTTGTAAAAGCAGTCTAGAGGCTAATTAGCCACTAGGATTGCTTTTACATGAAAGCCGACCTCTGGCTGAAAAGAATGATACCAAGATGATACCTAAACCTGCAGGCATCATTCTGGTATAACCACTCAAAGTCCAGCAACATACCAGTACGTTGCTGGTCCTTGTTGGGCATATATTGTAAACTTTTTTTCATGCAGCCTGTGGGCTGAACGAAAAAAAGATATTGATCGGTGGGTATGCCCACCATTAGAATACCTCCCTTCATCCACCCATTTCTAATGATGGGCATACATGCATTGTTTATATATGCCGAAGCATGGGGGCATCCTCCGGCAAAAGGCAGGAGCAAATCGCTCCTCCCCCCACTGCTGCCCCCACGCTTCGGCATACATGCTGAAGTATGTAACTCTGGTGGTGAAATCACCTCCGACAGCGCTGGAGTCACGGCTTTATGTATCGTGGGAGCAAACGCTGTTGCTGTCAAGATAAATTAATCCGCGCTGCAGCTGAATGGCGTACGTGAAAACAAAAAATGGTTAAAACACAGTAAACTATAAAAAAATTACATACCTGAAAAGCAAACATGATAAAACATAACAACAATAAAACATTGCAGAATAGAATACAGTAAAAAAGAAGAGCAGAACAATAGAGAGAAAATAGAGAGAGAGAGAACAATAAAACTACAACTATTTTTGCTTTTTTTATTTTATATTTTTTTGTGTATTTTTTTTTTTTTACATTTTTTTTATAACTGTAACTTTTAAAACTGTAACGGTTCGAGGTTTGGGTCTCTCAAAATGCAATGGCATCTTGGGAGACCCTGTGAAAGTGTGTCCTAGTCTGTGCAATGCTGTACACTACGCTAAAACTCAACTAGTGTATGGTAGCGCTCAAAACATTCACCAATGCAAAGACCAGGATTGCCAGGACAGGAGGGACAATAATACCTGGTGTCAAGCTTTCTGCAGACTCGACATTTTCTTTGGGGGACTCGTTGGGTAGGGGTACTCTGGAGGACATAAGGAAAATGCCTCTCATGCAGCCGGCTTACTGCATCTGGTTGGGGAAGGTGAGGTGGAGCACCGTCTGGATACAGAAGGGCTCTGACGATCTCTTCCTGGAATTTAAGGAAGGATCCAGTCCGTCCTGAAGCTCTGTATAGCACATGAGCGTTCAGTAAAGCCAATTGAAATAAGTATACAGACACTTTTTTGTACCAGCGTCTGGCCTTTCGGGCAATTAGGTACGGCGCCAACAACTGGTCGTTGAGGCCCACCCCTCCCATATTTTGATTATACTCGTGGACACAGAGGGGTTTCTCCACAACACCAGTCGCCGTAGTAATTTGGACCGTCGTGTCTGCATGAAGGGAGGTAAGAACGAAAACATTCTTATTGTCCCTCCACTTCATAGCGAGCAAATTATTACAATGCAAGCAGGCTCTCTCCCCCAGCCTAAGACGGGAATCTACAAGCCGCTGGGGAAAGCCCCGGCGATTAGGTCGCACGGTGCCACATGCTCCAATTTGATGATCAAACAGGTAACTAAAAAGTGGCACGCTCGTGTAATAATTGTCCACATATAAATGGTACCCCTTTCTGAATAAGGGTGACACCAAATCCCACACTATCTTGCCAGTGCTTCCTATGTAGTCAGGGCAGTTTGTCGGCTCTACGTGACAATCTTTGCCCTCGTAAACCATAAATCTACATGTATAGCCTGTGGCCCTGTCACAGAGATTATACATCTTGACCCCGTATCTGGCACGCTTGCTGGGAAGATACTGTTTGAATGACAAGCGGCCAGAAAATTTAATCAGGGACTCATCAACGCAGACAACTTGATGGGGAGTAAACAAGTCTGCAAAACGTTGGTTGAAGTGGTTTACGAGGGGACGAATTTTGTAGAGCCGATCGTATTCAGGGTCTCCATGAGGACGACAGAGTTCATTGACGTTGAAGTGCATGAACCGCAAAATCTGCTCGTATCGTGCCCTGGCTATGGAAGCAGAGAACACGGGCATATGGTAAATTGGGTCAGTGGACCAATATGACCGCAACTCACTCTTTTTATTTATGCCCATGTTGAGGGAAAGGCCCAGAAAGATCTTAAATTCAGAGACCGTAATTGGTCTCCAATCTCTGGCAAGGGAGGACTGGGGATTAGCGGCGATGTGTTGACCAGCGTATAAATTGCTTTGGTCCACAATAGATCTATAGAGATCTTTGATGAAAAACAGTGAATAAAAATCCAGTGGCGTAAAATCAACTGTTTCCACTTGAATTCTGGGTTGGCCAGTGAATGGGGGAAGTACGGGTGCTGCAGAAGTGGTGGGTACCCAATTCGGATTGGCGAATGCAGCAGGAAGGGCACTATGGGCACGGCGGGCCTGTGTTTGTCTTCTTGGTGGCAGCGGGACACTACTAGTGCTTGCCACCTTACCAGGTTGAACTGCACTTATGGGACTCGCCACGTCACCACGTGATACTGCAGTGCTGGATGTACGACCAGGGTGTACTAGGCCGCTGGTGCTTGCCAGTTCACCAGAAGGAATAGCGGCACTAGTACTTCTCTGCTCCATACGAGGGACCTGCGGTTTTGCACTTCAAGGACAGAAGAAGAAGTTTGGGGTCTGGTACGCCTGACCTTAGCAGGGACCACAACTCCGTCATCAGAGCTATCTGTCATGGAGCCGCTGTCCTCTACAGGATTGTATTCTGAGCCTGAATCTGACAGATGAGTGACTTCCTCTTCACTATCTGTCATGCTCAGAAACGTGTAGGCCTCTTCACTAGTGTACCTTCGATTTGCCATTTTGGGCTCTAAATTTAGGGGTACACTAGTGAGACTCACAGGCAAAAAAGCTCCTGACTGTCAGCAACTGTATCAAAACGCTACCAAAAAACTTTTAGCGATCGCAGGGATCAGGCCTGACTCTGAGAACGCTGCAGTTATGTGTGCTTAGTGTTTTGTAAGTGTCAGTGATCGATCGATACTGCACTTGGGTGGGCTGGGCTGGGCCGAGGGGCAAAACTCAGAAAAATGATCGCTTAGTGACACTGGCGATGGGGGGTGATCACGGGGTTAAAACTTTATTAGAGGGGTACCCTAGACCTAAAGAGGGGTACCCCAGACTTAAAGGGGGCTAACCCTAACTGCCCTAACACTTATAACTTTCTTTTGGTGGTATTTGATCATCTCTGCGGTTTTTATTTTTTGTGCTATAAACAAAAAAAGAGCGACAATTTTGAAAAAAACACAATATTTTGTACTTTTTGCTGTAATAAATAGCCCCAGTTTTTTTCCTCAGTTTAGGCCGATATGTATTCGTCTACATATTTTTGGTAATAAAAATCGCAAAAAGCGTATAATGTTTGGTTTGCGCAAAAGTTATAGCATCTACAAAATAGGAGATAGATTTATGAGATTTTTATTAATTTTGGTTTTTTTACTAGTAATGGCGGCGATCTGCCATTTTTATCGGGACTGCGACATTATGGCAGACGCATCGGACACTTTTGACACATTTTTGGGTCGATTGACAATTATACAGCGATCAGTGCTATAAAAATGCACTGATTACTGTATAAGTGTCACTGGCAGGAAAGGGGTTAACACTAGGGGGCGATCAAGGGGTTAACTGTGTTCCCTATGTGTGTGTTCTAACTGTGGGGGGTGGGACTAACTATAGGAGATGAGAGATCCTGGTTCCCAGCTCTTAGGAACTCACAACCTCTCTCCTCTCCTCACAGAACTGGGATGTGTGCGTTTACACACACACACACGTCTCTGTTCTGCCTCTCGTGCCCGCGATCGCTTGCGGCCGGTGGTCATCACGACCACCGGTCGCGAGCATTGGCACCCCCACTGTGCAGCCGGCGTGTGCCTACTATCCAGCTTAAAGGGGCCGACGTATAGCTACGATGGTTAGCTGGATCGTATCAACCTAATAATGACGGTGGCTGGTTGGAAAGTGGTTAACAGTGGTAGGCATGCATCTCTCTGCCTGGAGTGGAGCCAACAATTCTAGCCCAAAATCCTATTAAAAACAAGTGTGATTGCCCAAGGCCCACCCCCACGTAAATAATCAGCATAAAAATATGTAACTTTTGTGCATAAAAGAAAACCATAAAACAAGTATGTGCTCTAGTGTCCTTCAAAAAAAATGTGAAAAAATAAAAAAACACAAAGTATAGATCTACATTGCAAAAATTGCCCCTCGTGTGAAAGCCATCAATACACACAATTAAATAACAATCCATCTCTGCTCATTTCAAACTTCATTACATGATCACATTTCCACCTAAAGTGTGCTCTCACCTTCTTTAAATGGCCTGTATATAAAATGCTTTTTTCCCTCTACGGGAGATAAGTAGTACCAACCACTCTTTTCAACTCCTTCTCTCTTTCTCCTGGTATGTACCACTTCGAAACAAAATAACATACAGAACGCTTATTGTTCTTCCATAGTATAAAACTTTGACATAAAACATTAAAAAAGAAACAGTAAACTGTAGGCAGGATAAGAACATGGCCAGATCTTCTGATGAGGTTATGTGACATGCCCAAACTAGTAGTGTGGGATAACGTCATCACCTCCTGACAGGAAGAGATCATATCTTCACAGAGCTAGGAGTGGTATATGACAGTTTATTTTTTATCATTGAAAGGCTATTTTTAAAAGGAGTAATGGCAGAATGAGAGTGTGCACAGAGACCTGGTGGATTTTATATGGAAAAGAAAGTGCAACATAGTGCACTTCTGTGCACTATGGGTTGTAGTGCAATATTACATGTGAGTGTATATGATTTTATGTTTTTCAAAAGATTTTTATTATGGAAAGCACTATGAGAGTTCAGTAAGTTTGTTCTGAGTGATACACAACAGGGTGAGGAGAGGATGAGTTGAAAAGAGCAGTTGGTAATACATGTTCTGGAATGTCCAGCACCCAGCTTGGGTGCTTCCGTTAAGATACAGCTTCCTCCAGTCTGGACCCAGGAACCAGATATTATAGCTGAATATTGCACCCAAGATACTAGATGACAATAACTTAGGTGCAAACTGGTACTGGAACTCTTTATTGTAAATTCACATAGAATATACAGCACACAAGATCAGGTACAGCCTGATCACATTACCCTAACAATACAAACTGTAAACAGGGATATAACTGACATAGCTAAGGAACAGCCAACATAAACATAATGCTAATCGACATCTAGGAACTAATAGCTGACAGTGATCTACCGTATTTATCGGCGTATAACACGCACAGGTGTATAACACGCACATTAATTTTAAGAGGGAAGTTTCAGGAAAAAAACTTAAATTTTAAATAAGGAACTTTGAAACAAAATAAGGGTCAGTGCCCATCTGCAGTCTCACCATTACCATCAATACAGCCTGATCAATGCCCATCTGCAGCCTCACAAGTGCCACCAATGCAACCTCATCAGTCCACATCAATGCAGCAGCCTCACCATTGCCATCAGTACAGCCTGATCGATGCCCATCAGCAGCCTAGGGGGGACAGGGAGGGGGGCGGGATGAGCGCAGACAGATTATATACAGTTATATATTATAGACAGAACACTGGTCCAATGGCGGCCCAGGAGACGGGGCTTCCTATTACAGAGGCCGCCAAATAAACAGGAGATTCTCACTGTATGTAATCGGACAGTGCTCGTCCCGCCCCCCTCCCTGTCCCCTCCAAGGCAGCTAAAATTGAAGTATTGGCGTATAACACGCACGTGCTATTTGCACCAGAGTTTTAGGGTGAAAAAGTGAGTGTTATACGCCAATAAATACAGTAATTAACATGAACTAATTAACAACTAGTCACTTAAACAAGCCTAGGTGTCCAGACCATTTGATTGATCAGGGATCTCACCTCATCTCAGTCTGTCCAGCACCAGTCTACAACAGTCTATGAGACAAAGCTCATACTGTCAGAAACCATGAATTAGACCGAGACAGAAGTGCAGTTAAAATCACACTTGTTTAATAATAATAATAAAAGTAAAAGGTAAACAGAGCAACGTACTCAAATCATAGCCAGAGTTTGGTAACTTGGAAAGATAGTCAGACAAGCCAGGACATCAGGGAGCCAGAGATCAGGACAGGCCAGGAAATCAGGAAACCCGAGAATCAGCGTAATGGAACAGCAAGCAGGATCAGGAACCAGAAGGGACATCAGCCAAGCAAGTCTTCAACAGGTACACAGGAGAGAGTCTCTGGATGTGTTGACCAAGGTGACTGAACTGAACAGCTTAAGTAACCAGCAGGACTGACACACAGGATATCATCATCAGGTGAGTCACTGCTCTGAGAAGGAAGGGCTGAGCCCAGCCCTGACACATACAATGTTCCAGCAGTCTGAAAAAGTAGATAGATTTCTTGAGGAATATTGTGGATAAATATTTCTGTCCCAAATGGAGGGGCTTCTCCCACCCAGTCTGCAGGAGGGTCACCATATTTTCTCTGACCATTAACCGGTACAAGATTAATATTACACCTTTCCATCCACTCCAGAAGGGAAGCTGTATTGTCCTTATTCAGAAAAATACTCCAAGCCTTGCTCTCAAGGTTAACCACGTTGTTGTCCATCATTAGAGAATGATCTGCTCTCTCCATGGATCAGAGGCTGAACTGAGGTTTTTACCATGCTCTGAGAAGCAGACAAAGTCTCCTCCATGGGCCAAAATCAGTGGGTAGGAAGCCTGCCCCTAGTCCCCTCCAAAACCCTTTGTCCCAGTTTGGTCTGTCACACTACATAGTTACATAGTTAGTCAGGTTGCAAAAAAAAAAATACAAGTCCATCTAGTTCAACCAAAAAAAAAAAAAATAATAATACAATCTCATATACACAATACTTCACCCACAGATGATCCAGAGGAAGGTGGAATACCCCAGAAAAACTACTTATCCCCCGCAGAGGAAAAAAAGCGTTTAGTGACCTTTATAATATACAGGTCATTTAAAGAAGGAGAGAGCACACTTTTGGTGAAGCTGTGATCATGTGGTGAAGGTTGAACTGAGCAGTGGTGGATTTTTTTATTCATTTTTTTGGGGTTCGCATGATTCATTCGTTTTTTGTTTTTTTTAACCAGCTAGGCTGGTAAGGAATCACTTATTAATTGGATCAGTGCATTATTTTTTTGTTTTAAAGCTGAGTTTCTTCTTTAACAACTATGCAATGCCTTGTTTTGACTACAGCCCAGCTATTTTTTGTTTGTATATCTGTGTGTCACTTGTGTGGCTGATGATGTATAAAAGCCTGCTATCTCAGTTACTCTCTCATCTATATGATTAAGCCCCTGGGTAGGGTGAAACATATCAGGGGAGTGTAGTCAAAAGGAGCTTAGGCTGAAGCCATATCTTGATCTTTCAGTGTAGTGTATGGGCTACAGTGTGCAGTGTTTCCACCTTCTGTTTTCTGAATTGCTTCATTTAGCCTGGATGACCTTGTTTGAACACTGGCACCAATTTTGTGCTTTGGACTGCAGAGGAAGCCTTTCTAGTGCTTTGGACTTTGTTCCAAGTTCCTTGCACGTACTCATCAAAGAAGTCAGAGAAACTTGTCACTCTGAGATAAAAGTGCTCATCTAATTTTGGAGGGTTGATTTGCATTTTGCTTTGCACTAATTCTGCCTACAGCTTAGTGAATGTAGTAAAGACTCACTTTGTGCCACATACCTGGTCAGAGGCCAAAGTACTGAGAGGGCTCCCCTTGCGGCTAAGTGCAGTATACCCCTGACGATGGTACAGAAGGTGCAGTGCCCAAAGACACAGGTTGCCAGATGGGTACAGAAGGGTAGAGCCGGTGGTCACCTGAAGTATGTCAGATCATGCAGGATACACAGCTGGGCCACAGGTTGCCAGATGGGTACAGGAGGGTAGAGTCTCTAGTGATCCTCAGTAACACTTGGCAATGGTTTGTGCAGGAGACGGTAGTGGAAGCCAGGCCGGGGGTCAAACACTGTGGATCCGAGAGGAGGAAGAGGCAGGTAGCAGGAACAGGGTCAAACCAAGGTCAAAAACAGGAAGGCAAGCCAAGAACAGGTAATGGTAGCAAAGTCCGTTTTGCAAGCCGGGATCAGACACTGGAGACAGCAGCGAAGTTGGTAAAGCAAGCCAGGGGGTCAAACCAGGAGAGCAGATCTGACAGGTCAGGAGCAAACCAGGTCACAGCAGGATATCCAAGTAGAATATGCACAGAGGAACGTGGAAGGCTGACAATCCAGCAATGTGAAGGGCTCAACAGCAGTCTTATATAGCCCAGTAATTGGCCGCATCTGTCACATTGTGCGCCTATTGTGCATGTGCATTCACACATTAGCGCCGTCACGTACACCTGTTAGTTCTTCTTGCACCGGCGCGCATGGCAGTGCGCCGGAAGCTTCCATTACCAGTACTGGCACTATTGCCAGTTCTCCTTTGGCCTTTTCCCTGACACTTTGTATAGAATACCCAATCAAGTGCAAGAATTAAAAAAAAAAGCATTTTTTATTGCACATGACTGAATGATTGAAATCAGCCAAGCTTTACCATATTTACTAAGCTCTGGGGAAAATGAGTGCCACTGCACTTGCAAACTGCACAATCTATTTGCCTTTAGTAAATCCACCCCATTTGGTATAGATATGGCATAGATGAAGCACTTCAAATTATCAAGAAGAGGTTTAAAAATTTCAGTCCCAACCTTTTACTCAACCCTCAATTATCAGGGATCTACAGAACCACCTTTAGGATTTAGACAACAGAGCCCATAGAATTTTGAAAGGCCTCCCAGAAACTACAGAACCAGAGGATCTTTAAGGTTTAACAAATATTATTATTAAATAATATACTGGGTCAAATCGGGAAATACCAACAAAAGCCCACAATATGTGCAACATTCAATTTGATAAAACACGCACACATATCTTTCAAGATCGTTCATGGAATACATTACAATAAGGGTACTGCAACACTTATTACCAGGATCATAGGCATGCGTACAGGGTGTGCCAGGTGTGCGTGGGCACACCCTAATCATGCTGTAATGTACAGATTTCCTCTGCTGTTTGCATGCAGAGAAAGAGACTGGGGAATCTCTGTCCTCAGTCCCTTTCTCTGTCTCAAAAGTGAGACATCAGGGGACTGATATTGCAGCAAAGCCCCCCCCCCCCCCAAATAGGGCTCCTAAAAAATTGTAAAAAAACAAAAAAAATAATAAATTATTTAAAAAAAGTGTAAAAATTTATAAAATTGTAAAAAGGTTATAATAAAAGAAGAATAAAAATAAACTACTGACACCAAGCCCTGTCCTACTGACACTGTCCACTTCTCTACTGACATCGTCCATCTGCTCTTCTGACATTGTCCATTGCTCTACTGACATTGTCCACTGCTCTCCTGACATTGTCCATTGCTCTACTGACATCGTCCACTGCTCTTCTGACATTGTCCATTGCCCTACTGACATCGTCCACTGCCCTACTGACATTGTCTATTGTCCTATTGACACTGTCCACTTCTCTACTGACATCGTCCACTGTTCTTCTGACATTGTCCATTGCCCTACTGCCCATATATACATACACACATGTGTGTTTGAGCTTTGGGGTGCACACCCTAATGCAGTAGGCTGTGCACACCTATGACCAGGATTTCATTACAACAACACTGTGTACCATTTGGGGCTTCCCTTTCAGTCTCTACACTCAAGAATAAGGAAAACCACAACCCTGGGAATGCCTGAAGACTTGCCTTCTTTTTGTGTAGACCTGGACCTTACATGCCCCAAAATATCAGGATTGAAACCTGATACCGGACCTAGGGTAAGGGCTACTTACCCTAGGTCAAGATTGAACTCTTGCAAAAAGTGCTTTTAAAGTGGAAGTTCAGTCAACCACTAAATATGCTTAAATCTAATACCACATCCATTCTAAGCCTATTCTATCTACTCTGTGAAAGGAAAATTCTGTATACTTACCTATTCTGAGGGTGATCTGATCTGGCCACATGATCAGGTCTCAGTGCGGACTTCAGTGTAGAGGAGGGACAGCAGGCAATGGATGCCCCATAGTAAGCCTATGGGTGATGTCATCACCCAGGCTTTGCAGTTGTTGTCAGTGATCTCTCCTCTTCACTGAAGTCAGAGCTGGGGGGGGCGGGCAAAAATGTACCTTACAGATCATGCCCTAGCTACAATTTCCTGAATTCTGTTCTTATATTAAGTTCCAACCTCCCAAGCCAATGATTATATTCTCCAAATCCAAAATGGATCTGTTAGTCTATATTTCTGGTTTCATGAATAGGAAAACTATGAGAACCAATTCCAATATCAATCAGTTCAGTATCATTTAATTTACATTTGTTAGCTTTGTTCAGCTCCCCCAGAGGATGGATAAATCTGCAAGCATGCTTTGCAGTCACAACTCTGTTTGGGACTTTGATCAACACAACATCCAAGTAGGTCCCTACTCTGGGGACCATCTTACACCACTACCACCTTCCACTTATAGTTATACCATGGCTAACCATAACACATATAAAATTATTAGTCTTGAGTGAGTTCAAATGCTTGCAGGCTGATACTCTTATTAATAGAGACTCAATATAATGCTAACGACAACCTACAATTTTTTCAGAAACATTATCCAGGATTTTATGCATCCTCTTCTAGAACCAAACAGGCCCCTGATGACATTCCATTGGAAAAAACACATAGGGAAGAGCTTGCTACACTGATGTTACACACTGCTGTCAGTGTAGAGAGCAGCATGGTACATGTAAGTTTTTTTTATGTCATCTTTTATTAATTTATTTATTTTTAATTTGACTTTTAATAATAAAAACACTGCACTATGAGGTTGCTCACTTTTGTTTTCACATTCATTTAACAGAGAGCACATTCCAAGTTACTGGTTGAATTTAATTCTCCATACTGAGGTGAATTGGATGATCCCATCTCTTTACCAGGGTGTTTGGCTGCAGCTGCTTGTAACAGAGATTCAAATTACTTGGTTCTTAAAATGCATATTTTATCTTATAAATCATTGTTTTGGGGTTCCTCCTTTGGTGAGTGTGTATTTCACAAGTCTCGGTGACAGGACACAGATCAGAAGGAGTTTTCACTTGATGGATTGTTTTTCTCCACTTTAAGAAGATTTTATGTTACAATTTTATGAATTAAGACATGTTAATTTCACTTACAAGACTATGGGGGTTATTTACAAAAGGCAAATCCACTTTGCACTACAAGTGCACTGCAAGTGCACTTGGAAGTGCAGTCGCTGTAAATCCGAGGGGGACATGCGAGGAAAATAAAAAACAGCATTTTAGCTTGCACATGATTGGATGATAAAATCAACAGAGCTTCCCTTCGTTTCAGATCTTCCCCTCAGATTTACATCGACTGCACTTCCAAGTGCACTTGCAGTGCACTCGTAGTGCAAAGTGGATTTGCCTTTCATAAATAACCCCCTATATTTCTTAGTTGAATAGTTTAACAGTTTTATCCTATATGGTATTGGTCACATATGTTGTACAGTACATTATTTAATTGTTGCTTTTGTTTGGTGCTGCAATCTTTTTTATCATTTATTTGGAATTTATATACTGTATATAATTTCCTTTTGCTAGAAGCTTACTTTTCTATTGTTTAGAAACTAGCGCAGACAAAATTCCTGTGAAATATAAAATAACATTGATGGTAAAACAAAACAATTGCTGCCACTTTCCACTTTAGAAACCAACTTTAACTTACCATCTAAATCTTTGTTACATTTTGTATAGATCAAGCATTTTGTGTAATCCATTATTAACACTCCTATTTTCTCAAAATACACACCCTTTGAAAAGGTATGTAAAGATGGCTCCACTACTTATGTCGCGTACACATGATCAGACTTCTCGTCGGAAAAAGATATGACAGCTTTTCCAACAGGATTCCGCTCAAGTTTGCCTTGCATACACACGGTCACGCAAAAGTTCTCTGAACTAACGACCGTCAAGAACGTGGTGACGTACAACACTACTACGAGCCGAGAAAATGAAGTTCAATGCTTCTGAGCATGCGTCGAATTGTTTCCGAGCATGTGTAGGGATTTTGCGCGTCGGAATTGCCACAGACGATCGCATTTTCGCATAGGAACTTTTTCTGACCGAAAAATTAAGAACATGCTCTCAATCTTTTGCTGGCTGGAATTCAGCCAGCAAAAGTCCGATGGAGCATACGCACGGTCACATTTTCTGCCAAAAAACTCTCATCGGTCTTTTGCCGGCTGAAATTTCGTGTGTTTGCGGCATAAGGGTCTAATTTCCGTCGTCTATTAAATGCTATACATGGTCCAATGATTCAATTAGAGAGATGTCAAAAACACTTTTACATGCTAAAATGGAAATAAACCTTACATACACATCTGACCTTGGAAGATATATGTACTGTGTTCTTACACTCTTACCCCAATATCTCTTGTTGGAAATGTACTACACATACCACTTTATTCTATCACATATTCTGGACATTCCCTAAACTGCAATCCATCTGGGCATCAGTTCAATGGATACTTTATCTTCTGACAAATTGAACCGTCATGTCATCCCCTTAAAGCTGTCTCTTAGGCCTCCCCTTTCCCCAGTTGCCTAAACATCAGGAAAAAATAGCAAATCATATTCTGACTGCAGCATGATGTCTAATCGCCTTGAAATAGAAGCAAACATCTCCCTCCTCCAAGATAGAGCACTATAAATGTATCACGGATATGAAGAATATGGAATATCTCACTGCTTGGTTACATAATACCATTAACACATACAATTAAATATTTCACTCATTTGGAATGACTTCTGACTACCTGACTCATTACCAACCATACATGAAGAGACACCTACACAGCCCCTCAGGATTTGATTCCTGTGGCAAAAGACTGGGTTGTAACCTTTTCCCATTATCCTTAGACTCCAACCCCCTCTTTCTATTCCAGCCTCCCTCAACCTGCCCCTTTTCCTTACTTTAAAGTGTTTGTTATGCAAGCATTTCATATTCCTGATATGTGCCTGCTGTATCACATACCTGTTCTCTGTGTATTGCTTCTTTTGTGTAAAATCCTTGGTGTTCCTGTGAGTCCCTCTGCTTTCCTATTAAAAACTGACCACACTAAGCAGGAGAACATAGTATGGTCAGTTCTCTACTTGTGCTGAGAACTCAACCTGTTCTCCTCCAATAATTAGACTTGTCCTGACATGCCCCCACTTGCACAGCCTTTCACTGGGAAGCTCAGTGTGCTGTTGCTCCCCCCCCCCCCAGCTCTTATGCAAACAGAGGGATTGTTATCACTTATAAAAATAGGGGGAAAAAAGTTTTTTTTTATAATTTTTTTATATCTATACACAAATGTTTTGCCTTTCATTTCTATTTTAAATTGAATGGGTTGTTTTACAATGTAATCATTTACAATCACTTTAAATCATACCTTCGTACAGTTTTCATGTTTTCCTCTTAGAGCACATGATCCTTACCATTCAAAATCTCTGGAAAATTGCAGTGTATATTTACAAAAATGTCCTTCTTTTTAAGGATGTCCACTGAAACAATATAAAGCTAGATGTGATAGGATGTTGTGCCTGTGACATGTGTGCAAACTCCTGGATAAGGTACCCTTACTATTTCTGTATTGCATCCAGAATGCACTATAACTTGTCTAAAACTTGATTATTTACTCTTTATTAAAACTGAAATAAAAAGTTTATTCAAAAAACATTAAAAATGAGTGTTAGACTGAAAAGTCTGGAAATACGTATGTCAGTCTCATAATTTAAAGGAGTATGGGGTATATTATAGTTTACACCATGTCTGATACTTAGATCATAAGTTTCAGTGCCGCAATATCAGTGCTAGTCTTGGCACTTGTGCAGGACTTCTGTGACTAAATGACTATAGTCATGTGCTCACTGATAGTGAAAGTGTTCTTGAACTTCACTTCCAGAACAGAGATGAGTAAGGCTCAAGTAGGAGCTGAGAAGAATCTGCTGAGGGGAAAGATGAGGGGAAGGTTAAGTGACCCCATACTTTGCCCTGCATAAGCAAAGGAAAGGGTCAGTTTAAGCTTGGAGAGATATTGGTTGAGTGCTAGGGTTGGGTCAATTGCTGCTGCCTATGCTCCTGTTTGGAAGATTCACCCTCTCTATTTGCCCTGTAGAAATGTAAATTTTGGGTTGACACGAGAAAAAGTAATAAAGGGATTTCCTCTCACTTCCTGTTTTTGCAAAGAGACAGGAAGTGAAAGGAAAAGTCCTCTTGCTCTATCCAACGCTTCCCCTTAGTCTATTCAAAATTAAAAATATATTCCCACTCACTGTGCTAATAATATTGCCAGATCCAGGCCTAGCAATTTTGAATTTAGGTGTCGACAGATTCCCCATTCAGTATCATAATGTTATCCTTCAAATCTTGCTAGCAGCTAAGTCGCTGATCACCAAAATGTGGCACAAAACTTTGGCACCCAACATATCAGAACTTATAGCTATAGTCAACCTTTATTACACATATGAGGGAACGCTTGCTATTAGGGCTAACATTCTTACAAAATTTGAACAGGCATGGCAATACTGGATTATGGTTTTATTTACTAAACTGTAATTGTGATTACCCATTGGTTGTTACCATTTCATTATTGTTTCTTCATTGTTTTGTTTATTATAAGTTTGTATCCCCTTCAGTTCCTTCCACATTACCTTCCTTTCTCCTTTAGGACAATCTACTACATTCCTGTTAGTGAATTTTATATGCACTGTACACTATCCTGTGAAGTTTGTTGCCTGAGATGAAGAGATGGATCCTTTGTCCTTTTCTTAATATTGTTTGTACATGATTGTCCTTCTTAAAACTGAATAAAAATATATTGTTTAAAAAAAAATATTCCCTTTAGTTACACTTTAACCACTTGCTGACCGTGCTATAGCCGAACGATGGCTGCTTATCGGTGTCCTGGTTATCAGTGCAGTCCCAACAGTACCCAGCAGTGCTGCCGATCTGTGCCCACAAGTGCTGTCAATCTATGCCCACCAGTGCTGCCAATCAGTGCTGCCAAAAAGTGCCCTTAGAGGTGGAATACCACACTGACATGACCTGCTCGGTTGAGGGTCTGTAAGTGAGTGATGGTGGGGGCATGTTGGGGAAGTTTGCTCCTTGGTGAATTCAGTCCAACTCGGCAGAAAAGTGGTGGTGGGCCCCTTTTGAGGGCTTGGGCTGCTATCTCTGGGTATGGCCTCAAGAATAAACTTGTGAGGATAGGTAAAAGGAGCACCCAGTATACAATCAGAAGTCAATAAAAGGTGAATAGTCGTTTTTATTGGAAATAATAGAACATGATAAAACCATCGTGTTTCGGGGGAGCAAAGACTCCCCCTCCTTTAAGGCTGCTGCTCTATGCTATGATTGATGGAGATGTGCCTAAGATGGTGTGTCTGTGACACTGGGATCGGGACGGTTGTGGTATTCTTCAGCAGTGCAGCTAGAGAGAGGAAGTTGATTCCCCTGGAGTTTGAATTAGACTTTCATCAGTGTCACCTACCAGTGCCACCCACCAGTGCCCATAAGTGCCAACTATCAGTGCCGCCTATCAGTGCTGCCTATCAGTGGCCATCAGTGTCCATCAGTGCAGCCTCATCAGAGCACATCAGTGAAGGAGAAAAATTACCTGTCCTCAAAATTTTATAACAAACTATAAAAAAGTTATTTAAAATTGTCGGTATTTATTTGTTTAGCAAAAAATGAAAAACCCAGCGATGATTAAATACCACCAAAATAATGCTCTATTTGTGTGAAAAAATTATAAAAATGTTGTTTGGGTACAGTGCTGCATGTCTGCATAATTGTCATTCAAAGTGTGACCATTGGCCTGGGCAGAAAGAGGGTAAAAGTGCCTAGTAGGCAAGTGGTTAAAGGGTTAAGAATGTAGATTGGGTTATTCGTTAAAATAAATCTTTATGAAGACTGCTATAGCTGACTTTCTTCTGAAAATGCTCAATGATAGATGATATTAGATAGATAGACAGACAGACAGACAGACAGACAGACAGACAGACAGACAGACAGACAGACAGACAGACAGATAGATAGATAGATAATCCAATTAAGTATGATGAATTGTTAATTTGTTGTCAATTCCAAAGAGCTAAAGAGCCAACAAGCTTTTCTGTTTAACTTAGCCCATAGGATTTACCTTTAATTAGATGTAATCACTTAATTTGTCACAATATATTAACTCTCATTGACAGGTTAGTTTTTCTAATTGGCTTAAAATGTGATTGACGGGCATAGTCCCAATGATGCATGAGCTACTGTTAATTACATTTTCAAGTTTTGTTATGGCTTTGTTTTTATTAATAATATTAATATCAGTTTGCCATTAACACAGTATTATTGCTTATTTAAAAGCAACCATTTTTATATTCGATAGCAATACATTTTATTACTACACAGATGTTATTGGGGTACTTTTGCATGACCCATTCTGTGCTGATAAATCTGATAATAGGATAGCAGATAAAAAGATACATACAGTACAGTGCTGGGAGAAGGTCCTCTGGCAAAGATTCCAAGTGGACAGCCCCCCACATTTGAACTATATATACAGTACTTGACCTGTTTCACCTCCCACAAAAATATCATTCTGTTAGCGGTAATCCCGAGTGTGGCTTGGGGTGAATTTTCACTACCAAAAGCGGTAACCCCGAGCCACACTTGGGATTGCATGGCAGGATCCAGGCAAAGCTACTTACCTTGTCCCCAGGATCCTGCGATGTCTCCCCGCTGCTCGTGCGGGCTGTGTCCCCCGCTTGATCTATTACTATGCCGGGCTCTGTTCCCTGCGAGCGTTGTGATGCATGGGGACGGAGCAAGGCACCAAATTCAAAAAGTGAAAAACACATAACACATACAGTGCACTGTTATCTTACAGATTACATTACTGTATCAAATTATTTCACATCCCTTTTGTCCCGTCATCAAACACTGAAAGTGATGACAGCTATAATTCTGCAACTGAGAAAATTTCTGTGTTTTTGATTTGATTACATTATTGAATACATTTTATTATTATTATATTATTATTTTTTATAATTATTTATAGTTATTTATTATATTATAATTTATGATTTTGTGTTTCAAACTTTATCATACCCGGGATGTCTACTAGACTCTTGTTTGGACAGATATAAGTGAGTTATTCCTAAGAATTACAGGCCTACAATATTAAATGTCAAATTTCTATGCAAAACAATGTACCGCTTTGAAATTCAAAAATCTGACTTAATCATACCGCCAGGGAGGTTAAGCCAATTATATCAATCACATATTCTCACAACTTTACATAGGCAGTCTAGCCAGGTGCTGGGTTACAGCAATATGGAGATGGAGACAGTGCCTTTTATTTTTTTCTCTCTCTACTGAGATACTGATGTTATGGTGCACTATTCTCTTCCAGCCAGCATGGGTAGAGCTAAAGACAAGCAAGCCCATAGACTTTTATGCAGAGCACTGAGAATCCTGAGGGTTGTAGTTTGAGATGGTAGCCATATAAAGGGATGAATGGACTCCTTACAATACAAATCCCAATAGGCACTGTGCAGTAGGAGGAGCAAAGAGATGATTTTTATTAAACTGCCCAGGAAAACCAAGGAAGTTAGAGAGAAAGCACCTCTGTAAAGATATTCGACTGCCAGTGGGAGACCATACCAGCGGAGATCTATAGGAGTGAGGACACCTGGGGGTAGAGCAGCACCGCCCATATCACAGCACCTGCACCACTGCAACAGGAAGACTGGAGCATCCACTCTGCCTTTGCTCCCCGCCGCTGTCCATGATTGGGTATATTCTGCAAAGTAAAATTTCACCATCTTCCATGAGGGAGCATCTATAGCACTCTTAGTTGTCACCCAGAAGCGGAGGCGGCGAGGGAGCAGTTGGGTGCAGTTGGGTAAGTATAAGTTGGTTCAACATGTAAGTACAAAAACAAAATAAAAAAGTAAAAATGAGGGTGTGGGAACACATGTCAATGTTGGCTGCTACCTATTCAATTAATTTATTATTTACAGGATTTTGAGTGGCTGCGCAGTCTTTTTTTTTACATTGTTTAAGTACAAAAACAAACCTTGAAGGGTGAGTTAGAGAGGGGTTGAATGGAGGGGTGGTAGGGGGATCATATTTTGCTCAGAGCAGAGTCTCAATAAAGCACTTTTTAACTACCTTACTTCCCTGACTACAGGACACAACATAAAGGACAATGAAGGGATAGTAAAGGTTTTTTTCCTATAACAAACATCTTTATACTTACCTGCTCTGTGCAATGGAATTGCAACAGAGTGGTCCTGAATCTCCACTTCTCAGGTCCCCCGCTGGTGCTCCTGCTCTCTATCCAGTGCCCCCACGAGAACCCGCTTCCCATTGAGGCACTTGTGCGTGCTCGCCCCGCCCCCCCACTCCCTTCTTACTGGGTTTGATTGACAGCACTGGGAGCTAATGGCTCCCGTTACCCCAACAAAGCCAATGAGACCCAGAAGTGAGAGAAGAGTAGAGCTGCAGACGTGCACAGCTCTGGATCGAATGAGGGCTCAGGTAAGTATAAGGGGGGGTGAGAGGCCAAAATTGATGTCTAAACATTTCTTACCTTAACGTAAGGAATGTTTGGGCTTTAGAATCAAGTCAGCTGTAGACGGCGCTTGTAACAGGGCTCCTTGCGGGCTTGCTTCACTCGCCACGCTTCGCTCGTCACGCTTCGGGCATGGCCTCGCTTCGCGCATGGCCTCGCTTCGGGCATGGCCTCGCTTCACTCGGCACTTTTTTATTCTACCTCTATGTCCATTTGGATGGTGGGGCTTGAACCTGGACTCAGGCACCGTGTACAGCTGACTCAAGGTTTTCAGCTTTGGCTATTTTCGGTGGCTCCGTAGTCGTTCGTACTGCGTAAGCGCTGAGCCTGCGCAGTACAGGGGGGTCCTTATCCGCCGGGGGAACTTTCTCAGCAAGACACCGGAGATGAGCGTAGTAAAACAGCAAGCAGGATCTGGAGCCACAAGGGATGTCAGCCAAGCAAGTCTTTAAACAGGAATTCAGTAGAGCGTCTCTGTGATGTTGACTAAGAGGAAGGCAGAGATCCTCTGGGCTGGATGTCTTAAGTAGGCAGGACTGACGAGAAGGATATCATCAACAGCTGAGTACCTGTGGAGAGATAGGAGCTGGCAATTAGCCGACAGCTGAGTGGCCAGCTCAGAGAAGGCACTTTAATAAGAGACACATTTGTAAAAGTGCCTTTTATTAAGAACTTTTCTCTTGGTCTTGTCAGTCAGATTTAAGTCTTCACTTTACAGCCGTGGCCAAAAATGTTGAGAATGACACAAATATTATTTTCACAAAGCCTGCTGTCTCAGTTTTTATGATGGCAATTTGCATATACTCCAGAATGATATGAAGAGCGATCAGATAAATAATTGTAAAGTCCCTCTTTGCCATGAAAATGAACTTAATCCCATAAAAAACATTTCCAGTGCATTTGTGAAGAAGACTTCAGGGCACCCAAGAATGTCCAGCAAGTGGCAGGACCATCTCCTGCAGTTGATTCAGCTGTGGGATCGGGGCACCACCAGTGCAGAGCTTGCTCAGGAATGGCAGCAGGAATGTGTGAGTGCATCTGCAAGCACAGTGAGGGGAAGACTTTTGGAGGATGGCCTGGTGTCAAAAAGGGCAGCAAAGAAGCCACATCTCTCCAGGAAAAACATCAGGGACAGACTGATATTCTGCAAAAGGTGCAGGGATTGGACTGCTGAGGACTGGGGTGAAGTCATTTTCTCTGATGAATCCCCTTTCCAATTATTTGGGGCACCTGGAAAAAATCTTGTCCGGGGAAGAAAAGGTGAGCCCTACCATCAGTCCTGTGTCATGCCAACAGTAAAGCATCCTGAGTCCATTCATTTTTGGGGTTGCTCCTCAGCCAAGAGAGTGGGCTGACTCACAATTTTGCCATAAATAAAGAATGGTGCAAAAACATCCTCCGAGAGCAACTTCTCCCAACCATCCAAGAACAGCTTGGTGAGGAACAATGCCTTTTCCAGCATTTTTGGGCACCTTGCCATAAGGCAACAGTGATAACCAAGTTGCTTGGAGAACAAAACATCGACATTTTGGGTCCATGGTCAGGAAACTCCCCAGACCTTAATCCCATTGAGAACTTGTGGTCAATCCTCAAGAGCAGGAGTCCCATCATCCCTCTGCCTATGGGAGTCATGCTTGTAACTGTCAGCCTTGCAATGCCTCATGGGAATTGTAGTTCTACAACAGCTGGAGGGCCACCAGTTTGAGACACCTGCTCAAGAGCAACAAAAAACGCCTACAAACTCTAAGCATTGATTATGCAAGAATGGGCTGCCATCAGTCAGGATGTGGCCCAGAAGTTGATTGACAGCATTCCAGGGCGAATTGCAGAGGTCTTGAAAAAGAAGGGTCAGCACTGCAAATATTGACTTTAATAAACTTCCTGTAATTGTCAATAATAGCCTTTGACACTTATGTAATGCTTGTAATTATACTTCAGTATCCCATAGTAACATCTGACAAAAAGATCTAAAACACTAAGGCAGCAGACTTTGTGAAAATTAATATTTGTGTCATTCGCAAAACTTTTGGCCAGGGCTGTACACTGTACTCTCCTTTCCTTTGCAGGTAGACTATAGACTTACTAATATTTAAATTCAAATAACAATGTAATTATAGTTTCAGGAGCAGTCATCTTGACAAATCCTTTGCAGTGTCCAATACTGACTTGCTGATCTTTGTGAAGGTGTCAGACCTAAGGCCCCTTTCACACGGGACGGATCCGTGTTGATCCGCCCCGTGTTTATCCGCTGCTCAGCGGGGATCGCTCCGCTTTCCCCAGCTGAGCAGGCAGATGACAGGGCGGGACCCGCACACTGTGCAGGGACCGCCCTGTCAGATCTCCGATCTCCCCTATGAGGGATCAGAGGAACACGGACCGCCTGTCCGTGTTCCTCCGATCCGCTCTGCAGACGGATAGAAAAATAGGATTTTCTTCCGTCCGCAGAATCGGACGAGAGCGGAGGCGGACGACATCGGGTGTCAGCGGATGTACATCCGCTGACACCCGCTATCCCATAGGGATGCATGTATGTCCGTATTTCATCCGAAAACGGATGGATGAAATACGGACATACTGTCCGCATGTGTGAAAGGGGCCTTAAAAAAAAAAAGATTTTCCTCTGCTGATTTCTAAGCAATGCTCTATTGTACTGTGATGTCCCTCAAATATTATACTGTATATAAGCTTTAAATTCAGTGTAGAATTGGGGATTTTTTACACCTTAAATTAAACCAATAGTTAGGCCTGAGATTGAAATTTTTACACGCACATGCATAAAACACACAAGTTTATTATTTTTAGCTTTCAGTTTGTAGTATACCACCTTTTATTTTAATTATATGCTAATTTCTTTTCAGCAAACATTCAGAACTATGTAATAGATATTCCACTATTTTCTACATAATTTGTTTAGTTCTGCAGTTCTAACCTATTAAGTGTATAAGGTGAGGCCATAATTATTGGCATTATTTTGCATGAAATGACAACTATTAGAAAGAACAATATGTAAAATTTCCACAATGTTGCTGGATGGTAGAAAAAAATACATATAATTATCCATCCAACTACTGAAGCACTTTAATTATATTCTTTTACTTCAAACCTATAATTAGATATAATTTAGACTATGTAGAAATAATAACATCATAAAATATAATTATTGAGAACAAAAAAAGGAGTTTTGTGAAGACTGTAACAGCGTAAAAAAATTTGTAATAATAAGCCACTTTGTGCTCTAAAAATCAAGGACAAATACTGTAAAGTAAATTGTGTATCGCAGTAAGGGCTAACATTCAAATGAGAACTGTCTAAAGGAGCAGTAATTAGCACTGTCACCTTGGAGCAATAAAGTATTTTGTTCAGATCATCTAAGGTTTCTATTTGCATACTTTTATTTCGTTGGAACAAGACTAGATAAGGTCTCATGCACATAGACACAATATAATACCGTATCTAAGCGGGATTGTGCTGGCAGAAAGCTGACAAACAGATCCTGCGTAAAAAATACATTTAATGGTCCGTAAAGTGCTTCTGTTTACATGCGTTTAGATGCATAAACTTCCATAAAGCATTAATTTCCATAACATTCTTCTCCATCCCTCTAGCTCAGTTTTCAGTCCCAGCAAGTACACGTGTATATGTGCTTATATATACAAACATAAATTAGGCAGAAATACTGACTAAGGTTACGTTCACACTTGCACAACTTGTCATGCGACTTTGGAAATCACAGTCGCATGACAAGTCGTTGTTTATATTTTCTAATGATAACCATTCAAATATGTATGACCTAAAGTTGCAGTGACTTCAAAGTAGTTCATGCACTATTTTGGTCAGACTTTTAAAGTTCAAAATATTTTTATTGAACAAAAATAACATACGTGGCAATGATAATTATCCTTAACAGTTTGAGAGCTAGCAAATCGTTGGTCAGCCTAATTTCTCTGCTATACAGTGAGTCAACAAGGGAAAAGTTAGCATAAGATCTAGAATTGCTCACACGAGCAGTAGGCATGCATAGAACAAGTCAGCCATCAAAGACATCCATGTAAAGGGCCTCAGACCTCCTGAGGGGTCCCATACATCCCACCCCTGTGGGATCTCTCTGTGGGTGTGCATGGTGTCCCCCTGTGAGCCCACGACCGAACCCTCCTTTGAGGACTTGGTTGATCTACTGATAAAAATTTATAGGAAGAGCCCTCCGGTTCAAGATTAGCCGAGATTTCCCAAAGACAACCTCTGTATATGACGCTGAGCATGTGCACTCAACTTCCTTGGCCGATCATGGCGAGGCCTGTTCTGAGTGGAACCTGTCCTGGCCTTGGCAATCTTCTTATAGCCTAGGCCATCTTTATGTAGAGCAACAATTATTTTTTTCGGATCCTCAGAGAGTTCTTTGCCATGAGGTGCCATGTTGAACTTCCAGTGACCAGTATGAGAGAGTGAGAGCAATAACACAAAATTTAACACACCTGCTCCCCATTTACACCTGAGACCTTGTAACACTAACAAGTCACATAAAACCAGGGAGGGAAAATGGCTAATTGGGCCCAATTTGGACATTTTCACTGGTTTAGACATTAATGACTGTGTGTTGAGTTATTTTGAGAGGACAGCAAATATACACTGTTATACAATCTGTACACTCACTACTTTACATTGTAGCAAAGTGTAATTTCTTCAGTGTTGTCACATGAAAAGATATAATAAAATATTTACGAAAATGTGAGGGGTGTACTCACTTTTTTGAAATACTGTATGTTTTTACAGCAGCTGCATCCCCATGAAGTAACATAGGCTGCCTTCACGGACCTCCAGGTGGTTGCAAATGCATAAACAACCACTCATTCATATTGTATGGGCAACAACACCCCAGTGAATGAGCCCCAAGATCCAGGCCCGGATTTACTCCCTTTGCCGCCCCAAGGCCGGGTCCTTCAATGCCGCCCTCCCCCCCACACCCCCCCCCCCACACACACACACACACACACACACACACACACAACCATTTTCATCCTTTGTCGATGACTGCTACAATAGATCAATTAAAAACATATCTCCACACACGAGAACACTGAAAATAACTGGCTTTAATTGTACAGACTGAAAATACTCTGTAATGCAGAAAATGTCTATAATAATAATAATAATAATACAGTGCACAGTGCAAATCCTAACCAGTACTGCATTTTTTATGATAAATAATAATGATAATAATAGAGATCAGATCCCAGGCAGCATTGCAGCTGTTTTGCACTAAGCCACAAACACACTGACAGCCCTGATCTGTGCCCCTATTGTCACACTCCACAAAACAGCTGGGCTGACAGTCTACAGCACTATGACATCACAATGCCTAATAACAAAAAGTAAAAAAATAAAATCTCCTACAAACAATGCACCTACAAACTACACTGCACAACGTTGCATAGAACGCAAAACAAAACCCAAAAGCAACACATGAAGGAATTTCAAAGGGTGCAAAGCAATACATAAATTGCAACACACACACACACACAAAAAACTCCTGCACCCCCCAGCTCCCCCCTCTCCCTTCTCCTGCCCAAATTCTGCAGCCTAGATCTGGCGATTAGCAGCAAATGATGGCAGAAAAATGCATGAAAATGGAGGCAGGGGTGTGCTCTAGGCTGGTGTCACACAGCTCAGTCAGTTTTGATGACTCGTGGACAGTCCTCTAGCGCCCTCTATATCAAAAGCCAGGAATATAGTTTCACAAGACTTGGAACGTTTCAATAAAGGGAAGGATAGAGAGAAAAAAATGGCTCTCGTCAACTTTTAGGTAAGTTTCGTTTTTGCACAGATTGGGCTTTTTGTGGGTGCCAGGGATGGTGCAGGGGAGCTACCTGGTGCTCCACAGGGACTGGCACAGGGCACAAAGCTCACTGCTTTGCCTGGGAAGATTCCTCTGGAGGTCAGGAAAATAGAAGCACATATACTGTATCCCTTTTTTGCAAGCTTTGCCTGCCTAGGCAGAGGGGGGAAGAAGGTGCAGCCTTGCTGCCAGAAGGGATCAGCTCTGGGGGAGGCTGTGCTGCCTACCAGGGGGGCTGCAAGGAAAGAAAAGGAACCTACTTTTGGCCAGTTTCCTCGCCCTCGCCTTGGATCTCATCTTGTCAGGTGGTGGGTTCCTCTTCTCCTCCTTGAGCCCAGAAGCAAGGAACACACCATCTTCATCTCAGCAGCATTGTCAGTTCGGAGACCTTTGCACATGCGCACAGAGCACTCAATCTGACGCCCTCACCAGCAGGGGAGGGCTGGCAGCCTTAGGCCTTGGGGGCAAGTCCAGTCAAGTGGCCCATTAAAACCTTGCCGATCAGCTGCCGTCGTTATACGGCAGCAGGTTAGCTCCCCGGCGCCCGCGGCATGACGCTGGAGCTGATGTGTGTGGCCAGCGGCCGCAATATCTGCCGGTGACCCGCGATCGCTCCTGAGAGAGACAGAACGGGGATCTGTCAATGTAAACAGACATCCCCGTTCTGACAGGGGAGTTAGAGAGAGAGAGATCTGCTGTTCCTAGTGATCAGGAACAGCAATCTCTCTCTCTCGATCTCTCTCTACTCCCAGTCACTACACTGCCCCCCCACAGTTAGAAACACCTCCCTATGGAACATTTAACCCCTTGATCGCCCCCTAGTGTTAACCCGTTTCCTGCCAGTGACATTTATACAGTAATCAGTGGCTATTTTTAGCTCTGATCGCTGTATAAATGTCAGTGGTCCCAAAAAAGTGTCAAGTGTCCGATCTGTCTGCCGCAATGTCGCAGTCCCGCTAAAAATCGCTGATCACTGCTATTACTAGAAAAAAATAAAAATAATAAAAATGTCAAATCTATTCCCTATTTTGTAGACGCAGACGCTATAACTTTTTTTTTTTACCAAAAATATGTAAAAAAAAATACATATTGGCCTAGACTGATGAAGAAATATATATATATTTTTTGGGATATTTATTATAGCAAAAAGTTAAAAGAATTGGTTGTTTTTTTTCAAAATTTCGCTCTTTTTTTGTTTGTAGCGCAAAAAATAAAAACCGTGACCAAATACCACCAAAAGAGAGCTCCATTAGTGGGGAAAAAAAGACGTCAATTTTGTTTGGGTACAAAATCACACGACCGCGCAATTGTCAGTTAAAGCGATGCAGTGCCGTATCGCAAAAAATGGCCTGGTCAGGAAGGGGGCAAATCCTTCCGGGGCTGAAGTGGTTAAACCATTGAATCAGCTCACCATTATCAGTGCCCATCAATGCAGCCTCACCAGTGCAGCCTGATCAGTGTCCATCAGTGCAGCCTCACTAGTACAGACAGTGCTCATAAGTGCAGCCTGATCAGTGCCCATCCATGCCTCCTCCCCAGTGCAGACAGTGCCCATCAGTGACTTCTGATCAGTGCCGCCTCATCCATGCAGACAGTGCCCATAAGTGCAGCCTAATCAGTGCCGCCTGCCTCACCAGTGCCCATCATCAGTGCAGCCTGATCAGTGCCCATGGAATGTGGGGGTCACCTGGGGGTGTGTCAGTGTCTGTGTTACAGCTAGGTACTTACTCTCCTTGCATGGCCTCTTCGGAGGGGGTGATAAATCTCAGTCACTTCTCGTCTCTGCCTCTCCTCAAGCCAGCGCCCAGTCCCAGCTCACAACTTCTCAGGTCACGTGTGACATGCCGGCTGCCTCTGAGGCTCCTGGGAGGTGGGAGTTGTAGTCTGTTGCGCTGCTGAATTCCTCCCACCACCAGGAACTTCAGTGAGGCCAGTCTACAACTCCCAGAGTGCAGCACAGTATGACACAGTCACACGCCCCTGGCCCAGCCCACTCCTGCTCGCCCCTGCTTGCCAGGACTAAGAAACTTTGCAGAGACTATGTTAGTGCGGGGGGGAGAGGCGGCCGAGAAGTTGCCGCAGGGGCGGCGCCGCCCCCGCACCACTGCCGCCCCGAGGCCTGGCCTCAGTGGCCTTGTGAGGAATCCGGCCCTGCCAAGACCTCATTCACACATAGAGCATATTTCTGTACCTGGGAGTCACAGGTGTTTATATTTCAGTAACCACACATCATGGATGCAAACTGGGCCACATCTCTATACACATGTAACTGCTCAGATGTGTCTTAGAAACTCTGAGAGCTGTAAATTAAAAATGATAATCTCCAGATTTTTAAGAGCCGTATTTATCGGCGTATAAGACGCACCTTCATTTTAGGAGGGAAGTTTCAGGAAAAAAACTTACATTTTGAATAAAGAACTTTAAAGCAAAATAAGGGTCAGTGTCCATCAATGCAGCCTTATTAGTGACCATATGCAGCCTCACCAGTGCCCATTTGCAGCCTCACCAGTGTCCATCAATTCAGCCTGATCAATAACCATCTGAAGCCTCACAATTGCCCATCCATGCAGCTTGATCAATGCACATCTGAAGCCTCACAATTGCCCATCAATGCAGCTTGATCAATGCCCATCTGCAGCCTCACCATTGCCATCAATGCAGCTTGATCAATGCCCATATGCACCCTCACAATTGCCCATCAATGCAGCTTGATCAATGCCCATCTGCAGCCTCACCTCAGATTACTGCTGCCTCGGAGGGGGCAGGGAGGGGGGTGGGACTAGCACCGTCAGGTTACATACAGTAAGAATCTCCTGTTTACCGGCTTCTATGATAGACAGAACACTGGTTCAATGCCGGCCCAGGAGACGGGACTATTATAGAGGCTGCTGAGTAAACAGGAGATAATCGCTGTATTTAATCTGATGGCGCTCGTCCCGCCCCCTCCCCATCCCCTCCGAGGCAGCCTATAATTAAAGTATTGGCGTATAACACACACACACTATTTACACCTTATTTTCAGGGTGAAAAACTGCGTGTTGTACGCCGATGAATACGGTAAGTTGACACAAAAAGGTACAATTTAACCAGCTCCCAACCGCTGCACGCCGATGTACATCGGCACAATGGCACGGGCAGGCATAAGGGCTTACCTGTACGTCCCTGCCTGCCCGCGGGCGGGGGGTGTGATCGGACCCCCCCCGGTGCCTGCTGTGTTCGGATTATCGTCAGGAGCGATCCGAGGTGAGGGGGAGGCCACTGATTCATGGCCACCCCCTCACGATCGCTCCTGGCGAATGGAATGCTTCCCCTGCTGCTGTAATGTAAACAGCGGCAGAGGAAGTGATGTCATCGTTCCTCGTGAAGCCTTTTCATTCTGGCTTCCGAGGAGAGAAGACATCAAGTAAGTCTTCACAACACTTACAGTAGAACACTCTAGGCACACTTTTCACCCCCCATCACCCCCCGATCACCCCCCTGTACCCCCTGTCACAGTGACACCAATAGCAGGTTTTTTTTTTCTGATTATTGCATTGGTGTCATTTTGTGACAGTTATAAGTGGTAGGGCAGTTAGTGTTAGGCCCCTTTAGGTCTAGGGTATCCCCCTAACCCCCCTAATAAAGTTTTAACCCCTTGATCACCCCCATCGCCAGTGTCATTAAGCGATCGTTTTTCTGTTCGCTGTATTAGTGTCACAGGTGACGCTAGTTAGAGAGGTAAGTATTTAGGTTTGCCGTCTGCGTTTCATAGTTTCAGGGACCCCCATATACTACCTAGTAAAGGTTTTAACCCCCTGATTGCCCCCTAGTTAACCCTTTCACCAGTGATCACCGCATAACTGTTACGGGTGACGCTGGTTAGTTAGTTTATTTTTTATAGTGTCAGGGCACCTGCCGTTTATTACTTAATAAAGGTTTAACCTCCTGATGGCCCGGCGGGTGATATAAGTTAGGTTTTAGGGTCAGATAGGGTCTGCGTCGCCCCAGGCAGCGTCAGGTTAGTGCCAGTACTGCTAACACCCACGCACGCAGTATACACCTCCCTTAGTGGCATAGTTTCTGAACAGATCAATATCTGATCCGATCAGATCTATACTAGTGTCCCCAGCAGTTTAGGGTTCCCAAAAACGCAGTGTTAGCGGGATCAGCCCAGATACCTGCTAGCACCTGCGTTTTGCCCCTCCGCCCAGCCCAGCCTAGCCCACCCAAGTGCAGTATCGATCGATCACTGTCACTTACAAAACACTAAACACACATAACTGCAGCGTTCGCAAAGTCAGGCCTGATCCCTGCGATCGCTAACAGTTTTTTGGTAGCGTTTTGATACAGTCGCTAACAGTCAGGAGCTTTTCTGCCTGTGAGTCTCACTAGTGTACCACTAAATTTAGAGCCCAAAATGGCAAATCGAAGGTACACTAGTAAAGAGGCCTACATGACAGATAGTGAAGAGGAAGTCACTCATCTGTCAGATTCAGGCTCAGAATACGAACCTGTAGACAGCAGCGGCTCCATGACAGATAGCTCTGACGATGGAGTTGTGGTCCCTTCCAAGGTCAGGCGTACCAGACCCCAATCTTCTTCTTCTGCTGTTGAGGTGCAAGAACCGCAGGGCTCTCGTATGGAGCAGAGAAGTACTATCGCCGCTATTCCTTCTGGTGAACTGGCAAGCACCAGCGGCCTAGTACACCCTGGTCGTACATCCAGCATTGCAGTAACACTTGGTGATGTGGCAAGTCCCGTAAATGCAGTTCAAGCTGGCGAGGTGGCAAGCACAAGCAGTGTCCCGCTGCCACCAAGAAGACGAACACAGGCCCGTTGTGCCCATAGTGCCCTTCCTGCTGCATTCGCCAATCCTAATTGGGAACCCACCACTTCTGCAGCACCCATACTTCCCCCATTCACTGGCCAACCTGGCATTCATGTGGAAACAGTTGATTTTACGTTACTTGATTTTTATTCGCTGTTTTTCACCGAAGATCTCTATAGATCTATTGTGGACCAAAGCAATTTGTACGCTGGTCAACACATCGCCACTATTCCCCAGTCCTCCCTTGCCAGAGATTGGAAACCAATTACGGTTTCCGAATTTAGGATCTTTCTGGACCTTTCCCTCCTCATGGGCATAACCAAAAAGAGTGAGTGGCGGTCATATTGGTCCACTGACCCAATTCACCATATGCCCGTGTTCTCTGCTTCCATAGCCAGGGCACGATACGAGCAGATTTTGCGGTTCATGCACTTCAACAACAATGAACTCTGTCGTCCTTGTGGAGACCCTGGATACGATCGGCTCTACAAAATTCGGCCCCTCGTAAACCACTTCAACCAACATTTTGCAGACTTGTTTACTCCCCATAAAGTTGTCTGCGTTGATGAGTCCCTGATTAAGTTTTCTGGCCGCTTGTCATTCAAACAGTACCTTCCCAGCAAGCGTGCCAGATACGGGGTCAAGATGTATAAGCTCTGTGACAGGGCCACAGGCTATACATGTAGTTTTATGGTTTACGAGGGAAGAGATAGTCACGTAGAGCCGACAAACTGCCCTGACTACATAATAAGTGCTGGCAAGATCGTGTGGGACTTGGTGTCACCCTTATTCGGAAAGGGGTACCATTTGTATGTGGACAATTATTACATGAGCGTGCCACCTTTTTGATCATCAGATTGGAGCATGTGGCACTGTGCGTGGCTTTCCCCAGCGGCTTGAAGATTCCCGTCTTAGGCTGGGGGAGAGAGCCTGCTTGCAGTGTAATAATTTGCTCGCTATGAAGTGGAGGGATAATAAGAATGTTTTAGTTCTTACCTCCCTTCATGCAGACACGACGGTCCAAATTACTACGGCAGCTGGTGTTGTGGAGAAACCCCTTTGTGTCCACGAATATAACCAAAATATGGGAGGGGTGGACCTCAACGACCAGTTGTTGGCGCTGTACCTAGTTGCCCGTAAGGCCAGATGCTGGTATAAAAAAGTGTCTGTATACCTATTTCAATTGGCTTTGCTGAACGCTCATGTGCTATACAGAGCTTCAGGACGGACTGGATCCTTCCTTAAATTCCAGGAAGAGATCGTCAGAGCCCTTCTGTTTCCAGACGGTGCTCCACCTCACCTTCCCCAACCAAATGCAGTAAGCCGGCTGCATGAGAGGCATTTTCCTTATGTCCTCCCGAGTACCCCTACCCAACGAGCCCCCCAAAGAAAATGTCGTATACGTAGAAAGCGCAGATATAGGGGTGACACCCGCTATTATTGTCCCTCCTGTCCTGACAATCCTGGTCTTTGCATTGGTGAATGTTTTGAGCGCTACCATACACTAGTTGAGTTTTAGCGTAGGGTACAGCATTGCACAGACTAGGCACACTTTCACAGGACCTCCCAAGATGCCATCGCATTTTGAGAGACCCAAACCTGGAACCGGTTACAGTTACAAAAGTTACAGTTATAAAAAAATGTTAAAAAAATACACAAAAAAATATAAAATTAAAAAAAACAAAAATAGTTGTTGTTTTATTGTTCTCTCGCTCTCTCTATTCTCTCTCTATTGTTCTGCTCTTTTTTACTGTATTCTATGCTGTAATGTTTTATTGTTATTATGTTTTATCATGTTTGCTTTTCAGGTATGTAATTTTTTTTTATACTTTACTGTTTAATATGTTTTATTGTTAACCATTTTTTTGTTTTCAAGTACGCCATTCAGCTGCAGCGCGGATTTATTTATCTTGACAGCAACAGTGTTTGCTCCCATGATACATATACATGTTTGAGCAATATATCATTTAGTGACAACTTTGTGCAAAAAAAAAAAAAAAAAAGTTTGTCATTTTCCAGCAACTTGTGGCAAAATATAAAATATTCCATGGACTCAACATGCCTCTCAGCAAATAGCTTGGGGTGTCTACTTTCCAAAATGGGGTCATTTGGGGGGGGGGGGGTTGTGCCATCTTAGCATTTTATGGCCTTCAAATCTGTGATAGGTAGTGAGGAGTGAAATAAAAAATTTACGCCCTTAGAAAACTTGAAGGCGGTGCTTGGATTTCGGGGCCCTGTACGCGGCTAGGCTCCCAAGAAGTCCCACACATGTGGTATCCCCATACTCAGGAGAAGCAGCAGAATGTATTTTGGGGTGCAATTCCACATATGCCCATGGCATGTTTGAGCAATATATCATTTAGTGACAACTTTGTGCAAAAAAAAAAAAAAGTTTGTCATATTCCCGCAACTTGTGGCAAAATATTAAATATTCCATGGACTCAACATGCCTCTCAGAAAATAGCTTGGGGAGTCTACATTCCAAAATGGGGTCATTTGGGGGGGGTTGTGCCATATTGGCATTTTATGGCTTTCAAAACTGTGATAGGTAGTGAGGAGTGAAATAAAAAATTTACGCCCTTAGAAATCCTGAAGGCGGTGATTGGTTTTCGGGGGCCCCGTATGCGGCTAGGCTCCCAAAAAGTCCCACACATGTGGTATCCCCGACTCAGGAGAAGCAGCAAAATGTATTTTGGGGTGCAATTCCGCACATAACCATGGCATGTGTGAGCAATATATCATTTAGTGACAACTTTTTTGTAAAATATTTTTTTTTTTTTTGTCATTATTCAATCACTTGGGACAAAAAATAAAATATTCAATGGGCTCAACATGCCTCTCAGCAATTTCCTTGGGGTGTCCACTACAAAATGGGGTCATTTGGGGGGGTCTGTACTGCCCTGCCATTTTAGCACCTCAAGAAATGAGATAGGCCGTAATAAACTAAAAGCTGTGTAAATTCCAGAAAATGTACCATAGTTTGTAGACGCTATAACTTTTGCGCAAACCAATAAATATACACTTATTGACTTTTTTTTTTACCAAAGACATGTGGCTCAATACATTTTGGTCTAAATGTATGACTAAAATTGAGTTTATTGGATTTTTTTTATAACAAAAAAGTAGAAAATATTTTTTTTCAACATTTTCGGTATTTTTCCATTTATAGTGCAAAAAATAAAAACTGCAGAGGTGATCAAATACCATCAAACGGAATTCATATTTGTGGGGAATAAAGGACGCAAATTTAGTTTGGGTACAACATTGCATGACTGCGCAATTATCAGTTAAAGCAATGCAGTGCCAAATTGTAAAAAGTGCTCTGGTCAGGAAGGGGATAAAACCTTCCGGGGCTGAAGTGGTTAAAATTTACAAATATTTATTATATATTAACCTAATACAGTTTTAACTTTTAGATGAATGAAATAAAATGAATTGTGTCATGTTGGGTTTGTGAGCTCTAAAAATGGTTTTAGTGTATTTTTTTTTTAAATATTGATTTTCATAAACATTTGTGTAACTATCACAGACCTACAAATTCAGCAGCAATTCTATAGGACCTATGCTTTTAGAAAATGTTTGGTTTGAGGGGGATTTTACAAACTCTGAAAGATGTAATTCAAAAATGAAAACATTTGCAAAAATGGTTTGGCAACCTGAAGTTTAAAGTGGAGAGCTGCACCTGGCAGTGAAAGGGCTAAACTATCTTCATTCAGAACTAGAAAAAATGGCTGGGTATATACAGATTGAGGTTCCAGGGCCAGGAAGTATTTCGAACCCTGCTACTAGTACTCAACAGCGACAGTGGGAGATGGCCAAAGCTAGTGAGCAGGCTGGAGGAGGGAGTAATATATTTGATGTCTCATCTAGCTATGAAAACAAAGACACTGTATAGTTTTAAAAAGAACTAAACCACTGAAAGTAAGCATGTTATTTTTACGATCATAGGAGAATTATCTGAACTTTGTCAATTCTGTGTTTACTTTTCAAGTAAGCTAAATGGTCAAACCCAGCCGAAGGCTACATTGGTACATTTGAGAATGAGGACCCTACATTGAGGAATCTTCTAAGTTCTCTTGCTGTTTATGTTACAAAAAATCCAATTAACTGATGGAGGGAGCATCTTGGCCACTGAAGGGAAAATTCTGCCAATCATCTAAGTATAAAAAGAGCAATAATCTTTCTTTCCCTGAGTTCCTGCCACTGGAGATTTCACATGTTCTGTTCAAGAGATGCTTTTGATTGCAGCAGTAAAGAAGGTTAAAGTTCACAGTTAGAAAAGAACCATTTTTACATGGCTGAACAGGGAGGGAGAAGAATGCACTTACTAATTATATCTCAGATGTATAAAAAAAGGAACCCTTGAGTCAGGAAGAGAATTCCAATGCTTTCTGCTCATGCATCTGCCTTGAGTTGTGACTGACATCTGCCCTAATACATTCTACAAATAGCTGTGAAATCTCATCTAGCTGCATATAAACAAGAAAACAGCTACCTAGAAAAATGCATAGAAAAAAATAATTACATTTTTTCAGTTATGACTGCAATGTGATGCAATGTGAAGATGCTGCATGAAAATATTAGTTAACATATAACCTCACATGTTCACATAGTGTATAATTACAAATAATTTTTATATAAAAAAATATACCGTACTTAGTTACTTAGATGCACCTGCCCATTATGTTCAGTATGAAAATTCAAACCTCTGCTTATTGTCCAAAGGAACACATTAAACAGAATCTAAGCTAAATTCATTGTAACTCTTTGTGAAGAATTTACCAGATACTCTCTATAGTTGTTCTGTATTAAGCAGGGATTCCACTGTTTGATAAAGAGGGTTATGATTTTATTAAGCCTCATGTTCAGGAAGATGACTGATAGATACGCTTATCAGGTGGACATATGTTTCTATATGTTAAAACAGAAATATCACTCACGTACTCATAATGACAATCTCCATAGTCGGGGTAAAAGTTTGCAGGTTTATCTGCAAGATCACAGCCATAAATTACATATCAAGAAATCACAAAAAACAAACAAACATTAAACCATATTGATGTTTACTTACAAGTAGCTAAAAAAATGGCATACACGTCCTTTCCACACACTTGTCTGTACAACAGGGGACTCCTATTTCTCAATATACTGCTATTCTTTTTCAATCCCAGCCTGATCCTGCTCCCAAAAGACACCACTTCTGTCTCCAGGAATGGACGGCTTCCTGCTGAATGCAGCTTGTGTTCCACAGTGGAATACACATTATAATGTCACTCCTACACTCACCTGCAGCACAGCTTTAGGCGGCAGCATCCAGGATCCCAAATGCACCCCCAACTGCAGTGCAAATGGAAGGGATGGATTATCAAGGACATCACAATATCGGACATACTAGTGTCACCCAGTCATTATGGATTCATGGCATGGAAGTTTGCCGATTGTGCATGCCCAATACAACTGCCTCCAAAGGGGGACAGGAAACACATCATAAAATGTGATTTAGGTGATAATATGATAACATTATACAATATTTTTTAACGCAACCCAATACAAGGTCTGCACAGCATCAATGAGAACCAAAGAAATGACAATCCGCAAATCAGATGACAAAAAACATTAAAAGCCTCAGAAAGAGATGGCAGGTGAGAGCCTCCAACACATACAAATGAAGAGCAGTATAAGAAAGCAACTATGTTTAATATGAAAAAAAAAAATTAAGAAGACCGGGGTCTTCAGAGAGGCCCCCGGAGATCAAAATGACCCAGACAGGGCCTACAACCAAATGGACAAACTATAATGGCCAGGTAACTACCGAAACTGCAATGAATAGATCACCAAACTTCATAAAGGGTATGGGAGAGGAATAAGGGAGGTGGGGGAAGGGGCATGGAGATGGGGAAGAGGGAGATAAAGATGAAAGAAGTAAAGGAGGAAGGAAAAACCAGGAAAAGCAGTTTCCCTCGCCTGGGGCCAAAAAAGAACCACAGGCCCTGGGGGGGCTCAGCCGGGTTGTGAGACCTCCTGCAAATAAGCATCAGTGTACAGAAAATATTGCCTCCCTGTGTCATGAAAGATCTCCTCCCTGTTATGTAGGGTAGCCATGAGGTCCTCCATATCCCTGAGTTCATTCATGTTGGAAAACCTGAGAGACTTTGTAGGCAGATTCACAGACCTCCAGCACAAAGGGGTACACATCTTTGCCGTGTTCAACAAGTGAATTGTAAGGGAAGCTATATATTTTTTAAATGCATCTCTTTTAAAGCTGGCAGAAAATTAATTGGAACTAGTTTTGATTTAAAAGATGGACTTTCTTGAATAATATATTTAATATTGTTAACAATAAATTTTCAGACGACACCATGGTTTATTAACAAATACCAATGATTCATTTAAATCTTTTGCAGTGAATTTGCTTGGTTACTAAATTTGTTGATGATTTTCTAATAATGGTGGGGTTTTCCATAGCTACAACACCCTTTCATATGTACAGTAAGGATTTCTTGCTATAGCCTCTTGCCAACAATCTAATTTTAAGTTTGTTTTCTTCACTTTCAAATTCCTCACTGGTGGCAGAATTGTGCTTTACCAAAGGTATTGTCCAATGAAAACTGCTGCCATGTAAAATTGCATTGCCCAGTGTCTTCTTTCTATACAGTGAAGTTATGATTGCTCATCTCCATGCACATTACATGTCATATAAAGTGGTAAATTATGTGTGTAATTGTTCAGTAACCTAAAAAGTTCTGATAGCAGTTGACTTGCACCCGACCTTAGAATTAAAATATTGTTGATATACCTATACTAGCCCATGACATGGTGAAGGTATATAAAAAATGTCTTTACAAGATAACAGGTACCTTCATCACTCCCCAAGGTTTAGGTTTACTTACAACAGGGCAAATTACAATTACAATGTCCTTCACCTAGAGAAAGTGCGTTTTTAAGGCAATAAGGATATCCTCCTATCCTCCTATTCTGCATGGATGTCCTCTTATATTTTATTGTGGTATATACAGTACTGTGCAAAAGTCTTAGGCAGGTGTGAAAAATGCTGTAAATTAAGAAGGCTTTCTGAAATAAAAGTGTGGTATAGAGGGTTATTAATGCCTGTCCATTTTTAGCATGCAAATTACTGTAAAAAGAAAAAAGTCGCAAGGAACTGGGCAATGGTATAAGGCTGAAATAACCGCGCTAGATGTGTAACAACATAACTCAATGTAAATAAAGTGGTACAAGAGCAACTCTTCTGTGAGATATCAGCACAGCCCCAATATTGTATAACTTTTGCTGAGCTGTGTTAGTTAAATTAAATAAAAATAGAAATAAAAAGTCCACAAGGGACAAATAGTGATGTTTCTGGTGAGTAGCATCCCCATCTACCACCTTGAGCACCTTGAGTTGTGATTCTGTGCATCAACACCACCATCAAAGGCTGAAAGGCTCGCTTACCAGTTTACATGGACCTCTCACTACAAGAGGTCAAAAACACTTGTAGCTCCATACCCAGCCAGAGCCTTTTAGAACTTCAGAGGATCTTCAAGCATTGACATACCAATCTTCCAACACAGTTGTCATTGATATTGAAATTCCCCAAAGTACAAAAGGCTCCATATAGTGTGAAATTGCAAAAACTTTTAGTGCACATAAGCTAAAAGTTGCACTTACAGTGCCTTGAAAAAGTATGTGTACCCCTTAAAATGTACCACATTTTTTCATGTTACAACCAAAAACGTAAATGTATTGATGTAGAAGTGGCACATAATTGTTTTTCAAATTTATTTACAAATAAATATGTGAAAAGTGTGGTGTGAATTTGTATTTAGCCCCCTTTACTCTGATTTTGAAGGTTGACACTATGATCCCAAATAGGAAAGAGAAATGGTCTCGCATTTAGTAACAATATATAACATTTAATGACAATAACTACTTGCCGCCCGCCCACCATCAAATGACGAAGGGGCGGTGCGGCTCTCATTCTGGGTAGGCGTCATATGACAGTACCCAGAACGGACGCTCTCGCATGCCCACGGGGGGCGGCTGCGGCTCTTTAACCATGTGATCGGCTTTGTCCATCACAGCCGGTCACATGTAAACACAGAGATGCCGGTAATCAGTGCTCCTTGCCTCACACTAACAGAGTGTGAGTAGAGGAGAGCCGATCAGCGACATCTCCTTGCAGAGGACATCTAGGTATGTAATCAGGGCACTGATCATCAGTGCCCTGATTACAATAAAGCCCCCACATTGACAGCAATAAGTGCCCACAAGTGCCAGCAATGAGTACCCACCAGTGCCAGCAATCAGTGCCCACAGGTGCCAGCAATAAGTGCCCATTAGTGATGCCAGTCAGTGCTGGCTATCGGTGCTGCCCATCAATACCCATCACTGCTGCTCATCAATGCCACCCATCAATGCCCATCAGTACCCATCAGTGCTGCCCATAAGTGCCCACCAGTGCTGCCTATCCGTGCCTGCTATCAGTGCCCACCAGTGCTGCCTATCTGTGCTCATCAGTGCCACCTATCAGTGACCACCAGTACCACCCATCAGTGCCCACCAGTGCCACCTATCAGTGCTCATCAGTGCCACATATCAGTGCCACCTATCAGTGCCCATAAGTGCAGCATATTCGTGCCTCCTCATCAGTGCCACCTAATCAGTGCCCATAAGTGCCCCCTCATCAATGCCCATAAGTGCCACCTCATTAGTGCCCATCAGTGCAGCCTATCAGTGCCCATCAGTGAAGGAGAAAAATTACTTATTTACAAAATTTACTGACAGAAACTGACAGAAACGAAGAAAAACGTTTTTTTTTTTCCTAAATTTTCTGTTTTTTTTTTTTTTTTTTTAGGAAAACAAAAAAAAAAAAAAAAACAGAAGTTATTAAATGCCATCAAAAGAAAGCTCTATTTGTGTGAAGAAAATGATAAAAAAATTTCACATGGTTACAGTGTAGCATGACTGCGCAATTGTCATTCAAAATGTGACAGCTCTGAAAGCTGAAAAATGGCCTGGGCAGGAAGGGAGTGAAAGTGGTTAAAAAACACATATATTTGGAAAAAAGTAATATATATATATATATATATATATATATATATATATATATATATATATATATATACACATGAACATATCTGAAAAAGCACTGATATTGGAGTTTTGTATGCTTGGCCTTTAAGCCAGAAGGAATCTTCTAGGACTACCTGGCTTCCAAGTCTCATAGGCCATCAATGCGACTTCCCTGTTTCAGCTTCCTCATCTGTTCTCTTGTATGAGACAGTGTACTTTTTCAGATATGTTCATGTATATATTACCTTTTTTCCAAATATATGTGTTTTTAATGTGATTTAAATAAATGATATATTTTTACTAAATACGAGACCATTCCCCTTTCCTATTTGGGATCATAGTGATAACGTCTGTTTTCTCCTTTTTTCTGTTCTCGCTCAGTTATCATTGGATGTGGTGCCACGTTCTGCAGTACTGTATATGTCTCCAATCCCCTTTTTTTGGCCCCTTTACTCTCTTACTACTTTACTCTGTCACTCCTAACTAAAATCTAATGGAACCAATTGCCTTCAGAAGTCACCTAATTAGTAAATAGAGTCCACATATGTGTAATTTAATATCAGTATAAATACAGCTGTTCTGTGAAGCCTGCAGAGGTTTGTTAGAGAACCTTAGTGAACAAGCAGCGTCATGATGGCCAAGGAACCCACTAGACGGGTCAGGAATAAAGTTGTGGAGAAGTTTAAAGCAGGGTTAGGTTATAAAAAAATATCCCAAGCTTTAAACATCTCATGGATCACTGTTCAATCCATCATTCGAAAATGGAAAGAGTATGACACAACTGAAAATCTACCAAGACATGGCCATCCACCTAAACTGACAGGCCAGGCAAAGAGATCATTAATCAGAGAAGCAGCCAAGAGGCCCATGGTAGCTCTGGAGGAACTGCAGAGATCCACAGCTCAGGTGGAAGAATCTGTCCACAGGACACCTATTTGTCATTCACTCCACAAATCTGGCCTTTATGGAAGGATGGCAAGAAGAAAGCCATTGTTGAAAGAAAGCCATAAGAGGTCCCATTTGCAGTTTGCTAGAAGCCATTTGGGGGACACAGCAAACATGTGGAAGAAGGTGCTCTGGTCAAATGAGACCAAAATTGAACCTTTTGGCCTCAAAAGTTGGTTGAAAATTAACATTGCACATCACCCTGAACACACCATCCCCACTGTGAAACATGGTGGTGGCAGCATCATGTTGTGGGGATGCTTTTCTTCAGCAAGGACAGGGAAGCTGGTCAGAGTTGATGAGAAGGTGGATGGAGCCAAATACAGGGCAGTCTTAGAAGAAAACCTGTTAGAGGCTGCAAAATACTTGAGACTGGGGCAGGAGTTCACCTTCCAGCAGGACAACAACCCTAAACATACAGCCAGAGCTACAATGGAATGGTTTAGATCAAAGCATATTCATTTGTTAGAATAGCCCAATCAAAGTCCAGACCTAAATTCAATTGAGAATCTGTGGCAAGACTTGAAAATTGCTGCTCACAGACGCTCTCCATCCAGTCTGACAGAACTTGAGCTATTTTGCAAAGAAGAATGGGTAAAAATGTCACTCTCTAGATGTGCAATGCTGGTAGAAACATCCCCGAAAAGACTTGCAGCTGTAATTGCAGCGAAAGGTGGTTCTACAAAGTATTGACTCAGGGGGGCTGAATACAAATGCACACCACACTTTTCACATATTTATTTGTAAAAGAATTGATAAAGCCATTTATCAGTTTTCTTCCACCTCACAATTATGTGCCACTTTGTGTTGGTCTATCACATAAAATCCCAATAAAATACATTTATGCTGCGTACACACGGTCGGACTTTTCGTCTACAAAAGTCCGACAGCCTGTCCGACAGACTTCCGGCGGACTTGCGGCAGACTTTCTAACGAACGGACTTGCCTACACACGACCACACAAAAGTTCGACAGCCTAGTACGCGGTGACGTACACCAAGTCCGGCGAGACTATAAAACGGAAGTTCAATAGCCCGTACGACACCCTTTGGGCTCCTTCTGCTAATCTCGTGTTTATCTCGTGTTAGTAGAAGTTTGGTGAGAGACGATTCGCGCTTGTGAGACTCGTATTTTTCAGTTCGTTTTAACTGTTGTTCAGTCTGTGCTTGTGAGGTTTGTATCTGCTTTTCAGTGCGTTTGGTCAGTTGGCATTGAGAAATCTTTGTTTTATTGTCCGCTCGTTCCTGATTTTCAGGTCGCTCTTCACAGGCCTTGCTGTTCTTCAGTGCGTTCTGTTTAGTGCGTTCTGACCAGCCGACCGTTTTGAAACCATGTTACCTGTACGTACTCGTCGTCGAGCTCGTGCATTGTATGTGTTTGGTGCTGTAGTTTATTCTTCAGACCAAGACCAGTCCATGAACAGGGCGAGGAGGAGTTCATGGACCAAGAATTGGTTGCTCCAGCGTGACCAGTTCTGTCACATGCCATTGCTCCGTGAGATCCGTGAGAATAATCCTGAGGATTTCAGGAACTTTCTCCGGATGACGGACCCCATTTTTGACCGTTTGTTGGCTTTGCTGACCCCCTATATCAGCAGGCAGGATACCTGCATGAGGCAAGCCATCACTCCGGAGCAGAGGCTAGTTGCCACATTGCGGTACTTGGCGACAGGGAGAAGCCTGCAGGACCTCAAGTTCTCGACAGGCATCTCCCCCCAGGCTCTGGGGATCATTATCCCAGAGACCTGTTCTGCCATCATCCAGGTCCTGCAGAAGGACTATATTAAGGTAAGATATTTTTCTTTTAATAGCATCACATGTTCTTTTATGTAATCTTTGATAATGTAATGTATTTCTTGCCTCAAACACTACTTACCATCATTGCAATATAGTGTGAATGTCCCCTTTTTATCCTCACACATGCTGGATTTTTTTCCTGTTCTTTTTTGTCATGCATGTATATTTTCCTTCAATAACCTCCCCAGCATGCAATGATGGGCACATATCCACCTAGTCTACTCATTTTGAATGTATTTTGTTTGAGTGTATTTAGTGTGCTTATAATTAGCAATTAGCTTGATTTCCCAACCCCCTCCCCCCCACCTAAACTCAATCCAAATAGTGTGCTTATAATTAGCAATTAGCTTGATTTCCCAACCCCCCCCCCCCCCTCGTAAAAATTTGCTAGAATGTTCTGTGGTGTTGATTTGTATAAAGCAAATATATGTTGCACTTTGCAAAATGCATGTGCACTCTCCAAGTGCATTTGTTCCAGTGCTTTAGTAAATGAGCAGAAGCTCTGCTGATTTCCATCATCAAATCATATGCAAGCCACAAAGTGTTTTCATTAATTGCCCTTGCATGTGATTGTGTACTCCTTGCAACATGACTGCCTTTTTACCTTACCTCATTTACTGTAAGCTGGGTAGCAACTGCACTTGCAGAGTGCGACAACTGCAGTCTTGTAGCCTTTTTAGTCCCTAAATCCCTGCGTGTCCTAAAAGTAATCTTTTTTAGGGATTTCACAACCTCCTAAAATGTAATCAATGTTCCTTCAGAGGGGGTGAGCAATCTGATTAGTGTGCCTTTCCATATTAGTTCTTCCCGAAGATTTAAATTATTTAATGTTATACTGATCCTGGGGAATAATGTTTTTAATTGTATAATTTTCTTGCAATGTTATCTTCAAAATTAATGATTTTGGTTTTCTTGTTTGATTCCCCAGTTTCCTTCAACGCCACAGGAATGGCAGACTGTGGCATCCCATTTTGCCACCTGTTGGGACTTTCCCAATTGTGGAGGGGCTATAGATGGGAAACATGTCCACATCGTGCCACCACCCCATTTGGGGTCATACTATTTTAATTATAAGGGGTTCCACAGTATTGTTTTAATGGCGGTGGTGTCGGCACACTATGAATTTTTATATGTGGACGTGGGGAAGAATGGCCGGATGTCGGATGGAGGAGTATTTGCCCAGACGGAGTTCTGCCAGCGTCTCCAGAGTGGTGGCCTGGGATTGCCACCTGATGCGGATAACATGGAAGGACTCCCCTTTGTCTTCATTGCCGATGAAGCCTTCGCTCTGAGCAAGCACCTCATGAGGCCATTCCCGCAAAGAACCCTCACCCCGGAGAGGAGGGTTTTTAATTTCCGGCTGGCCAGAGCTAGAAGAGTGGTTGAGAATGCGTTTGGGATTCTGGCCAGCTGGTTCCGCCTGTTTCAAACCTCCATTAATTTGGCGGAATACAAACTTAATTTTATCATTTTATCGTGCTGCATCCTGCACAACTTTTTACAACAACATTCTCCAAATTATATGGTAACAGTTGGGCCTGAGGCCGGACTTATCAATGACAACCTTACGGGCCTGGATACTGTCCGTACTGGCTTGGCCCCCCAAAGTGCCCGTCAAGTTAGACAGCAATATGTTAATTATTTTATGGGTAGGGGGGCCATTGCAATGGGCCAGGATATCTAAATATTTTAAATAAAAAAAATCTTGATGAAATTGTGAATTATATTTATTGCTTGCCTTTCTTTTGGGCTTTCTCCTAGGTTATGGTCGAGCAGTTGTAGTGCCAACTGTATTTTCCTTTTAAATGTCTAAATAAGCTCCATTGCCACTGTAAACAACTTTTTTAAAATTATAACCAAACTGATACTGAGCATTGAAATAACAAACCACACATTTCTTTAATTCCTAAGCAGATGTTTTTATTAATCGTTGTTATGCATTCAGTTATGCATTTAGTATAAAATGTTCCTAGACAAAAATATAATGATATCTTAATAATTTCGAAAAATATAATTATAGTTAAATATTTTTACATAATCAAAAATACAATTTTTTTGGGCATTTTGATTTTAGCAAACATGCATTTTTTTTATTTTTTTTTTGTTTTTTAAAATCCTTTTTTTTTTTTTTTTTTTTTGGTTTTTTAAAATCCATTTTTTTTTTTTTTTTGGTTTTTTAAAATCCATTTTTTTTTTTTTTTTGGTTTTTTAAAATCACTTTTTTTTTTTTTTTGGGTTTTTTAAAATCACTTTTTTTTTTTTTTTTTTGGGGTTTTTGAAAATCACTTTTTTTTTTTTTGGGTTTTTTAAAATCACTTTTTTTTTCTTTTTTTTGGATTTTTAAGGTATTTTCTCTAAACAGCCCTCCTTTTTTAAATGCTGTTAAACAGCCATATAATTTGACCAAAAATAATAAAGAGAAGGCCCAGAATGGGGTCAGCAAACCAGGAAATGAAGGACATGATCGATGTTTTGGGGTTTCAAAAAGGGCATTTAGATTCGACCCAAAACATCAATCATGTCCTTCATTTCCTGCTGCATACGATCCAGCCGATTACGCATTTCATCGATCTCCCCATTCCAGGCCATTATTTGACAAATTAGCCGTTGGGCACTGTCTGAGGTGAAATAGTCACTTCTTGTACCTAAAGTGGAATGAAACAAAAAAATGTGTTTAGAAATATGCACACATACATAGTTTACCTTACCATAAAGCTGGTGTCTCAGACACTGACCTGGTGGGGTGCCCATGTCGCATAATTCCTGAACATCCTCGGGGGTGGCGCTGTTGCTTGACTCAAGCACAACCAGATCACCTAAAATAGAGTAGAAAAATTACATAAAAGAAAAGGCAGCCATGCATAGATTACCGTAAGCTGGTGTGTCAGACACTCACCTGGTGGGGTGCCCATTCACCCACCTCTCCTTCCTCCACATCCTCAGTGGGGCTTGGGCTGATTTCCCAAGTATGTTCTTTTGCTGGGGGGGACTGGGTTCCTCTTGTTGGCTGAGTGATTTTTCCCCTATGTGAAGCAAAAAATTAATATACTTAGCACACAGATATTTTAGTACATACTAATCTTCAAACATTTGTAGTGAAGTGGTGTACAAATTGTCTGTTTGTGTAGAGTTCCTAGTAGACTTCAAGATTTTAATTTCTAAAGACATATCAAGATGGATAGATATCTCGATATCTAGATATCAATATCAAAATATATCCAAAAATCTTTGGATCTCTCTCTCTCTATATATCTATAACTAAATATAAATCTTCAATCTCAAACAAAATCTAAATCTAAAAATAGATATTAATTTAATTAAAAAAAAGAAAAAAATTCTATATCTATCTATATATCTACCTATATATCTATATACATACATATATACATACATACATAT